>NC_052500.1:84659216-85403544 GCF_016617805.1 Bactrocera tryoni | reverse complement strand
AATGCTTTTCCAACTACTTTCGCACATTTTTCACTTTCTTTTCACTATTTTACACGAAATTTTGAAAATGTTGCTTTTCACATATTTACAAACCTTTACTGCAATCTAAATTTGGTTCACATCACTTATTTATACAAATATTCGCTTTTAATCGCACTAATTTTAGTTATTTCTTTATGTTACAATTATGTCCAACTCTGATACGCACTTCTTTCTTAATGAAAGTTGTTGATGCCGGCATGACACAAATAACGGCGCGCCACTCAATGCATTTGCCTGCATTGCCTACGGTGACGCTGAGAGTCATTCTCCTGTTCTCATATATTTTATTGCCTTTGAAATTTGTTATTTCTTTATGTTAATAATGAATTTACAATTTTATCCAACTCTGATACTCACTTCTTTCTTAATGAAAGTTGTTGATGCCGGCATGACACAAATAACGGCGCGCCACTCAGTGCATTTGCCTGCATTGCCTACGGTGACGCTGAGAGTCATTCACCTGTTCTCATATATTTTACTTTATATTTTATACGAAATTTTAAAAATGCTGCTTTTCATATGTCTACAATCTGCTCTGCTGCAATCAAAATTTCATTCGCATTGAGTATTGAACTCTGTCCATACATTCACAGCACTTATTTAGACAAATTTTCACTTTTTAATCGCACTAAAATTATTTATTTCTTGTTGTTATTAATGATTTTACAATATTGTCCAACTCTGATACGTAGTTTTAAATTCCATTTAATTCTTTCACTTTCCAGTGAACAAATCAGGAAGAAATTGATACAACAGGATATACGGGATTTGCACTAATCATTTTTTTAAAATATGCCACGTTGTGACCAAAAATTGCCCAAATCCAACCAAAACCCCCAGGTAGCGAATATGTGGACCCCAGTATCTACATATGTATATTCTCAGCGAAAATATCATTTGTGCCTAAAATAGATACAATTGGGCGAAAACTTGACCTAGAGCCCATATAACAATTGTAAGGATTTTCGAACATCCGGCTGACTTAACACTATATGATTGGTGATTGTACTTCAGTACGGTACTTTAATGAAATCCAGGGAACATATTTTTGATATGTGGCATAAAGTTAATAAATAAAATTGGGTCGATACCACCACAACTCCCATATAGTGCTTACTATACAAGTATAAAGATTTTCCTTTTTCTAACAAACCTTAAGTCGAATATGTCGGTCAGTGTATGAGTTGTATTATATGTATATATGTATGTACAAAAAATTCCTTGGATTCCGATCCTCTGGTTAACGTTTTTCATCTTAAGGGACCTCCCTGGCTTTGATTCCTGCAAGTTGCAAGAGTATAAAAATGTAAACAAAAACCTCTGTACCCTGTCAATAGCTGTGTGATTTTATTTTGTATTATTGAAGAAAAAAATCTTCAAATGGTTCTTACATGAATATTGGAAACATACTTATGTTTTGAAATACAATTTTTTATTTATGAATTGTTGTGACTTTTAACATAAAACGATAGAAGGTAGCCTATGCCTGCCCCGAGGTTTCTAAATTGATGAATTCAGTACATTTTAATTAGTACAATTATGTATAATTCAGATGCAGCATGCTATAATCGGTGCCTGAATGTAGCAAAACTCGCTCTGGCGTCATAGGCGCAGTTAAGGGATCCACTTTTTGGCACGATTCCGATTACTTTGTAGGAGGGGTAAAAAAAACCGAATTTCCGTATAAATGGGGTATGTACGGATAGGGGAGCTTCTCCAGAGGAGGAATATCCAAAAATAATATAAAAATAACGAATATTTTTTAAAATATTCACGTTTAAAAATTCAAAAATTTGCACTAAGAACACATGTTATTTCTCTATGTTTCACTAAATTTTTTCACGTTTTTTCATATGTGTATTAAACCTTTATTAATGTATATGTATATAAATATGTCAAACGCAGATACGTTCACAAAAAATTACATATATATTATTATATAGAATAATTGACAAACATATCTATATTATACGCAAACATATTTTCATTCTCTTTTTGCCTACTTGGAAGCCAAAAGCAGAGAACATACATATGGTAAACGTTCTCTGATACACGTTCTCTGGTTCTGGAGTAAAATTGCAGTAGCGCCAAAAAATATGTTTTTGTTGTTTATTTATAGCGTCATTAAGTCAGTATCAGAGAATTAAATAATGTTTATACAAATGTGTATATGAATATTGGAACAAAGTTATATAATTTTAAATGTGAATGCAATATTTCGACATTACTATCAAATATTCACAAATGAATTATATTATACTTAAAGCTAAGGAACAACAAGAAATTTGAAATGTGTGGTTATTACAATAGTATTTATAGTGTACGTATATTACATTAAATATATACATACATTACTTTAAAATTCAAATAACAATGTATCTACATTACCACCAAATGCTCACAAATGAAATGTCGCTTATATATACAACGATTATCATTCCATTTTCCTACTTCACGGAATCCCATTTCAACGCAAAATTCATCGCCTCGCCAATTATCGGGCATGTTCGGCAGCCAATTAGTATAATTGAACTGTTCACCAGTGCTGTACCAAATAAATTCTTTACGATTTTGATCATATTTGCCAGAAGTCCAATAGATGTAATCATTGCCAATATTTGGTTTATCAACGAAGTCTAAATTTAAGAACATAAATGCTTCACATATGTAAATAAAAGAAATATACGCAATATAAACTTGCTTATTTCAGTAAAGAATTGGCTTAGTTTTTCAGTACGTTCTTCCGTATTGGGAGTAAAGAGTGTCATATTCATGTCGGCACAGTATTGTAATGCATTATCCCAAGGTAACTAGATTTATGTAAATATGTTAATATATAACTGTATATAATATATATAAGTACGTAAGTTTTGGTATGGATATGAATGATACTAAATATATTTGGTTACCTTTAATTGGTCCACAATTAAAAAACGATATAAGCCCAAAACAACGGATGTCTCTGCTACAAATAACAAATAGCGTATATGTAAATTAGAAGTAAGACAAGCCTGACACGATCTATACCTTTGTCATATGCTGCAATAATTGCATGTAATGAGAATAAAATACTTGATTTTAAAAACATTTTGTCTGCAAATATTTTAGGAAATTTGAATGAACCTCTGAATTGGTAATGCAATGAAACGGATATTTTATGTGGAAGTAACTTTTCGAAAATATCTATATTGTATATATTTTTACAAATAAAAACATTGATAAGAATGTTTTTGATTTTGATAAGGTTAATATGCTTCAATGCAGCAACTTGTGTATTTGCTGATAACCAAATGTATGTATTAGTTAAGAGAATTAGTGATGCATAAAGAAACAACATTTTTAAAATTCATTCATGTATGGGTAATACGAACTGATAAAGCAATTCTGGTTAGTTAAGTAAACTACAATAGTGCTATTGGTATTTCTTCGAATTTGCATAAAACCTTTAAATTTAGCTATTAAATTTGAAGAGTGAGCATTATATATTAATTTCTTTATACAATAATACAAAGCTAAAAGGAATTTTATTGGTTAAGAAATCGAGGACAGTCATAAGCTGACCCACAGTTTGCATTTATATTGCAAGGTTGTTAACGTCTATTGCAACCAATTCCAAAATAGTAATTATTTCTGGTGCATCATTGTATTTAAGTAAAACTCAAAATTAGTATTAAATAAAGGTAAAAATGTTTTACTGTAACGCTTACCAAGCAACTTATTTACTCACAATCGTACTTATTAATAAACTTGCATACTATATATCATAAACTTAAAAACCACTTAGATGAATCAACGATTTTAGAAAGTCCGTCAATATGGATCATCAAAACATTTTTGGAATATTTTATTAACACATTAAATACCATCATACACTATTAAATAATATCTTTCTTGATATAAAAAGTTAATAAATGCTCTTACACATCATTCTATATTTTCTGAAAACTAAATATTAATATTTAGAAGTTTATGAATATTTGCGTATTTTATTGAAACTGTTTTATCTTTATAGACATTGTGATACACGAATTTTAGTATGTGTTGAAATATTTACAAATCTTAAAAATGGCATTTAAACTGGTGCAACCAATGAATCAGTTAAACGATAGAAATGTAAATCGTTTACATCGAACTACATCATCTTGATAGAACAACCTAATAAGAAAAGGCATTTAAACATAAAAAATTAATATATGTATTTAACAAACATCAAAGCTCTTTTATATATGTTGGTTAATTCCATATATAAGACTTAGGAAACAATATCTTGACATGTATATAATTGAAATAAATGTATAAAGTATGATTTTCCATTTTCCATTTTCGACTTTTATATACTTTTATATTATTCTTTGTATAAAATTAATAAAGAATTTAAAAAAGTATATATCTTTTTGAATTAGGAGCGATATATTAAAGTTATCAAGCCGTTTTTAAACTACCGACGTCGCTCGCCTTTTACAGTTTTACGCTTTTCTTTCTTTTCCTCACGCAGTTGCTTCTGACGTTCCCTGTCTTCTTTATCTTTCTGTTTTTTAGCAGCACTATCTAATCGTGCTTGCTCTCTTTTCTCTTTTTGTAATGCCATTACATCTTGAAAATTGGTATTACGTTCGATTCCAGTTAATGAATTGGCTGCAAGAGCGACATTCGATCCTTCAGTATCCTCATCAGAACAATACGCATCAACGTCTTCAACTTCAGTCTATTATTATTAAACATCTTTATTATTGAACATCTTAATAGTTACTATTGTCATACCTGAGAATACTGGGCTAAAATTTGTTCCCGTATTTGTCGTTCTTCTTCAGTATATTCTCGTGCCTTTGTGGTTGTTGGAAGCTTCTGCACTTCTAATAATTTAGCCAATTGCTCACTTACATCAATGTGACCATCCGTTTTCTTTTCTTTTTTAGGATGCGCTGATTCAAATTTTTCGAGAATAAGACTTATCAAGGAATCAATATCGTTTGTCTACATGGTTAAAAAATATATAGGAAATTTGATATATAAGCCCATAAATTAACTAACTTCAAGTTGTTCTTTTCCGACATACAATGATTTCACTAAGTATATCATTGAGCGCTTCACGCTTCTCATCAAGTGTCTCTTCCCCGTCAAGAATTCCTGCTATGTACGAACCAAAGATATCAGGATCCGTATTAAGCTCGATCAGCTTTTTTTGTAGCCACGAGGTGAACTCATTGGTGGATTGCTTACTTTTCTGCATATTTTAGTTTTAAAAATTTTCAAATATTAATTATTATATAAATAGATAATTATAACCATTTTTGGTATCTCTTGGTATTCACAACTATTGCTTTTAATTTTTTCTATTTCTTATTTGACAAATACGATTTTTCTCAAATAGTAAGAAATTGTTAGAATGCAGACGTAAAAAAAAAAATAAAGGGAATATAAAGACAGAAATGACACATGAGGAAGTGCTGCCATAGGGTACTATTCGAGTGATCTTTAAGGCATATGCAGATAATTAATTTAACGTTCATTATAAACTTTATTTTAACTTTTTTCAGTAGCTTTAATCATTTTAAGTAACTTTTTTTTAAAATCTTTGATAAAAGGCTTAGAAAAACTGACTTTATAATGAATATCCAATCAGAATTCTTTTAAAGGGTTTGTTTTAGTTGAATATGTGGCAACCTTAAACGCACTGTCATATGTAGCAATTCCCTTTTATTTTCTGTCAAAAGTCTCATTATCAGTAATGACAATTGGTCTATGAAAACAAAACGAAAGTATTAAATTTACAAAGAAAGAAGAAAACTGCAAGGTTAAATGTGAATTTGGGCTGGATAACTACAAATATGTAAAAAAGTTCCAACTGAATTAACGAAATAATGAACTAAAGGACTCCTTAAAAGTGAAATATGTGCCGTGAGTAACAAATCTGAAATGTTTTGACAAAGCTAATATTATAATATTTTGTATATATGTACATATGTGTATATGCCTGTACGATTATTTTGGCGAGTAGATCTAATTTATTAATTTACATTTGGAATACATGAAAATGTGAATTTTTGTTTTAGCGATATATGTATGTACTTTCTTGTTCCTGCATGTACTACTTGGCACACGAAATGTAGAATGTCACAATGCACGTATACACTAAATAATGTAATGGAGAGTTATCTGTGAGTTGAAATCATTGTCGTGGCTTTGGCTAAAATCTCTCGTACCAAAGATATTCCCAAAAGTTGCTTGGGATATATGTGTACCTGGCATCGATATTCTTCATCTCTAGTTCCTTCATAACAGCATTTGAATATGATTTTACATACACAGTATACGCCAGAGCAAAATGGTATTTTAATTGGATTTAGTTTAATAATGCCTGTGGGACCCTATCTCCCTTCTATTCCTAAGATAAATTTACAAATATAAGATACCTAAGATAAAAACAGGACAAGAAAAACTATGACAGTTAGTATTCTCTTATTTGCAAATAACGAATGTTTTAAATATAAAATTAGCAACAGAATGCCAATTACGAAAAGATAGGCCAAATATAATTTTCACATTCTACATCCATAAAATAAAGTACACGAATAGTAAGAGTTAAATAATTATCAACAATGTTCGATATTGCGAATATCGTATCACCATCTCAATATAAAGAATAAAATAATTAAACATTATAACACAAAATAAAAATACAAATATCTAAAATATGGTTTGAGGATTCTTAAACTTGATAGGGAATTATTACCATACGTTTTATAAATGCAAATCTGTCATATATTGATCAATTTTGGTATAGATTTCGAATTACAAATTGCATGAGTATTTAATATACATAAGTCCGCGTCTGATCTAGTTATCCCTTACTTCTTCGATGTTTTTGCAGAACCAAAATAATTTTTGCTCTTTATATTATTCTAATGTTCGGTCATTTGATTTTTATTTCCTTTGCTAGTCCAGATTCATTTAAGACTGCCCTCGTATGTTCATTTCATCATTTATTCGGTTTTTAGAAGTTGATTACAAAGAGTTAAATCAAAGAGAAAATTAAAATGAATCAAAGTCATAGCCGTGTCTTTGACAAACGAAATAATAATTACGTACGCAGGTATGCCTGTATACATAGGTATGAGCATACATACATATGTACATATGTGTATATACTTTGCAAATGCATACATGTATATGCATACATACTTATATAGTATAAGAAACATGTATTTGAATGCTGCCTTCTTGCAGTTGCTTCAAGTTTTAGAGCTTTGCCTAAACTATTTTTTTATTGACAAATGCCGGTTATTTGTTGGCAGACTATGGATAATTGTAATGCGTCAGTCACGTTCGAATGTATTTCAATATATATGTACATATGTACTTTTAACAAAGGTATATGTGTGCGTATAAATACCTAAAGCAAATGACTTTCTCTTTGGCAAAATTTACTCTTTTATGCTCCAAGGTTTCACATTATTCTCCACTTTTGTACTCACCCACTTTTCCTAGCAGTTTTTGTACAGTGTATACCATACAGAATAAGAGCTCCACTGAAATATGCTCAGCAACCATCTTTAGTTCGAGTTTGTATTTCGTTTCATACGGTTGGAGCTATATAATTGTGCATCGCATCTACGCGACAATTTTAAAGCTTCTCCAACACAACAAATTTTCTTAATGAGAAGAGTGAAATAAAAAAAGAAGTCAGATCTCTCTTATAATCAATATAAATATATTATTTCAAATTGAAAAGAAATGTTACGATATCGATGAAGTATGTTAATTTATGATGATAGTATGTTTGTTAATAATTTTATATTATCAAGCGTGGGTTAAAAAATATAAAAGAGAATTATGTTGAAACAGTTGGCTTAAAAAAAGTTGTAGATAAAATCTATCAGTGCCACGAAGAAGAAAAATACGAGCTCCAAAAAGAAAATGAAAAAGATAAGAAAGTTAAATCGACCGGATACTCAGAATGTCAATGTGATGTGGTAATAAAAAATAAAAATTGTGAAATATAATTTATCTAAGTATATAATTTAACGAAATGATAAAAATAAATAAAATATCTGGGAAATTTTAACCATCGTGTTATAAAATAAGTGTGATGTGGAATTTGAAAAATTAAAATTGTGAAGTTTTGTACCGTCATTTAGATCGTGTCAAAGAAATTTTGTGACGAATTCGTGCATTTATAACATTTTATTATTGTTAAATAATGAGTATTTTTTAATTCCTAGTTTTAATTTAGCTTTATTTTCTTTCTTCCATTTCAAAGTATTAAATAAATGAATATGTATTAATACTCTCGTAGCATTTTACTCTCGTATTCTCCTCACTTAACATTTGTTCTCTTTTACGTCCGATTTACGGTAGCCGATGTATTTTGGACACTCGTCATTCTTTTACGGATACGCATATTTAATATACGTTTCCACCTCATAGTATGTATGTTTGTCTCATTCACAAATTATATACATATGTATTTGCATACATGAATAATACTTATGAGCGCTGTTTAATTTGTACCTAAAAATGAGTATAAGCATAATCTATAAAAATCCGAGGGAACGTCTTGAAATGCGGAACGTGATATAAAATAAATGTTTTATATACATACATATGTATACGTATATACTTAAATCAAGTAAATATCTGCAGATTAGGTATCGGTTATGTATTTCAAATATAGTTTTTAACTTTATTATTTTAATGTTTTTTGTATATTAATTTCGCTTTCATTTTTGATCAAAGAAATTCGTTCATATATTATTCATACATATGGTTTTAGTCAGCTGTGTTCAATAATATATACCCTCGTATGTATATAAAAACGCCACAAGTATAAGTGTGGCCGCTTAAAAATATATTTTTAATAACAATCTTAATTTTATTGAACGCCATTAGTATTTTGTTGAAAATCTCTCACATATACTATACATAAGTATGTATTAACTGGCTTCGTGCTGTAAATTTTGTTCAAATTTACCTTTTCACCTTTTGGTTTCTAACTCATTTTCTCTTTAAATTGTTTATATGGTTAAGTGTGTGTGTATACATATGTACATATTCTTCTTTTTATTTTTTATTGTCATGGCTATTGCTTACGTATTAAAAACGAAACACACATACATATGTATGCCTGTGTTGTTCGTTCGTATGGTTTCCGAATTTTTGCTGCCTTGTCTACAGTATGTACTCAAATAATTTTAATCATTGCCAGTTGAGTGCTGGTTCAGTAGTATTAACGATTTTCAGTTTAGACCATTTCCGCTTGTTCGTATTTGTGCATTTATGTATTTATATGTATATGTACAATATACTAATAAATAATA
This sequence comes from Bactrocera tryoni, assembly GCF_016617805.1. Taxonomy (NCBI): domain Eukaryota; kingdom Metazoa; phylum Arthropoda; class Insecta; order Diptera; family Tephritidae; genus Bactrocera; species Bactrocera tryoni. The sequence goes on along the minus strand of NC_052500.1, from coordinate 85,394,185 downwards.
ATATGTTTATATAATGTTTGTAAATTCATACGTATGTACATACTAATGCAAATATACATACATATACATATGTACATATGTATGTAGGCATTTTTATGACGTACCTAGGTATTTTGCGACAACGTCCAATGTTTCTTGAAATGAGCTATTTAAAACATCCCAGAGCTTTCATTTTTTATAAAATTTACAATTGATAGTCAAAAGGAATCAATTCTTCAATACATACATATGCTTATACAATCCTAGTACCGTTATTATATGTATATTAATGATTACTATCCAGCAAAAAGACATAGTCGCCAAAACGGAACATATGTAATTCTAAAATTGAAAAAGGTAGTTCTACGATAGAATTCTAATGTAGCAAGCTTGTCAATAAGTTTCTAATTTAAATTTGTAAATGCTAAAAAGTGCAAGTAAAAATTGGAGCTGTCTTGATACATATTTATAAGTTGATTTGAAAATGGTTAAAAATCACACCAATAATAAATAATCAAGCAATCAAAAAAGTTCTTACTATGTTTTTAATTTTTATAATATATACATATATTATAGAAAATATTGCAAAGAAATATTAACTTAACAACAGAAGCGTTAACGTAATCAAAAATATGTGTATAAAAAATAAAATATAAAAACAAATTAAGTAAAAAATTGAAGGAAAAATTATTATAAGTAGCAGAGTAAACATTTAATACAAAAGTAAATAATCATTAATCGAAATGAAAAGCCTGTATGCTAAATTATATACGTAATGTTAGGCTTAATATTTATAAGAGAAAATAAAAAAAACCGGGTACATGTATAGTGATTTTCAAGTGTCTAAAAGAAATCGGTTTCATATTTCTGATATACTAGGTTATGAAGCTTAAAAATATATCCAATTATAATGTGCGCAATGGAAAAACAATAGATCAAACTACTTAATAATATTGTATGACGTAGCCCAAATCGTATAAAATATTTACCTAAATTTAATTAAATGTGCTCTCATCTTCTTTGTGTTAATAAAAGTGTATTAAAACAAATGACTTTTTGACGCAAACATGTATTAAAAATATACCACTAAAATGAAAAAATATATTTTATAAATCGTAATAGCTCATACATATAAACAAGCGTGATATATTCTTTAATGTTGATCTTATACTAAATAAATCCGGGATATATACACTGAGCCTTTGATGTTGAAAAATAATAAAAGTTACGGCATTCGTGTATCATACTAAGGTAAGGTTTAAATTAAATATATCAGATGATAACTAAATATCTAACGATACATATTATAAATGGATAATTGAATGTAAATTTATACTTAATTGATAAAAAAATTTCATTATAAATAACTCCTAATGCATTATTCTATGTACTACATATGTATGAGCATAATCAAATGTTATAATGGTAGAGTGTGATGGTTTTGTTCACAAAATGATTGTTTGTATCACCTCAAACGAATCGAGATAGATATAGAGTTATATATGTATGTATATATAAATGATCAGAATGATGAGACGAGTAGAAATCCGGATTACTGTCTATCTATCTGCTCCTGTAAGAGATAATTTGAGTAAAAACAGATACTAGGCCAAAAAGGGTTGGTATTGCATATAGACACAAACAGACTATTGCCTCGTCAACAAAATGCCAAACCGAAAACCTGCCACAACTAAGCTAATTAAAAAACAAAACTTCAATTTAGTAGTATCCACCGAATTAGGAGAAATCAGGTGTTACCGCGCTCACCCCCAATAGAACGGTTATGTTGAAAACATTAAAGAGCGATAACTATCTAGCCAAAAATTGTTGAAGTCGGACCATAAATTTTCAAGCCCTCAGTGCCTATATCTGACTTTATACCGGTAATATCGGACAATTTTTGAGATATTTTAGATAAGTTCATGAAATTCAGAGAGAATTTTGTGCCCTTTTTTCGAAAATGTGTAAAATCAGGCCAATATAGTTCCAATACCCCCTTTATACCTAAACTGAAAATTTTCGTACTTCCGGCTGACCTCATACCGCACATATCGGTCAATATGTGAGTTACTTTCAAATAGATTATTTTTATGTTATTTATCAATCTGTGCCTTCAATGGTTATAATTGGACAATTTCGTTGACTTTCCACTTGACTTTAAACAGTTTACTTAGGTCAATATGTGCCATATTTTAATCAAATTAATTGGTTTCTTAACCACTAGCTGTATAAGAATGAAACTGGATAAAGCCAAATATAAAGGTATCTGTATCCATTTCCTTTCCCTTATATAGCCAATATTTTAAATTTCGACCCTTTGGACGAGTTTTAGTAGGGGGATATAGTACATATGTGTTTTAGGGCTTCAAAAAATTTTTTGTCTTATTTAATTTTATTAAATCTCTAGAGCGTTGTTTGGAAATAAAGTCTTGAAAAGTTGCGAGTTCGAGGTATTTCTCGAAACAGTGTTTTCAAAGTCGCGAGATTTGTCGCGAATTACTCAACCGATCTTAATGAAATTTTACAAGGGTCTTGAACGAAGGGTGTTTGTTCAATTACAGCTCTTTAAAAACACAAAACGGTCAAAAAATTTTCACCAAAATTTTAATTTTTTTTCGCAAAAACGTTTGCCAAAAATACAATTAGCATTTTTTTCTTTAGCATACGTTCAATACCTAGTTTATAATTGAAGCAAATATTATTATACTCTCGCAACAAAGTTGCTAAGGAGAGTATTATAGTTTTGTTCACATAACGGTTGTTTGTAAGTCCTAAAACTAAAAGAGTCAGATATAGGGCTATATATACCAAAGTGATCAGGGTGACGAGTAGAGTTGAAATCCGGATGTCGTCCGTGTCCGTCCGTCCTGTCCGTGCAAGCTGTAACTTGAGTAAAAATTGAGATATCATGATGAAACTTGGTACACGTATTCCTTGGCTCCATAAGAAGGTTAAGTTCGAAGATGGGCAAAATCGGCCAACTGCCACGCCCACAAAATGGCGGAAGCCGAAAACCTATAAAGTGTCATAACTAAGCCATAAATAAAGATATTAAAGTGAAATTTGGCACAAAGGATCGCATTAGGGAGGGGCATATTTGGACGTAATTTTTTTGGAAAAGTGGGCGTGGCCCCGCCCTCTACTAAGTTTTTTGTACATATCTCGGAAACTACTACAGCTATGTCAACCAAATTCTATAGAGTCTTTTCCTTCAAGCATTTCCATATACAGTTCAAAAATGGAAGAAATCGGATAATAACCTCGCCCACCTCCCATACAAAGGTTATGTTGAAAATCACTAAAAGTGCATTAACCGACTAACAAAAAACGTTAGAAACACTAAATTTTACGGAAGAAATGGCAGAAGGAAGCTGCACCCAGGCTTTTTTTAAAAATTGAAAATGGGCGTGGCGTCGCCCACTTATGGACCAAAAACCATATCTCGGGAACTACTCAACCGATTTCAATTAAATTCGGTATGTTGTAGTTTCTTAACACCCTGATGATATGTGCAAAATATGGGTGAAATCGGTTCACAACCACGCCTTCTACGCTATTTTGAATTCCAGCTGATGCCTTCTCTATATAATATATACATTAGGAACCAATGATGATAGCGGAATAAAACTTTACACAAATACGGTATTTGAAAAATATGTAAATGACTGATAATGAAATCTAGATTATCACTTTATCGTGCGAGAGTATAAAATGTTCGGTGACACCCGAACTTAGCCCTTCCTTACTTGTTTTATTTTTACTTTTGATGAACCTATGAAGAAGCTCTCAACGCAGAGGCACCTTTTTTCGTGGTAATTTCAAAAACTCTTTGTAAAATATGTATCCTTGGAATAATAAACTTAAGCAAGAATACCATATATCAATTAGCATTATGCCATCTGGGAGCAAGAATTATAGACATCAGTACGTTTATTTAACAATAATATGATGATTGTAGAGATTAATGTGTTAGATTAATTTTAATACAAATACATACATATATCGGATTAAGAGACATCTGCCCCAGCTCTGATTTGTGGAAATTGCGGAGGTATAAAATGTTCGGTTATACCCAATAATAGGCCTCCATTACTAGTTTTAATAAAATATGTTGTGGAATACCCTCATAGGTTAGGTTAGGTTAGATGGCTGATCAGAGATCACACGTAGACTAATAATGTAGTCCTTTGTGATGCCATTGAAAAAGAACTCCCATGTTCGGACCTACAGATTAGCGAAGCGCTTTGTAGCCAATACATAATTACAAAGATGCTTAACTTCAACACCCGCCAGTTCGGTGGGATGTCCGAAGGTATGCGCCCCCAAGTGTCGTAAGTCTTGTCCTCCCAAATGGGGGACAGTCAAAAAGGAAGTGCTGGCTTGTTTCTACCGCATCTTCTTCCAAACAGCTTCTACAGTCGGCATCCGGTAATCCCATTCTTATCTTCCTGACTCGCGCTGGTATTGAGTCCAACCCGGGCCCGGAGGAATTTTTCTGCTGCGTGTGCGCAAAACGGCTCCATTCAAACTCCACCTCGGTCAGGTGTAACATATGCAATGGATGGAGCCATCTTAAGACCTGTCCAGGCCTTAAGACTCATAGGGAGTGGACCACGCGTTACGTGGCCTCATGTTGCCTGCGCAATACTGCGACCCAAGCCTCCACGGCTGTGCAATCCGCACATAGTTCGCTCGCCGCGCCGCGCCGCCACCCAATCCGAGTGGCCAACAGAGGACCTCTACGGTCCCTCGGAGCTCAATCAGGCAACATAGCTCCCCCTCTGACAAAATCCTCATGTCGCTAACCGGCAGCACATGGGGAAAAGACAAAGAAACGTTGTTGGCAACATACAAGGCAATCGGCCGGCCGGTCCTCAATTACGCATCCCCCATATGGTCGCCTGGATGCAGTGGTACGCAGATGAGGAAACTACAGACCTGTCAAAACACTGCACTCCGGACCACTACAGGATGTCTTTTGATGTCTCCCATTCAACACCTCCGCAGTGAGACGCTTATGCTCCCAGTTAAGGAGCATAATGAACTCCTCTCCAGGCAGTTCCTGCTGGGATGCTTTCGCAGAAATCACCCCTGCAGTCATCTGCTTGGAGCGGAACCGCCTCCTAGGAGCATCAAAAGGTCATTCCTGGATTACGTCGACGACGTCGTACAGTACGCCGACCGGACTTCGGATGCAACTAACTTTAGACAGGTACTGACCGCCATTCACAGCGGAGCCTTCAACACCTTCACCGACTCCCTTCCCGTGAATGGCGTTCTTGGAGTCAAACCACCACCCATCACAGACGAAGAGCTCCAGCTGCCGCGAGAAACGCGTGTGACCCTTGTGCAACTTCGTTCTGGATACTGTAGCAGGTTAAACTCCTACTTATCCAGAATAGACCCTGACATACCCGACGTATGTCCTGCATGCAACGAGTCTCCGCATGACACTGACCACCTCTTTGCATGCGCCATAAACCCCACCCATCTAACACCCTCCTCCCTTTGGTCCGACCCCGTCGAAGCAGCACGTTTCTTGGGCCTACCATTAGATGACATCGACGACAACACAAATGACATTTACCATCCCAACGGGGATTGAATTTCCGTTAAAACAACAACAACAGCAACATTCCCATTCTTACCGCATGTATGCCAATAGGGCAGTGGTCTGTTAAGAGTCCCACTACTAATGAGATGTTAGCCTTGCTGAAGGCTAAGAGATCACTAGATCTCCTGCGGTCTATCCTGGGCCAAAAAGCTTTTGCGACCGCACAAGTACCGATGCTGGCCCAGCGATGGACACAAGAGGATACAGGAGCACCGACCCGTTTCCATTCTACCGATAATGCTGCCCTTCCTTGCTAGCTCATCAGCTTTGTAATTACCTGCGATTCCGCTGTGGCCCGGCAACCATACCAGTCTAATCACAAAAACTCTAGCTGCTAGAGATAGCGACGTTAGACATTCTTCGACCAACCCTGAATGTTAATGAGTTCAAGGCTAGTATTGCCGCTCTGCTATCTGAGTGAAGAATACCGGCATACTGTCCGTTATTGTTTTTTACGTTTATTTGATATACATATAATAATATCAAATGTATAATAATATGATATAAGATGTTAAAGGATTATGTGGGTTTCAGAGGTACAAAAAAGGTATTTTTACGATTTTTTTAATATAAACAATCATATACTCTTGGCCACGCAAACCTTACCACTATACTTTCTTAAATTTTTTTCGATCTTTTTCGTTCGTTCGGGATTTTTTCAGTTTGGCTTCTTTATGTTTTTAGTAAGCAGAAGTAAACTAAATTGCATTATCTAATTATAATTATAGTTTTTTACTTATTACGTTTAATGAGTAAGACACAAAAAGCAGCCGATTTTATTGTTTTTAAAGTTATACACCGACTAAACTTCGTGTTTGAATTAAGAAAAAATAAAATAAAATATTAATTTCAATTATAGTGTAAATGAAATTAAATTAAAAAAATAAAAAATATAATTTTTTCATTGCATGTCAATAATGAAAAAAATGTTCTTCGTTCAATAACTAGATAATTTATTTTATTTTAAAGACGTGTACACATTTCGAACTACATAAATCGGTCCATGACTTTTCGAGAAATCGTGTCCACCGACTTCAAAAATGGAATTTTGAGAAAAACGACTATACCTGCCATGCGTTACGCCGACGTGGCCTGAAGGGCGAAACTTCCGAAGTGTCTATCTCTTAGAATTTTACTCGGATCGATTCAAAATTTTAGGAGAATATTTTTAACAAATTGTACTATTTAATAATAATAATATATATAAATATATGGTTGATCTATATAATTTAATATCCATTATATTAATTATTAAAAATATAAGAAAGACTATCACTTCATGTTTTTAACTTTTCTGATAAATTAAATGGTCATGTTAAATGTAATAGATGTTGTATCGAATATCGCCTTCAAAAACACATATTCTTCTTCTTTACTGGCGTAGACACCGCTTACGCGATTATAGCCGAGTTAACAACAGCATCATTCGAGGCTGATTGATAACACAAAAAACAACAAAAAAATATTTTTTTTTGGGTTTCTGTTCTCATGCTTTGATTCTGATTCTAGACATTGAAAAACACTTAAATATTAATCTTTAGTTCTTTAAGTTTGCTTTTGGCTGATCTACATCGATAAGTATATTTGGGGTTTAATACGAGAGTTCAAATGATCATAAAAGAAATACAAAAAATATGCACTTTTAGACAGTAATTTCTTGTTATTTTACATTTATATATTATTGTTTATCACACATCTTGAATAAAAACAACTCTTGTATCTAAAAAAAAGTTTTCTAATTATAATCTATAGTGAAATTGTAGAAAAAATATAAAAATCAGTCATTTCTGCTTAAAAATCGAAAAATTGCTTTAATTTCTACGAAAGCAAACTTTAACCAGAAAAAAATTTTTTTTTCCTTATTTTTGTCACAGGAGAAACCAAAATTTAACGTGTAGATGTCAGACCCAAAAATCGTGTTGACCTGTGTAATTTTCATTGGGGGTGTTTTTTTATGTGACGGGTCCCAAACCCAGCGCCCAACCCTACGCAGGGGATGTTTCGCTTTCTCACTTTAGCTCGCCTTCAAGCGGATGTTCTTGGGCTACCAAGAGGATACTTGGGCAGAGACCAGAAGTCGTGAGCTGCTTGAGCCGTATGTAAAAGAATCGTTTCTGGCCATTCCCAAGTGAATGGCGATCAGAGAACTTTCCTCACTTGCGTGAATTTTTACATATGACTCCATCCCCCAAAAAACACATCACATCACATAATTTCTGTTCTTTTTCATTCTAAAGCTTAGTACGCAGCTCTCAAGAAACGTAAAAACTTCATATAAAAAAACGCTTAAGAAACGGTCAAGAAACTTTCCTTCGATAAATTTACTTGTGCTAGTACGCAGTTCTCAAGAAATTTTTTTCAGTAAAATGTGAATATGGCAAACCTGGTTTTGCGAAGAAACATCAAATCAACAATTGTTTCTTGAAGGAAATTCGAAGTAATAGTCAAATTCATTTTAAATTAGTTGAAATCATTATTATGAAGTATATTCCATTTTGAAATGTTGTATAAAACCTACCAATCATCAACAACATTTCTTAAATCTCAATGAAAATATTTATGTTACCATACACATACACACATACATATTACGCACAAAGTTTGTTTTCTTTGTTTATTCTCTCTTGCGAAGTTTGTAACACCCAGAAGGAATCGTCGGAGACCCTATAAAGTATACATATAAATGATCAGTATGTCGAGCTGAGTCGATTTAGCCATGTCCGTCTGTCTGTCCGTCTGTCTGTCCGTCTGTCTGTCCGTCTGTCTGTCTGTATATATATGAACTAGTCCCTCAGTTTTTAAGATATCGTTTTGAAATTTTGCAAACGTCATTTTCTCTTCAAGAAGCTGCTCATTTATCGGAACGGCCGATATCGGACCACTATAACATATAGCTGCCATACAAACTGAACGATCGGAATCAAATGCTTGTATGGAAAACTTTCACATTTGACAAGATATATTTACGAAATTTGGTATATATTATTTTCTAAAGCAGCAATGTAATCTCCGAAGAAATTGTTCATATCGGTTAACTATCGCATATAGCTGCCATACAAACTGAACGATCGGAATCAAGTTCTTGTATGGACAACTTTCACATTTGACAAGATATATTCACGAAATTTGGTATATATTATTTTCTAAAGCAACAATGTAATCTCCGAAGAAATTGATCAGATCGGTTAACTATAGCATATAGCTGCCATACAAACTGAACGATCGGAATCAAGTTCTTGTATGGACAACTTTTACATTTGACAAGATATAATTACGAAATTTGGTATAGATTACTTTCTAAGACAACAATGTAATCTCCGAAAAAATTGTTCAGATCGGTTAACTATAGCATATAGCTGCCATACAAACTGAATGATCAATCAAATGCTTGCATGGGAAACTTCCTCATTTGACGATATATCTTCACGAAATTGTGTATGAGTTATTGTTTGTAGAAATAATGTAATATCAGAAGAAATTGCTCAGATCGGATTACTATAGCATATAGCTGCTATACAAACCCAACGATCGGAATCAAGGGCTTGTATGGAAAACTTTCGCATTTGACGTGGTATCTTCATGAAATTTGGCATAGATTATTGCTTAAGGTAACAATATAATCTACAAAAAAAATGTTCAGAACGAATTACTATAGCATATAGTTTCCATACAAACTGAACACATAGTTACTAACAGAAATGCATCTGTGAAGGGTATTTAGCTTCGGTGCAACCGAAGTTAACGTTTTTTCTTGTTTTATATGAAGTTTTTACGTTTCTTGAGAGCTGCTTACTAAGCTTAAATTAAAACAAATCGACTACTTTTGGTTTTCTAATAAACTACTTATATATTTATATGACATATTTGCCGGTGGTATAAAAACTGATACTAGTACTATTTGCATCTTACTTGTCTTCCAAATTAATTTAAAGTCAAATGCTATTTGAATAGGAATATTAAACAATTAATTTTCTTGTGTAAAGGTTCGTATCCAGCTCTCAAGTAATTGCTCAAGAAAAAAATTACATTATTTCTTCAAGTAATTTTGACAGGTGCTTGCGCATTGTGAATGATCCACAATAGAAGAGCAAGTGGGAATAAACAAAGAAAATAAACTTTGTGAGTAATATGTATGCATATATGTACATATGTGTGTAGTAACATAAATATTTTCCTTGCGATTTAAGGAATGTTGTTGATGATTTGTAAGTTTTATACAACATTTCAAAATGAAATATACTTCATAATAATAATTTTAACTAATTTACGATGAATTTAACGATGATTTTTAACTTCCTTCAAGAAACAATTGTTGATTTCATGTTTCATCGCAAAACCAGGTTTGCTATATTCGCATTTTATTGAAAAAATGTATTAAAAATTAGTACTAGATTACTTTAGAGCTGCATATTAGCACAAGTAAATTTATCGCAGGAAAGTTTCTTGACCGTTTCTTAAGCGTTTTTTTATATGAAGTTTTTACATATCTTGAGAGCTGGATACTAAGCTTAAAGCAAGAATGTCTAAGATGTATCATATCTGGATTAACAGAAATTTCACTTTTGTTATTAGACCACACATATTTTTCTCGAGAGATTGAGGAAATGAAATTAATCCAAAATGAAAATATATTGTATTTTTCGCATTTCTAAATTGAGCTTATGTTAGTTGCTTGCAGCCTCTGTCGTAAAAGGCTCACAGAAAAATATGGAATTTCCATTGAAATTCTTTGATGATGCTTCCTAGACATAGATGATGAAATATATCATATTTTTGGAAATTTGAAATATTGTTAACCACTTTTGTGTTTAAATTTTATATCATAAAGATATATGTATATTGCAGATTTAAGCTTTATATTGTATAACGTCAAAACAAGGATACAACTAATTCTGCAGGCATAACTTTACATTGGTATAGTTACCAACTGAATATGCATATCGAGCCATTACCGCCAAAATAATGTATCCCACACCATAATCGATTTTTGGTTTGTTATCGAAATCGATAGTTCAACATCATTTGCATCATCTGTCATGGCTGTAGATTAAACCGTTATGATTTTATAACAAAAACAATTTTAATGTAAATGCATATGGTGACTTGTTTACATTTTCTTTGAACGCTTGTATGGGATACAATTAAATTCTCTTTTAAAATAAATGAAACACAAGGGGAAAAAACACAATTTTTTGAGACTTTAATTAAAGTTAAAGCTTTAGAACAATATGTCGAAGGTATGAATTTGTTTTTTTTGCAAAATATGTTTTTGTTTTCAATTATTGGATATTTTTACAGCTCTCCCTGGTACCGTATAGCGATTCAGATGAATCTTTCGTTGATTTAAATGGTTTGGAAAGTTTAAAAGAAGTCGAGGAGGAAACATGTGTTGGGAAAAGGGGCTACAGAAAGCAAAAGAGAATACCTAAAAGGCTGCAAAAAGTTAAAAAAAAAATACGAGTGTTTTGCCCAACCCGTGCTTAAAGAAAAAATGTCCAAATTCGTGTCATGATAAAATATCTGAAGATGAAAGAGTAAGAATAAATGAACATTTTTGGGGAATCGGCAACAAAATTAGACAGAAAGATTGGCTGTCTTCTTGTGTTAAACAAGTCGATATTAAAAGGCGATATAGAGAAAGTGACAGAAAAAAGTGCAGCTTTAATTATTTTATCAATATCATTAATAGCAGTTTTAAAGTTTGTCAAAAATTTTTATTGAAAACGTTGAACATTTCACAAACGATTTTAATATCCGTAATAAAAAATATATGTTCGTATAAAACTTGCCTTGAAAATATGAAAAAGCCAACTGCATACAACAAATCTGAGGAAGCAAGCATATCGCCGGTAAAATCCTTTATAGAAGAATTACCAGCGGTTCCTTCACATTATTGCAGGAATAAAAGTACAAAATTATATTTACCTCAAGAATTTCGAAACATAAAAACTGTATATCAGCATTATGTAGAACATTTGAAAACTATTAACAAAGTAAATAGTCAGTTATCGTTAAGAGTATTCCGTAATATTTTTAAAAACAGTTTCAATTTAGGCTTTCATTTACCTAAAAAAGATAAATGTATCTTATGCGAGAATTACAATAATTTAGACACAGAATCCAAAAAGCAATTGCATTCATCAGAAGAGTATCAAATTCATCTAAAGACTCATCAGGATTCATCCAGACGAAACTTCCAAATAGTTTGTGAGGAACCTACTCAATTATATGATCATATATTAAACATTTCTTCTGCTAAATATAAGGATTTGAAAACGCTTTGCGATAGAAAAACTATACCCTTAAAAATCCAACACGAATATTTAAATTTAAAATGGGATGGATCTGTTAAAGATTTGCTACCTGAAACCGACCAGGAAGATAGTATTTAGCGTTCTTTATATATTTTTATCTATCGTTATTCAAGTTTACAAGATTTTAATATGAAAAACATTACTTTGTTAACAGAAAACTTTAAATATATGATTTACATTACTTTATTTTTGTTTTATCGAATATACTAAGAAATGTATGCATTTATTTTTTTTAAATCAAATGTAATTTAATTTTAAGGACTAAGTAAAAAAATTAAATTAAAAAAAAACGGGAAGTCACTTCCTTAAAATAATTTTTTTGTGTAACCCACACACTTTTTTAATAATAGGTTGCCAGAAGGAAAGCAATAAAAATGTATCCTACAAAAACAACGGTTATGATGCAAATATCTATTTAAAATTATTAAAATTAAATGTATTACACAAAAAAATATTATAAATTTTAAAATAATGGCTTTATTCAATTTATTCTTCTGGTTTAATTTAAAAAAAACCTTCCCCTGTAAAATTTCGAGTTTGTGAGATACATTTTTTCGGCGGTTATGGCTCGATATATGTATTTAAGAAGTTGTATATACACACTTATATCAAAAGTTCTTGAAATAGGTAGGAAAACCCGGTTTGTTTACTTATGTTTTAGTGTTTGCTCTTAGTCTTCTCATGGTAATTCGCAGTAGTAGAACGTTTTTATGTGACCATTCGCTTCTATTTTTGTTCTGCGTAACAACTAAATTAGTTTGACGCCATATCCATATTTAATATTCTTAAGTAATAATAATAATTAGTGTTAATACCTTTGATAGTAATTTAGCTAATTTTAAACACAAAAATGTACTAGATACATTACACCGCAGTTAAATGATAATTGAAAATACAATAATTTATTGACAATATTAATAATACATTCCCTTCTTCCTTCAAAAACCAAGTAAAACAACAAATACTTCGTTAAATTCTCTATAGCCGCGAACAAAAAACGATAATAAAAACAAGTAAAATTTAAGTATGACTAAGTAATACAAAAATTATTTAAACTTAACCGATAGAAATTCACACAGGTATACCACTACAACTACAACACCAAATACAAATCAAATTAATTCTGTGAGAAGTTGATTGCACTCGATTTTTAGATAAAGCTTTTCAAGGTCAAAGCCAAAAATGCTTCATTTTTCATCATAGGTACTGAGAATACTCACATGAGTATGCTCATTATGCCAAATATAAATAATTACAATAACAAAAGTCAATGTCCAAGCACCGGCAAAATTATTTGTACGTAATAAACGAATGCGAGAAAATACTACAATTCAGTCAAACATACAAACACAGACTATCAGTAGTGAGATTTAAAATTTCAAGAAGTTCAAAATTATCGCCAAAATATATTTTATATGTTTTGGATCATTACAAATGTAATCTTATAGAGTAAGATTACCTTAAGCTAGTTCCTATGCCTTAAAATTTCGCCATAGACGTTCGTGAAGTAAACTTTCCTTGAAATTTTTATATAATTAATAGTCCGTCAGTTTTGTACTCCAGAATCTTAAAAATATCTGTTCTCGTACTGACGTCATCTTTTGGAAATAGAGCTAGCTATTCAGATTATAACATTGCCTCTGCTTAATTTTCTGGCTCGGCGAAGATAATATCCAACAATAACCATTTCCTCTTCTTTATTAGCGTAGACACCGCTTACGCGTTTGTATCCAAGTTTACAACAGCGTGCCAGTTGTTCTTCCTTTTTGCTGTTTGGCGTTAATTGGAGCTTCCAAGTGTAATCAGGTCCTTCCGTACCTGCTGACGTCCAACGGAGTGGAGGTCTTCCTCTTCGTCTGCTTCTCCCGGCGGGTACTGCATCGAATACTCTCTAGTCATCGTCCATGTCTTTGGACCATATAGCAGGACGGGGATGATGAGTGACTTGTAGAGTTTGGTCTTTGTTCGTCGAGAGAGGACTTTTATTCTCAATTGCCTACTCAGTCCGAAGTAGCACCTGTTGGCAAGAGTTATTCATCCAATCTGGAGAAAGCTGAACTAACGGCGCACTTGTTGAGGCCAATGATATCAATATCAGCGTACGTCAGCGGTTGTACACTCTTATAGAAGATTGTAACTTTTCTATTCAGCTCTGCTGCTTGAATTATTTTCTCCAGGAGTAGATTGAAGAAGTCGCACGGGATAGGGAGTCACCTTGCTTGGTATCGAACGGCTCGGAGAGGTCCTTCCCGATCCCGACGGAGATTTTGGTATTGCTCAACTTCAATTTAAACAATCGAATTAGATTTGCGGGGAGATGGAATCTAGTGCTACAGATAACCATATTTCTGGCCGTCGATATTTCGGCGCAGTCGACCAGCCTCAACCTATTTAGGGATGTTTCATCATGGGGCTGCCTTCACCGACCGTTGTGCCAAAGATATCTTCTTTGCCCACCCTGGCGTTACTGTCGCCAAGCACGATTTTGACATCGTGGCGGGGACAGTTTTTATACTTGCGCTCCAAGCGCTCAAAGAAGACATCTTTGGTCACACTGTTCTTCTCTTCAGTCGGGGTCTGAGCGCAAATCAGCAATATAGTGATGAACTTCGCTATGATGCGGGTTGTGTCTAGATGTTCATCCACCGACTGAGTGCGCAAATCAGCGATATAGTGATGAACTTAGCTTTGATGCGGGTTGTGTTTAGACGTTCATCCACCGACTGAGTGCGCAAATCAGCGATATAGTGATGAACTTAGCTTTGATGCGGGTTGTGCTTAGACGTTCATCCACCAACTGAGTGCCAAGATTCGGCGACGAAGTCTTTCTTACCACGAATCCCACACGGAATTCGCACTTTCCCAATTTAGGGACCGGATATTCCAGCTCTTTTAATTTAATAAATGTAGTTAAATAGATTAGAGAAGATACAAAATAATGGCGCATCCATAAAATACATTGGCTTTCTCCTCGTTGACTCTTTACACAATCTACTATTTTACTTAGCTACTATCTAAGGATCTGAAAAGCCTTCAGCAAAATATCCCATTTAAAAAAAATGTTTATTTTCATCTACTGATTCTTAAACTATAAGTCATACATATATGTACATTTAAGATCATGTTTGACACGGATTGATGTTTTTAAACCAAAATCGATAAATCGTTTTTTTTTATACCGGTGCAACTATTTTTTATATTCGTGTGAAGTGCAGTAGATATTACTCAATGTTAAATTGGATCTTATATTATATATATACATATATTACTAAAATTTACTCTATTACTCTTTACAGTTAAGTATTACACGCAACGCACGTTAAAAAATAGAATAAATCCAAGAAATTGAGAACCTTAATTATTTAGTCTGGTTTATTTAATCAAAACCTTTCGTATAGTAATTATTTTATAACGATTCGTATGAAAAACACGTGCGTTGAAGAAGAGGATAGTGTGTAATCCTGGGCAGAAACGGGAGACGGGGACATCTACACGCAGCTAACAGATGATCCCCACATGTCAATTGTTGCAGCCGAAAATGCAGGGTAAGTTAAATTTTCATTATAAAAACTGTAACAGATATACATCTATTACGTATCTATTTATTAAATCTATAATATTATAAAAGAATTGACATTTTCACTATTATACGAGTACAGAGGTCTGGTTTATATTCCCGCAATATGTTACTAATGAGTATAAGAGTTTTGTTCACCCATTAGTACCCAAATTAGTACGTATTTTTCCAGACGTTTTAAGAAGGTTAATGTTCCAAATGTATAATATTGTATATCTAAGCTTCACTGTATGATACGAAACTCTAATTTGGAACTCGGAATCGTAATGGAGAGGCTCATCTGTGGTTTGATCAATTTCAACAAGTTGGCGTGGTCTCGCCCTCTAATAGATTTATTATCAATATCTATTTTTCTAATAGCAGTGTATTGTTGTGCCAAAAAAGGATAAAATGGAATGAATATTCCTCCACCTCCCATATACCTAATATCATATATATCGGTGAATCTATGATGATTCTAGACATCACCATTGATAGTGTCTACCGGTTAGATTTATATCGTATATATGTCGGCCAATATGTAAGATACCTTAGTAAACCTAAGTGAACGTATAAAATACGATATAGTATAGTAATGCAATCAATGCATACCTTCTCCAAGCTTCAAAATGCCCTATTTTGTGAAATCTACTTAAATTAAGTTTTCTAAATCAATATGTGGTTTCACGTTGAATTTGAATGAAATTGGCATTGACCTTGAACTAAACTTCCTATCCCTAATATATTACTTCCGATTTTTTGTTTGGTTTTTCCTCATATACTAAAAATATTAAATATAGGATGATATGTGATTATATTTATATCACGTACGAGTCATTTTAGTAAATTAGATTGATTTTAATGTAAATGTCTCGTACACAAAGCGAAATATACTAATGCCAATAATTTATGTATGTAATGAACTATGCTTTTGATCCATTAATGTTTTCGTTGAATAATTAATACTGAATTCTAACGCAAAATTTTTTAATATAAATATTTGGCAAACCTGAAAGTATTTCTCCGGTATTGAGCCCGATGCGGTTGGTTTGCCTAACTTTCTATATAAGTGCTTAATTATATTAATTGTTGTACGAGATTAGTTAAAAAACGAATTTTGTTTAAGTAAGCGTTTATTTATTCATGAATATCTATTTTGCCACCCTCAAAGTAATTACCAACAGATATATTGCACTTCTGCATTCGTTTAAGATCTTGTTCTTCGATGTAGTTTTTTTCTCCTCAATCGAAGCGAAGCGTCTTCCTTTCATGGGTCTCTTCAATTTTGGGTATAAAAAAGGCACCGAGGCCATGGTCTGGAGAATACGATGGATACGGCAGCATTAATGTGTTGTTTTTGACCAAATGTCCGCGCACATGCAACCACACGTGAGCAAGGGCGTTATCATCGTACAAAAGCCAGAAAAGCCACATCTTCCCTCTGAGAACATTTTGCACCACCGATAAATATTGCCTTTGTCCAATGCTTCACCATATGCCACAGTCAGCGTTCGGAATGTCCGCGTATTTAAATTGGTTTTTCACACAAAATTTTATACACATTCTTTGATCCATTTTTTGGAGTAAGCAAAAGTTGAAGATATACCGAAACGCTTCCAAGCAAAACAGCTGTGAAAAATTGACTAAACATTCAAAATGACCGACCTTTGTCAGCATAAGTAAGGAACATAAGCACCAACATAACGTAACAAAACAATCGAAAATGGAATATACGTAGCCCGCGAAAAGTAAAAATTCACGACACTTTTTGTACAAATCTGGTATACGTAAAGCCGACGAGGTATAAAATATTCCGCTTACTGTTAAATTTTTAAGTAAAATGTATGCATATAAATCTGTAATAAGTAGTAGTCAAAAATAATAACATTTACAGATTTACAGATTTAATAAAGTGTTCATATATTTAATTGTATTTGTAATATGGGTACGTATACATACATATGTATGTACATATATGAATAAATGCGTAGAAGTAATCAGACCGTGTCTAATATAACAAAGTGCAATATACCACACAGTAATGAAATCCCATTCAAATATCAAAAAATGTAAACTGAAATAAAAATCAAAACTAAAGCAAAAGTGAATTTAACCAGGGATATCTACTCCAATTGTTGATTACTTTGCTTGCTAGGTTGAATTGTTGGCGACAGTGCATGAGACATAAAATAACATGCACACACGCTTTGACACTCGTATGTAAAAATTATGTATGCGTAGAAATGCTATTACACATCGTGAACTGGTTTTTCACTATAAGCTTAAAATGTATGAAACGTGGTTATTGCGCTTCACTCCGGTATATTGGAATCCTATAGTATTTCTTGCTCTATTCGGCCCGCTAAAAGTTTTTGTATGAATACTTATGTATATAACATTTAATAGCATTGAATTGCACCATTTTGCTGCCTACTTCTTGTGTTCAGGGCTCGTTTTGTTTCGTTACCTACAAATTTTCTGTTAGAGAACTTGTATAAGTTTTAATTTTTCAACTGTTCCAGTTATCGCTGACGTTAAATAATTTGTTATCTTGAAGGTAAACCAAGCTTGACCAACAAAAACAAATTCAGTTCACAGTAATCATATTAAGTTCTGCGGCAATAGCAAAGAGAATATACGAAACATGTTTATTTGCTGAAGCTGGTAAAAATTATTCTGCATATATCCTTATTATTATTATTATTATTAAATACCCTCTATAAGAACTAACTCGAATTCTGATTGCGTGAGATGTCAAAATTCGAAGCAAAAGCTTCCACAAAGAAATATTGTTTTAAACGCCGAACGTTTATTGTAACGTCTTGTAATAAACTGTTATAATACCGACTTTTGGTGAACTTAAATGAGAATAACAGTCTTCGATTCGACAGTTCTTTGCTCGTTTCTGCTCTCTTGTCCAACAAATTAAATGTAAAAGCAACAACTATGTTATCGAGTTAAATTCGTACATGAGAGTATGCGGATACCTCATTAAGTTGTTTTGTTTTGCATGTTTTAGATTACTTTTACTATTGGGAATGGCTCAAATGGAAATACAAATTTAAATAAGAAAGAACGTATTAAGATCGGATGCATCAGCAATTCGTAAGAATTTAAAGCGTGACGTTCACTTAATTCGATCGAAGCAGAGGTACTTTTTTCTGTAGCCTTTTTTTGACAGATCTCGCGTGAGTCGTGTCAAGTTGTCATGTTATTTTTGTTCAGTATTGTTTGGCATTTCATCATGGAAAGACCTACGCGTTCTGTAAAGAATGTATTTCGCGCGCTTCGCTCAACAGATGGTCAACATAATCAATGATTTCTGTCTCATTGGGTATATAAACAAGCAAAATTGCCGCATTCAAGACGAAGAAAAACCTTAGGAGATTCAAGAGCTGTAATTTCATCCAGAAAAAAACGGTTTCGTGTGGCGGTAGAATCATCGGTCCATGTTTCTTCAAAAAATGAAGCCGGTGAGAACATAACCGTCAATGGCGACCATTGGCGCGCAGTGCTAACCAACTATTTGATGCCTTGACATTTGGTTTCCAAAAGACGATTTAGAGAACACTTCGGTGAGCGGATAATTTCACGTTTTGTGCCGGTCGATTGGCCACCAAGATCGTGATCCGTATCACACCGTTAGACTCTACTGTGGGGATATGTAAAGTCTAAAGTCTATCCGGACAATCCCTCTCGAATCAGGCCAGTTACGAGTCGAAATGCTCGATGGATGGACCATGTGAGATGTAGCCGCGGCCAAAATTTTAAAGAGATAATCTTCAAAAAATAAATTCCAAAAAATGTTCTTTCGAATGATAATATACATTCCCCATTAAATTTGAAGTTTCTGAGTTTTCTTAAAAAAGTAGAGAACCTTGAAATGGATCACCCTTTATTATGCATATGTGGTCTAGATGAAGTATTCGTCTCTTTATCCTGATCATTTTGAGAGATACATATCTATATCGATTAGTTTTAGGTCGATTAGTCCAACTAGGCAAACGACTATCGTTTTTCCAAGAAGTACATAAATGTAATTTATGTGTTAATGTCTTATAAAAAACGAAGATAGGCAATAATTAATTTTATATATTATTGATGAAGAAATTATGTTAATTCTTCTTCTTCTTAATTGGCGAAGACACCGCTTACGCGATTAGAGCCCAGCGCGCCACTCGTTTCTTCTTTTCGCTACGTGGCGCCAATTGGATATTCCAAGCGAAGCCAGGTTCTTCTCCACTTGGTCCTTCCAACGGAGTGGAGGTCTTCCTCTTCCTTTGCTTCCCCCGGCGGGTACTGCGTCGAATACTTTCAGAGCTGGAGTGTTTTCGTCCATCCGGACAACATGACCTAGCCAGCGTAGCCGCTGTCTTTTAATTCGCTGAACTATGTCAATGTCGTCGTATATCTCGTACAGCTCATCGTTCCATCGAATGCGATATTCGTCGTGGCCAATGCGCAAAGGACCATAAATCTTTCGCAGAACCTTTCTCTCGAAAACTCATAACGTCGATTCATAGGTTGCTGTCATCGTCCAAGACTCTGCACCATATAGCAGGACGGGAATTATAAGCGACTTATAGAGTTTGGCTTTTGTTCGTCGAGATAGGACTTTACTATTCAATTGCCTACTCAGTCCGAAGTAGCACCTGTTGGCAAGAGCAATCCTGCGTTGGATTTCCAGGCTGACATTGTTGGTGGTGTTAATACTGTAATGACTGTCAACAGTGACGTGAGAGCCAAGTCGCGAGTGCGACGACTGTTTGTTGGATGACAGGAGATATTTCGTCTTGCCCTCGATCACTGCTAGACCCATTTTCTGTGCTTTCTTGTCCAGCCTGGAGAAAGCAGAACTAACGGCGCGGATGTTGAGGCCGATGATATCAATATCGTCGGCATACGCCAACAGCTGTACACTCTTATAGAAGATGGTACCTTCTCTGTTTAGTTCTGCAGCTCGAACTATTTTCTCCAGGAGCAGGTTGAAGAAGTCGCACGATAGGGAGTCGCCTTGTCTGAAACCTCGTTTGGTATCGAACGGCTCGGAGAGGTCCTTCCCGATCCTGATGGAGCTTTTCGTGCTGTTCAACGTCAGTTTACACAGCCGTATTAGTTTTGCGGGGATACCAAATTCAGACATCGCGCCATAAAGGCAGCTCCTTTTCGTGCTGTCGAAAGCAGCTTTGAAATCGACGAAGAGGTGGTGTGTGTCGATTCTCCCTTTCACGGGTCTTTTTCAAGATTTGGCGCATGGTGAATATCTGGTCAGGTTGTTGATTTTCCAGGTCTGAAGCCACACTGATAAGGTCCAATCAGTTTGTTGACGGTGGGCTTTAATCTTTCACACAATACGCTCGATAGAACCTTATATGCGATGTTGAAGAGGCTAATCCCACGGTAGTTGGCGCAGATTGTGGGGTCTCCTTTTTTATGGATTGGGCATAGCACACTTAAATTCCAATCGTTGGGCATGCTCTCGTCCGACCATATTTTACAAAGAAGCTGATGCATGCTTCCTATTAGTTCTTCGCCGCCGTGTTTGAATAGCTCGGCCGGTAGTCCGTCGGCCCCTGCCGCTTTGTTGTTCTTGAGGCGGGCAATTGCTATTCGAACTTCTTCATGGTCGGGTAATGGAACGTCTGCTCCATCGTCATCGATTGAGGAATCGGGTTCTCCTTCTCCTGGTGTTGTGCGTTCACTGCCATTCAGCAGGCTGGAGAAGTGTTCCCTCCATAATTTAACTATGCTCTGGGCATCAGTGACTAGATCACCTTTGGGGGTTCTACAAGAGTATGCTCCGGTCTTGAAACCTTCTGTAAGCCGCCGCATTTTTTCGTAGAATTTTCGAGCATTACCCCTGTCGGCCAGCTTATCAAGCTCTTCGTACTCACGCATTTCGGCCTCTTTCTTCTTCAGTCTGCAAATGCGTCTCGCTTCCCTCTTCAACTCTCGGTATCTATCCCATCCCGCACGTGTTGTGGTCGATCGTAACATTGCGAGGTAGGCAGCCTGTTTTCTCTCCGCTGCGACATGGCACTCCTCGTCGTACCAGCTGTTCTTTTGCTCTTTCCGAAAACCAATGGTTTCGGTTGCAGCTGTACGTATGGAATTTGAAATGCCGTCCCACAGTTCCCCTATACCGAGTTGTTGATTAGTGCTCGCAGAGAGCAGGAGTGCAAGCCGAGTAGAAAATCGTTCGGCAGTCTGTTGTGATTGCAGCTTTTCGACGTCGAACCTTCCTTGTGTTTGGTGGCGTGCGTTTTTTGCTGCACAGAGGCGAGTGCGAATCTTAGCTGCAACAAGATAGTGGTCCGAGTCGATGTTAGGACCTCGGAGCGCACGCACATCCAAAACACTGGAGACGTGTCTTCCATCTATCACAACATGATCGATCTGGTTGGTAGTTTTTCGATCCGGAGACAGCCAGGTAGCTTGATGAATCTTCTTATGCTGGAATCTAGTACTACTACGGTTAGCACCTATATTTTCGGGATACGCATGGAATAAAGTTTATTGACTACTTTGAAAAAGTAAGGACCATCAACAGCGTTACTGAACTGTTTGCAGGACGGAAATGTCGCAATGAAGAAAATGAAAGTGCTGTTTCACCAAGGCAATCCACCCTGTAACAAGACAGTGAAAACGATGGCAAAAATCCATCAATTCGGTTTCGAAATATCTTAACATAAAAACGGTATCAAAAATCGCTATAATCAGTGTATTACCCTTGAAGGAAACTACATATGTTGAATAAAAAAAATGAATTTTGCCAAACAAATTTGTTTTACTATGGTATGGCAGGACGGAAATGTCGCATTGAAGAAAATGAAAGTGCTGTTTCACCAAGGCAATTCACCCTGTAACAACACAGTGAAAACGATATGAAAAATCCATCAATTCGGTTTCGAAATACTTTCGCATCCACCGAATTCTCCAGACATGGCCCCCAGCGACTACCAAACTGCCAAAACTGAGGACTACTTTGAAGCTAAAGACAAATCGTAGCATAAAAACGGTGTGAAAAATCGCTATAATCAGTGTATTACCCTTGAAGGAAACTACATATGTTGAATAAAAAAAATGAATTTTGCCAAACAAATTTGTTTTACTATGGTAGACCTGGGACTTTTCAATTGACCTGTTAGATACATACATATGTATAAGTCATCATTTGTATTCACAAGATATTCTTGTAAATTTTCCTATTATTACTTTCTAGTAATTTAATAGAATTATGTTTCTAGACGTTTTATGTATGCTAATATTATAAAGAGAAAAGATTTGATTGGTTGTATGTTTGAATTGAATTAGGTCCGATACTTCGGTTAAGCTGTAACATAGTAATATGCGATGTTAGCGTCATTAGACCGCGGGAGGGGCGTCAATATCATGAAACAATGTGCAGTGCGGCTTACTCGTCCGATTGGTTCCCTATGAAGCGGTCGAAAACGATAACTTGAATAAGGTTTGTGAAACTTAATCCACGTGTTTCTTGGCATTTTGAAAAAGTTTATATGGTATATAGCCACGCCATATGTTTGTCAAAAGAATGCGTAAATACGATAAGACGAGTTTAATTCTAAATGTCTGTCTGTTTGCCCGTTCATTCGAGCAAGCGATAACTGTAGTAAGAGTTGGGATATCTTGACGAAACTTAATCCACGTGTTACTTGGCATTATGAGAAAGTTAGTATTATAGATGGGCGGAATTCGACCATAGCCACACCCACAACAAGCTTTCAATCGAAAATCTGTAAAAGGCTACAACTCAGTCACAAATTAAAATGCAAAACTGTCATTTAATGCGAGACATCAAAGTAAGGAGGGTAAAACTTTTTAAAAAGCCAGTGTGGCCGCGCCTTCTAATTTGTTCAATGTATGTACATGTAGTGCGAAAACGAGCATATTGAGATGAAACCGGACAAATACTAAATATCACATTTAAAGAGTATAAAATGATCAGTTACAACCGAATTTAGCCCAAAATTTTCTCTTAACACTTCCTTCTATCTTTCAAATTTCACATCATCAATAATAAGTTATCGATTCAGGTATTTTCTATGCATTTGAACATCAACAACAACATCATTTTAGATCTATACCTAATATATAGAGTATTGTATGCTAGCATATATGTACATACATACATACATATTCGTTACATAAACTCTAAAAATCACAATATGCATGCCATTTCTGATTTTATGGTTAATTTATTTCTCAATAACTTAAGAAATTATTACGAATGGTGTGCGCACATGTGTGTCGTGTATGGCACTGTGTGCACACAAAACTTCATTTTTCTCGTGTCGCCGAACAGTGAAGATCGCGGACGAACATTGGCAAGTGTTAAGGGACTTTTTTGAGGTTTTTTTGGGAGGGAAAGAAATAATTGATTCATGCGAAATTTCTAGGCTTTATAGTTATATATTTGAACATCTTTCACAAATTTTTTGGATACGAAATCTTTGATATTCTGCCTTTGGAAAGCAATTACCCGATGCATCTCGCTTGTGCATTTTTCGGACGGCGGGCAGGATGCAGGTCGCAATTTCTATCGAAAACAAAAAATTCAAAGAGATTCATTTTTTTTAATAATTTATCTTCTAGTTAAACTAAGAAAATTTCAAATAAAAAGCGTAAAATTTTACAAATTTTTTAAAAATTAAAAAAAAAGGTCGTTTTGACCCAAAAAATTTTACTTTATGTTGTTTAAAAATATGTTCAAACTTGACTTCTCTTAGTTTTTTTAGTTTAAATAGAAAATAATTTTATTCCAAAAATAATAAACTTTGCCCCAATTCTATACGACGTTTAGTTTTTTTCTATCCTGCCCGTCAATTAAGAATAATCGTAAAAATGAAAAATCGAGAAATCGCGCTTCAAAGTTTTCGCTCATATATATGCTAGACACTCGGTCACTATTTCCCTTCTAGCTTCGATAATATTTCAAATTTCCATCTATAACTTTGTGGACATATTCTTAGACATTTTTTAAAGAGATTTATGCAAAAAAAAATCGATTGTTTGAAGCTTCTAAAGCAGGCTACTCCATTAATAAAGCTTTCGTATCAGAATTTATTGATCTTATAAAAAATGAATTAGCAATTTGGCAAACGAAAAGTGATAAATATAAAAATAAAAGTTAGAATAACTTATTAACGAATTACAAAGAAAGAGATAAAAGTGCTACATTAGAAATAAATGCACATGTTCACTGTGTGAAGAACGAACGCAAAATGGATTTGTGTGTCGTGTATGGGCGAAACGAATTCACACAGATCGAACGCACATGTGTGTCGTGTATGGTTCCTTTAAGCTGGAAACAGGCGAATTTAGCACCGAGGACAATGATGCTCTAAAAATTCGAAAGCTATGTGCAAAGTGGGTGCCTCGCAAGTTCATAATCCAATAAAAACAACGAATAACTGATTCTGAAAAGTGTTTGAGCGCTCTTTAATCGTAATAAAACCGAATTTTTGCGTCGGTGTGTGACAATAAAAACATAGCTCCATCATTTCTCACTAGAGTCCAATCGACTGTCATTCTAGTGGTTTGCACATGATGAACCAGTTCTCAGGCGTGGAAAGACGAAAAAGTCGGATGGACAGGTTATGACATCAGTCTTTTGGGATGCACGTGGTATAATACATACTCAACGAGTGATTACTGAGCCAGTTATAATTGCACTGCGTGCACAATTTTCAGCCAAATCGGTTCAGCCGTTCTTGAGTTATAAATGGTGTAACTAACACAACTTTCTTTTACATACATACTTATATAGATTTTATTTATATTGCAGTTATAAATTCGACAAACAATGCTGAAAAGAAGTTAAATTTAAAGTAATTTTCCAATAAAAGATATTGTGTATACAGTTTTCCTTCGAGTAGTAATACAAAAATATTTATTTATAACGATTCACTAAAAAATAACAAATTACCCCCTTCAAATATACAAAGAGATCAGACTGTGAATCAATTACAATCAAAGGAAATGGAAACTCTCATATATGACATATGGGGGTTTACCGTTAAATGTAATATTTTTAACGTTTTTCGTTTGACAGTTGCAGTATACAGAATTATTTTTACTAAGTTAAGGCGTTACAAACAATAAGTGAACTATTATAAATTGCATATGTACTTATGTATGAATACTGTGCAAAATTAAGTCCTTAAGTGCAACTGTGGAGAAAAAATACGAGAACGTTTGGAAGTTCGATAATGATTGCCAAGAAACGAAGGTTGTTGCAACTTTTTTGATAACATAACCTGGTTAAAATTGTACTATTTATGATCTTATTGTTAAAAAATAAAATGTTAATATGCTCTGTAGTTGCTTAACCACTAATTCAAAAATACACTTCTTGCAAAACCTTGTGATGATTTGACGAAAGCAGACGTAATGTAATTACTTTTTGTACTGATGTTAACATTTAAGTGAGAAAGAGGTATAAACGCCAAGAAAAATTGCGACGCAATTCCGAAGTGCACAAACACATACATACATATGTATGCAAAGTCAATACGTAAGCACGACAGTCTCACAATGAATTGCACAGAAGAGAGTACAAGCAGATACACCTAAGATTCGCCATATACAAGTACTAGCCACTAGTGCTAACGTACAATTAATGACGCTCTAAACTCAAATTAGTTACGTGTTTTGGAACGCTCTCTTTAGACAATATACTTGCTGATAAATTTTTTGATATTTTACTGAATTAGTGTGATTTAATATGCAAACTCATTACTTTTTCAACGCTCTCTCGATTAGCAAGAATTTGCTCTTTAGTTGTATTGTCAGTGCAGGACATTGACATTTTGCCATTTTGTTTAGTCGTCAGCTTTCTTGCTCTTTACTTTATACTGTCGTTCTCACGATTTCTGTTCCGTTCGTCTATTTCTTTTGCTGTTCGTATCTTCGTATCCCAACCGCCTGTTTGACGGAAAAAAGACATACTCGTATGTAATATTTATTATAATAAACAAAACTGAGCGTTCGGTTTTTTCTCACTGGTAATGTGTATATTATTTGCAATTCACTCTTTAACTCTGAATATAATTTAATCAATACAAATAGACATAAATAAATGTATCTACATATATGTACATATGTTGATCTCTTCATACCAGCTTTTACATTGATATAGGTAGGTATATACTTACATATATACATAGATATGTGTTCAAATGCATACATACATGTAAATGGAGATGTTTATTTAAATATGTACATACATACGTACTTTTGTTCACAATGCCTCTTCACAGTTTCAATGTGTATACAGCTTGTTACGCATTAAACAAAAGAAACGATAAATTCGAGAGCGAGTTAGTGATAATAGACATACATACATACTCACGTACGCATATGTAGGATAGTTTTTTTTACGGAAATTCGTATTCGCTTTCTTAACAACTGCTCAATAAAAGATTTGTAGGGAAACATTGCCTAATTTATGTATAATTTGAACTGCATTAAATAACATCCAATACAAAAATATGGCAAAAAAATTAAAAACGTATTTGACAAATAAGTAACATAAGAAAGCTAATATTACTTTTATATGTGTGGTTGTAGATTCACACGTTCGTATGTTTTAATATATTAATGCTCTTCTTAACTCATAGCTTTCTCTTAAATTGTGAAATGTACATACACATACTATGTATGCTTATAGTATATTTTTGCAATCCTTTAAATCATGTTTCTGTCACTCTCTTTACCACACGCGCAATAATAATTGACTTGGATTCGAAATTAAGAAAGAGCTCATTTGCAATCCGTTTTTAAGTTTAAATATTTAAAAAGAGTTACAAATTTCCAATGTCATTGAAAATATTTTGCAGAGAAACGCACTGAAATTGTTCGCATTTGATTGTTATAATGCATATGCTCTTTGTTCTCTTGTTTATCGACTTTTAGCCAATTCTCAACTGCAATAGTCGCCACTATCTCCAATATTCGTTATTGACTTCGATCTTTTCCTTCTTCGTAAGAAAATACATACATACATACTTATCTATTTGTATCATTTTAGCTCTGTTGGTCTGGTTTGTTTCTTCATTCTAGCGCATACGACTTTTTTTCATTAACTTGTATTGCCTTGTACTGTTTTGTATTGTGTAGGTCGTTCGCTGTCTTTTGAGATAAACGACTTTTACTGTACATTTCCCTCATTTATTTGTAAAGGTTTTATTATCAAGCGTTGAATAATTTATTTCCTCTTTTACTTTCATACCCTGATCATTAACTTGTTACTGCCATAGTATATGTAGGTACTATTATAGAATTAAACTAATTTATACATTATTTCGTTAATAAATGAGGCCTATAAAATAATCACCAAAATGATTATATACATATGTATACAACTTTTTTTTATTAAGGTTTCTGACATCCTGGCCAATGCATGACAAATATCTATCTTGGCCGATCTCAATTACAAAATGATAAATTGAGTTATGAGTGGTATAATTTTTTGATTTGTATACAGTTGGGCTATCCTCTAGAAAGGCTTTTTTGTTCGCATGTATTTTGGGTATTTATACATTCTTATACCAGAATTGATAAATAAGAATAACCGTGCGATTCTGTACTGTGACACAGTCCCAAATCTCTAAATTTGAGATTTTTAGCTAGAGACAATTTTTGAGACTTGAGACGATTTTGCTATTCTGTAAGTGACAGTCCCAAATTCTATTACATTTTATTATTCAGAGATGTTCTTACACTTGAATGAAAATAAATATGTCGATAACAAATATTAAATTTTCTATAACATAGTCAAAAAACATAATTATCAATAAAAATAAAAATATTTCTTCACTTTGTTTCATAATATTTACGAAGTTTATGTAAAATTGATTTATTTTTAACCTTTTCGTGTTTAAGTTTCTTACAAAATATAAAAAAACGACAATCCATTAATATCTATGATGATCTCTATCCAATATATTCAAAATGGCAGACAAGAGTTCTTTTTCGTTTTGTGACCTGCTAACTACCAGGTCTCAAATTTGAGGCAATATTTTGAGACTAACTCTAGAGACTGTTTAGTGAATAGCAACTAGTCACAAATTGAGACTTTACCTCAGAATGTCTCAAATAGAGACTAGAGACTGGTTACAGAATCCCGCTATAAAATTGATTTTGAAGAATGTAATAGCATAATTATTTAAAGATGTAGTGAATTCTTAACTCTGCAATTGTATGTAATTTAGGATATATTCAAAGATTTAGTTCATAAAACGTAAATAATTAAATTATAAAAAAAATGAGTGGTTGTATTTTTTTCATCAGCGTAGCTAATCGCGGATATGTTTTTCAGAAAATTTTCGAGAACTTTTTCCACAAAATCAAGTCGTATGTCATGGATAGCACTTCTAAAGATTGAAGAGAGCCTTGTTTATTACTGAAGATCAATGACTTCAAATAAACTCCCAAGAAGTAGTCTAATGGCGTTAAATCACAATTTCTTGGAGGCGATTCAATGGCACAATTAGTTGAAATATAAAATTGCAAAGTTTTCTCCCAATAATTCGGCTGTTGTACGTGCTGTGTGGCACTTAGCCCCGATTTGTTGGAATCAGATGTTGCTAAGATTAACTTCTTGAATTGCGGCCATAAAAAGTTGGTTATCCTCGATCTACATACATATATCGCTCTTCATTTCGAAAGAAGTACGGCCGATGATTCCACCAGACAAAAAACCATACCAAACTGACAATTTAGGTGAATGTAATGGTTATTCAAGAATAATTTGTGGATTTTCTTCGCACTAGAAGCGAGAGTTTTGTTTATTTACTGCACCATTTAAATGAATCAGACCTTATCGGAGAAATGATTCTCTTAAAAATCGTTATCATTTTCAAGTCGTTCCAAGCAAATTCAGCAAATTGTCTAATGGCTTCAGTTCTTGAGTGAGAACAATTTTATACGGATGCAATACCAAATCGTTTCTCAAAATCCGCTAGGTTGTGGTTTGAGACAGTCCTAATTCTTGAAAGCGTTTTGGAATAGAGACTTGCCTGAACAGCATCAATATTTTCATTACTTCGAGCGGTTCTTTATCTTATTGGAACTTGAAGATTATGTAAAGAAATTTTCAACAATTCGACGAATAGTGAGCGCACGAAAAGTTGGAATTGAAGAACGATTATTTTGATAATAAAATTTAATTATTTGTAAACGTTGTTCTTGCGTATATCCTTCCATGAAAAAATTGTAAACATTACTGAATACAATGAAAAAAATTTACAGATCGTGACATATTAAAGATTGCCGAAACGACAATAAGAAATCATATAATCCCATTTGGAAAGCTCGGTACATGAATTTTTCGAATGTTTGCACCTGTTACCCTGTGCTACTAAAGCAATTTATATAAAATTTGTTTTTTTAAATTAAAAATGCAGTACTTGATTCCGAAATCTATATAAAATTTAACTAACTCCATAGCTGCAAAACCACAAAAATGCATATATTTTTCAATTTGTGGAAGTCAATATCCGG
This sequence comes from Bactrocera tryoni, assembly GCF_016617805.1. Classification (NCBI taxonomy): domain Eukaryota; kingdom Metazoa; phylum Arthropoda; class Insecta; order Diptera; family Tephritidae; genus Bactrocera; species Bactrocera tryoni. The sequence goes on along the minus strand of NC_052500.1, from coordinate 85,364,199 downwards.
ATGGAAAAAAAATTACGGGAATGTGTAAATTTACTCGTTTTTTTCTGGGTATTAGACTGAACCACTTTTGTTCGAGAGTTTGAGTAGTAAGTGAAAAAGCAATTTCTCCGATTTTCGAAGAGTATATTATCTTGACTGAAAGATGTTAGTTATACACTATTAAAATAAGAGGAAATTGTGAATGATGTCATATTTTTATAGTAGTATAAGTAAGCCCAATTTCTAAATTCAAAAGCAAATATTTTGATTTCGGAGGCTTATGACTCAATCTCCCAAAAACACTATTAATATACCCCAGAGCTTTGTCAAGTGTTATAAAGTCGTAAATCTGTATTCGTTATAATACATATAAAAAATATATTTAGATTAAAAAAAAAATGACTCTCCTAATAAAGTAATATACATATTTGGTTAACAAGGAGGAGTCTTAATCATAATGGGAAACTAAAAGGAACTATAACATAATAGTACAATAATTTGCCTTTGATTAATCACTGTTTTTCGTTTATATATAATATATAAATAAAAGGTTTTCTTGTTAAAAATATGTTTGAATAAAAATGTTGCTTATCGAAAATATTGCAAGAAATAAAATCGAATTACACTTGAATATGAGAGAAACAAAATTCATGACCCACTTTGCTTACGTTTTTTCCACCATCCATGACCCACTTTCTGTAAACGACGGAGCGCTAAAGAGTATTGCGGTGTTATAAGTTAGTTTAAACGCGCATATATAGATATTCTCTCGCAAATTTTCTCTCTGTACAGCAAGTACATACCAGTGCTATCATCTCATTTCAGTAATAACTGCAACATACCAGACGACATTGTTATGGGTATTACGCTATACTGGCAGGTTATATGAGTAACCAGCTAATGTCTATTCATACATAGTGTATTACATATAATTATAACTGTCAAATAAGTTAAGAGAAGATGTTTTAAATCGGCATAAATAACACATTTCTTCAAAAATGTGTTTTGCTACAAGTTTAATGGTTTATTTCACCCAATCAATGTTTATAACAACTTAAATAATAAAAAAGTAATCCAATTGCAAATACATATGTATGTACATAAGTATATTCCATATTTTTATACCCTGATATATTAAGTTTGCCACTACGTTTGTAAAATTCAGAAGGAAACGTTTGAAATCCCATACATATATGTATATGTATTTACGTGATCAGCGTGACGAGCTAAGTCGATTTAGTCCGTCTGTCTGTATATACGCGAAGTTTTTGAGATATCGATTTGAAATTTGCACACGTTCTTTTCTTCTCAAAAAGTTGCTCATTTATCGGAGTCGCCGATATCGGACCACTATCAAGCTGCCATGCAAACTAAACGTTCGGATTTAATTTAGTACCGTCAAAAAAGATGGGGCTGAAACTGCGCTCTGCTCTATTTACTAAATATACATATGTATGTATATGTACATACATAATGATCAGAATTATTAGTAATTTTTTTTAGAATATTTCGCTAGACCACGGCATATAGTACAAGAATATTTTATTTAAAGGATATTTTTTTTTTAAATAAAGCTTTGAGACTATTTCCGTAGAGCTCACATGACATACAAGTATCGCAAATTATTTTGCTTTTTGGATTTGATTCATTGCATGTTTCACACGTTTTGGATTGTTTTACCAATAAGAAAAAATTAAACCTAGACGGTTCTCGTGACTTTTTTTATGCCAAAGACTCCGCTGATTTCGTTCCGCAACCACGGTATTCGGATTTGGTTCTGTGCGACTTATGGATATTTAGAAAATATTATACAATGTGGCCACGCCTTTTTAACATAATTGAGGAGATAAAACCTGAATCGAAGAATGTGTTGAAGGCTATACTGGAAAAAGACTATTTCGAATGTTTCGAAGACTGGAAATAATCAAAATTGGTGGTCTTTTGGTAAAATAATCAGCTAGCGAACTAAAGTAATTTTTTTACTAACGTTTTTATTAACATATTTAAAATAAAATCATATTGGAGTTTATTTATACTTAACTTACATATACATATATTTCCCGTTAGTAGTAATTAGTACTATGTTCTATTATAAGTACTATTGATACTTTTTCAATTGCATAGCTGTACGCTCAACATAGAGAAGTAATTTTTGTAGTTATAGACAATGCCGTTGACGGTTTTGCTATTTCAGTCGACTCTGACCTACTGGCATCGTTTCGTATAACATTTGTGTTTACATAAATATGCATATGTGGTACCTACGTGTACGTACAGATATTAATTTAAGTTAAAAATGCGAATGCTCATATTATTTACTTTGGCGATAAGTTGCTTTCTGAATTTTGTTTAGTTATAATATGTATATATTATAAAAAATGTTGCGGATCTATTCAGTTCCGTGAGAAAACAATAATTATTATATTTTCCTATTGATATTTATGTTAAATAATTCAATTTTCATAACTGTCCTCCAGAATTAAAAAAATATCAGCAACAGAACTGACCACTGCAATCGTTATCAGTTAACATGGTGTGTATGATAAGATAGTAAACTCATAGATATCCCAATTTATACATACTTTAAGAAAAATGATCAAGAAATATTTCGTGGCCTTACCGTTTTATCCTTACTTTGTTTTATGTTGCATATTGTTAAACATATTTAATCGGGTACCATTGCTCTAATGAACGCTGCATTTTCGGTTTGCACCAATCACCGAAACACGTTGCGCGAAAATATTTGTCCTGACTTTCCAGGTGCTCGGAGACAGCTAAGAACGCCCTCTACCGAATTCAGTCGGTGCGCGCACGCTCCGAAATACAGTCGCGGCGGAAGAAAATTAGTCCTATTACTTTCCGGACAAGCCCTGTATTCTCGCAATATATTGCTACAGACTATAATAGTTTTGTTCCTATCGAGATACACATATATAGAATTATATAAGAATATCTACATATACATATAAATCCTCATTATGAGACGAGTCGACCATAATTAAAATATCTTGATGGAACCGGGTATTAGCACCATAAGAAGGTCGGTATTGTAGATAAGCGGAATCGGACCATTGACACTACTTGGTGAAAACACCGCCCATCCAACTCGCTAAATAAATATATCAGGAACCTTACCTGTAAAATATGAAATGGTGCTTAATTGGAATCGTTTAAAAACCGGATAGTGGGCTTGACACCACCCATGTCTCAGACATGACTCGACTTTTTCAACCAAGTGTAGAGCATAATAATCATGATATATATATATATTATATATATAATAAATAAAGGAATTTATGTTTTAATTGTAATATAAGTTAATAAGAACAATTTTTATGCTATTGCAACCCATCTTACAACATATTGACTTTAGAATGATAAATGAATGATTGCATAAAAATGGTCTGGCCAGCTGAAATATTTTACGGTGAAAATAACCACTGCAAGAAGACAATGATGGAATGATGGAAACATAGGAACAGACTCTGTACACAATGAAAACAAGAAAACCATTTAAGTATTGAATAAACGCCAGTAAAACAAGTAAGAAGGACTAAGTTCGGGTGCAACCGAACATTCTATACTCATGCAACTTCCCAGAACCAAAGAGAGGGAAATATCTCAAGGTGCAAAGCGTCAGGCAGAGGATCGAAATCCATATATATATATATATATATATACAAGAGTATAGAATGTTTGGTTGCACCCGAACTTAGTCCTTCTTACTCGCCAGTGGGCGTGATTGCATTTTGATTTAGCGCATTTTCGCACTATAAAATATTTAGGTGCTCTTTGCTACTGCAATCACCTGGTTATTACAGGTTTTCGGTTAATGGCGATTTGTGAGCGTGGTAATGGTCCGATTACGCCCATCTACGAATTCTGCCTTACTTCCGCCAAGGATGATGTTTGCCAGGTTTAGCGAGTTATTACAAGTTTTACTTAATTTACAGTTTGCACGGACGGACGGACTGACATACATTCACTTGGATTTCAATTCGTCTCACCTCCTGATCATTTACATGTGTATGCATATGTATATACAAAGTGCTTTCTAAAGTACACAGTACTTTAAAGAAAACAGAACAAATGTTTTTTTCGGCAAAATCAATTTATTTTATTCAAAATAGTCTCTTTCTGCTTCAATACAGCTTTTTGAACGGTCCAAAAGCATGTCGAACGAGTGTTTTAGCTCGTTGGCCGGTATGACCGCCAATATGCCGGTGCAAGCCTTTTGAATGTCCTCTACATCTGCATCCGAAAAGGAAAAAGTTGCACGGGGTCACATCAGGTGAATATGGGGAGTGGTTAATGGTTAAAATGTAATTTTTGGTTAAATAATCGTCCTTCGAATTTTTGGTCGTCAGTCAATTTGTGCGGAACAAACCGTACACAAACCTTTCGTAAGCTCAAATGTTCGGTCAAAATGCAATAAATCGGTGTTTTGGAGATGTTCAATTCTATTTCCATACATTTCAATGATGATTTCGGCTGATTTTTGATAAATTCACGCCCACATGTTGATTGTCATTTATGTCCTCACGATCACTTTGAAAACGTTGAAACCACTCGTGCTACGGGATAGGCAATCATCGCCATAAACTTATTTCATCAATTGAAACGTTTCGGTAAAAGTTTTACCAATTTTAAAACAAAATTTAATGTTGGCTCTTTCTTCGAAGCTCATTTTCGCACCGATAACACAAACATACTGACACTTAAAACGCAAAAACTTCACTTCCAATCTATGAAATGTCTCACTGGACAATCGATAAAGATAGCAGACTCTAACGCACCAGTCGTCAGTATAGATGGCCCCTCCAGGGGGCGCTAGAGTCAAAAAGTACTGTTTACTTTGGAAGGCACCTTGTATAACTCTATATCTAACTCGACTAGTTTTTGGTGAACAAAACTACATTATACTCTGTATAAAAACATATGTATTACATACCCTTTAGAAAACGAAAACGGTTATATACATATATTTATTACTGTATTTTTCTTTATGTCTAAAATATCTACAATGTAGAATACAAAAGACAACTTTCAAACACATGTCAATTAGTGAATTTGTAGTAGTGAATGGGCGCAAAACACTAATTTTTACTTCCGAATCACATAATACTAATGAAATTGTTTCGTTATTGTGTTAAAAATTGACAGCAGTAATCGTTGCATTATCCTCGAAGATTACTATATTGAATAATAAAATCCAATTTTTTTCAAAAAAAAAAAATGTTTTATGTTATCCAAAGAACTTTTCAGCCCACCTCTAAGATATTTATATCTGACTCAGTAACAACGGTTTTAGTTATATTTTTTTACGTTATTCCTTAACTAATAAGTTATTTATTGAATCTATCTATTTTTCTCTCTCTTATAGGCTTGGCCCATGTGATTTACCAGATTCGTGGGCACCAAACACAATTAATAGCATCAACAATATTACTAGTATCGTTGCAAATAGTAGAGACATCTCATCGTTATCAGCAGTCACAAAAAATTCATCAAACACGGCTGTCCCTCTTAATATTGACAACAATATTAGCTCGAATATTGTGTTCTTCAAGAACCAAAGTAGTCCAACTACAACTGCCATTCAACCGACCACTTCTTTCGGCTTTTCACCAACATCAACGGCAAGAGCAACAACATCAACCACTTCCAGTCTTATATACAAGGTGCCTCTCTCATCGCCAGCCGCCGCTACAGCCGCTGTTACTGTTTCACCAGCCAGCATTGGTAGTGTAGTAACGTCTTTAGGTGTGGGTCTGGTACCCTCAATACCGACGTGTGCGTCCCTTACTGGAACGAGTGCCGGTGGAACTGGAGCTGTTGCTGGTGTACTGTTATCAAGCCCAATATCAGCTGGTGACAGTAGCAATAGTATTAGTATTTCGGGTCAAAAAACAATTACAAATTATCAAGTAAACAACGTCAATAATAACGCAAATAACACCGGCAATACCAGCGTTAGAAGTCTAACACTTCCATTGCAGCAACAACAACTACAATTGCTACAACAAAACGGCTTATTGCTACATAACAAACAGAACAACCAAAACAACAATAACAGCTCTTTAGTGAATAATAACCACCATAAAAATAGCAACAACTTTAATTTAATACTGCGACAGAAGGCTGCAGCAACTGTAAGTTTAGCCGCCGCACTGCAAAATTCAATCACCATGAATGCGGTGGCTTCGCCAATCTCAAACAACCCAGCGACGCCGACTCGAAAAATTAGAAGAAAAACTGATCCGAAAGCCAATTTGGTAGGTAATTTTCTTATTTCAAATTATTTTCAGCAATGCGTTAAAAATACTTTTTCAAGAAAATTGTAAATTATTCGAGGACTGCTCTATAAGTACTTAACCTACAAAAGAACAACAAAATTATTGAAAACAAATTTTTAGTTCGATATACGTATTTCACCCAGCGAGCCTCCCATTTCTTTAACCTATCAGAAAAATACTTTGTCTGTAGTTCTATGAAAAATTCCTCTGTGGTGGCATTATCGATACGTCATTCGACTAAAATTTCTGCCTACCGAGTGACTTTTTCAAATCCATGTATCGTCAATTGTCACGAAATGACGCGGAAACTCGCAATACCAAATAAACAGCTTCAAACACTTCTGTAAAGACATTTCACGGTTAGCCATGTTGGTGAACTTTAGCAACCCGGCACCCATGGCGTCAACTCTTGCAACAGGTTGCTACAGTGTATAATAGGTTTGTTCAACTAATGGGTGTATGTATCACCTAAAACGGATTGAGTTAGATATAGGGTAAGATATATATATATATATATGTATATATAAAGGAGCATGATGACGAGACTAGTTGAAATCTGGGTCCGTGCAAGCCGTTACTTGAGTAAAAATTGAGATATCGTAATGAAACTTGATATATATGTATGTATATGTTCCTTGGCGAATAAGTAAGAATGAGTTCGTAGATGGGCGTAATCGGCCCACAAAACGACATTAGAAGAAGGACAAAATTAAGATATAGAACAGTAATTTGGCACACAGGATCGCAATAGTGTGCCTTCTACCTGTGGGTTAAAATTGTTTGAAAGAATGGGCTTGGCTAGGCCCTCTAATAGGCTTAGTGTACATGTCTCCTAAACCATTTAAGCCAAAATAACAAAATTTTCTTAAGATAAATTCTATAAGAAAATGAATGAAATCGGATCATAACCCAGAGACAGAGACATTAAATTTTACCATCGAGATGGTATCAGACACCTTTATAAGAGCCAGCTATGTATTCATGTTCAAAAGTTTCAGTTTAATAACATACAGAAAATAGTACAGAGAAAAATAATTGTATACATTTTAAGAGAATTGTAGGGTTTTTATTTTGTAAGTTTAAACATTTAAAATTTTGAAATATTTAAAAGCTAATAAAATATTATATCTATATATAATTATATATTTTAAAACTATAAAATATAAATGTTTTATATAACTAATACTTATATTGTTATGAAATAATCTAGCCGCAATCACAGATTAATAAATGTAATAACGAGAAAAGGCGTCGCGAATTGGAAAACAATTATATCGAGCAATTGTCCGAGTTTTTACAACTCAACAAACGCGGTGATACAGCCTCAACGAAACCAGACAAGGCAGCAATATTGAACCAAGTAGTGAAAACGGTAAGTAAATTTTCAAACATCTTTTTAATACATATAATTGTGTATGTACATATGTAGATACAAAGCTTAGACCCTTATAACTCGTGGCCCTGAAAAGTGAGCCAAATGTAGTCTTCAGTTATATATTTTGTTCAAATAACGTTATTCGGAAATCTCTTTTTTATGTTTTAGTGTTTTCCTTAAAATGCATGATTTGCATCGACCATAAATCAGTTGGCAAAATGACTTGTGGTGGTAGTAAGAAATAAGCAAATATTTTAAATTTTTAAATGAATTCAAAATGTTGATGTTAATAAAAAAATGTTTTAAAAGAGAATGCGGTTGATTCGAGCAAGGAAATATTCTATGGTGGTTGGTAGTCATGCAAACTTACAAGGTGTCAGCTCGAGGCTCGTTCATACAGGATACTTTTATTGCGACAACTTGTAATTTGTAGACGAGATAGTGATGAGTAAAGATGAATGGAAGATAAGTTCCCGCTAATGTGCAACAAAAGCTTTCACGTTCAGGCCTTCAGTTTAACTTTATACTCTTGCAACCAGCTGCTACAGAGTATTATAGTTTTGTTCACCTAACGGTTGTACGTATCACCTAAAACTAATCGATATAGGTATAGGGTTATATATATATAAATATAAATGATCAAGATGACGAGAAAAGTTGAAATGTCTGTCTGCCCGTCCGCCCGTCCGCCCGTCAGTGCAAGCTGTAACTTGAGTAAAAATTGAGATATCTTGATGACACTTGGTTCGTAGTTGGGTCTAATCGAACCACTCCCACGCCCACAAATCGCCATTAACCGAAAACATATAAGGTGCCATAACTAAGCACTAAATTAAGATATAAAGCTGTAATTTGGTACAGAGGATCACAGTAGAATGGGACACCTGTGAGAAATTATTTTTAAAAAAGTGGCCGTGGTCCCGACCTCTAACAGGTTTAACGTACATATCTCCTAAACCACTTAAGTTACAGAAACCAAATAAGAACTTCTACTGACAGTGTGAATATAGATGTAATCGGAGGATAACTCCTTAACAACCACGCCTACTTCCCATATGCACACTTTTAATTTTCAAGTTTTCACAAATAATGCCTTTAGTATGTGCCACCTTACGACCAAACATTTTCTAAATCCAATAAAAACTGTTCAAGCCCCTGGGTACCGAATATTTAGACTCCGGTACTTATAGTTGACTTTTGGTCGAAATGTCTGAAAATGTGATATATGTATATAACTGAAATTAAGGGATAATCATTCTCTTATAATGGTATGTCTGTATGTCAAAAATGGGTTTAATGGGACCAATAGTTCATTTAACCCCCATATACTTAATATATGGATATTCGAACTTCCGGGTGACTTTGAACCACATACATATATCGGCCAATTTGTGAGTTATGAAAATAAGAGAGCGAGTTTCGCTCGTAACAGTGTATGTTTGTGCCCAAAATAGATAAATTTGAGCGAAAACTTGTAACTAATATCAGGACTTTCGAACATCCGGCTAACTTTACTTTAAATCAATGGTTCCCAAACTTATTTTGTCTACCGCCCACTTTGAGAATAAATATTTTTTTAGCGCCCCCATTTTTTCACCTATTTAAAAACCACTATAACTTCAAATTTATTATTGTGACCTACTCGTATATATGTATATTAACGGAGAATTCTAAACGAAACTTTTACTATAACCCGCAACTTGAAATCTGAGCGCAGTAGGTAACATACAACGGCGCTTAGGTCTCAAGTTAACTCTTACGGGCTCCACCTGCAAATAAGAATGATTATTGAAACGCAACTTTATAGTATTAAAACAGAGAATCTTTTATTAAAAATAAAACTAAAATAATCGATCCTTATATAAAAACTAATGTGAAGGATGAATCTGATGCTGTTTAATACGTTTGTTAATATCAGGTTCTAATTTACTCAAGAACAGTCGCAAGTCGCCACGTTCGGTAAGAAGCAAACGATTTCTCTTTTTAGTAAGCAGTGTTTTCACAACACTAAATCCACGTTCACACAAATATGACGATGGGAATGCTATCAAGAATCGTTGAACGATTGACCACAATCCAGAGTACAATTGCGGGATCGGTTTTTGTAGCCAAAATTTTTGAATTTGATTTTTATTTCCTCGTTTGTTGTCAATTCTATAAGTTCTTCTTCCAGCTGAGGTGATATTGCTGTGTTGACATTTGAATACGGATCCAACACCCAGTCTGGTATTTCCAAGTTCAAAATGTCCTGGTATCGTTCGGTAAAGTCAATGTGGAGGTTTTCCAAATGTTGGCAGTAGGCAAACAATTCGTCGTTACTGCATGATAGTGATAAATTCGGAAAATTGTGAAACTCGCGTCTGCCCAGATTCTTTTTGTGTAGAAGTAGTTTGGCTGCGAAAGCAGCAACGACGCTTTTTGTTTTAATTAAATTTAGTTTATCGCCTTGCAGTTGGAGATTCATGTCGTTAAACAATTTATACAGGTCTGTCATGTAAGCTATATCATTCTTTGATGTTATGAGCATGTCTTGCAATTCTGTATCTTTAGTTTCCAAGAACTCTATAACAGAGTCAAACAGGTTGTAAAATCGAGTCAGACAATTGCCTCTTGATAGCCAACGAACTTCAGTATGAAACAACAAACGGTTGAAATCCTCGTCATTAGTAACACAAAGCTGATGAAATAATCTATCATTCAAAGAGCTGTTGCGGATTTTATTGACAGCTTTGATGACATATTGCAGTGATTGAAATAGTTTCTCACTTAAGTTTCTAGCAACTAAATGTTGTCTATGAATAACGCACACCAAGGACATCTGGAATTTTATTTTTTAAGTGCGCTATTAAGCCTTTATGGCACCCTGTCATAGCCGGAGCGCCATCCGTAGCAATTGAAATAATATTTTTCAAAGGAATCTCTTTCTCATCGCAAAACTTTTCCAATATATTGAATATGGTTTCGCCTTTTGTATCGGTCTCTAAATTTCTAGCAAATAATAGTTCTTCACATATTTTCTCATCTTTAATAAACCTCACGTAAGACAACAACAATGCTTCATTAGTTGGTAAAGTGGACTCATCGAGCTGAATTGAGAATTGGCTTGTCCTCAGGTGATCGTACAATGATTCTTCAATGTTTTCAGCCATTTCGTCAATCCGTCTTTGCACAGAATTATTACTCAAAGGAATTTTTCGGATAATATCTGCGGCCGGTTTATGAAGCACGGTAGTTATTACTTCATTTATTGCTGGCAATATTAACTCTTCTGCGATGTTATGTGGTTTGTCTTTTTGAGCAATTAACAAAGAGACATTGTACGAAGCTCGAAGTCCGTCGTCATCTTGCTCAGCAGCCGCCGAAAATAGTTTTGCTACACTTGGCTGAGTATTATGCTTCTTCTCTAGGTCTTGAAAATATGCTACATTCTTGTCTATCTTATCTGGATGCATTTTATTCAAATGATCTTGCAGTCTTGAAGGCTTCATTGCTTCATTCGAAAATGTTTTTAGGCATAGAAGACACAAAGGCGAGGATGGGTTTGTGGGATTTTCAATGAATCCGAATTTAATGTATTCCGCACAGTATTGCCGTCTCTTCTTTTTTACTTCCGACATTGTTTTGCTTTGAGAAATACGTTTAACTTCGCGAGTAGTGTAAAGGAGGCGTAAGTAATGCTCACCTATTGCTCGCAAAACCATAAATGAATATAAAATAAATATTACATTGTGTATATAGGAATGCTTAAGCACAATTATTATATAGTAGTCCAAAAATATGAATTCTTATTTTTCCTAGAAATACATTTGTAAAAAAAGGATCTTTCTCCTTTTCGTATTATCTTATTTTTTCCAGAAATACATTTGTAAGAAAGGATAAAGATCCTTTTTTTATTTTCCACATAAAAGATTTAAGGAGTTCAAAAGCTCAAAACGTGCGCTACATCAGCTACCTACCCGACGTCATTTCGCAAGTGATAAAATGAATTATTCAAGAGCTCAAAGCATGCGCTACATCAGCTCGAACCTACATACATACCTACCCTACACCTTTGCGCAAATGATTATATTATGATAGCAAATGCCCGATCCTCCCATACAGATTTGGCAATTGCAATAGCAATACGTTTGATAGTTAGTATTCTATAAATTCTATCCTGTAGAGATGCCCCGTTATGAAACGGAGCGACCGATTGACATAATTTTAATTTTTTCTATATTCAATAAAATAGGACAGATACATATGTATATGAACTACGCGGAGAGAAATATAGAACCGAGTTTGAGCAATCTTTTAATTCATATTAGTTGATGTTCACAAGTTGTTGTTGAGAGTCGAGAGCTCATGTAGTCGTTGTCTAAGACGCCTCCTAGCTAAATAAAATTACAAATAACCCCCCAGACCTCTACACTACGCCCCCATTTTCTTTCTGGGTCTCTTACCGCCCCCCTTGACACCTGCAGCGACCACAAGGGAGCGTTATCGCTCACTTTGGGAAACACTGCTCTAAATAATTAGTTTTATACCTTAAATTATTTCCCTGACTTTGATTCTTGCAAGTTGCAAGAGTATAAAATGTTCGGTTGCACTCGAAATTAGCCCTTCCTTACTTGTTCAAATTACATTGATCAAGCGTTATATTCCGCTTGTTATACAATTTTTACTCAGAATCTATATTATGATTTGCTTAACTTCACCAAAGAAAAATGTAAACAATTATAAATAATACATGAACATAAATAAATATAATTCTCTAAAATTATATAATTAAAAGATATATACGTATTATTAAAAACTCATATGTAAACAAGTAAGGAAGGACTAAGTTCGGGTGCAACCGAATATTTTATACTTTTGCAATTTGCAAGAATCGAAACCTGGGAAATACCTTAAGGGGTAAACCGTCAACCAGAGGATCGGAATCCAAGCAATTATATATGTATATAGTTGACCTTATCTAACTCGAATCACCATAACCCACAAAAAACTTCGAGTTATGGAAGGAAATTTGTATGAAGTTTGACTTCTATTACCAATTCAAGAGTTTGAGTTATGCATGTTCAACTCTATGTACATATATATATGTATATAATAATATTATATAACACATACCCTGACCGATATATTCAACAAAAGGTTTGTTAGAACAACGGAAACCTTTATATATGTGTAAGCAGTAGATGGGAGTTGAGTCGATACTGCCGACCCGTTTTTATCTATTTTAAAACTAAAACTGCCTTCTATTAACATGCCACATGCCAATTATATGGAGTAAAGTCACCCAGATGTTATGTGTTTCTTATATGAAGGCTAGGTTATGTTTTCGTCCAATTTTATTCATTTTAGGCACAAAGATACACTGTTTCAGTAAAACACGTTCTCTGATTTTCATAGAGATAACTCACATGCTGGCCGATATATGCGGTATAAATTCACTAGGAAGTTTGAAAATCATTGTGTAAGGTATACGGGAGGTAAGGGAAGTATTGACTCGATTCAATCCCTTTTTGACACACAGACATACCATTGTCAGGAAAATACTATTCCTGAATTTGAATTATTCCATATATCTCACACATTGACCGATATTTTGCAGTTTTATTCGGATTTGGACAATTTTTGGTCATATGAAAGAGAGCCTCATCGGCAAAGACGATTTTCTTTAAAAAAAATCGTTATCGTTTTCAAGTTGTTGTTGTTGTTGTTGTCTTGGAAGCGAAAAATAGCAATATTCAGCAATACTTACCTGAAGGGTAGCAATATTTTTATATCTTCGAGCGGTTCTTTGTCTTATTGACACTTGAACAATATGTAAACTCTTGCTTCTATCTTTTCATGATGAAATTGTAAAAAAATACTAAATACAATGAAAAAGGTATACAGATCATGACATATGGATTGATGACACTTGGAAATCATATCATCCCTATTGGAAAACCCTATAGTATAATGTTAACCAATTATTTTTGTAAAACATCGTTTTTCTTCCTACATCAAAAACACATCGCTTGAATTAAAATAACAAAATACTATAAATTATTATTTTTTATTAAAAAAATGTCAGTTCCAATTTGCTTTCTTAAAAGCCGCTGTACTCTCGCAATCATGAATGTCCTACTAAGAAAAGGCACCCAAGTGTATTGTATTTCTAAGGGATAAATAGACCCATAATAAACAATGTTGGTGAACGCCGTATATACATGTACATACATATGAATGGTTTTTCTGACATATTCTTGCATAAGTATGATTTAACACATACTTACAGATAGCTTATTTTTTTGCTCACATTCATTGGTTTCGGTGAGCTACACCACCACTGATTTATACTTATCTCAATATTTCTCTACATATATTTTTTTATTCTTCTGAACATGTGCTGATTTATTCTCTCTTCCTCTTTGGCAAATTCAAAAGTTTGTAACAACATTGCAAAATATAATAGGTGAAGAATACAATAAAGGAAACTTAAAAAGACTTTTCCAATCGAATAACAACAAAATGAGCAGATCAACGAACTATGTACATGTGTATGTACATTCGGCTAGGCTTGTTTTGAGTTTTTAGAGGTGCAAAGGTGTTTATTTTTGTTAGCGTTTCTTCTGTTGGCAATATTATTGTGTATTTGTGTATTACATACTTTAACAAAATTTTCGTGTTCATTAGAATATCGTTGGTGTTGAAACTCTAAATTCTTTTTTATTAAGATTGCATATTTTTGCTAGTATTTTGTTTGTTTGTGTATCATTCGATATCATATTAATTTACATTAAACCTAAATTTACATTAAATATCCTCAAGGGACTATCAATTTTATACATATGTACTTGTGTATGTACATATATGTGGGCATAAGTTAAGTTTATATTACACAGTTCTGCAATTCCTCTTTCGCCTTTCAGTTGAACGGATACCGGCTCCCGCAAGCTTTATCCAAAAAGCTCTATTGTTTCATCCATATACTCGTACTATGAGATGCCGGCTACCTAAGCACCATGATCGTCATTGCTCTGGTTCTGCAAGTTAATATGAGAAATTATTTTCAAGCTCATATGGCTGCATATGACATCATTATATAATTTTTGATGTTGTTTTTACTAAACAAAAAGTGGGTTCGAAGAAAATTAAAAATCTCTGCCGACTAGGGTGATATTGTGTAAATAAATTAATAATATTTTTAAGGTTTTATTATTAGACGATTGAATCTAACATTTGCTTTATATCAAATATTTAGTTGTTAAATGTCGAAATGCGGTTGTTCATTAAAATTTCGCAAAGTTTCAAAAAATAAGTAGCATATTACTCATTATGTCTGTTTCATTATCTTCCTATCTGTAGTTATAGTTTCCTCCATAATCACATGTACATACATATATGTATCTACACATGTGTAGTATTTACTTGCATACATATGTATATTTGACGTAATATATAGACTTTAATTACCTTCGCTTCGTGTATACGTCGACTCATTGTCAAAGTTGTCGCCATGATTGTGTTGTATCGTCAGCATTGAATGTATTTCAAAGTTCTCAGTTTGCGATTGTTCGTTGCTTCAACAGTTGTTTTTGCAAAGATATCTCTTATATGGGTTTAATTTTTGATGTTTTTTGTTTGGTAGTGGAGCTTCATGAAGTAGATCTCACTTTGCCTTAGTTTAACATTCGCACTCCCAAACGTTATTATGTTTTAAATCTTCTCTTATTTCGTTTC
The DNA here is from genome assembly GCF_016617805.1 of Bactrocera tryoni. Lineage (NCBI taxonomy): Eukaryota > Metazoa > Arthropoda > Insecta > Diptera > Tephritidae > Bactrocera > Bactrocera tryoni. The sequence goes on along the minus strand of NC_052500.1, from coordinate 85,348,836 downwards.
GTTTCTTCTTGTGTACATGCTGATTCTTTATTTGTTTTTGTTATGATTGCGTTGATCGGTGCAATATTTTTCGTTTTCACAATGTGTGCTTTTCTCTTATTCTTGCATACTATAAAAGTTTAATTCATTCGTTGTAGAGGTTCGAAATCGTTGAGAGCTTGCAGCGGCAAATATAGTAGAAAAGAATCCATTTGCATATATTTGGCACAAAGAGTAGCTAAACAAAAATAATTATAATGATTCTATGAAGGCATAATACAAATTCATTTTATTTAAATTTATACCCAAAGGTTTCTATGACTGGAATTAAACTTAACTATTTTGTACTTTGCAAAAGTAACAAGTTTTTCATAGTCGAGTTGGTTAAGTGTGTGTGTGTGACTCGTGGCCCAGGCAAAGTCTAAAATCGTAGTTTTTTCCAACAGTGGTTGTTCTTCAGAAGGAATGTCAAATTTTTTTTTATGATTTAGCACATGATAAATGTACAATTTGATTTATACTTACTCCATAAATAGTCAAATAATCTTTGCAGAAAGACATACATTCATTCGAACATATATAAACATTTTGTGATCCTTGTACATACGTATGAGAAGATTGCAAATGTGGATCTACTTTAAACGTTTTTTACGGTAAACATTATTTATTTATGTAACTTGTATTAATTTAATGCCTCTTAATTATACATATTTTCTTAAAGTCCAGTTAGATCAATACAATACATTCCACAATAAATTCCTGTCTTGACATTGGCTTATTTATAACTATTCCTATTTTTTCAGTATCGTGAGTTTTGTGACAAGGGCCAAAGCCGTGATATTTCTTCCTCAACGTCGACTACCGCTTCTTCAGCTCTCAATTCGACGACACCTAATAACAACAATAGCAGCTCAACTTGTAAAAGCAACGATAATCGAAATAATACAGCATCTACACGTTGTTTACGATGTGCAACTGACAATTGCTCTATCCATCCAGTACAACAAGGTGACGTTTCATCGACCGAACCCCCATTGCCGGAGCCATCACTGCTTAACGGTCAGGTTCCCGAAATATCTGCCTATTTTGAGGCGTTGGAACATTACCTCTCTTCAGTCGATTGGGTGCTTTTACAAGTCACTGCAGACGGGATAATCGAGTCGTGTACGCAGAATATTCGAGAACTAATCGGCTATGACAAACAGGAACTGTTTCGTAAACCACTATATCAGTACCTACACTCCGGCGATCATGCGAAATTAGATCCAATTATAAATAATATGCCGTATGGGGTTAGCGGAAATGCAACTGGTGACATTGGTTGTGGTAGCGGTAGCCAAAGTGGCTGGAATGATTTGGAAGATGCGAATAGTGGTACAAATTCGCAACATTCAACAGCTTCGTTAGGTCCAGGGAGTGCTAAAACTAAAAGAAATATAGCAGCTAAAGTCCGAATGCTAGTCAAAGATTTGCGTTCGGCTACTCAAACATCTATGACGCACCAAAACGATGCTTTGGATCAGAAAACTGTCGGACAACACATAAACCCCGAAAAATATGAGGAAGTTATGCTGCTAGCAACACCGATGAAAGGTAGGATGTTAGTTGTTTAAGTTTTTCATTTGCTAATTACATAAATTTTAGACGATGGTGATACAACGTCCTCCATATTGTGTTTGATTACCCGTCCCGAAGATGAACCGGCCATACAGCAGATACAACCGCAGGCCATAGAGCATTTAACCTTTAAACTCGACGTACACGGCAAGATACTCAATTTGGATGTAACTGCACTTCGTGAACCCTATCGTCAACATTTGAGTAGTTGGTTGGGACGCCTTTTGCAAGATCTTTGTCATCCGCAGGACTTAAATGCTCTGAAATCTCACTTACGCGAGGTTCAAGAGTCAGCTGCTTCAGTCCATTTGATGAACTCTCCATCATCACACTCACCTGGTGGAACGCCTGCAACACTCATTCATCCTCCCATTGCGAATGTGATGTCACGTCCATTTAGATTGCGTCTCGGCGCACCCGATATTTATGTTCATGTTAAGGCGAATTCACGACTTTTTTTAAATCAGTCGCAAACTGAGGGCGATTATATTATGTCTCTGCAAACATTACTTAACACGGATAACGATATAGGTGGAGGAGGTATAAGTGGATTGAACATCGGAGGTATCGGGAACAGTAGTATGATGCCATCTAGCAGTTTGTCAACAATGTCGCCTAGTCCATCGTTAGTTTCGCCCCTTTCTCTGCCCTTGGACTCACTTGTTAATAACAATTCGTCATGCTCCTCTTCGTCGGCCTCAGCTTTAGCAAGTGTAAGTAGCGGTGTACATATGTTAGGAGGACTAGTTGGAGGTGGTGGTATGCCACCACTCACCACGCAAACTACTAATGTGGGTGGACCACTGATGACTTCAGCTGTTATCAATGGTACAGGGAGTGGTACACAACGTAACAATCCTACTGTGGCAACATCGGCTTCGACTTCGAATAATTCCAATCTGGTCAATTCGTTTACCGCATCGCCTGCTGGACCCGAAGCAACGATTTTCTATAGCTCCGACCCCTTTGATTTTGACTTGGCACATTCCAGTTTTGAAATGGACGCCACTGGTTGGACGGATTCGCGTCCAAACTCCCGCGCTTCTGTTACTACCCCAGTAAGCACTCCGCGTCCACCGTCAGCGGGACATGGTTTCAGTCCGGCAGTATGTGCTTCACCATCGACACCATATCAACTGTCGTCACACTCAGCTGCGAGCTTGCCTTCTCCTCAGTCAAATACAAGTCAGCCGTCATCTGCTGGTCCCGGGGTTAGTGGAGGCCCGTTTGGTTTTGGTTTTCCGGCGTTCGAAACAAGTGATAAAAATATTGATAAAGACCACATGAACGCTAGCATAAACAGCAGTAGCAACATAAGTGGCAATAATTCTGGACCTCAAGGTGGTTCCAGTGGTGCGTTGAGCGGCCCTGCAAATTTACCAAATGGTGGTCCGCCATTACTTACCACTGTTGCTAACATGACCCAACTATCTGCACAGACGAATCCACCCCAACCGGAATCAGAGCGTTTACGGCATTTATTGACAAATAAATCGCATTCAATGACCTCAGGAATGAATCCGACCGATGGTGATAAAGATCATCTTAGCCTGCGCCATAAGGTGAGTTTAGAGTTATATACATAAATGGTCTTTGCTCATAAGATAATATGTAGTTTGTAAGGAGGTTTTATTTATGCGATATTTTTGATCTCCCAAAAGTTTTACAATCAGAGTCTACTCAATTCCGATGAAGATAAGGATGGTGGAGGTGCCGGCGGTAGCAACAGGGGTTCGTCCGGAATGTTCAAAATGGGCGCTACTGGTATATCGAATGCGCGCCTATTTGGTGGTGGTGCATTACCAAAATCTTCGAACTCCAGCAATCCCATGTTACTGTCGGTAAGTAAGGCCCCACCATCCCTTTAAACCATTCACTTATCTGCCATATTCTATCAGCACAAATGTTTGAGTACACTCATGTACTTGAATTGGAATATACAGATTTTTTTTCTGAATATATTTAACACAGCTGCTTAACGAAAAATCGGAGGATGATGATGGAAAAGGACCTTCGCTTGGTCGACAAAGTGAATTGATGCGCCAGCTACAAAAAGACGATGGGCACTATAGTCATTCACACGGTCATAGCCACGGGCAACATCACTCCAAGGACATGTCGCAAGAGGATTTACTAAAAAGTTTAAAGTACCAGGGTGATCCTACAACTCGCAAGCGTTCGCTCAATGAACCGGATGATGGCATATTAGCAAAACGTGAAAGTGACCGCCCATCCAAGTTACGTGAGAGCAATAAAATGCTTGCCTCGCTGTTAGAAAATCCGCCAAAGAATCCTATAGTCACTGTACCACCTCAAGTCAAAGCTATACCTGACATTACACCTTCAGCAAGCCGCGTCAACTCGACACTCGGTGTTATGAGTGTTTCAGCGCCGAATAGTCTAGGTGGCATGCCTCCAAAAAGCGGCACAATGACGACGACCTCATCAATTAGTGCAGGAGGCAGTTCTGTCGGAGCCGTTGGACGGAGCAATAGTATGCGCAAACAATTTTCCGATGCCTACCTCACGCTGCAACAGCAGCAACATCAGCAACAACTCCACCTACAACAACAGCAACAACAACAACAATGTTTAGGTAACATTCAACGTTCTTCACATCAGCAACCAACACAACTATCTCAACCGCAAATAAATTTTTCTTCATCGGACGCCTTCGGAACATCTTCACATAACACCACAGCTACCTCAGGGACAGCCAACGTCACAGCGTCAATAGTGACATCACAAGCAAGCTCCCAATTAGCCGCCCCTAGCGGCGCTGATGGCGATTCAGAATTATCTAAGATTTTGGATAGCGTTATGGATTACGTTTCAGACGATGGGCCATTTGTATCAGCACCTACTCCCACTGCCTTGGCTGGATTAACGCAGCAAGAGATTAATGAACGCATGGCTATCAACGCTATTCAAAATTCATTGATGGTCGAGACATCTCAACTGCAACAGCAGCAACATCATCAACAACAGCCGCAACCGCCAGCCTATCCTGGCAACGTAATGGGGAGTGGCAGTGGAGGGAGTTTAACTCAGCAACAACAACAGCTACAGCTCCAGCATCATCTGCAGATGTTGCAAAGGCAGCAGGCTGCAATTGGAGGCAATCAACAGTCAACTCAGGTACAACAAATGTTGGAGGTATTACGTGTCAACGCCAATCAAAGTTTCCAACGACCGCCACCTATGTATTCGGCGTCACGTAACAGGGGCCCAATGAATACTGTTACGACACCTGGAGGCTCTGTTTTGCCAGCGCATCAGCAGTATCGAATTCGTCAACAGCAGCAACAGCAACAACAACAGAAAGAGCGTCTTCTTCAGCAACAACAAAAGCAACAGCTTTTGGTTCCTGAGAGTGCAACAGCGCGCACAGATCAGTTATGTACGTAAAAAGAATAATTACATATATTTTTTATATTTATTTATACTAAATGTGCCGTATAGGTCTAAATCCGAACATCAACAACATTGGTTCGCTGTTGAATAACACAGTAGCGCCAAATGTCGCCTTATCTCGTACCAACTTGCCGCCCGATTCGCAACTGAGTCCGAATTTTTCACAGAGTTTACTACAACAACAACAGTTAAGTCCAGGGCAACGTAATGCACCATTTAGTCCACAAACGAATGCAGGTTAGTTACCAGCATTTCATTTTTGATTTTCCCGTCACATATATTTTATTACACTCCACCTTGTAGGTTATGCACCGCAATATTCACAAAGCGGACAACGTCTATCGCCCCATCATCAACAGCATATTTCACAGCAGCAACAACAAGTGAATGCTCAGCAACAACAACAGATGGCGTTTCAGGCTGCCCAAGCAGCAAACGCTAATGTTACTCCGCAGCTATCACCACGCCAACCGCCTTTTGGTGGAGGAGCAGGTGGTATACAATCACCTACAGGCATGCCGTCATCACAACAATGGAATGCTAGTGGTAATGTTAGTACGCCAAGTGTACAACTAAGTGGAAATGTGACAACTCAACGCGGTCATTCATTACAACAACATAATCCTATGTTAAGCGCGCAGTTACAAGTTAGTGAATAAAATTTAGCTTTGAGCACATTTTTTTATTTTTTGTAATTCCTTTAGCAGGGTGTTAGTCCTTATACAACACGTCCGTATCAAAATCAGCGGCGAAGTCTCAACTCTCCAAACGGAGGGGGTGTATCTGGCAATGCAGTTACTAGTAATATTGGAACTAATGTCGGTCTGCAGCGGCAAAATTCTTTTCAAGGTGGCGAATCTGGTGGTTTTAGTGGTGGTACCTCAAATTCTCCATCTCCACAGTCACCATATGGTGGACCCAGCTCAAACGTATTCCAGCAACAACAAATGCAACGAATGCAACGCCAGGGTAGCGTTCCGCAAACTACCCAACATTTACCTGGTAAGTGAAAACATTTGTAGTAATTGAAAATTGTTATATTATTAATATTTACATCAAAGAGTAATAACACAGAGAATGTCCGCTCTCTAACGTAGGTTTGTAGGTTTCTAATTGACAGATCGTTTTAACCAATACCGTTTATCTGCTCAAAGTTGTTGTGCTAGAAGCAAAATACTTTTATTTTTTTTATTTCTGCATCCTCCCATTTGCTTCTGATTGAATATTTTTTGTGTAATAATTTGGTTCTGATAAAGTTTTTTTTTTATAAAAGTATAAAATAACGGTAATAGTTATTGCGATTTACCTACATATGTACGTATCTAAAAGATCACAATGAAGAAATATATAAATTTATATGTATGGGCCGTGCTAAAGTTATTATAGCAAAAGTAAAGTCAGCATTACTAACCTGCGTGCACGGCATAATCGCCCCCAATTCCACACTCACAAAACGATACTATGATTCATAAATTATTCTTGAGCTTGTTAATTTTTTTTGCAAAACATGCCCATATTTGATAAATATATATATATATATCTCCGAGGACAGCAAATATCTTTACTACTACGCATGTTGTAGCATTGTCCAAAACTACTAAAAGTTTGCGAATAACGCTAAAGAAATGAAGTTTCGTAATAGCGTAATATGATGAAGTACTAAGAAAGAAACCAAACTTTGTAGGATAGTAAGGTGGAAAGATCCTTAGCTCCAACATATTTATTAAGTTTTGATATTGGTACTGAATGTCCATTTGATTTTTTTATGTATTTCTCGTAATGATGTCAGAGTAGTACTCTATGTAGTAGGATGCCAAAAGCTATTTTTAATATATATATATTGATGAAAGATTTCAGAAGCATACTAATCCACATTTAATTTAGTGTTAGTAAGTAAACAATATTAATTATATTAATTAGACTTCTGTATAAAAGTACTTGTATATTATTCAATTGAATAACGTTAAAATCATTGAGTTTAAAAATGTGAAAATAAGTCTCTGAAATATTTTGTTTCCTCGTGCGCTTTTTAGTAAGACTACTTTCGATTTCGAACATACATATATTCATTCTTCTTTGTTAATTGTACATTTAATTCTTTTTTATATAAGCTAACAACATTTAAGCTTAGACATTCTGACTGAAAAATATGTTATTTAAATTTAAATATATTATTCAGTACGGTCAAATCGTCAAAATATAAAAGTTTCATTAAATTTGCCCGCATTGGAATTATGGGGACATCAAGTTTTCAAGCTTATCTACATCAGTCGCCACGGAAGTGATCACGATATTGTTAGTCTCATGATTAGATTCACATTTTGTTCACTTAGGTCTCTGTCTATAAAATAAATTTATTGAACTGAACACAAAAAATAAATCCTGCTCACAATTAATCACATAAAAAAAATCGGAAACATCCTTAATTATCAATTGTAATTTAAGCTGTCGTCATCAAAAAGGGGGTTTCTCGTCCGAGGCTGTTGTTTCCTCTTCATCGGGGGTTTTTTTACGGGGCGGGTCCCAAAACCAGCGCACAACCCTGGGGAGGGATGGTTCGACTTCTCACTTTAGCTCGCCTTCAAACGGATGTTCTTTTGCTACTCAGAGGATACTTGGTCTAAAACCGGAAGTCGTGAGCTGCTTGAGCCATTTGTAAAATAATACTTTCTGCCCACTCTCAAATGAATGGCACTCTGAGAACTTTCCTCATTTGCGTGAACTTCAACACATGGCTCACTCCTCTTGTAGAACCCCCTGAGGTGATCTAGTTACGGATGTCCAGAGTATACTAAAATTATGAAGGAAATACTTCTCCAACGTGCTGAATGTCAGTGAAAGCATAAAACCAGGAGATAGTGAAACCGATTCACCAATTGAAGACGTGCAGACGTTCAGACGCTTCATTGACAGACTATGAAATCGAATAGCAATTACCCGTCTGAAGAACTACAAAGCAGCGAGGGCCGATGTATTGGCGGTCGAGCATACTCACGCATTCATACTCAAGCATGAGTACTACTGAGCACCGCAAACTAATTTCCAATTTTTACAAAACAATGTTTTTTTTTCTATTGTCGAATAATTTTATATATCACAACATTTTGGTTTAATTAGGAATATGAAAGCAGAGAGTGTTAAAGAACTTAAATTTGTTTTTTTCATTTGTGTCATATTATGTACTATATCTGACATTAAATTATACAATTTCTGTACAATTATCATTTTTTATATGTTCAAAGCACATTCCTCGATTTAGCTCATTTTATCTAAATTTGACGGCATGAAAATGGAGTCCAATCGAAAATTACAGTACTTCAAAACAAAGCACTGCAAAAAGTACAGAACTGCCAACATCGCCAAAATGTCGCTAAATTGTCGATTCAACGAATTTTGTTAACTTAGCGAGGTTTTATACATTTCGGCGGTAACATAGTATATACTACATATGTACGTATGTTTATGTACATAGTTGTCCTGGGTATGGGACTTAGTGATCATCGACGATCATTTGCTCATTTTTCACAATTAATTTTTTTTTTTGCTTCGCTCTGTTGTTGTTGTTGTCTTAACGGAAATTCAATCCCCGTTGGGATGGTAAATGTCATTTGTGTTGTCGTCGACGTTATCTAACGGTAGGCCCAGGAAACGTGCTATTTCGACGGGGTCGGACCAAAGGGAGGAGGGTGTTAGATGAGTAGGGTTCGTAGGGCATGCAAAGAGGTGGTCAGTGTCATGCGGAGACTCGTTGCATGCAGGACATACATTCAGTATGTCAGGGTCTATTCTGGATAAGTAGGAGTTTAACCTGCTACAGTATCCAGAACGAAGTTGCGCAATCGTCACACGCGTTTCTCGCGGCAGCTGGAGCTCTTCGTCTGCTATGGGTGGTGGTTTGATTCCAAGAACGCCATTCACGGAAAGGGAGTTGGTGAAGGTGTTGATGGCTTCGCTGTGAATGGCGGTCAGTACCTGTCGAAAGTTAGTTGCGTCCGAAGTCCGGTTGCCGTACTGTACGACGTCGTCGACGTAGTCCAGGAATGACCTTTTGATGCTCCTAGGAGGCGGTTCCGCTCCAAGCAGATGGCTGCAGGGGTGGTTTCTGCGAAAACATCCCAGCAGGAACTGCCTGGAGAGGAGTACATTATGCTCCTTAACTGGGAGCATAAGCGTCTCACTGTGGAGGTGTTTAACGGGAGACATCAAAAGACATCCCGTAGTGGTCCGGAGTGCAGTGTTTTGAGAGGTCTGAAGTTTCCTGATCTGCGTGCCACTGCATCCAGGTGACCATATGGGTGCTGCGTAATTGAGGACCGGCCGGCCGATTGCCTTGTATGTTACCAACAACGTTTCTTTGTCTTTTCCCCATGTGCTGCCGGCTAGCGACTTGAGGATTTTGTTGCGGCTCTGTACCTTGGCGATAATCGCGGTCGTATGAGGAGAGAAGGAGCATAGACTGTCGATTGTTACACCTAAAATCTTAGGATTATTAACAGTCAGGATTTTGACGCCGTCGACTGCAATATTAAGCTCAAGTCTATACTCCTTCGTCCAGTTTGTGAATATGATCGCTGTGGATTTGGTGGGGAAAGTGTGAGATTTCGTGCAGTGAGGAAACGAGAAAGGTCGGAGAGGTAGCTGTTTATCTTCGAACACATGCCATCGATTCTATTGCTCGACGCCAATATCGTGCAGTCAACAGCGTACGAGGTTATGGAAACTCCCTCTGGTGGTTGTGGGAGTTTCGAGATGTAGAAATTAAACAGTAGCGGGGAGAGGACACCACCCTGCGGAACCCCCTGTTTAATTCTTCTCAGTTTAGATGTTTCACCTCGAAATAGTACGGATGACTGGCGGCCGCTCAAATAGTTCATGGTCCACCTCTTTAGCCCTGGAGGGAGCGTAGTTGTTTCAATGTCCTGCAGTATCGTTGTGTGATTGACTGTGTCAAAAGCTTTTGACAGGTCCAACGCTACGAGGATCGTTCTTTCGCAGGGTGGTTTCTGGTTGAGGCCACGAACTATCTGAGCGTTTATGACGCTAATTGCTGTGGCGGTGCTGTGCACTTTTCGGATCCATGCTGGTGACTGTCTTCGCTTCGCTCTGTCTTCACCCACCCTTGCCATGCTTTGAGATATTTGAACTTAAACTCGACTTTTACTGATCTCGCTTCATATTATATTGAGAAATACTGATACATTGTGGTTTATTTAGGTGATAATATCATGATATATAAATACACACCAACTTTTAAATATTTTAACTATAATTCGTTAATAAAATTGCTAAAATCCAATGGGGCCTATGCATTTATGAACGTGCATAAATATGGTAAAATTTATAATTAAGTGTTAAAAGTACAATTTAAGTTTTATCGATTTGGTCAATAGACCGTAAATGCTCGTGATCGTATTGACATCTTTCGCGCTTACCACCTACGCCACATCGAAAGTGAGAACGAGGTGGCCTTACCTACTGTTTTATTTTTTTTATTACTCTTTACTCAATAAGCATATTTGCAAACTCTGATGTTTTTGCAATATTTTTCTTTTTTTCAAAAGACTATTTCTTAATTTATCCTTTACTTAATAAGCATATTTCTCTGATATTTGTTGTAATATTATAAGTTTTGAAATAACACAGAACTTATAGACGCAAATCTAAACAGGATGCGCATGGTTAATTCATATTTTTTAAATTTTTTATTTTTTTTTATTTCATTACTATTGTAACTAATACGATGCAGCAACTGAGTCAATTCCGAGATCGCGTTTAAGATCGTGACTGCGAACATACCAAGGCGCATTGACGGCGCATCTTAAAACTTTGGTTTGGAATCGCTGGATTTGTGCAACAATGCTAGGGCTTGAGCAGTCCCAAAGTTGTATCCCATAAGTCCAAACTGGTCTGAACACCTGCTTGTAGACTAGAATTTTGTTATATGTGGATAATGCAGAGTTTCTACCCAATAGCCAATACAGGTTTCTGAATTTTATTTCTAATTCCTTTTTTTTTTCTTTTTGACATGTGCACACTCCATCTAAGTTTTGTATCCAGGGTCATGCCTAGGTATTTCGCAGTATTGTGATATGGTATTTGCACACTGTTTAAGTACAGAGGCATATATCTAGTATTGTTGTATGTGAAATCAATGTGTACTGATTTAGTCTCTCGTTTTTTCGAAAGCCAAACTGATGCACCGGTATCAGCTTCCTTCAATTATGTTGTTAATACGCACAGCAAGCAGTTTTTCCAAAAGTTTTGAAAGTATTGGCAGGAAAGATATGGGCCGATACGAAGTAATTTCATGCGTTAGATTACCGGGTTTATTGAACATATTTACCTCTGCAGTTTTCCAATAAATAGATACGTATTGACGATTTATAGTAGCATTCATTATAGCAGTAATTTTACATACAACGTTGTGAGGAAGCTGTATTCAGTACAGGTATTTCACTGGTAATAAGGTCAAACCCAGTCGATTTTTTAGACTTTAGGTCTATGAGGTTCCATTTCTGCTGCATTGGATGTGTCATATGGTTTGAAGACACCTTCAAGGTATTCCGAAAAAACATTTGCTTTCTCTATATCGCTCTTGGCTCATGTCTGGTCTGCTTTTTTACACTTCTAAATTGAAAAATCATTTCCATGGCCGTTAGCTTTTCAGATAATAGCTGAGAGTTATATTTTTAAATGCCTTTATCTTATTGGTAAGTTTTTTACACAATTTGCTAAGACAACTTTTGTCAGATGGAGATCTTGTTTGTTGTCACTTTCGGCGTAATCGGCGTTTTTCTGCTACCATTTCTTTAATTTCTATGGTATGTATATGACCTGCTGTGACGTTTCTTTTAATTGGTGTACTACTCCATGCTGCATATTGAATTGTATTTGTCAAATTCATGATTTCGTTATCTAGCTCGGAATTACAACTTATTTTTACGTGACTATCAACATTGGATAGCAATTGCTTAAAGTATTCCCAGTCAATATTTTTATTTGTTAGCGTAAATGGAAGTTTCTTAATAACAACCCTTTCGTGTAGTCTTAAATATACTGGTGAATGGTCAGAGGTCATATCCAAACCGCTTTCTATGCACATATAATTTGAAGAGACATGTTTTGTAATGAAAAAATCAATAAGATCTTGTGTTTTAAGTGGATCTGTTGGCCAAAAAGTTGGTGTTCCACTAGACATGATACGAGTACTGCACCCAGTCATTTGAAGAGCTTTCATTAACTCTCTGCCTTTTGTGGTTATAAGCCTCGAGCCCCAGTGGGTATGTTTCCAATTATAATTCATATGAGAATATTAAGTGTATCAATTTTAAGCAATGCGTGGTGTATTTTTCGATGTTCCCTAATGTGAAAACTGCAAATAAGTACTTAAAAATCAAATCTATCAAATAATGAAATATATATGACGAAAATACAAGTTCTCAAATTTAACCTTTCCCTTTCTAGTACCATTAAAATTCAATTCAGCGACTTAAAAACAATTAAAATTACTTTAAAACATTAATTTAGATTTTAACAAAAATTTATTTTCACACTTTTTTGTTTACAATTTGAGTTATGAATGTTTAGGTAATTTTTATACTTAACATTACACTGAAAAGAAATTACATGTGTTAATGAAAAATAATAGTTTGATGGAAAAATTTCTGCTGATACCGAAAAGTAGATTAATAACTGCTTTACGCATGGCGAAGCAACAATTAGTAAGTTAGGGGATCGTTTCAGTGTGACTTTCCGACAAATCACTGATTTTCGCGATTCTTAAGGTTGAAATTAATCCGTTTCAGTGTGACTTTCCGACAAATCACTGATTTTCGCGATTCTTAAGGTTGAAATTAACTAATCGGTCCAGTTTTTTTACGTTCATTCATGACGAATACAAAATATTTTTTTTATGTTTATTTATTGGTTGTATAATAGCTACAATACAATTTTGATCTAAAAGAAAAATTTCAAAAAAATTATTTATCTGTGGGAAAGTCGCTATCCCGCTTTTGATCAAAACGGATCGATTTTGGCCCTTTTTTCGACAGTTTTTCATAGAAAAAAATAAAGGTTCTCCACTAATCTGATAAAGCAACAAAAAAAATCGGTTTTTCGAAAATCGCACTGAAACGATCGCTTAAAAGATATCCAAAAAAAAACATTGTAGACGAATAAATCAAAAAATTAACAATTAAATTTTGGATAAAAAAATACTGATTGCTAAAAAAAATTTTAGCAAATAAACGCTAAGGCTTATGCCTAAAGTCAAATCGAACTAGTACATAAATTGTATGTTATCGAAATATTCGTATTACCTTAAATGTCAAATATTATCTATTGAATTTTTTTAAATTAAAAAAATACACAAAAGCGTAAACACGACTATTTATTCGTATTTGCTTTATTATATTAGTTACTCAGTAAACAGTAACCGCCAAGAAGAGTACTGAACCGATTTTAGTGTTCCACATTTATTTATTATAATTTATAAATCTATTAGAAAAAGTTTTACTATTAGAAATATTTCTGAATACGTCCAGTAAATATAGTTTTGAACTTAAAATGCAAATCTCGTATTAACCCAAAACAGGCTCTCCACGCCCTTTCATTGCGAATGTAAATCACGAAAATATTGTAGGTACAAGCGGCAATGGCGCCGCCACAAGCCTCGGCGTAAATGGCGGTGTCAGCGTCGGCGGGAGTGTCGGTATTGTTGGCTTTGGTGGCATGATGTACAATAATATGCAGCATGCTGCTCATGCGACCCCACAACAAACACAAAACGAATTTTATGGTCGCGCTCAGGCCGGTAAGCGTTTACCAACTTGGAATATAAAATAATATACATATATAATTTGTACCATATAATATGTGCATTCCCTACATTTGTATCTAATACAAAAATATATACTTAATGTATATAGATGTTAAACTTATATTCGATCTTTATGTTTATTATCAGGCCGATAATGTAAAAAGGAAGACCATAAAAATTTTTTCACAAAGAATACTGATCTACTATGTGTAAATTTTTTCGATCTAAAAAATTAGAATTTCTTCCAAACCATGTTTTATTATTTAAGTCAAATTGGTGTTCTGGAGTTAATAAAATAAAATAAAATAAAAATATTTGTACTGAAATCCTTCTGTATTAATCATATTAATGTGTATATGTGAGTAAAAATAGCCGAAATTGTTAGTATAATGAAATTATTTGCAGATATTTAATTTTTCACATAATAACCCGAAAAGCGAAACATGCAAATGTGCTCTGAATAATATATTTATTTCAAAAAATATGGTGTATTTGTCAAACTGTTATTTTGATATTAAAATTTTTGGTTAGTACTTACCGTTGTTGAGCTCACACTTTTATTGTATATACTCATGATGTACATAAATGCTTTGTATGTTAGATATAATTACTAAAATAAATTACACAAACTTCCTTACTTCCTACATCGTTCTATCTGATTATTTATACATTCTGCCCGTTAGCGAATGGCTTACGTAAATGTATTAAAAAATACGTTATGCATTTCATTAATTTTATGCACAGATCAAAACCGTTATTTCATTACAACTTTCTATAAAATTGTAAAATTTTAAAATAAAACTATATATTGCTTATTTGATTTATTTATTTGCTTTATTTTATTAAAATATTAATATATTTGATGTACATACATATGAAATTAAAAGTAATTAGGCCAAGTTGATTAAAATGGGAAATCGTTAATCGATAACTTTTGGGGCACATTATTTTTGTGAATTATTGAGAGACAAACCAGCTGGTATTCCATTCCATTTCTAAAAAGATTTAAATTTTATATTACTTTTTTATATGTAATAATTTTAACATTTGCTTTATTTTATTAAAATATTAATATATTTGATGTATGTACATATGAAATTAAAAGTAATTAGGCCAAGTTGATTAAAATGGGAAATCGTTAATCGATAATTTTTGGGGCACATTATTTTTGTGAATTATTGAGAGACAAACCAGCTGGTATTCCATTCCATTTCTAAAAAGATTTAAATTTTATATTACTTTTTTATATGTAATAATTTTAACATAGTCATAGTTTAAATAAAGTTGCAGAAACCGAATCCGAACTGGATTTTCGTATTGTAAATAACATAATTTTATTTTGAGCGCCAATCGGTGGTAAATGAACATTAGATTAAACGTCCTTCTTTTTACACATTTGTGTTGTTGACTATGTTATATGTATGCATCGTTATGTATTAAATGGGATTATTTTTTTATTCATACATACAAATCATAACGTATCATGTAAACATATCAGAATAACAATGTATGTAAATAATTAGAGTGAAAAATAATGTTTATAATTTTTTAATTTATTTTGTTAAATGTTTATTTTTTACTTTGTTTGTTTTTTTCAGCAGGTAATGCAGCAAACTCTTCTGATTTCGTAAAACAGGAATTGCGGGCTGTAGTAAGCGGACGTGCTCAACAACAGGCTGCTGCCGCTGGAGGAGCTGGTGCTTCTTCTGGTGGAAACGGAGTGCCAGGTGGCGGCGGAGGAAATGGCGGTCCTGGCGGTCTGCGAATAACTTCCACCCCGCAAAGTCCCTTGAGCAGTGCTCAACAGGGACCAATGAGTGGTGGTAATTCTGGAGGTTTAAATAGTACAAATTCGCTTAGCATGCAACAACATCAATCTGGGTCAATAGGAACTGGTGTTAGCCAAAATGCACTACTTAATACACCAGATCCTTCCATGAACTTTAGCTTCGATGCACGTAAGTATTACGCTTAATTATTTAGAGAATTAGTAACAAACTATATTATTAATATAGAATGGATATATTTATAGAAGTGTACGCATATTATTTTGAAATAAAAATTTATTGAATGAAATTAACTCATCTTTGGCAGACTATTTGATTCGTAATCTAAAACTTCATAATGAAAATAAATTTTTGTATTACAATTTTCGGCATATTTTAATTGCAGAAGATTTCTTTGGCAACAATGCTACAAGGTGACCATAAAAAGTCTGGAATTCAATATACACTACTAACGGCCGTCGACAACTCAACAATAAAAAGAACTGCATATTGACATGAACGAAAAAATATATGAAGTAATATATTTAATAATATGTATATAGCAACCATGAAATTTTAATTATTTTCTTGTGTTAACAAACATTTTTTTTTTCAATTATAAACATTGGAAGCAAAAAGAGAAACATGTACCTAGGTGCAATAGAATCTTAGCATTTATTTACATAATACTGTTACAAATATATCAAAATAGCTAAAAAAATGAAGATGTGTTAAATATATGTATGTGCATAAAATTACGTAAATATAAAATAGAATTTTGCATGAATATAGGAACTTGAATACTTCGTTTCATGAAAAATACCAATACAAAACCTTATTAAGACCTCGAGACCAATAAAAAACTTGTTAAGAACCACAAATATGCATAATCTAATTCCAAGCTGATACGTTTTATTGGATATAACGTATCTACATATATGAAAATTACCGAAAAGAAAATCAATTGCGAAAAGAAATTAAAACCTGTTGTCATCAGTTCAATAATAACAAAAATTAACTGTAGATATTAAAAACATAGCGCGTATTGCAAACAAATTTACGGTGGAAAAGGAAAAATTGCTATTAGTGGAAGCCTGATTGAGGTGGACTGGCCAGATTAAATAAAATATTTCAATTCTTATTTGTTAAACCGTGTAATTCAAATGAAGAACATAAAACAAAGCTAAAATGTAAAAGAATTATAGTGGGTGAAACGACATTAATTACTTAGTAAAAAAGTGTTAAAATTTAAGGACGCATGTGTGTATATACTATATTATACAAATCTTTCAAAAATAATTACATTTTTGCAAGTGCAAGTTGAGGAAATTAATTAATTATTAAGCGTTATGTTTAAGTACATAATTCTTATAAAACACTAAGAAAAGTAATGTTTAAAGTTTTAAATATTTCGAACTGTAAAACAGTCAAGTTTAATCCAATAAGCATATTAAATTAAGGGGAAACGGTAAACGATTTTGTTATAAAAATATTTACACTGACTATTTTGCACCGCACCAACTAAAAATATTAATTTTTCGAAAAAAATCTAAATTTAAATTTCAATTGAATTTATAAAAAATAATACTACAAATCTGCTACAAACTTATAAACAAGCATAAAGTTTCAAACAAAAAATGCAGTGATATATCAAAATAATTCTATTATATCGCAAAAGTATACAAATTGTAGATGAAGTAATTGAAAATTGTACTTTGTACAATGCAAATGATAGGTAATAGTTACGTTGGCGTAGGAGACGGTTGGAGAAAAATAGCCAAAAATTATAAAGCAAGATAAGCATTTTATGAACAGCGTTCTTTTATAAAAAAAACGTGTACCCATAAATACGCTTCAAAAACTCATACATATACATATAATTACTAATTTTCTAATTCCAGTAAAATGTTTATATTGTTTAAATTTTGAAAATGTTATTTATTTTGATTCCAATATTTTTTTTTATTTATAAAATAGAAAATTTACACTTGAAAAAAAATTGACACTAGAGTAGGAAAAATTTACATAATGCACAGTTGTGGTTACTAACCGGTTATGATTTTAATATTTTTATTTATTTAGAATTAAAATATACCTAAAAGCCATTTTCATTTAATAAGATTAAAGCTTGTCCCTGGGTTATCTTGCAAAATGTGGTCCATTAGTTGAAATGCAGTCAGATACTAATGCACTAGATACTACGTATAAGAAGATGAAATCCAACTTTATTTTTGTTTCCATTTCATATAATATATCTGGGATTTTATTAACTATGAACTTTCAGTTATTTTCTATTGATTTGAAGTAAAAAAAAAATTGTTTGTTATTTGAAATGTTTTTTTCCTTTTTCTGTAATTAAAAAAAAAGAAGGAGGATAGTTTGATTGTGAGATATTAGTTCAATAAATACATATAGCATGTAATTTGCCCAATATTGTTGTAAAATAAAAATAATAGACGTAAAAACCTAGTTAATTGTCTTAGCTTTAGAAAGCCTAATTAATTAAGTGTAATTAACGAGAAGAAAATGAAATTTTTATTATTAAGGTGTTCAGTGGCTAAAACACTATTGTTTGCTTTATTAATTTATTAAACAAGATAAAAAGGGCAATGAAACTTTCAAATATAATATCCATTAAATAATATAAAGAATTCTTACTTGATTTATGTTAGTTAATTTAAAAGTTACATAGTATATCTGAAATGCAATGTATTTATGTAGGTGCAGCAACTGTTAAGGGTAAATTATTGTTATTTTTTTAATTATATAAAAATATTGTTTTTTTATTAATTACAACTTAAGTTTTTCTACGGATGTAACTCTATATAAAGATATTCTTAAACACGTTATATACTATAAATAGACACCAAACGTATACTTTTCGTGTCGTTGTAGTTAATAGCAGTTATGTTACAACTTTTAATAATAAAAATTAATAGTAAATTTTTTCTACTACATAAGCCTTTTCCGTTTTTTGTCTTCTTAAGTTTGTAATGCAAATTAATAAAAATGTAAAGTTGATATAATAAAAATATTTCGTGTAATCATTTCTTTTTGATATTCTCTTTTCAGTTTGTTTACAGTTATTATTTGAATTCTCTATTAGGTGACTTGTAATCTTGGGAGTACGAATGAAACCACATACATATGTAGATTTGAAGTTATCAAGAGTGTTATAGCACTTCATTCTAATTCAAATAGTGAGGTGAGTTTTATATTTTAAAATTTCTTTCAATTATTGAGTCAATTGTGCGATAAGTAGTATGTACATATAATAGTACATGTATAATAATCCACACAGATTTTTACTTCGAAAAATTAGTTAGAGTTTGATAACGCCGGTCATTCAATAATAGTAAAAATTACTAATTAATAATTTCTTTACCACTTCCTAAAAAAGGATTATATCCATTTTGAAATCATCATTTTGTGTATGAAGTTTTTTTCACTGCATTTTATGTAAATACATTCGAGACACTTTGCTTGTGTGTGCATATTATATTTAAACAAAAGAAAAATAAGTAAAATATAGAGATCAAATTGATTGAAAAACGAAGGGCGATAAAGGAGAACAAAAAACTCTCGGAAATATAGAAATACCTCTTATATAAGTTCAAATTATAAATTAAATAAATGAGATAATATAAAATTATGTAACATAAAATGAATATGATATAATATAATATAGGACAATTTATTATATTATCAGGAAAAACGACTTTTAGATATAAATATGGTCAATTTTGACTAAAGAGCATTCAACCCAATTATGAAGACCGACATGATTGCGGCGACTATTTTTCATTGTAGTGTGAAAGAATGGCCCATTTCTTTATATTTGGAAATATATGTACATATTTCGATACATATATCGACTACAAAAAAGTTAAAGGCAAAACATTACTATTATTTTTTCTAAAAGACCACACATACACAATAAGCCAATAAAATACTGTTTATGTAATGAACTAATATTATCATCGTTCATTGCCTCAATTATTCAAACTCAATGAAAGGACGACGAAATAATACAATATGTAGCTAAGCGGTTGATATTTCAGTGCAGTTGCTAACGTTAATCGAATTCATTATCGATGTGATCAGTCGGTGTTCATAAGAGGAGTGATTTACATTTTTCCCCACATAAAAAAATCAAACAAATAAAAAGATAAATAATAATTTATATATACACACTAAAATATGAATACATTCCCATAGTACAGTATATAAAAAAATATTATAATAAAAACATTTAATTAAAAATATTAAAGATGCACCGTATAGAACATTAAATTTAGAAAGTGAAGTAAGTTAAAGTGAATTGATATGTTAATAATTCTGGTTAGTAAATTATATGCTAATATGAAGAGTTAATATAGAGGAAGTAGTTTCATAAGAAGAAATTTACATGGAAAACAGCGCCTTAAGTGCAGTAAATATAAAAATAAGATTAAGAACGAACCATTTTTAGAGGCTATGATCACAATTAAGTGGTACAAATGTTTATTCGATTAGTGCATTTTTGTAAAACAAAAAAATATATATTTATGTCATAAGATAGTTATTAAAACTGAACACTTGAATGTTTGAGCATTGTTTTTTGTAATCGAACAACAAAACGAATTATCATTTGTGTGCATATGGTATTTGGGTATTATTTGCGGAAAAAGAAATATTCAAAAATATTGTAGTACTTAAATTCTGTAATTAGACTTATTTATTATTATACCAAAAGTTGCTAAATTTATATGTATCACTAATTACTACTCTTAAAAGGTTTTAAACCTTCGAAATAAATGTAAAGAAGGTAGATGGTAAAAATGTATACTAAACATATAATTGTTATACAAGTTAAATGACAAACTATCATTTCTGCGTACAATAATCGATATTTTCGATTAAACATTATAATCTTATTTTATTAGCAGTTTTATAACTACAGATAATTTTAGTAATAATTTTAAAAGTATGATTGCATATGGAAATATTAATAATTGACATTTTATGGCCCATTACATTTTCAATATTCATTAAAATATCACATAGAAATGTGTTTAGTGATAAACCTAAAAATGCGATATTTTCCTGTCGATTGTTAATATTTCATTCTGTCCCTGTTTTCCTCTTTTTACAATGTTTTCCATTTTTATGTGAAGAAAACAAAAAAATTTAAAAAGTGAAATTTTTGTGTGTGAATATGTATTTTAATTCCCTATATTCCTGTTTTCCCCTTTTTACATTGTTTTCCATTTTTATGTGAAGAAACCAAAAAATAATTGAAAAAGGGAAATTTTTGTGTGTGAAAATGTATTTTAAATACATAATTGTTTTTAATTTGTATTTAGTAGAAAAATTTAAAATCTCATTACAAACTGCTTAGATGAATATTTAAATATTTATTAATACATCCAAACAGAGAATTGATACAAATATTATAAGTAAATGACAAAGCGTAAACGAGCAAAATTATTTAAACGACAAGTGGCATTTACTGTTTTTTGAGACTAATTGTAAGTAGTAAATCTCTTTACACTTTTAACACAAAATGTAAATTTAGTGAGAATTAGAATATGAAAAACCCATAACAATAATTAAGGGAAATAGTAAAGAGCAGAACTTATAAATATTAGGTAATAATTTTCATAAAACTGTTATGAAAAATACAAACACAAAAATATATACATATGTATATATTAGTACTCAATTTTCAAACGTTTATATGTTTTCATAATTTCAATTTGAATAATTATTATTTAAATAACAGATCAAATGTTTGTATCAAAAATTTTCTCACAAAACAATAGGTTAATTTTATGTATTTATATACATAATTACAGTATGTATAAAATACTACTCTATAATTTTACAAACACTTGCAGCTTTTAACACATAGAGTACGCACGTTATCTACATACTTGTACATATGTATATGCGCATATATACTTGAATATTTTTAATAAAAGTCCTAATATATGAAAATATTAAAAAGTCTGGAGACTTAATCTTTCATATATACATAATTATACATATAACTGTTTTTTATTTTGTACAATATCAATACTTAACTTAAACAAATATTAAAAATGCTAATACATTTAAGTATTGTTAATTACCGAAAGTTCAACCAGGTTATGTACATACATATATAGGATTTTATACCTGAGACGGTTAGAAAAAACGTATATAAACCTGCGAAATAACAAACTCATAAAAACTGACAACTTTTAATGTTCTGTTCTATTTGCATGGCCTACCTTTAAGTTATTTATTACTGAAATAAAAGAAAAACGAAAAGAAGTACCAAATATGTATTGTTCTACACATTGCTGCCTGTCGAAAAAAGATATACAAAAGTGTAATTGTATAGAACATTGCAATCAACAATGTAAGCACTTACATATATACTTTATGAAAAAAAAAACTATATGGTAACTATATAATAATATTGAAAAATTAAAATATAATTTAAAGGCTAACAATGTAATGTGTACATAAAAGAACATAAAATAATTGCATCACAATCTCAAACTAATTTGGCTTAAATTAAAACAAAACTCAATTCGTACTACATTCGATATATATATATATGTACATATATATATATATAATACAGTAAAGTATACATACAAAATATCTACACAAGTATTTACAAAGTTAATAGTCAATAGATCCCTCGAATTTCGCAATTCATTGCACCAGAAAATATATATATTAAATAGTTGCATACAAATTAAAAACATCATTCATTTAAGAAAAGGCAATAAAATAGAAGACGCGGCCAAATAACTATTTTTTATATGTAGTAATTCTATTGTTTCTATTTAATAGTTTTTCTTATGATTTGAATAACCTCAATTTACTGCATTGAATAGAAATATTAAAATAACATTGATTCGAATGAAAGAATTTATCTCTTCAAAACATACCGAAACGAAGCCTTAACATTATAACAATGGCTTAAAATAAGATGAATGCTACTTATATAATTATATATATATATATACCAACAAGAAGAATGACATGAAATATTGATTGGCTGTGGTTGTTTTGGTGAAAACATGTAAGAAAGTACGAAATCAAGAATAAACACAATTTGGAAAAAAAGTCATGTAATCGTAAATAGGAGGAACATATTTAGGCATCATAACTCCAATAAAATGGGTTGATATGGGATTGATTATAAAATTTAACGATTCAGTAAGACTGAGTAATATGTATGAGCAAAAATGTGTACAAGTAAAATTACTAAAAACTGTAGCAAAAGCATAAATGTTTGCGCTATTGTTCGGAGTCGCATAAAAGTGTACATATGATTTTATATTGTACATAACAATTACATTGCAAGCTAGATTTTGTTTATTTTTCCTCAATAATAGAAATAAAATATAAAGTGACAAAAAAGTTATATGTTTGCCAACAGTACACCCCTTTTTAACAATTGCTGACACTTTTATATAAAGTATATGAAATCGATTTCATTACTTACATATTATCAATTTGATTGTTTTCAACTATCGCTTATACCTACATTAAGGATTCAAAATTATATTGTTTGTTACTGTCCGCATGCTATGTCATTATTGTTACTTCTTTCTTATATTTTTATGATATAGATATGTATAAATTTAAAATATTTCCATGTTAAAGAGTTGTTTACTAAATAAGAAAAGTACAACAATATATGCACCAACTCGAATGTCACTGAAAACTGAAAAAACGGCTTCACAAACTTAAATGTAAAAAATTAAAGTATTTATACGATGTGCATAGTAAATTGTATTCATAATTTTAATTAAATAGATAAATATATAGGTATAAGTATAGTGGATTGTAACACATGTGTTCATGTATGCGCTGCACCTGTCTATATTTTTTCTTATAAAACAAAGAAAACTAAATTGAACTATACATCATATATGTATAGTATAGCAAACTATTAATGACATAATCATATTTCGTATCATTTTGTGGATATTCATGTGTATAAAATATGTTGCGTCTTCAGCATTGTTAATGACAGTTAAGATAAAATCTGTTCTAAAGATTGTTTCAACCTTCTAACAGATATTCCATCAGCTTAATTGATTATAAAAATCCGGTTTAGTTTAATTAATACCTAAACCATGAAGTATTAAAATGTGTGGGTGTGGATATACATAGGTATATGTGTTTCAAAAAATATAATCAACTGTACATACATTTAAATATATCTTTCAAATATTTGTTTATTATTTATTACATATTTCAAGGTATTGTCTCTATGTACTTGTATGTATGCATATTTGTCTAGATATTATGCAAATCGTGGAATTACGCTATAAATGTATGTACATATACATAAAAACAACATTTATATGGTGCACGTGAAGCTTTTGTTAAGAAACTCCATATGTATGTATTTGTATTATTTTATATATTCAATTTACTGAATAGATTTGCTGTAGTTTCAAAATTACATCGACGCGAATAGTAATGGTGAATTTAACTCAACAATACAACATGATGATTTGATGCAACCGTTAGAGGGAGAATTTTAAATCCACTGAACATATGTATGTACCATATACATATGTGTAACAAATATGTATTTCAGTGTTTACATTTTCCTTATCATTTAGTTTATATGTATATTTTTTTCAAATAAGTAATTATGATCTCTGATATTTTTTAATGTTGACTTTCGCCTTCGATATTTCTGCAATAAATAATTATTTAAAATGATTTTGATTTATTTCTTGAGAGTTTAGTATATGAAAAAATGTTGATAAAACGTAAACTAAAAATTAGAGAAGCACAGGTACCAAAGAATTCAATGATCGAACAAAAACAGCAGATTATTAATTTTTTCTAAACGCCAGAAATTATTTGTAGAAAATGTAGACGTAGTTCTTACAACAGGAACTGTGCTAAAAATGATTATGTATTGTATTATTAAATATTTGCTTATAAATCTTATATAATAATCTTTATATACACAACCACGCATATACAGCAACAAAATCGTATGAAATAATTGAAAAAATGCAAATAGAGGAAATGAGTGAGTTAACAAAGAAATTGGAAATGATACAACATTTAATATTGAAAAAAGACTAATAAAAATATTATATTAAATTGAATAGGAATTGGTTTTATTCTTATTTACAAAACCCAGTCATTTTTGAAAATTACGTAAGTACAAAGGTTCACTAATTTTCACTGGAAAAAACATATCTACATACCCTATATCTCTTAGAAAGAATTTAATTTGAAATACATTTAATTTGCGCTAGTACCGAATATTTAATATCTATTCAGAGTTTACAGAAGACTTAATAAAAATGTAAAGTCTATAACATACTCGTATCTACCTTAAAAACAGAACAACAAGAAAAAAAGTTAACTTTATTTTGATCAGTTAGTTTGTATGGCAACTATATGCTATAGTGGTGCACGAGTGGACGAGTGCAAAATTTTAAATCGATACCTCATAAACTTAGGGTCTAGTTCGTGTATATACAAACCGATATACAGACACGGCTAAATCGGTGCAGCAGAGCATTTACATACATGTACATGTATATACATATATGTATATATTCAAAAAAAGCACACTAATTGTTAAATTAAAGTGTTTTTATTTAATGTGAAGTTCAATCGATACAATTAAGCTCTGAATGTAACATCATTCAAATGGCTCTTATGACTTGTTTTTCGTGAACAAGTCCGATGAACCCAATTCTCAAACACTTTTTCTACTAAATCAGTGGTATGTCATGAATAGCCCGTTCAGTATTGACTTCTAAAGCTTGAAGAGAGTCTGGTTTATTGCTAAAGACCAATGACTTCAAATTGCCTCACCAAGAAGTAGTATAATGGCGTTAAATCACAATTTCTTGGAGGCGATTCAATAGCACAATTTTTTGAAATATGAAATCTGCAAAGTTTTCTCCCAATAATTCGGCTGTTGTACGTGCTGTGTGGCACTTAGCCCCGTTTTGCTGGAATCAGATGCTGTTAAGATTAACTTCTTGGAATTGCGGCCATAAAAAGTTGGTTATCCTCGATCTATATCGGTCTTCATTTCGAAAGAAGTAAGGCCGATGATTCCACCAGACAAAAAACCACACCAAACTGACAATTTAGGTGAATGTAATGGTTGTTCATGAATAATTTGTGGATTTTCTTCGTACCAGAATCGATTTGTTTGCTTACCGCACCACTCAAGTGCAGAACACATAGAGCGCGACAGACTGCAAGCGACATCTGTCAAATATTAAAATACACACGTTCTAATGGACACAGTTATTTAGACAGCTGTACGGCTACACGACTGCAGGCCGACAGTTGTCGCTCTCGCTAACTTCAAAATATTTTTATATTTGCCAGCGACAGTGACAGTAGAGAGGAGTGACGCCACTAATATGTAAAATGTAAAATTATTCAAAGCTCTAACAAACCTGTCGTTATTATGTTATTTTACAAATAAAAGCATAAAATAGCTCTGTTATATCATGTGTAATAACAATTTATAATTTAAAACAAATAAATTTACCTATTTACTTATTTTTTGCATAACAAATTTCACTTTAAATAAAATATTAAAATTTCATTGAAGTTAAAGGTATTAGTATGGCCACAACGAAATTGTGTACATGCAAAGTGGACAGCTGTGTTGTCTTGTGTACATGCCGGCCATTGTTATGTCGCTGCCTTCTTACAAATGTTCATGTAGAAGAATTCACGACACCATTTACAGTTCACTGTTGTGCTGCCATGTCGTGTCGCGCTCTATGTGTTCAGCACTTCAGATGAAAGTGAGCCTCATTAGAGAAATTGATTTAAAAAAAAAATTGTTATCAAGTTGTTCTAAGGAAAAATCAGCAAATTAACGAGGTTTACGATGATCCAATGACTTCAGTTCCTGAGTAGTTCCTGAGTGAGAATAATTGTATACAGATTTAAGTCTTAATCCTTCTCCAAAATCCGCCAGGTTGTGGTTTGAGATAGTCCCAATTCTTGAGAACGTCTTGGATTCGATAAATTGCGTTTTTGTCTTATTGACACTTGAACATTATGAAAATTCTTGCGAATATCTTTCCATGATGAAATTTTTAAAAAATACTTAATACAAGAAAAAACGTTAACTTCGGTTGCACCGAAGCTAAATACCCTTCACAGGTGCATTTCTCTTAGTAACTATGTGTTCAGTTTGTATGGAAGCTATATGCTGTAGTAATTCGTTCTGAACATTTTTTTTGTAGATTATATTGTTACCTTAAGCAATAATCTATGCCAAATTTCATGAAGATACCACGTCAAATGCGAAAGTTTTCCATACAAGCCCTTGATTCCGATCGTTGGGTTTGTATAGCAGCTATATGCTATAGTAATCCGATCTGAGCAATTTCTTCTGATATTACATTATTTCTACAAACAATAACTCATACAAAATTTCGTGAAGATATATCGTCAAATGAGGAAGTTTCCCATGCAAGCATTTGATTGATCATTCAGTTTGTATGGCAGCTATATGCTATAGTTAACCGATCTGAAAAATTTTTTCGGAGATTACATTGTTGTCTTAGAAAGTAATCTATACCAAATTTCGTAATTATATATTGTCAAATGTAAAAGTTTTCCATACAAAAACTTGATTCCGATCATTCAGTTTGTATGGCAGCTATATGATATAGTTAACCGATCTGAACAATTTCTTCGGAGATTACATTGTTGTCTTAGAAAGTAATCTATACCAAATTTCGTGAAGATACATTGTCAAATGTGAAAGTTTTCTATACAAACCCTTGATTCCGATCGTTCAGTTTATATGGCAGCTATATGTAATAGTGGTCGGATATCGGCAGCTCCGACAAATGAGCAGCTTCTTAAAGAGAAAATGACGTTTGCAAAATTTCAAAACGATATCTTAAAAACCGAGGGACTAGTTCGTATATATACAGACAGACGGACAGACAGACAGACAGACGGACATGGCTAAATCGACTCAGCTCGACATACTGATCATTTATATATATACTTTATAGTATATCGGTATCCGTTGATTGGGTTCGGAAATTACCGTTCCGTACATATTAAACAAAACACTTATCTACGAACGCAATTTCTCTAAATCTCTATTGTGTGAGGGAAGTGTAAGTGTGCAGGTGCATTGTGGTACCTAAAAATCCCATGATAAATATTGTATAATACCTTAAATGGAGAAAGAGTTTTGAGGCTATCACAAACTTTTTGAGAGGGCTAATATTAGTTTTGACTATGTCTTCTAGTTCGGCGAAGGTAAGACTACCATGATATTTCAGCCTCCGTCTTGCAAAGGCTGGAAAATAGAGATGGAAACCCCTGAATGTTTCCAAAGTGTAAACGTAGAAGTGTATGTAATTTATTATTTTAGCGTAGTTCGATTAGAATTAAACCAACGGAGTAGAACTGTGCATCTCCAAAGACTACAACACGTTCACCGTAGATCGTAGACCGTAGTTGAATATCAAGAATATATCAAACCAATAACATCTTGCCTTTGTAATTATATTTGAATGTGATGCAAGACCCTCCAAACATTGATAAATACCTGTATTTACGAAATTTAGCTTCTAGAAATGGTTCTGTTGGACAGATTAACTGCAAAAAAAATTAATTTATGTAAAAAACTGTTCAACTTAAATAAGGCCTTTGAAATTAATTCAGACATGACAGTAAAAAATTCACATTTATAATGTCCACAATTCTCTTATTCCCATTTCCAAAGAATATTTGTGCTCAAAATTATTCCCAAAAAGAAATAATACTTACGTATGTACATATTTGTAGATTATAGATTTTTTTTGCTGAAATTTCATAATTAAAATATTATTCCAAGTAGATTTTAATTAAAAATAATAATAATATTTATAATATAATGAAGGCGAAAACTTGATTGTCAGTATGTATAATACTTAAAAGCATTGTACTTGAGGTTTAATTTTGAAAATGATTGATACAAATATTTGTCAATGGAAAAAATTAAGAATTGTTTAGAAATACATACATATACGTTTTGTTATTTATCAATTGTTTTACTTTCAAGATATAAACTCTCTTATCTTTCAAAATAGATCAAACTGAACACAGCGTACTAAACTTACTTAAACCGGTTCATTAGTTTAAGAGTTTATCCCGGCGAAAACGTGACGTTATATACATATACATGTGTACGTATGTATGTATGTATATTGATGCATGTACGTCGATACCTAAATTGGATATTTTTATTTCATAAACCTTTTTTGATTGGATACTTATGTACCTTTAGTCTTAATATCCGTGTAATGATATTTTGACAAAATTTATTACATATGTATGTTAGTAGGTTCGCCAAACTACTAATGTTGCAAAATATTTTATAAAACACAAACTAATTGAAAATACATTGAACAGAAAAAAACTTAATTTAATTCAATTTACATTCATGCGACAATATTAAAAACTAATAACGCAATATGTTGGGTTGGGAAGTTGAAGGATATTTTGAATATGTTTATTTATGAGCTTTAATTTGTCATATTAACAATTTCTTGACGAATGTGGAGTAAAAAATAAAACGCAGGCATACTTTTTATTTTTTTTTTTTTTTAATTTCTTAGAAGGTGCTTTTTCACTAAGATGTTTCGATTTTTACTTGGAATATTTTTTCATTTTATTGGTGATTTTTTCACTACTCATTATGAGTTACAGATTATTTCTAGTTTGGAAATCGTTTGCTTTTCTTTCTAATAGTGGCTAAAATTGTAGTTTCATATATATTGTATACTGAAAGTTCTTGCCGATTCAAATATTTTTTCTAAGAGTGGCTAAAATTTTTTGCTTGTTACTGAATATAGGGTTATTACCTGTTTTAATATCCCACAATAATATAAGTGTACTCGTATATAAAACAAATAAATAGGGTTTCTTCTTAATAATTGTGTATTACTATATGTATTTGAATTTAAATTGTTGTTCTTTTTATAGGTTTTTACGAATGATGTTTGTTGGTTTTGTTTTTTTTTTTTTTGTTTTTTGTTTAAATACCATCACTAACTTATGTTTGTAACTTGTATTTCTATATATCTCGTTTAAGTATAATTAGTCATTCTAAGTAGAATACATTAAACTAAGTGCTAAATGAAACAAAGATTTTTTTCTTTTTGATTCGCAGTCTAGATGTTGTTGACCGCTAGAAACTCTTTAGAGTTTATTTTGGTAAATTTGGGCAACTTTCAATATCAATCAATTTCTTAATTATAATTAATCTTAAGCTCAAGCAGCTACTATTATGCATTTAATATATATGCAAAATGCATAATATAGCAATTTAACATGCAAGTCGCTTGGAGTTTACATGTAATCATAAATCTATACTTTTGGTAACATTATTAAAATGTAATATTTTGAAAAGGTATTTAAATTCTATTATTTTAATAGTTATGCATTGTAATTGATAATTTTTGCTAATTCTTTTGTTAATAATATCGTTTATTATAATTTGAGAGCCAACATTAACTTACGTTACTAAATATCTAAATATTAGAGATCTCAGTAGTTTAACCTCATTGAATTTGACTTTGCCATCTACTCCGTTTTATAATGTTTAACATTTCCGTTTATCCATAATTAATATTTGTTTTACTCGTGGTTATCTCTGTGATATTTCGTGGTTATAGTGCTTTCAAAAGAACGTTTCCTTTTTCCTCGAGCATACCTGCTGAAATGTAACAGTTCATATAACATCCTGCTTTCATAACACGATTAAGCTTACAGATTCCAAAGAGTATATTTTCTATTTTAATATTTGTAACCTCTATGAACTGGTTTATATTTCTCAGTAGAATTAACATTAAATTTTCGAGGATGATGCTCTGACAAATACTATACTATATCGGCTTAAAACGAACTTCAGTGATTATTTTTTAAAGAGTTTATGAGCAAAAAATCGTGCCAATAAAAAGTAAGACTACATTAGTTTTTGATTACAGGTAGAAGAGATTTTTTTTCTATATCAATATAATTATGAAGTACTACACGCTTCAAAAACTGTGTTAATATTTTTTGGGGAAGCTGAATAAATTACAATTTCTAATACAATTGTTTTTGCGGTATATGTATGTATTGTTATTTCTTATACTGAATAATTTCAAGTATATATGTATATGTTACGCAGAAATGTGGAGATGTAAATTCAATCATCCTAGCTTACCAGCTCACCTACACGCTCAAAATCATCACCACAGATTTCACACATTCATGCTGTGGCTGTTCGTGAGTTTTCTGACTCCTCATTAATACACGTTTCCTACCCTATCTCAGTGATATATCGTATCGCGCATAACAATTGTCGCACAACTGCACAAATGACAACATTACTACGGTTAATTTCTAAGGCTTCATAAGAGCTTTCGGCAAACTTATTACTGCTTTGATTGTTTGTGAAAACAGAAATTCATTTAATATGATCTGAAAACAATATGGGTATATAGAAATGACATACATATGTATACGAAATTTTCTAAATTAAAAATACCATATATTAGCTATTTTCTTTGTTCTTCGAATTGTTTGTCGAATTAAATGCATATTTATTTGCATAGATTAATTGTCAAAGCTTTTTTGTTATCATATCTATAATCGATTAACATCAAAAGATGAAAAAGTTTCCATCTATGCGATACTACTTTCAACGTATTTGCTAATTGTGTGTTCGAATTTTGTAAAATGAGCCATTGTAGAAGTAATTTAATAACTCTCCATTACATCCATCCCATTTAAAATCTTGGCTGTTAGTTTGTGGTGATATTTTGGCAGTTTTTTCGCAAAATCTTTCGCTCGTTCTCACTGCCTCTTCGTTTTCACAGTCTGTACATCTGTAGTTCAATATTTTGACTGCAATCAAATATTTTTCGCTTCCTAGCCATATTTTCGATATTTTATAAATATTTTTCTCAGCTGCTTAGCCTTCAATTTACTTTATCTCCTTTATTTAAATGAGCATTGACCTTCTTAACATATAAAGATATATTTTTTGGTTCTGAGCTATTCTTAAGTAAGTTTTCGTACAAATTTCCCAAAATTCCGGAAACTTATGTTTGTTCAAAATAATTGTATTATTCAAGAATATAGATTTTGTTTATGTAGATAGTATTATGCATATACATGTGTGACAATTATATACTTATTTTGTGACTTAACCAATTTAAATATATATTTTCTCTACGTTGTCTGAAATACTTTTGTAATAACTTTAATACATTTTAAACTGATGTAACTTAAAACTTATTGGTTATTTCATTCGGTTTCATGAATTATCTAATCACAGAAACTAACGGTTTCAGAAAATCAAATCACACCTTTTTAATATGGATAAAGACATTTTTCTTTTACACCTTACACTTTTCCGTTGTGTCTTTTAATATTTACTTATTAAACGATTGTTGTTTTGATTTTTCATGCTATTAAATGTTATCTTAACACTATTTTTCAGCTGCAATTAACGCTCAATTATCAGATAGTCATTTTAATGAATGTCGGAGTAACTCCGGTTCTGATTTATTTTTAAACTATTACTATTTTTTCGTCACACATTATTATTAAAATTGTATTTTTTCGGAATGATTACATTTGTTAACACACATATATTATTTTTATTATTATATTCAAGATCAAATATTTAAAGTTGTTATATGCTTCCACTACTTTTTATGTAACATGTCTTAATATTTTAGTAAACCTACTTTTACTTATTATTTCGTATTTTTGTTGCTTGTTGACTTAAAATTATGACGACTCTTCCTTCGTGTTGTTGTTAAGGATGTGTATTTTTAAGTTTTACGTTTGTTGTACTCATCACTAATTTGACATCTGTTTGTCAACTACTTTTTATGTGTAAATGTCGGGTTTGTTTTTAATTGCAGTTGTATTTGTTTGTTTTCTTTTTATCTTCATCGCCAGCCAAGTTCAGTTATTTTACTGAACTCCAGCTTATTTTCAACACACTTTCTTCCACTTCCTTTCACACTTTGGCTTAAAGTTCTCGAATAAATTTTATTTTAATAATAAATAAGTTCATGATAACCTCGTAAAAAACGAAAATATCTACTATTTTGTTGGTACTGTTGTTAATTCAATGTTTAACACAAGTATGTATGATGTAAGAAAATTGAAATAGTATAATTTGTAAAGTTACTTTATGTTAGGTGTTGTATCGATACATTGGCTATGGTTCTTTTAACTTTAAGTACTCATAAAATTTTTATTTGGTGTTATTCCATTGAGTAACTTTAATATTTTATTTACGAAAGCAAACTAATAAGTTTTGTGAGACATTTACAATTGATAACTCTTAAAATTACTAAATATTTTTAGTGCGCACATATACCAGAAGGACAACTTCTTTATATTCTGTATATATAATATGTATGTATGTGTATATAGTTTTGTATATATTTACTTACGTTTTGGCCACCTTTTCATTATAATTTATAATTAAGTTTCATTTTATTTACTCATTTTCGATGAATTATACGATTGCGAGACATTTTCGAATAATTTGATGTTGAATTAAGTACATGACTGAAGCTATCGAATTGCATACGAATATTGTTGTAATTTATGTTAAGCTATAATTAAATATAAATTATGTTGTTAATTTGCTTTCGCCTATTTATTATTAATGCCTTATTTGGCCTTTTCAATAAAATGTTAAAAGTACATACATACTGTTTGAACTATGTTGAAATTGTTTTCTACTTTCCTCATTTAATTCATTAATAATATCGGAAACTAATAAAACAGTGAGAAGAAATGTTATACATATGTAGCAATCCAATTAAATTGCGTCACAAGTAATTTATAACATATACTGAAACTATGAGCCATATACATATATACTACATATTGAAACTAGTTCACTGTTTTTAATTTTTTTTGGTAAGATTTTATAAAATGTATTTATTACCTTTCGTTTTGACCATACTAGTATGCAAAGAAAGTTTCCTGATTAAGCAAGCAAAAATGCTTACGGATAAAAATTTCGCTTTGATGTTTTCAGTAAAGTAATAATTTAAAACGAAATACATTTGAAATAACACAACTGACTTTTTGTTTTTAAGTAAAGTTTTAATAGCTAGTAAGATAGCTTCACAATGTTCCAATAGCATTTCATGAATTCATTATGGAATCTATGATTTCAATATTAATTTTTGTTTACTGATAGGCACATAGCGCATGTTGAATAAATCATAGTGAATAATCTTCCTTGGCTTAGCAAAGTCAAATATACGAGTATTTATATGTATGTATGTCGAAGTTTTATTTTTATAAAAAGTTCTGAATATCAAAAATCGTAGCATTGGCTTCATACATCTTTCTACGAATATACTATATTTTCCCAGTAATAAGTTTAATTAATGTAGGTAATAGAAAATTTCAATTTAAAATGTGTATAGTGAACACGTATTATTTGCTTTTGGTTACGGTGAATGTGATTTGATCGCGTGAAAGTAGAATGCAAAAAGTAATATCACTTTTTCGCTTAATTTCATTTGTAAGGCTGCATTGTTGAAAATGAATTAAAGTTTTTAATTACATCATTTCCGCGTATAACTTTGTGTTTATTATGCTTTACTCAAAAATAGGGTGGGATAAGGGTTGTATCTTTTGTATTTTTTCAACACCAGATTTTTAATACTAATGTTAGACTTTTACAATTAAGTATTTGTAATATATCCTCAAGAACTACTTATAATAATACACATATTAGGATTTCTAAAATAATAATTTCGATTATTTTGAATTTTTGGTGGTTTGTTTTTATATGGTTTCATATTTTATTTACTTAGGAGAATTAAGAATTGCTCTTATATTGGGAAAATTTGAGGTTTACGATAATTTTAAATAAAAAATAGCACGTGAAGATAATATAAAATAACAAAATTTTTAAGACTAAGTAGCTTAAAAACTTAAAAACATGAAACTAAAGATATTTATTGAACGTCAATGGCTACGATGATTTGTCAGATTTCATTTGAGTATTAGTTTTGGATTGGTTATTTTGTAACTAGTACATCTCATGTACATATATTAGATTCAGCGAAAAAATAATCTATGTATGTTTTCGTATTTTTAAATATATTGTATGCACATATTTAAACTAAATACATAATGTTTTCTTAGCCTCCAAATTCAACTAACGAGCTTAACGAATAGCTAAAATTAGTTAGAATCAGTTGCGTTAGCAAATCCAGCAAAGAGAAATCGCTACCAACTACGTTGACGAAAGATGTTTATCCATAGCTAATTTTCCAGAAAATCGTTAAATTGTTAACCTAAAAACCTACATACGAAAATTAATTTCAGTACTTATAAAAATAATTTTGTTGCTTACTGTAATCTTCGAGAAAGTGTTTCATAGTAGAATTCCCAAAATTTACCGTGGAACCACATGAAGAAAGCGACAATGTGTATAAGAGTTGGACGTTGTACAATTTCTCGTAGGGTACGACGTTTTAACTGGTGAATTAATTTTTGGGTTTTGGAATGCGAATACTCATGCAGATGTTGATTGTAATTCAAGTTATAATTTTGATAGTAATAATTGTTGTTATTATTGTAATAATTATTACCATAGCTACTACATACTGTAACTGTTTCCTCATTTAGAAAGAATTCATCGACTTCATTTTGTTCCTTTTCGCTGTAGTCTTCTGTTATTCTTTCTCTTTCAACCCCATCTACACCGTCCTTTAATTTTAACTGACTTTCCTGCTGTTGAATATTTTCTGGATGTAAGGAATTATTATAATCAGTTATTTCTTTAAAACAGTTTATTTTATTAAGACTATCTGAATGTTGCAGGTTTGCTTTGTTGCTATTGTAGTCATTAATTGCATTTTGTGGTTGTATTCTTAATGGTTGATTTATTTTATTTTCATTCCTTGTTTTATAACTTTTATTATTGACAAAATTTTTCTGACTAGTGGTATTATTGTGGTGATTGTAGTAATAAATGGGATACTTGTGAATGTTGGTATCATACTGTTGCGGTTTACGATAATATTACATAAGAACGCATTTTCCTTTTTCAGCCCAAGGATTGTTCTTCTTATCCGGGGCATTAATTAGAGGATCATTTTTCTCATTTTCCTCGATGAAAGATCGCATTCTGGAAATATGAGAAAACGAACAAGTAATTTATATAGTACAATACTTAGAAGTATGCAAAAAATAAATATATGTAAGTATATGTTGCTATCATAATACAATATGCTTCAGAGATTAGTTTAACAAAATACATCCTTCAAAATATTTGTATTTCCTTAAGGATGCCCCGAAGTTAGTAAGACCCAGAAGAAAGCATCGGAGATCTTAAAAAAAAGGGGTTAAATGAGTACAAGTCGCCCCCTCTAAACACACACAACATTCTCCATCTCAACACACTACTCCACAAGGCATAACATCTTATGTGACACTACAAAACAAATAATTCAGATCGAATCACTATAGACATATGTATATCTTTTTTCCTTACTAAGTAATCTTAATTCGACTTGTAGATTTTTTACATCAAACAACATGGCCAGAAATCGGAAGCCGGTTACGATTTCATATTTAGTTATACCTACAATTCACCATGCAGCCCAAGTGGACGTTTTTCTTGTTAACAATTACATGTGTATGTTAAATCAATATTTAAGCATATATTCCAATTATAAATATCATACTTTAAGGATTTAGTATTCGTTCTGCTTTCCAGTATTGATTTGTTTTTGTTAATATCTTTTACTTGTAATATTTTATGACAATCCAATTTTGGAGGTTTTGACTGTTCTTCTGTCAGAAGTTAATCTGGGTGCTGAAAGGTATTTGAAGAAAACTAAAGCTTTTCGATTGATTTATACTCCCTCTCGATCGGCTTAAAGCACCATATTAGTTAAATAATAGCAAAAAATACCAGCAAAAAAGCACTGCAACGTGATTAATAGCCATTAAAGATATGCTGAACAGCCACATTCTTTAGTTATTTTTTCATCTCATGTTACCACAATTATGATTTTTGTGTTCCTCACTCTCCTGTCAACTAAATTCCACTTGAATGTAAATATTTGCCATTGGTCACGTTTTGCCAATATTTGCTTTGAACAAAATCAATGGCCTGATGATGTGTTACCACTTATCCATTTATGTAACTATGTAGTTAGTGCGTATTTCACTCTATATATAGCACCTATAAGCAGATCGGCATTAGAATTAAAATTCAAATTAACTGCAGTAATACGAGGTACTGAAGGCATCTGGTAGTTAACCGCAAAAATATTTACTCAATGCTCTAGCGCCACATAGCTAAGCTGACAGAGAAAAGTAGATATATGAAATGTACATTCGATATTCCCAAAACTCTCAAATCTTCTTAGTGTCTGTCTTCAAATGCAAAGATGTTCTATTATCACTAACTATTTTACCAACCTTATCTGTCCATGTCTTATCACCCATAGGCAAATAGGCAGCCATGGCTTATATTGACCCACTTTGAATTAAACTATGCCGCTTTAATATTACTTGAAAGTACTAAATTGTAATGAACACGATTTTATTTTTATTATTTATATAAGAAAACTCTGAACGAAATATTGTATCAGAAAATGTTAATAAATTTATGACTTTATCAAGAATAAGCAAGATAATTATGATGCACTTATTTTATTTGTAATATTACCTTATTTTAATATATTCATCTCAATTCATTTAACTTTGAGTTCTTAAAGTATAAATTGACACACTAACACTAAATCATCTATTATTATCAACACTGCTCGTATTCGTTTCATAGATATACTATATGTATATAAAATCTCTAAGTGTAAACTATGTGGTGATAGCGGCCGTAAGGTGATGCTTTTGTTAATACATAGAATAAAAACATCAAACGAGGTCAAACTCATTGACCTCATCATTGAGTATAAAGAGTAAAGGTATCTTAAGTTTGACAAAAAATAATGTATGTACTATGTATATGAAATACATAACAAATGAGAGGTGGTTACAAAATACTGTGCCCTAAAATGATGCAAATTTTACTCTTTTGGTTATTTAATGGTTTATGAAACTGCAAAATCACGCTCATTGTATGCTTTCTCTTCAAGCTCTACTTTGTGACGTTTTATAAATACAAATTGTAATCAAAAATAATAAGATTTAAGTGTAGTAATTTACATTTACATACTTATGTAAGAAGTTCGAAAACCAAATAGAAAACAGTATATGAAATTCTTATAGTATATTAATGTGCTGGACCTTTAAGTGTAAATCGACATTGTAAAAAAATTATACTCTATACTTTTTAAGGCTTTGGTGCTAATTTAAGACCTATGAGTCTTGGTCCAAAAGCATGTCGAACGAGTGTTTTAGCTCGTTGGCCGGTATGGCCGTCAGTATGCCGATGCAAGCCTTTTGAATGGACTCTACGTCTGCATAATGCTTTCCTTTCAAAATGCAAATGTATTTTTCCGAAAAGGAAGAAGTCGCATGGTGCCATATCAGGTGAATACGGGGAGTGGTTAATGGTTAAAATGTGATTTTTGGTCAAATAATCGTCTTTCGAATGTTGGATTCTAGCAGTTTTTGGTCGTCAGTTAATTTGTGCGGAACAAACCGTGCACACACCTTTCGTAAGCCCAAATGTTCGGTCAAAATGCGATACATCGATGTTTTGGAGATGTTCAATTCCATTTCCATCAGTTTCAATGATGATTTCGGCTGAGTTTTGATGAATTCACGCACAGTTTCGATGAAATTTCCGGTGATCACGGATTTTGATTGGCCCACATGTTGATCGTCATTTATTTCCTCACGATCACTTTGAAAACGTTGAAACCACTCGTGCACTCTGCTACGGGATAGGCAATCATCGCCATAAACTTATTTCAACAATTGAAACGTTTCGGTAAAAGTTTTACCAGTGTTAAAACAAAATTTAATGTTGGCTCTTTCTTCGAAGCTCATTTTCGTACCGATAACACAAACATACTGACACTTAAAACGCAAAAACTTCACTTCCAATCTATGAAATGTCTCACTGGACAATCGATAAAGATAGCAGACTCTAACGCACCAGTCGTCAGTATAGATGGCGCCTCCAGGGGGCGCTAGAGTCAAAAAGTACTGTTTACTTTGGAATGCACCTTGTATATGCGAATTGGTTCCCACTGGTACGGTAGCTTTTTGATATACAAACTATATTAGAGAGAGCTTATCCCAAACTTAACGAAAACATTTTTGTAACCACGCCCACCTCCCACACAACTGTTATTTTACTACTAAAAGTGCGATAATTCTCTAACGAAAAATGTCATAAGTATTAAATTTAACCATAAATGTAACACATTAGGTTCGCATATGAATTGATATATAATTGTACAATAAGTGGTTTAGCTCTAACTTTTGGGAGACATATTTTATTTCATCAAGTGCTCTACCATTTCGAACCACATTTTGCACATGCCTATTGGGAAACTATATGAAATAGACAATTTCTCCCAGTATGGAAAATGGGTAAAGTTGATTTCGCCTCATCTCCAAACATCTAATATAATGATTTTCGAACTCTCGGTTGACCGTCAATGAAATATTTTACAATAAATAAATCATAAGCTTGGATATATTATTATTTAAAGAGGTATGATTGCTAAGAAACAATTTTTACTATTAAATAAATATTGCAGTAAATTATATTTCAATCAATACTAACTGTTTGCTATGTGGGCCTTTATGTAAAGGTGATATGCTTATTTTTCTATATTTGATATTAATCAAAGTTTATGAACTTTAATACACAATTTTAAATATTTAATATAGTATAACCAAAAAATATAACAAATTAAGAAATGAACGAAAAGTTATGTTGCATTAGCCTTGGCATTTATTACAACAAAGTATACAATTCATAGCGAGTATTGACTACAATTGATGTTACTTAAAGTAAATTTTTTTAGATAAAATTTAATCAGGTTATAGTACATATAATAATATATAATATACATATGTATATAAATATGTTAATTAATTTAACTAATTAAACTCAAAAATATTAATTCGTATTCTAAAGCCTTTTGAAACTTAGTGGCAAGTATAGCATAGAAGGCACACAAAGCGCTGAAACATATTAGAACTCTCGTTATGTAAAATTTAATCAATATTCTGATTTTTAATTTATTCGTATATGCATTTTAAATCTATGAGATGGTATGAGGTAGTTAAACAAATTTAGTCAAATTAATACAATTGGTATGGATTATGTTTAGCTTATGTGTTTGTTATTCTTTGTATCTTTATCACACACATTTTGTAAAGAACTTTTGCCAACTTTTATATATTTTGTGATGAATATAGATAGTCCAATTGTAGTCGATATTTTGTCTGCTAAAATATGAATTGCGAATGTATACTCATTATATACAAATTTTGAATATTCGAGCGATTCACAAGTTAATACATAAACCATAGCTGGTATGAATCGAGGGTATTGTACACACACCTTACTTTTTTGTTGTACAGCTTTAAGGTATTCAAGCATATTTTTAGGCGTGTGAACAAAATACACTACACAATTTCACATACAAATTTCCATATATCAAATTTGTATTTGACATAATTTAGCATATTTTTATTTATTGCGCATATAATAAAACTATTTTCCAAATTCTAAGAAATAAATTGTCTCAAAATTTAAATACGATACTCACTCTGCAATACTTTTAGATAATGGCCATCGTTCCATCGAAGCCTGGTACTTCATGTTCTCAATTTGCTTCTTTAATGCGTCCCGATCCATGTTTTGTAGAGCACTGGGATCCATGACGGCTGAAATTCATCCACATACCACCCCTGGAAATTTTTAGAGAAAAAAAGATGAGAGTACATACTATGAATTGAGTGCAAACGATTATATTGAGAGTAAAATAATAAGTGTAGTTATTGTTGGAATTGTGTTACAAATACAAATATTTTCCCAATCACGAATGTATGTACAAAATTTCAATTTCCCAGGCGCGCGCAATACAACACTCTCTGGACTTTTACCGCTCACTCTAATCATGCTATTCTACTTTTCCCTGGGCCAGTTTTTAATGTGTAATTCTAACCGTATAACGCACGCAACCACTTACCTTATGCATCATATTTTATAGGGTATATTGTTTTATTATCCGACTATGCATTATTATTGTACATTGTATATTTGGAATGCATATATAAAGAAAAAACGACTAATGTCACTCAATACTTAGTAAATCGGGTTGTTCAAGAATACACAATATCCTTTGAAATATCCTACATTGTTACATATTTTTGGAACCACACCCACTGTTACTGTTAAGTTTCTTGTAAACCATAAAGCTTATAACATAAATCGTGGCGCTTTACAGCTTACGAACTCTCTTGCTGTTTTAAATTTGTTGGAAACTCGTTCGGAATTTCTCTCATAATCAGAACTCTCCAATTTTTCTTTTAATTTTATTTAGTTTCTTAATTTGTAAGAATGGAGCTCTTTTCTGGATAACTCTTAGAATAACATGGACATAAACCGGCAAGGAGTCTAAATCTACTCATGCAAACAACGTGTGCCAACGTCCACAGATATGCTTTCTATAGGTTAACCCGGGAAAATTTTTGTTGCCTTGCAAGAAATCTTCAATAACACTTCGACGAGATGTCTTACATTTAAATACTATACATACATACATATACAAATTGTACAACATCCTGCAAACTATGGAGTTGGAGCCATAACAAAAAAAATTATATTTAAGCTATGAAACATTTTAGATTTGGTAAAAATTTGCCCACTTGAGCAATTCAGTATATCATCATAGAAAGAATCGGTTCAACAAATTATCCCTGTTTATACACTTGCTTCAGTCCTTTACGTATGTACATATATATTTGAATGAACAAATGCCTGGATATACCAGTAACTAAGCCAGAACATGCGCAATGATATGAAAAATGCAGCATGGAATTGAGAGTGAGTGCAATAGTAAAGTACGGTGATTAAAATCACAATATTTTTATACAAATCAAATTTGAGACTTCGAATTCTAATCGCAAGTAATTGGCGGAAATATATAGATAATCATTAAACATAAATAAGATCTACCCATTCGATAAGCAAATAAATAAAAGTAATGCACATAAAAAAAATAATTTCTTGTATTCAACATCTACGACCTCAGATGACACTAACTAAAGCTCTCAATGTTACATATTTCAATTAGAGTATCGTTCGCACTCAATATACTTTTAGGTATAACATTATCTTTAACAATGTTAAATTAATTTTCAGTAATATTTTAGAGCAAACATTTCAAATAACGGTCAAATTATTACTTTCCGAATATCTTATTCCGTAAAATAAAACTAGTTAATGACTCAATTCACCAATTTCAAGCAAGGGAGATTGCTTGAAATTGGTGATGTTTAATGATGTAAACAGCTGAAGTGTATGCTTTGTGTTTTACTCGCGAAATACCGTTAGAGATATTTCGTGAATAGTGCTTGACGTTCATGTTCTGACTTGATAATTTTTTTGGGTTAAAAATTTTTCTTAGGGGCACTCCTATTATTTTGAACACAGCTGTATGTTAGTCGACATTTCCTTTGCGTTTTCTTGTATATCTCGCATAGCTCATCGTTCTATCGAATGAGATATTCGCCGTGGCCAACGCGCAAAGGACCATAAATCTTTCGCAGAACTTTTCTCTCGAAAACTTGCAACGTCGACTCATCAGTTGATGTCATCGTCCAAGACTCTGCACCATATAGCAGGACGGGAATTATGAGCGACTTATAGAGTTTGGTTTTTGTTCGTCGAGACCTGCACCTGTTGCCAAGAGTTATCCTGCGTTGGATTTCCAGGCTGACATTGTTGGTGGTGTTAATACTGGTTCCTAAATAGACGAAATTATCTACAACTTCGAAGTTATGACTGTCAATAGTGACGTGAGAGCCAAGTCGCGAGTGCGACGACTGTTTGTTTGATGTTAGGAGATATTTCGTCTTGCCTCGTTCACTACCAGATCCATTTGCTTTGCTTCCTTGTCCAGTCTGGAGAAAGCAGAACTAACGGCGCGGGTGTTGAGCCCGATGATATCAATATCATCGGCATACGCCAGGAGTTGTACACTCTTATAGAGGATGGGACCCTCTCTATTTAGTTCTGCAGCTCGAACTATTTTCTCCAGGAGCAGGTTGAAGAAGTCACACGATAGGGAGTCGCCTTGTCTGAAACCTCGTTTGGTATCGAACGGCTCGGAGAGGTCCTCCCCGATCCTGACGGAGCTTTTCGTGTTGTTCAACGTCAGTTTACACAGCCGTATTAGTTTTGCGGGGATACCAAATTCAGACATCGCGGCATAAAGGCAGCTCCTTTTCGTGCTGTCGAAAGCAGCTTTGAAATCGACGAAGAGGTGGTGTGTGTCGATTCTCCTTTCACGGGTCTTTTCAAGATTTGGCGCATGGTGAATATCTGGTCGGTTGTTGATTTTCCAGGTCTGAAGCCACACTGATAAGGTCCAATCAGTTTGTTGACGGTGGGCTTTAATCTTTCACACAATACGCTCGATGGAACCTTATATGCGATGTTGAAGAGGCTAATCCCACGGTAGTTGGCGCAGATTGTGGGGTCTCCTTTTTTATGGATTGGGCATAGCACACTTAAATTCCAATCGTCCGACCATATTTTACAAAGAAGCTGATGCATGCTCCCTATTAGTTCTTCGCCGCCGTGTTTGAATAG
Organism: Bactrocera tryoni; assembly: GCF_016617805.1. NCBI lineage: Eukaryota > Metazoa > Arthropoda > Insecta > Diptera > Tephritidae > Bactrocera > Bactrocera tryoni. Next base: position 85,305,443 of record NC_052500.1, on the reverse strand, counting down.
CTCGGCCGGTAGTCCGTCGGCCCCTGCCGCTTTGTTGTTCTTGAGGCGGGCAATTGCTATTCGAACTTCTTCATGGTCGGGTAATGGAACGTCTGCTCCATCGTCATCGATTGGGGAATCGGGTTCTCCTTCTCCTGGTGTTGTGCGTTCACTGCCATTCAGCAGGCTGGAGAAGTGTTTCCTCCATAATTTAACTATGCTCTGGGCATCAGTGACTAGATCACCTTTGGGGGTTCTACAAGAGTATGCTCCGGTCATGAAACCTTCTGTAAGCCGCCGCATTTTTTCGTAGAATTTTCGAGCATTACCCCTGTCGGCCAGCTTATCAAGCTCTTCGTACTCACGCATTTCGGCCTCTTTCTCTTCTGTCTGCAAATGCGTCTCGCTTCCCTCTTCAACTCTCGGTATCTATCCCATCCCGCACGTGTAGTGGTCGATCGTAACGTTGCGAGGTAGGCAGCCTGTTTTCTCTCCGCTGCAACACGGCACTCCTCGTCGTACCAGCTGTTCTTTTGTACTTTCCGAAAACCAATGGTTTCGCTTGCAGCTGTACGTAAGGAGTTTGAAATGCCGTCCCACAGTTCCCTTATACCGAGTTGTTGACGAGTGCTCTCATAGAGCAGGAGTGCAAGCCGAGTAGAAAATCGTTCGGCTGTCTGTTGTGATTGCAGCTTCTCGACGTCGAATCTTCCTTGTGTTTGTTGGCGTGCGTTTTTTGCTGCACAGAGGCGGGTGCGAATCTTAGCTGCAATAAGATAGTGCTCCGAGTCGTAGCGAGTGTAGTGTTTTTTTGCGTGGCGGGTCCCAAACCCAGCGTACAACCCTATGTAGGGAATGTTTCGCCTTCTCATATTAGCTCGCCTTCGAACGGATGTTCTTAGGCTACCCAGAGGATACTTGGTCAAAGACCGGAAGTAGTGAGCTGCTTGAGCCATGTGTAAAAGAATCATTTCTGGCCACTTCCAAGTGAATAGCGATCAGAGAACTTTCCTCACTTGCTTGAATTTCTACACATGACTCCATCCTCCAATTTATTTTTCCTTCTGGATATTACAACTATTGTGGCAAACTTAATATACTCTGTTCAGGGTATTAAAAGTAATGTTAATGTCTGAACTGTAGTATCTAGCGCACTATACTTACTTTAATCAATATCTCAAATATTTTATCCGTATAAATGTTTTTAGACGTAATCCATTTCAGAACCTTTATCGCATAGTTTGTAAGTAGAATTAAAAATAAATATTTGTTCCTACGGAATACGCACTACGTAATCATTTATACATTTATATAATTTTCGAGCATCATGTATGGGATAATTAATAGAAATAGAGAGTAGTACAACAGTGAGGGCCTTTTTCGCTTAAATTCTGAATTTCATTTTAACTTTTAATACACTAAAGAAATTTTGTGCAATACAAATTTTGCAGAAATGTTAAATGAAATGTATATGTTTAATGATGAATATAAAAACTCATTGTGTATGAAAGTAGAGAGTCAAACGTAAGCTTTCAAGCAATTTATGCAAAAGACAGCACAGAAATGTAGGAATCGCAACCTAAAACATCTTAATTGGATTAGTTGTCTCTGTTTTGGTTTTTTAATGGCATATCGACAATTTGAGTATGTATACATGTAAATTCTGCCTATGTGTACATACCATTACCTTAAATCAAACTAAAGTTTTTTTATATAATTACGCATAGAATATACTAGTTTAAAACTAGAATTTCTTAAATAAAAATAAACCACTCAGGAAAACACCATATCCTTTCATAAAATATGTATATATTTACACTTTTGATCTCGATAATTGATAATTGTTGCATGACTCGCCTTTCGTAAAACCATCTACTATACGTAATATCGTTTGCAAAATTTGTAATATACTTACATACTCAATATGTTCGGAAAAATTTCGAAATATGGTTTTTGCATTGAAAATCTAAAATCTCTCATTTTAATGTATTTGGTTATATTTTGATCTTATTAAAACGATAATTTAATTATTCGAACATATTAGCAATGTTACTATTAAAAGTATTCGTATTTGGTTTATTAATTTTTTCTGTGAATAGTTATAACAAATATTAGAAGATGGAGATTATAAGATACTAAAATAATACCGTTTAGAAGTCAATATTTGATAGGAAGTAAATATTCAAGATATGTTTGATCTATCGATTCGCCAAAATATTCTCAATTTCAGAAACATTTCTGGCAATTTCTGGCATTACTACATTCTTATTTTTTACATTATGTATAAATATGTCACTCCTTAGAAGGAGAGATCATTGTTAAAACATTTAATTTTCACAGTTCCATGGTACTCTTTCAATTTGTCAAATTTTATTTATGAACAGATTTTTATGACAGATAGTTACAATTAATAAATTTCAGAGTGGACTGTACAAAATTGTAATTTTGATACATTTAGCGCAATGAGCTTTTTTCCAAGCGTCTAGTGCGAGAGTTAGCGGCATGCGGCATCAAAAATGCTTGGCAGCGGTGGAGCACACTCAGAGCCCGCCCGGAAGTTAAAGTAGAAAAATTTATTGCGGACGGAGTTTTTAACGGTCCATTCACATATTTATACAGTCTTGACTGGAAAGATTAATGGAATTTTTTTGAAAATTCCTTGGATGCGTTTACAGTCTCGTTTGCATTAACATGAAAATCACTATATTCGCAACAAAAAAATATATTATATTTAAGAACTTTAGAAAGATGTCGTTATAAAAGTATACGTAAATCAATTTTTATATAATAACCCTATCTCGTTTAATTTAAGAGAACAAACCCAATATTGCTTTGAAAAATGTTAAGATACTATTACGAATAAAGAAATTAATCCTCCAGATATATTTTTTAAAGATTAGATCCGCATTAGATATTTGAAATAACTTACCACCTATTAAAATGATTAACAGCTCACGTACTTCCGAAAATTCGCACCAAAACAGTTTACTGCTTAAATACAAAAATTACAAAATTTAAAAACTATTGCTTCGAATATGTATTTTTGAAATTTAAAGTTCACGATGCAGTATTCTAGCAGCAATTGTATGTCAAGCGGAGAGCTTTCCTTAACTGTACTGAGTCGCATACGTTCTTTGTACACTCTATATGCGTTAATTTAATAAAAGCACATTACCGAAATATGTATGTAATTCAATACTTATACAAAATTATAATCAAATTAGTAGCATGAACGTATCGCTGGAGGCACACAATTAACAGTTATCAAACGACCGCCGACTGACTGCTACACGAGTCTAGATGGTCTACAAAACTACGACGGCGCAAAAGAGCGCGAAAAATCGAAAGCAATAAAATTAAAAATTGCTTTAGCAATTTTTAATGGTGTTGCCTTTAAGGTTGTTCGCCCATATATTCACCCATCACTGCAGCATGTATATGCTACTGTTACACCATTACTGCGAAGATCGATTGCGGCAGACATATAAAATGTAATATATATGTCTGTAGTAGTCAGCTTATACACCAGCCGGGTACCTGCTGGTTCCGTAGAAGTTGAAATTTGTGGAATAGAAAGAACATAGACAACACGGCACGAGTTTGAATATACATATGTAGACCATGAAACTACATGGCAACCAACAAATAGAATATTGCCAATGCAAGACAGAGCTTTAAAGCGCCTAGCAGTGAACCTTAAATGAAGGCATTTTGTTACATGTGTATATGAATGTGAAATAACGAACTACATTTGCTTTCGAAAAGAATGTATGCGCTTTTAAAGTACTTTTAAAAATGGGACTGAAACGTCGCTCAACAAATATTAAAAGTATGAACTGAATGTGCTAACTTTTCTGACAGTAACAACGGTCTCTCATAGGTTGTTGATGTAATTATATAATACTAACACAGCATTCAGCAAAGTTGTTTTTAACATCTTAAACTAATATTAACATACATACATATATATATATATATGTCTGTCTGTCCGTTCGTGAAACAGAATTATGTATGAACTTCATACAACGGTTAATAACTATCAAAATAAGTCAGAAATTAAGTGCGCAACTTTTCTTGAATAAGTGTTAAAATTAGAAAAAATGGTTCAGGACTTCTGCTAATTTCCATTATTCTGGTTGACTTTATTAAATGTACAGGCACCCTTACATTATAACGAATGTATAATTACTAAACAATTTAATTTTTTAATATAGTTTTGCACATACCTCCAAACATTTCACACGCATTTAATAGTTACCATTTGGGTATATCGTCACCTGAGATGCAAGCTAAAACCATTTTTCATAAGTTTAATAGAATAAAAAAATGTATATATAAAACACATATTGAAATAAAACTTTAATTTCAGCTATAACTTGAAGCTTAAAGTTGTGTACATGTAGGTAGTACGATGTAGTGTTTCGTAATATATCAAAAACTGGATTTCGAATTTTTATGTTACTTTGCTTTTCATTTTAGGTTCGAACTTCGCACTATCATTTTCGTTATGAAGGTATCGTAGTTAGAATCTTTATTTAGCTTTGTATACCTACTATGTATATATTGCGTACAAGATGAATTATCAAAATATTTTTTATAAACAATAAAATATTAATTATACTAATCCAAAGCACGTTGCAGCACCGCGAATACGCGATAGGTCATCGTCATTACCTAGGGTAAGATAAAAAAAAATTAATTACATATTTTAAATGATTCGATAATTTTCAACTTCTCACAATTTGAAAGGTCGCCAGCGATATAGGTTGAAATCCTTTTGCGGTCAGCCGGGCTGGTTTCTGCGCACGCGCAATTATGTTAAATAATAAGGTTTTGTATGTTTGCGAGCCATTATACCAACGGTTTTTGTATGCACATAGTGCTAAGTTTTCACTCTAAAAGTATAAAAATAATTACGACACGTATATAAGTTCATAACCCTGTTAAATACGTTAGGGGTGCAATAAAACTGCTTGCTGCCTATGGAATTTTTGGTAAAACATGTAAAAATTTGTAGATGTTTTACCATTTCACTAATTAAATGTTTTAATAATTTAACAATTGGAGGCAGAAGCACCATTACACCCGATAACGGAATAATTGCGATTAAAGGAACTTACAATGGTAATCAGCTTCTGTCCATATTGACATACCATAAAGAATTGGGCAACAGTAACGAAAAAGAAGCTGAGAAAATTTAAGAATCCGAAACCAAAGCCCTCCAACTTCAGTTGCACAACAATTATGCAAAATACGGCACAATTTGATATTAATTTAAATAATAGAGTTGTTCCAAAAACTTCATTTAGTTCGCTACAAAGGCTGTAAATTAAAAATTTTAGTTTAAATATTAATACATGTTATATAAAAATATATTACCATAAGTTAGTAGTACTCATTCACAAACCGAGAATTTATGTTCATATGGTATAATGCATATTTGTTTACAGGCATCATATTTTATGTGAGTGATTACAAAATAAAATATGTATGAAATATAGCTTACTCCAACATTAACTGATGCTTTCTTATCCATTCCATCAAAAATTCACAATCTGCCTTTGAGTTATCCATGCTAGGCTCATAAGCTTCCAGTGAGGATCCCAAATATTCCAGCTGCATACAAAATTGTCCCGCAAAAGTGCACACATATAAATCCGTTCCCAAATTTGTTGTTGTACAAAAATGCCCGTTTAAGTATTCCGAAATATAGATGAGAATGTAATAATGCGGCGTACAATAGTTAAAGTTATATGACATTGGTGTTGGATGCAAATATGAAAATGCTGCTGCAGCATAACCGTAACGAAATAAATCTATTATGTACATGAAAATTGACTGGAGCATTGGCCCAATAAGTATCGAATTAGTTACCGTTAGATAAGAAACAATCATTATACGGGCACGTTTGAAGCTGTATTTATCCACTTGATATAATTTTTGTTCAATAGACGTCATTGGGTACTCATTAGACAGAGATTGGTAAATTACACGAAGACGTTTTGCATTCAGAAGAAATACAAAAAATTTCACATTTGAATCAATAGCATAAGATATATATACACCTAAACGAAAGCTATTCAAAATGTCACCACTTAAAATCAGTTCACGCAATTGGAATAGCATATAGATGCGCGTGCATATACCACTTATTGTCGTAAATATAAGAAATGCTTTCATTAAAGCCTGTCGCCAATTTGCTCGTGGCAATTGTTGAAAATCATAACCCACTATGCGATATAAAGCATTAGGAAACCAAAAAAATTGAACAAAATCCATTTTATTCGTCAGTTTAGTAGACTATATTTGTTTTGTTTTCACAGCAGCTAGTATCAAATCGTTAAACACATATGTTGACTAAGGGGTCCTTTATATATATTTTTTTAGAGTATAATGCACATTAATTATGTGGCAAGCTTGTGGTTATTGCATTTGTGGTTTTTGTATATCTTTAAAGAAAAAGAGCATTTTAAATGAATTAGTGTTTGGAAAAATTCTGATTGATCAGGACAACGTAGTATTTATAAATATTTAATATGAGTACATACATACATACATACATAGTATATCAACAGCGATTCGCAGAAACATTTGCACCGAAGCAATAATACCCTTCACAAATAAAAAGAAAACTATATTACAAGAACTTTGATCGGTCAGTTTGTATGTCATCTACTTATATGATAACAAATTTAATTAATTTTTTTGAGTAAATGTAGCTGTCATACATTCGTAAACTTTTCATTTGACGAGATGTATTCACGAAATTTTGCGTGGGCTACGCAAAGATAAATTAATTAAAATTAATATTTTATAATATTGAAGTATATGTTATCATGAGAAATTAAAGAATTTTTAACAAAAGTACTTAAATGAATTAATTATTTATTTTTCTATTTATAAATTTTGAAGATAAGGTTTTATATAATTGCAATTTCATTTTTTTCTGCATTTACCTGAATCCTTAAAAATGATGAAATAAAAATTAATTGATGACCTTAAATCTATAAGATTAAAATTCATTGTTAAGAAAATCGAAAACAATTTGAGAAATGCAAAATTACTTTAACTATGCAATAATTCTTTACACTCACAAAAGCTCATGAAAAGCAAAGCATCATCAATCGCTTAGTTTTAATGAAGTAGACAGCAATTAATTTGAACTTTTTCCATTTCATAATCCTTAAGAAAATGGGAGATTCTAAAACATTTTTTCGAACACTTTATTTATTCTTTACTGAGTAATTGAAACACTTGCATACATGCGTATAATTAGGCATACTATTTCCTATATGGTGTCAAACTTTCGACGGCCCTGAAAATTTATTTGTAAAACCAAACACTTGACAAAAGTTGGCGTATTCAAGAATAGTTCTTTGGAAATATGATCTGCGATTATTAAGGTGTTTAAAAAAAAAAGTGTAAAGGTTTTTAACGCATTGCAAAACTAAGTAACTGATTTGATTACTCTATGAATATGCAAAATGAATGAGATTGCGCTAAAGCTACTTTAAATTAAATTAGGTATTTTCCATATTGATCTTCTTGAAGTGAAGTTGATTTACTTTTGGACTATTAGCTGTTACGAATACTATAAAACTGCATTGTATTATTGCAATATCCAGAAATATTGAGCATTAAACTTATATTGAAGAGTTCTTGAAAACAAGTTTTAAAAAATCGTATTTTTTTAAAACACGCTTTTATAGAAAAATACATACTATGCAAACCAGTTGTGTATACAAAGCTAAGCTTAGGACAATCAATACTAGAGCAATTCTTTAGTCTAAAAATTACGTGGAGACTAATTACGTACGATTCTGATACAAGACTGACTAGAAAATATCGGTTCGATTTAAATTAGGATGCCTGATACATTTATGCTTATTTATATACTCGTTTATAATGCAATGTAAATATACACGTATGAATAATATATGTATTTGTGTTGCGACATAACTTCATTTTATTTTTATTTTTATTTTATTTTTTTAATTTTCTATAAATTTCTATCGATGTTATATTTTTAAATATGTATGCATTTCTCAGTAGTAATTGTTTTTATATGAAGAAGTTATTTATTTTAGTGCGCATTGTTTTATAAGTTAATTCCAAATTTCAACGAATGATCTAGTTAATATAATAATTAAATACACTTAATAATTGTGTTCTACTAGTTCAATATGTAATATGTACTTGTATATATTCGTTCGTGTTTAAAGTATTATTCAGGCCCAGTATAAGAATATCTACTTTAAGTTTATAAGTATCTTCGCTTATTTTACAAAATACATTCGATCGTCGTTCCTTTTATAATAAGATATATTAATGAACCGCAGAGAATGAATTAATTTGTATTATTTCATTTTAGTTTTTAACATGCATATGTATATACATACGTGTATCTGTAATTTAATACATTTATTAATAATCGCATGACTATTTTAATAAAATGATGCACAAAAAGTATACATATATTTAATTTATAATAATTAGAAGCAGTCAACATTTTGATTGCTAAAGTGGTTTTCCGGCTTTAATATCTATCAATGTAAGATTTTACATTTTTGTAAAACAAATTAAATTTCTAAAATAACTCAGAATTGTATATTGAAATATTTAAAGACATTTTAATAAAGAAAAAATTCCTAAGAAGGGAATCAAATAAAATTAAGCTCATTTTAAATTCTCTTCTGGGTACAAATTTTGAAAATAGCTCATATGTATATTCAAAATTTGTCATAAACATAGGAATATTTATATCCAGTTGCATATATTCCAAATATTAGTTAGTTTTTATATTTATTGAAGTTAAATAATTAATTTTATCTTAAGATTTGGATGTTTTTCTTGTCTCGTTTTTCTGGTTCCTGTTTTTGTATGCGGTGTAAAAGTACAAAAGTGAACATTTACAATAACAAGTTCTCACCTTGAGTATGGTAAATTTAAATTACCTTATTTTTTTAATTTTATTTGTATATTTTTTACGTTAGTTTCATATGCGGTCGTAAATGATTCTTCGTTAATTATTTACTTCAAGATATGCGACTTTTTGCTATATTAACGATTTCTATTTTGCATATGCTTGCGTTTTTTTATATTTTCTAATATCATTTTTGTTACTGTTATTTCCTTAACTTATCATATTCATATTTTTCACCTTAACCATTTATTTTAGAAACTTGTAAAATTAAGTAAAAAATTCCATACATATAGACATGTGTGGATTATTGTACGATTTGTTGTTTATTATTTCGTATTTCCATCTCATAATCCTTATTTTGTGTAATAAACATACTTCTGCAACTGTTGTATCTGCTTTATGTATATTGAAAATACATACTCGGTTATTATATTTTAATTAATTAAAATGGGACCTTATTGCCTGCCCATACAACTATTTATGAGCAATTGATTGTAACTAGCTGTATATTTATTTTTATAAACTAACAAATTCTGCAAGCCAATAGCATAAAATTTATTGAAATATTAGATTTCATAATTCATCTACAATCAAATTCCCCTGCTACTATTTCAGCAAATGTTATATTAAAACACTGAAATACACAACGTCAATAGGATAGTTTATAGGTGATATCAAAATGCTTTTAATACTGAACCTTAGGCTCGTTTTACACATATTTATATATTTAAGAAATCATGTTTGCCTTAAGATAAATTCATTTTTTGGTTATTGAGGAAAATAGTATTACGTACGTACGGTAGGCTGAGTTTTTAAATGCCATAAGAAAGTTTTGGGAACTTACATATGTAAAAAAAACCGCCGAGCTTAAAGTTTAAGTTATGAAGTACTTTTAGAGTAACTATTTAATGTTGCTTGATAGATAAGTTTTAAAATTTATATGTGCTTGGGTTATTAGTTAATGAACTTCTTAATATTAACTACTTGTTCAAGATGATTTTCCTCTTTAACTTTTGTATTTACGTCTGAATAATTTGAAATATGTCTTTAATAATCTTTCTATTTGTAATAATTTGTTATAGAGGAATGTCAGTTACACATAACAGTGAAAAATATAAGACAATAGCACGATTGTTCACAACACATGTTTTTGCTTAAGTCGACCATTTGTATACATACATACATATATATGAATTACCAAGAACTTCTTCTATTTGGATCATACGCCTTGATGTTACCCCACATATGGAAACTCCAGCAAGAGAAGTTTTATGTCGGAAATCTACTAGGAAGTTCTAAACTTGCATCTGACATTATAAATATTTATAGTGATTTATATACGTATCTATATACTATATAGTACATATTTTTATTATCAGTATGTGAAAAAGACATAGCAAATAATTCATTATGTTATACAAGTGCATGAAAAGTATATGTACACCCGCGGCCAAGCGTAACTTACCACTTGATATTTTTTCACTATCTTAAATTTTTTCGTTCTTTGGGTAACTTTTTTATGGATTTAATAAAATACGGGGAATATATAGATGGCTCGAATATACATACATATTTGGTTAACTGTTGACTTTAATCTGGCCCATTTGTAAAATTAAATTGAGACAACTTTTTTTTATTTGCACAAAAGTCTTTGATTTCATTATTACTAATTCTTGTAATAACTTAACAACATTTTTTGTTTCAATTGAAAATGGAATTACAACATATTCAAAAAGAATAACGGGAAATCTAATATGGCGTCGGTCCACCTCTAGCGGATATTACAGCTTCGATACGAGCAGGCATTGACCCAACAAGTTTCTCCAAAACACTGCTTGAAATTTCCTCCTCCCAAACACTTTCTAACATTTTTTTAGTTCTCGTTTACTTTTACTTTTTTGACAGAACTTATTTTTTTTTTTTTAATATTTTATATTTGTGTAAGTCAGAGATCACTTCGTTAAAACTTAACGGAAAAATTCCTTTACCGCAACAAGTACCGTTACAATGAGTGATAGAACACGTTTTCGCTAGAAATTTCTTAATGGTAAGTTACGCTTGGCCGCGGGTGTACGTAGTAGTTACATCTTCTTCATTCGGGAAATTTTGACAATCCTGTTTTTTTGAGTAGCAACGTATAACATTGTGAATTAAAATGTAATAAAATAAATTTTTAGAAACTTGAAAATGTTTTCAAAACCCTTTTAATTTTACGTTTGCACTTACTGCCTTTCGTTTTCTCTAATATTAAATTTTAAAGCATCTCTTTTATCTTGGTGCTCTTTTTTGTGTTGTATTTTCATTCCTAACTTTTATTACACATTCGTATATTACTATCATGGTATTTATGTATATGTAATAGCGTCTTTTAATACTTAGCTATTTTTAGTAAGTATTTAATTTATATCTATTAAATAGTCCTAAACCATACAGTATTTGTTAAACAAAGAATCCTCCGGTTTTATTCGCTTTGAGTTTCAGATGAATTCGGTGTATCTTTGGTTCTTGTAAACTCACAAACTTTCATTCGTTGTATTCGAAATTTTTAAGTACGTTTTAGCGGTTTTCGAAATTCTAATCCGATTTTATAAGAAATTGAGTATACAAAGAAAGTGAAGACTAAGTTGTGATTAAAAATGTAAGAAAATATGATTATTAATAAATAAAAATTATTGTTATAATTATAATAGCAACCTTGTATGCGCATTCTTTTGTTATTGTACTTCTGCTGCTAATTTACAGTTGATTTAAATCTTCTCCTAGTACTTTAAGTCAATGTCCGTTGAATTTTTATGCGGATTTCTTGGCCATATCGTTTAAAGTAAGTCACATTGCAGTTAGAACAAATTACAATGCTAATGTTTTGCACAATCGGGATTCTCACAAGAAAAGCCAAATAATTGTGTTACTTTTTAATATGTGTGTATGTATATGTAAGTACATAAGTAAAGTATGTGAGGTGAGGTGTATATGCACATAACATAATTAATTAATATAATAAACATGTATAAAAAAGTATGGTATTTAATAATACAATAATTAAGGTGAGTACCAATTATTTTGTATATGCAAAATACAAATGTACTTACATAAGTTAGGTCCGTTGCAATGTGTATCACTTTATTATTTTTTTATATCAAATGAAGAATAGATGTTGTTGAAAACGACTCTTCACAAGTTTAATGAAGGGAATTAAAAATGAAACTTTTTGTCTTGAGAAATAAAATATTGAAATAAAACGTATTTATTACCTTCCGAAACTGTACTTTGAAATTTGTTGTATGTTATTTGTAGAATTTATTTGTTAATCATGCAAATTTCCTCATTTTGCGATTTTCATGTGGTATTCTTTCTCTGTGGCTACGTTTCCAAATGTTATGAATTATAACTCAATAACATTAGAAATGAATACATACATGAACAGAAAAAAGTATTGTTATCACTTTTCAAAATGATGCGCAAGGACTAGGTTGTCATATCTTTAAGCATGTATTTTTATAATTCTAAAAAATATATGTATAGTTTCTTTCTATTATTTATTCATAAATAGTTTATATTCTCCTTACTTTGTATTTCACCTAATTTTTACAAAACTATTTTTGAATTTTTTTTTTTACATATTAAAAAACAAGCATAACTGAAAATCCTGAAAAAACGTAGGTATAACTCTCTTATGCAAAACAAGTAGGTAATTTGTAACAACTAAGTATTGTAACAAAATCATCATTATTTTTACAACTGTGTTAATGATAGAATCCGTCTTATTGAGCAGAATTCAATTTACAAATATTATGTTTGCAACATTACCTTTTCCACGACGAATGCAGATAGTTTAGACTAATTTTCTCATTAAAAATTAATGCTGTAGTAATTGCCTATTTTGGTTATGCACATTTCTTTTTTATTTCAAATACATCTTTAAATGTATAAAATTACTTTTAAGTACATGTATAAAATTTATTTGAATATCATAGATTGTAATGTATACTACGCAAATTGTTAATAGTCAGAACTGGGAGCTACTTGATGTTCATTATACAAGACCAAAGAAAAACATAAATATTCGAATCACTTGATTTCAAACACCGTATTCAATGTAATTCTATAAATACTTATAGCACTAACAAATATGTATACGCATTATACATATTTTGCAAAACGATTAACATTTTGCAAATTTTGTATGCCATTACCAACAAACTGTCTGATTTATAAGTTGTAAAACTAGGATTTTATAAATGTATGCTTTCAAAAAATTTAAAAATGCGTTCGAATTACGGGCTTGTAGATTGAACATACTCACTTGTTAAAAGATGTAGCAAAAAAAGATGTGGCGATTTCACACATACATAGTTTGTTGTAAAAACTTTAATTTTACGAATATTCTAAATATTTTCGGCTTATATGCAAGTTAGATGATGTAGGATGCAAGTGAAATACTTTTTATGCTATTAAAGGAAGCTTTAAATAATAAAATAATATCAATCTATGCAAATTATGTTTTAAACCAATTGGATGAAACTCAAGTAACTTCGAAAACATTTTTTGTAGGAAAAAAATTAATAACTACAAATCTTGCTAAAAATTATTACTATTGTGAATAAATAATTAGTTTGAGACGCTCGTTATTCTCCAGATCTTAACTTATTTCACAGGTGTATCTATAAAATTTTGCATCATGATCGATTAAAGCAGTTTAAGTAATCCCATATTAAACAAATATAACAATTCTTACAAAATACTATATAGTAAAAGAAACAGTAAATATATATGTATATTAATATTCAGTTGTCAGAGTTAAAAACAGTATTCAAATCACCTAAATCTAAACTGTGGCTAATGGTGATGAAAAGTAAACAAAAGCAATTTGGATTCTTTCAACAATTAGAATTGTAACTTCAGCACGAAAATATCAATAATTATATCATCTTGAAAATTATTGGCTAAGCGTTAATTCCCGAAAGCAATTAAGCAATTACATATATTACCTCTCTAAATATTGCATATCCGCAATATATAACGAACACATCTTATAATCAAACAAACGTAAATGATTAAAATTCAAGAACTCAATTTGTTAATAATTAACATTTTGTACCTAAAACTATTAAAGAAACTCCGATAGAAATAACATAAGTATAACTTAAAAAAACCAATTCGAATAAGGTAAAAGGGAAGAAAGTGAATTTTTTGCAGCTGCTGCGGCTGCTGCTGCAGCTTGCGCGGCACGAGTGTTACTGCTAGACGTGCCGGCGAAGTTGTTGTTTGCTGCTCCCACTACACCCCGGCCGCGATGCTGTTGATGCTGTGTATGTTGTTGGACTGCAGCTGCAGCTGTACTGCTCGCAGCAACACTCGTAAGAAGATGTGCAAATTCTTGTTGCATTTGCACACGCTGTTGTAATAACTCAAAGTGATTGCGTGGCTTGTTGTAGATAAATTTGCTTGCTGTCTTTATGAGAGCCTGTGTCTGAGGTGTTGTAGGTATTGGACTGCGCCCTGCCATAGAATTTACACCTGTTCGCTGATTACAACCATTGGCACCAAATGAACTAATCGATGCGGCTGCAGCTACATTTGCAATTGTTGCTGCTGCGACCGCGGCTGCCGCTGCTTGATGTGGGGTTTGTGGTGGTGGCAAATTCAATAGTGATTGCAAATCAGTGGCTCTTGTTGTTGAAGCCGCCGTGGGGGGTTGCTGTGTTTTACGATTTGTATGTTGCTGGCTCTGATGTTGTAGCCTGTTACTATTATTGTGCTGACCGCTGGTGGCATTGATGTTGCTGTTGCTGTTGGTGTTATGTTTGTTGTTTTGGTTAGTGTTGTTGTTGTTCGTTTTACGGCTACCACTACCACCGCCATTCAAATGCATCAACATCAATTCAGTGCTGTTAAGGGAGTTGAAACTGAAACTGGTGGTGGTTGTGGTTGTGGTGGTTGTGGTGTTCTTGTTCTTGTTGGTGGTGTTGGAATTGAACAGGGAGGGTGGTGTCGGTGTTGTTGTTAGGTTTATTGTATTGGTGGCGGTGGCATTCATAACAGCAGTTATTTTCGTTAATAATTACGTTTGCTTTGTTTTATTCGTCTTAAAGCTGACTTGAAGTACACGGTTGCCCAGTGTATATCCATTGAGGGATTGTATGGCGACAACAGCTTCCTCATAATTAGTCATAGTGACAAAGCCGAAACCTTTGCACTTATTGGTTTGCAGATCACGTATAACCTACCACAATGCAAGTAATAATTCGAACATTAATTAAATATACAAGTTGAATAGACATTATGTAATGGAATTATAACTCACCTTAACTGATTGCACGGCACCGAATGGGCCAAATAGCTGCCACAATACATTCTCCTCAGTTTCTGGTGCCAAATTGTAAACGAAAATACACCATCCGGAACCGTTGATGGGATTCCCCGGTAGCATTGTGTTCGCCAAAAGATCACCAGCCAAAGGTGAATAACGTGAAATCACCGAGCTGACAAAAGTGAAATATATTGAGAAAAATTATGTACGATACAATTTTTTGTTTACATAGCAGGACTATTCTTGCCTGTAGCGGCTTGCTGCCGAAGGATGTATAGCTGCCGCTGCAGCAGCTGCGCCAACTGCCGCTGCGGCGGCGGGAAAACCGCGTGCTCTAGCAGTCTGTGGCGTTAAATAAGCAGCCAATGGTTGTAAGGACTTATTATTACTGGGGTTATTGGCAAATTTAACAATAATTGGATCGGTGGCGTTTTTTGGTATAGTTCCATTTAACTCCTTTATAGCACGATCAGCTTCATGACGTTGATCGAAACGTATAAAGCCAACACCTTTCGATAGACCTTAAAAAGGTAAAATAAAAAATAATTCTTTCCAGCGACGTAAAATAATGGTAAAATATAAGTTTTGTATAAAACTTGTGTGGAATATTCCCAATAAAACTACAAATGATAATAATATAAACATAAAATCCCACCTGTGATATTGTCGCATAAAATTCTTGAGGTAATTATCTTGCCATATGGACTGAATAGTACTTCGAGTTCTGGTTGAGTCATATTTTTGGGAAGACCAGACACATATAAATTTGCACCCTTAATTGATTCTGAACTAGGACGGGCTACTGAAACCTGCGTAAGAAAAGAACAATTTAAATATAGTAGAACTAGTACTTATATGCAACCCATTTCTGAAACGGTGGATAACTTGCTTTAATTGTTTTATTTTGTAAACGCAAGCCATTGAGTGAACTTATTGCCTTCTCAGCATCTTCTTGCTTTATATAATTTACAAATCCGTACCCGAGACTTTGACCTGCCGACCCAAAGGGAAAATATTCAAATTATTCTTTATGTGAAAATACGAATGTATTTTATTTGCGCACCTGTAACTTTATCTCTAATCAGTTTGCAACTCTCCACATCCCCAAAACTAACAAATAACGACCGAATCTCCTCTTGAGACATCGTCTGGGGTAAGTAATTCACAATCAAATTTGTTTTAGAGTCGTTATCCATATTATTGTTGTTGTTGTTAGCATTTGTATTATTATTGTTATTATTATTACTACCAGCATTAGCGGTAGCCGTTGCTGCTGTTACTGCGCCACTCGCGGTAGCAGCTCCGAGACCGCTACTGCCGTTTTGCTGCTGTTGTTGACTTTCAACCATGTTGTTACTATTAGAGCTGGTAGTCATCATTTAGTGAAAAATATGTTGTAGATACGTGATTTTCGTTTCGTCCAAAGACGCAAATGGCACAGAAACGAGGAATATATAATTTAAAAAATAACGTTCAGTGTTCAAAAGCTTTTAAATTATAAATATAAAATTAAGAAAATTAAGTTTTTAATTACGAAGTCCTGAATAAAACAAATATATTGCTTAATTTCTTTTAGTTCCTCAACAATAATACTGATGGTTTGTTTCTTGTGTATCTTAATAACTTGTTTGTTGACACCGTTTATAGATGTAATAGCGCAGCACTGAAAAATATTTTAAAATGGTGAAACTTTGAAACGAAGCAGAATAATTTAATATATATGTATGTATAATACATCTATAACGATATACAATACTTAAATTATTTGTAATCTACATTTGTCTATTTTTTATATCCTAAATGTTACCTAAAACTAGTTGATATAGATATGTATGTATATATGAGTGATCAGGATGACGGGACGAGTTGAAATCCGGTGACTGTCTGTTTGTACCATACCATAAAGTACCATAACTAAGCACTAAATTCAGATATAAAACTCTAATTTGGCAAAAGGGATCGCAGTAGCAAGGAGCATCTGTGGGCAAAAAAGTTTGCAAAAGTGGACGTGGCTCCGCCCTCTAATAAGTTTAATATACATATCTAAAAAACCAACTACCACTACCACAAATTGGTCTGGCGCAAATACTATAAGACTTCTACCGACAGTGTGATAATGGTTGAAATCGGATGATGACCCTAGACTAGGGAATGAGCCTAGAATATATACACATAAGTATGTATAAATGATCAGAGAGATAAACTGTGTTGATTCAACTATGTCTGTATGTACATATATACGCGAAATAGATACTCAGTTTTTGAGATATCACTCGGAAAATCGGAACACGATTATTTCTCCCCAAAAAGATGCAAATTTCTCGGAATCGCCGAATAGTTTGCACAATGTAGCCGGTTTTCTATCTTATTAGACTAAGAGCGTTGAGATTAAAATGTATATAAAATTACCACTTTTGATATTATTGATATAATAACTAAAGTAAATATTGTTTGGGTTCTCAAATATAAAATAACCTACTTTTAAATTTTTATTGATTATTCATTTCTACTCGAAACTACACAACATGGGTCCTATTCTGTAACCCGATTTAAAAAAATTACCCTTAGAAATAATATATTTCAAAAACATTCTAAAAAACATAAATAAATATGGAAGATCAACTTAACTAAGTATAGAATATTTGTTTAAACTTTGAGATTGTTCTTTCAATGGCTACAATGGCAGCTGAAAAACGAATACCTCAATTTCGGATGATATCGCAAATACAAGAATTTTTTCATTAAATTATATGCAGGCACATGGCCAATGCAGACACAAAACAGCAATCCATAAGATACATTATAATTTCAAAAAGAAAATACGGATTATAATACAGTAGAAAAAAATACAGATTTCGCTTAGGTGCGTGTGATATACATACATATATTGTAGATCTTTCCTGAGCGATGTCTTCATGAATCATATAATGTGAAAATCAAGAAAGAGAAAGGTACCGACAGCTGATTTTTGTTTTAAAATTTGAAAGCAAGTTATAAGAAAGGAGTTATGTTTGTAAATAACTGAAAAATAACGGTAATTACTTTGCTTATAAGTTTGCAGCAAGAGCAATATTTATCGTTCGTCTACAGTGGTTGTAGCAGACGGTGGCGTAGCAATTGCCTCAATTACGAGAAGCCATTTCTAGTCGACCATATTCTTATATACTTGTACATACATACAAATATGTTGAAATATATTGACTTGTGGATATTTATGGATAGACAACACATGCATATTTTTAGCCGATTCTGACATTTTCGGCGGCAAAATACTACATTTGTTGCAATCCCGATGTATTTCAATATTAGTGTTTGGTTTATTCGGACAAATATAAATGCAATATCATACATTTACATACATCGATCGCATATTCTGTTAATAATTTGGATTTGAATTATGATATATATATATATACATATACATATAATGTTTTATGGTAAAAATATTTAATTAGACTTTTTTTCAACAAATAATAATAATAATCCTCTTTATTTTCCGTGCACATATAAATTTTAATACCCCTTATTTAGTTTTCTTTTAATCCAATTTGAGTAGTTCATCCATATACTATATAAAATATACGGCACAATTAGGTAGGCGGAAAACCGAAAAGCTAAATAAATGTACATAGCAAAAATTATTTTCGCAATTTTTCGCTTTCAAAAGATGAAATTGGTACTAAATTTTTGCGATTACGAAACACATTAGCCATGAATAGAATATCCGTAGTAGTGCAAAGCACATTTTGTAGTATTAAATAATATAGATAGTTTTTGAATTAATTAAAATGTTGATTATAATAAGTGTAAACTATTATTTTATACCTACAAAAATTATTATTTTGCTAACTATACCATTGATTTTCATAAAAGCGTTTTCACAAAACCGAGTAGGAACGGGAAATAAATTAAGTAAATTAATTTAATTAATAATTTCCTTTAATGTTTATTATTTATTTATTGCATTTTTTATATAAAAACCGAACCGAAGTACAAAACGAAAATGTAGAACACAAACGCAAATGAAATTAAGGAAAAATCAACTCAAAGTAGAAAAGAATACGGTCCTTCCTTCAAATCAACTGAACGGAAATAAACTAAAGGCCCCTAATGAAAACTTTTAAACATATTTTATAGACATTGCAGAGAAATTCAACAAAAGTGTTGTAGCGAGTTTGCGTGAGAGAATGTGTTGGTATTCGTGTAACATTGTAAAGAGTGTAGGGTGAGAGTCATTGAACTAGTGGTAAGTATAATTATTACTGCGCAGGCTTCAAAGAAATTTTAATATTCGAAATTAAGAGAGGAGAGAGAAGAATACCATATATAGAGAAAAAAAAATTATAAAAATTAAAAGATAAAAATTAAAAGATAAAAAATATATTACAATTTAATTAGTAAAAATTATATACAAAAAACACGAATGCTGCATTTCGCCCCTCCTTGGGAGACTTCGATGACAATTAAGTTTAGCTTTCATCTAAAAAGGGTTTAGATGTCAACTGTAACAACAACAACAACCATTGAACATAAATCTTATTTTTAAGATCGTACCAAGTAATTATGTCGAACTACGTGCTTATGATAATATTGTATAATGATAATAACTCAAAAAGTTTAATACGGTACAATAGAATGGGCCAAAAATGTACTAAATTGCATATAAGTTACTATGCAACAAAAAGCCGGCATATGAGCTATTTTCAGAAAAACTAGGAAGATAAAGTTCTGTTAAGAAATATGGAGTAAATTTCTGCAGTTGCTTTTGAGCTATACATACATTCCAAAAAGATGTACCATATATATTTGCTCTTTCTGTGTATTAAACTTATAAAACAAATCCCCTCAAACAAAAAAAAAACATGCGTAACCACTTAAATTTGTATCTGTATTTTTTAAATCGATCTAAAACGCCTTATTGTGTATTATACTCCAGATGCTTAATAAAACACTAAATATTTAATTTTTTAATATAATCGTGGAAACTAAACCAAAAATGTGTACGCGCATACTTTCCGTAATGATTTACTCAATAGTAAAATAAAAAGTAAGTAATTAACGATTTGATAATATATACGTGATATATACGTCAGCGCGAATTAACTTATCTGTTTCCACGATCGTATTAAAGAGTATCTTACATCCAGTTAAATAAGTTTAGCTTCAAACTATTATATCTATATAAAGAACTCTGTCAGACGAACACAAATATACACAATAGTATGAATTGAAAATAATATAAAGTTGTCATGAAATAAACAAAATCAAAAAAATTGGGTTGAGTTGTGAAAAAGCTACCAATTCATTTATAAAGTAAGGTTTAAATCGTACCAATGCAAATTCACTTTTTTTCAAATAAATATCTTCACATATAATCTTCCTATTTTTTCCGGTTAATGTCGACCGAAGCAAGAAAAACAATCAAAAATGCGTACAATAAAAGATAATTAACATTGTGAATTAGCTAACGTATGGAAATATAAAAATATTGCAATTTTAAATTATCATTATCGCACATATGTATAAACAACCATTGATGCAACCATTCACAAATATTTTATACGGTTAAAACCACAATAACAAGTTAAAATTATTTATACGATTACATCCTGTAAACCAATTCCCATGAAAGAAATTACTACGAATGTTGAAATTGCAATATACCATATCAGAATCACATATACATATATCAAAATAATTCGTTTACATTTATTTTTACACCAGCCCCACCCACTTATATTCATATCACAAACAGATGCGACTATATGTTATCATCACAGTTAGTTCAAATAACATGATTTTATTCATGAAATTATATTAATATTATTTATTATGAAATCTCATATTATACATTCCGCCACCCAAACGTAAATAATTGCATCCATAATGCGTATGTCGGTATATACTTATAGTTATTCCAAACTTTATTTATTAGAATTAAAGTAAAATGTGTACTTGATTATGAAAACCAGGTAAAAATTTAAATTGCAAACGGAACCTACTTATCATATAACTAGTACCTTAATACTTTTTCTTATGTTAACGATTTAAACTTTTTAGGGTGCGGCAATGTTAGAAACTGCAAAGACACATAAATTATAAGCTACCAGCAGCTGTTCACTGGGGATTCCGTTGATTTTGCCACTAATGTATGTATATAAACGATCGAATTTTTCTCTTGGCTTCTTCAACGCCTAAAATCGTGCTTTATCTGCATAGTTGGCATGGACGGGTAGGTCATAGTAATCACAATCAGCTGCAAGTTCTGGAAGCTCGACAATTTATTGGGGGAAAAATTTGCTCTTTAAAAGAATGCAATTGCAATAAATTTCAGTTGAATTAGAATATGTACGACGAAATGTCGAGTTTAGTTGAAACAGTCGCAATCGTGCATATTCAAATTTATAAAAATAAATTATCGAGCAGACTTTACATCTAATAACGTATACATTCGCATCAATACATGTAAGCATTAATGCATTAGTATATTTGGTTTTGGCGAATGCATTTTACAATGGGGAAATTCAAATTTTTGCGGAAAATCAATTGCGATTATTGCAAAGTGCAGAAAACGCCCTTAATATTTAACCATTTAGTGCATGAAATTTCACTAAAAATAAACATATTTTTAAAGTACTACGATAATACGTGAATGAAATATTACTCTCAATTACTTTTTTTAATTCATTGTAAAAGTTGTCACACAACTTTAAAAAACACTTATTTAATTTATTAATATGGCTTCTAATCACAATTTTTTTTTTAGTACACCTTCCGTGTTCTACGTTTGAAACTTCATTTATTTTCGAAACTTTAATATTCAAACATAATGTTCAAGTTGTTGTAATGGTAACTACTATATATACTTTCAAACTATAATTTCTCATTTTTAATTAATTTCTTTTTAAAGAATACACATCCTACTTGATTTCATAGAACCAAAATCGCGTACAGAGAAACACAACTTGCTGTTGGAGAGTGCAAGAACTAAATGATTAAAGGCGACCGCTTACTGCTTTCAGGATAAAAATGCATATACCGAACATGAAAGCATCATCAACGAGGAAACTCAGAGTAGGAGGTGGGAAAACAACAAGGCAACAGGACACATGAAAAGGAATTCACGGAGTATGCATATAACACAAAAAATATATATCGCTAAAACAACTCAGAAGCACACAGTGGGCTAAGTCGGCCTACTATTCTGTATTCGGTTTAAACAAATGTACAATCAAATATTTATACCTTGAATAAAACAAGATTATAAGTTGTTTATTAAGAATAAATTACTATATGTTTACTTTTAAGTAACTATAAAATTAATATAGTTGATTGAGAGATGAAAACCTTACACTTTCCTAACTATCGCGAAAATGCACGATACTATTTAGACTAAACCATCAATTTTATACCTTTTCAGCACGGATTCAACACACTAACACATGCATTTCTGCATGCACATCGTATACAATAAGGAACTGCAATTGTCATTTTTCTCTTACTGGTACAAGCGCAGGAGTAATTTTGTTGTGGTAGGTTCACAACAACGCAAACCGGAGAATATTGTCAACAACTGGAAATGTTTTAAAGGTATATATACACAAAAATCTATATATACTTATATTTCTATATAACGGTATTTCGCGAGAGCAATGCATGCGATACACTACGTTAAAGTACGTAACGTAAAAGTTGAATATTTATATATACATATATGAATATACAAACGCTCATGTACTTATGACCATGTTGATAGCTTCATTTACATGTAGTATATAAACATATGTATGTAAAATATGTAATGTTCGAAAATAGAAACAAATATTAATAACAATTTACAAAACTTTGGATGGCACTGCCGGCAATACTATAAAAAATACTTATAGACATGGATATACCTAAATACCTATGTTATATGGTATGCACATGTATACAAAAATAAGTCGATGCAGCAGCTAAAGGGTGGGTAGCCACAAGCACGTGTGAGTAGAGTATTGCTTCGTTTTCATTCGTAGCTGGTTTGTCTGTTTGGTCCTGGCTCAACTTGACACCATTTATGTCAAAAGAACATTGAACTTTGCAATCGTCTTCTCACCGCAGGTCCCACTTCCATAAACAACATAATGCGCCCACTCCTATTGCATTAGCAAGAATAAACTAAAACTTATATTGTGGTATATGGTTTTAATAAATCATTTAAAACTATTTCAACTATGTGCATAATCGCACTACTAAATTAATCTTTAGACGTTTTTCATTGATAAATTTCTTTAAAAAAAAAACCAAGAACGTGTGAATTTGTGCATAAAGATTTGAGTGATTTAATTTTTATTTACGAATTTCTACTAACCTTACCGTTGTCTCCTTTCATATGTAGTCCCCATTTTTCTTGCAAGTACAAATAACTTAATTATGATCAAATTTTCCAAACATCAAAAGCACTAGTATGTGAATTTGTTAAGTTTTCTTTCATCGTTTAAATAAATAGAAATGTAGGATTTTTCACACGATGCACAAGATTGCGTGACTTGTACATATAATGGTTAAACACCGCAGACACCAATTATCGGTGCCGGTAAACGGATATGCAAATGCAATGATGCAGCCGGAAGTGGTTGAGTAATTTATTTTTGTTTTTCTTGGAAATGTACCGTTGACATTTCGTTTGTGTTATAAAAATTCATGACTATAGGATTTGCAACTTACTGGTCACATTTTTCACATCTATTTCACGTCATCAAGGTTAGTTAAATTTGTAGAGAAGGAAACGAAAGATGGCGATACAGTAATTGAGTGTAGTAAATATATTTATCTTGAGGCTGATATTATAAATTAAAAAGCATTTTATCATTACCAATGTTATGTCGAGTTCATCCAGTTCTCACTCGTTAATTTTCCAAAAGTGATTACTCTGAATCCATCGATGATTACAATAAAAGTAGTTATGGGTTTAAAATTTTTATATATTTTAGTCTCAGCCTGAAAATCCTAACAACAGCTTTATATTTGATAACAAATCAAACTGTATATTCTCAAATATTTGAACACTTAGGTAATATAAACTGAACAACTCGCCGTCTTTTAAACAATAGTCTTTGAGATTTAGCTATTAACTCCAACACTTTACGGAATAGTTTTAAAGTAATTTTACATATTCCATATATCTTAATAAAATTTTGGCGCCTTTGCTTTATCCCCGATTCCAGTAAAAATGCAAAATTATCGGATAATCACGCGACCTTGCACATATAACGTATTTTTCATTATGTGTTGCCAACTGCCTTTTGACTTTCTGATTATTTTGCGTTACCAACTATGACTATTAGGGAAAACAGCGTATTTCAGAAGATAATTTTTTGAAACGCACTTATGTATAAATGGATGTTTCACTACCACTACCTACATTATATTGGTAATTTTATTATAGTGGTGTTTGAATGATAACCATATAAAAATGTTCTGCCTATCCACAATTAGGTGAAAATACCTTATACATATATGTTTGAAAATCAAAAACCTTGAAGATTTGAATAAAGTCATATTTTTATTGAAAGTTATGAATTTCAGTAATTCCTTTTGAATTGTTCATTTTTGATAAAATAACTACTTCTGCATTAAACAAACGTTGATGTTGTTGTTGTCATATGTGTTTTGTATTCAGTTATTCATTTATTTTCACTTTATTCCTACATTTCCTTTTCTTTACAAAATTAAGATACAATAAGTACGTAATTATAAGAAGTATAATATTAATAATTAATATACGATACAATTATTTTCTACAATTTGTATATAATAATATTTTTTGTAGCCGTTGTGTAATTTTGTTGTTGCTTTTGTTTCAACTGTTTCTCGCTATTTATTTTATATTTGTACAAAATACAAGATTTGTTTAGTAATATTTTGGTACTTACTGTTCATTGTATTTAATTACTGCAATATGCATACATATATATAATTTTTTAATGGTTGTTACAAACCTAATTCCACTTTTAATTACATTTGGTAAGTAAATTAAATTAAATCAAATATCTACATACATATACAACTTATTAATCGATTAAATTTCATTTTGGTTTGTAGCTATTCTGGGATTGGTTTATTTCACAGAGTTTACACTTCTTAATCCACATCTTTAAGATATTTTAACCTCAAAAAATAAAACCAAATATTTGTGTTTTATACTGAAAATGTGGTGTAAGGTTTGATCATTACTTTTTAATATTAGTTTTTAATTTTATTTTCATTTATCAAAAAATATATTGTTGCTCATTTCTAAGGCTACGTTACAAATATTATTTATAAATTTGTTATGTTACAACGGAGTACTTTTCAAATTATACGCTTGGCATTTTTTTTTAATACTCCTATTTATATTTTTTGCAGAAAATTAACTTGGTGCTTTTTTAAGTTTTATTATTCCTAACATATGTAACTACAAATTTTTCCGTTGTTTTTTAATGCTACAACTATTCCCTTCTGACTTTTTAATATACCTATATATAAATATGTATTTACTCACTTTAGAATATCTTAAATTATTTGTTTATAGAAAACTACGTTTGTTAAACATCAATTGTTGTTCTTACATTTGCTTGCTAATGATTGGTTTAGAATGAATTTCTTAAAAAGAACTAACGGTTTCCACTTAAATTATCTTACCAATTATCCATATTTTTACTAATTACTAATAATTAATATTTTATACTTAACTTATTATATTCTATGTTATACTTTATTGCTGTTAAATTCAATTATCATTGCATAGTTTTTATTCAAAAGTACAAATTGAATTCATGATTATATATTTATTCAATTCCATTTTCGATTCTAACTATACCTATATAGATATAGCCAATTTTTATATAAAGCCCTATTATTTATAGTGTTCTTTGAGTAGAGCAAACATCCTTTCGATTACTTCATTAGTATCTACACCTCCTTTTTTACTATTCTAATTTTAAATAGAATTCTTTGAAATTTGTGATTTAGTGTTCTGAACCCTTTTCGCTTGGCAGATGTTGTATCTGAATTGCAGTTTTTGTAAACTTTCATTATATTCGGATACTCGTAGAACTTGAGCCAATATGTATACATGTCAATCTCGATTTCGGCTTCAGTCTTGCACAATACGTATTCAGCTTTCAAAAAAGAGAAGCCATAAATAATTTCCCATTAAAACAAAATAGCGATAACTGTCATGTCTTTATTTTTTAATATTCCAGTTCCTGTTGTTGTGATATAAACATTTTCCAAATATATATTTGTAGAATGCTGCCGATTTGGCCGGATAAAAATCCGGGTCTGTGTCTGTTACGTTCGGAACTAATTTTTAATGAGCAATACCTATTCTAATATGGGAATAGGATCATTTGATTACGTTTACTTAATTGCGAAATTCTTTGGATAGACCATTTCATATGCTGTATAAGAATATTTTTGAGTTGTTGCTTTGTCGTAAATTGTTTCCCTATATTAGCGATGCGTTTGCTACAATAAACGTAAAGTTCTTATTTTCACCTTTCTTACATATATGTATATGTCATTTTATGTATCTTCAAAATATAATTTTTAACTTTTCCCTTTTTTTATATTTTACATTAATATTTACCCGCGTATAAAAACACATGTATTATGCATATTTTTATACAACTTATCCAAAAAATAATAAAACATCTTCTTATTCACATCTTTTGATTTTATATAAATGCATTTAAATACATTCGTATGCATCCATACTTATATTGACAACAACCCCAATTAGCCAATATATTCATTCAACTTCATTTTGTTATTCTGGTTGTATTCATTTCATTTATTTTTATTTTTACGTTATAAATATATCATTTTCAATATATATTATATTTTTTATTATATCCCGATTAATTTTATTTACTTATTATACATTTCTTTATTTTCTATATTGATTACAAAATCTCAAAATGGGTAATAAATGAATGAGTCGTTACTTCTTCACTATTTTGATTTTTAACATTTAACTAATTTATATTAAAGTTTATGCAAGTGTTTACATAAAATATCCGAATCGAAACAATAAACAGGTCATCAGGTTTTTCCATAATCAAAATATTTATATATCTTTTTCCATATCGTTTCATTTGGGTTTCACTAACATTATTTCACGGCTGTCATTATTGCTTTGACAAAATTCTCTTATTAGCAAATCTGCATATGAATGTTCATAACTATGCATATATATACTTAAAAGTTTCCCTTAAGTAATGGAATTTAAAAGAAAAAAATGTGAAGATGAAGATGTATATAAATCTATTGCACATTTTGGATTTTTCTTTTGAAATTCGTGACGGAAATGAAGAGTAATTTGTAATAGAAACTAACTTCGTAGCCTAGACCTTGTAGCAACATTGAATTAAAAAAATAATAAAACGCAAAATTTGATGAGAACATGTAAATTATTTTGGCAATTTTATTTCTTAATTCCATATATTTCTATATTTCTCCAATCTAAATAAATATTTCGATTGCTGGACCGCATAGGCACGTTGGTAACATACTTAAATTTATTTTTACTAATCGTCATCTTATATTTTTAATCGTGCGTACATGTCATTTAAAAATATGGTGTTTCGAAAGATAGCAAAATAAACAAAATATATTCTCTTATAATAAAATAAGATTAACTATAGTTTGGCAAAAATTATTAAATCAATAATTATCGATTTTGTAAAGTTATTTTTAGTCTGTTTGTAAACATATTCTTTAAATAAATGTGTTCTTTTATTTATCACATGCGACCCAAGGACCAGCAACCATTTTTTAAAAGTTAATAATTTTAAATCCAAAATCATGTTACCCGAGGGTTGTAACTATAAACAAGACATATATGTAAGTGTGTGATGTGAAAAATATATATCATTGAACTATATATATTTCTTATTGTAATATGAGAAATTCAAAAAATCCTCAAAACTTGTATTTGAGTACAATTTCATGCAATAAAATAAACAATTATAATTTCCGCCAAATTTCTAACCGTGGTTTGTATCCCCTTGTATAAATAAATTAAAATAATTAAAATAGAAATAAAGTAATGATTGTAATAACATTTGCTTCATTGCAAGCTAAATATTTACAAAACGTGTGATATCTTTAATATTTTTTATTAATTTCCTCTATATATACACCTTTGCAAAATGAAGAACTTTAAAAAATCTAAGAATTATGATGTTAAAAGTTCTTTACATGTAAATAGGAAAAACAGGTATTTTTTCTTCTTTTTAAATTAAGCGTTATTAATGATAAATTTTTTTGGGTTAATTGTATATAGCAATAATAATGTAATAATAAAAACAATATTATTATAAACTGTAACACTTTGTTTTGCTAATGAACTTCATGACCAACAAGCAAGGATGTGCCTGCCACTCACTCGTCCAAATCTACATATATACATACATATGTATATATATAGCACGAAAGCCTTTTTAATGCCTAAATTCTAAGTTAGAGAATAAGAAATGCAACTACGTTCTTTTTCCGTGGCGATTAAGAAGTTTCTTGGATGTTTAATGGGAAAAATAATAGCACATATACCCAAGTAAATCTATAAAGGCGTATACCACCAATTTCATTACTACTGCGGTTGCAATGTTACCGAACTTATGGCGCTGGCGCTTTTGTTGATGGTGGGTGTGGTGTTACTAAGTGTGGTAGTAGTATTAACATAAGCCACTGAGGCATTGTCGGTTATAGTCACACTATCGCTGCATCCACTGGTATTAGTTGTAGTAGACGCAGAAGTCGTGGTGGTGGTATTCGCACTTTTCAGCTTCTTAAGACCCGATTGTATATAACGAAACAAATCATACATGGAGGTGTGTAGCGTAAGAGGTCCATTTTCACGATCCAATGCTATAAAGAAGTCTGTAAACATAAGAAATTTAAGATTATTAAAAATAGCTAGTACAAAACCTATATCTTTAATGACGACGAACACTACTTACCAGTATGGTTTCCTTGCCGTACAAGTCGATCCGCTTGATCCCATAAATCGTGACAATTAGCCAAATAATTGAAGTACAAATTTTGGTGATTTAATGTGATCTGAATATCTTGCCGCATACCCCGTCCGGGAGGTGTATTCGAACCAGAGCCCTGGAAAGTAAAGTAAAATAAGATTATTATTATTTTCAAATTTTCGCTTTTTAATTGATTTACCTGTGAACAAACTGAGTTCGATGGCGAGTTAGATGAAGGTGTATTACCATTAAGATGCTCCACCCGACCACTTTTTAAAAAATCTGCGCAGTGGTTGATGATATTCCGACAATAGTTTCGTTTCAATTTATATAGTTTTAACGAGATTAGAGATTGGCAACGTAAACTAAAGCAAACAAGTAAAATTGGTTAAATTAAAAAAAAACTCTCATTGATTGTATAATTGTTACCTTAAGATAGCAACTTTGTTGTGCGGTTCATGGAGTTCATTAGATGTAGATGAAACTTGCAAATGCTTAATCTTCGATGAAATAAACCTGAATAAAAAAGTAAAATTAATATATAAGATATCATAGTATTACTAGAGAAATCTCTATAACATTATATTTAGTTTATGTTTAGAAATCGCACACTTTACTCACTTAATTAAATTTAGTGTATCCTTGTACATAACCCAACTGGCGTCCTCCGAATTACGATGCAGTTCTAGTACCGCTCCAGATAGAATAAAATATATAACAGCCTCCAAATACAGAGTTACTTGGTTGAATAGATTTTGTTCCCTATCGGCCGCGTGCTTTCTCTTGACTGCTTCCTGTAGGAATTTCGAATTTTTCCTAAAACAAATATAAATAATCTATTAAATACAATCACATATTTTTATATATATGTATATAAAGCTTACCCAATATCATCACAGAGTCCATCATCATCGCGTTCAAAATATGATCGGTATATTGCTTGCGGTGGTGGTGCTAATGGAGCGTTTAGATTTTCAGGTGGCACTAGTATATTACTAGCACCAATATCTGCAGTCGTTACTGTATTTAAATTATTACTTGCTGTTTGGGTGTTCGCTAGATTTTGTGAGCCATTCGAAGCCGTAACATTAGTGAGATGCTGTTGTTGCTGCATTTGTCGCACCGCCAGTAATCGATCGTGGTTGGTAGGAGCTAACTGCCGATTTTCCATTTGATGATCATTCTAAAGAATAAAAAAATATCAATTAAATAAAGTTCCACAGCGAAAATTCAGTGATATTACCTCCATTTGCCCATTGTTGTTCATTCCAAGTGGAGGAATTATAGCAATCGCACGTCTACATGTGTCATTTACACCAGCATGACCACTGCTAATAGCGTTACTTCCTATTTCACGTTCAATAGCTCCCAAAGCAGTTATCGATTTCCCAACGTCCTTTTCTTTATCTTGTATTGTTAATAATGGACCACTACCGGCATCACTTTCCTTCCCCTCCTTCATATCTTTACCATCTTTGGAATATTTGTCCATTTTATCCTTTTTCCGCTTTTTGTCTTTGTATGGACTCGAGCTGGCGCTACGTTTGCGCCGTTGCGATTTTGGCTCAGTTATATCGTTTACGCGCATTTGCTGTGAGGTTGGTGACCCATCAGGCCGATCGTCTTCCTTATCAGCGGATACAAAAGCGATTTGTGGAGTTAAACCAGGCTTACAGTCCTGCTTAAGTAGTAGAAGCTCTTGTTTCACTGAGCCGCTTGTTTTAAACTTAGTTTCGCTGCAGTAAACGTCAGCTTTAGGTTGTGGCGCGATGGATACACTCTCTAATTCAGAGCCTGGTTCATTTTTGATTAATTGCTCATGTTTTAATAGCTGCTTAGTAGAGGGTGAACTATTTGATGCATTCGTAATTAAGTTGTAACCATTTGGTGTAAGTTGAGGCTGTGGTTTGGGGGTTGTACCACCGCTACCACCACCATCTGTGGAAAGATTGCTCAGGCGGCCATTTGAATGCATTGTGTTCAGTCTTTGTTTGCTTCCACTAACACCAATACCAACCAAACTTTCCCTGGAATGCGATAGTTCCCGCTCCGTCGGACAGTTTGGAGTTGTAGGTGTTCTGTTGCCACTTCCGCTACCAGTTATGGTCGATGTTGCTTGCAAATCAGCATTTAATATTGCTTCGTGTTGGGCACAACGGGATATGGTAGTATTAGAAAGCCGATAAGTATTTGTACGCCACTCTGGTAAAATGCGTTTAAGTCGAGATAAATCAACTTTACATAAAAGGGATGGGAAATTAGGCAACAACGTTGCTGTTGTTCTCATAGGTGATGCCGTTGGGGCTGACAGTAATGATGCCGGTGTAGGTGTTGGCGTGCGGGTTGAAGGTGGAGTGCGAGTAGGTGTACAAGACGGCGTTCTAATGCGTTGCTGTTGCACTTTCCGTTCAGCACTATTTCGACTACTGCGATCCGGTGTGCGGTGCGACCCAACTGCTGCCAGTTGAGGCAAAGCACGTGGTGATTTTATATGACCGGGAGTTAGCCTAGGTGATTGTGAATTAGCAACTGTGGCGGTTGCAACGAGATTCTCTTGGCTATTAGATAACGTTAAGCTGGCGGACACTGTAGTTCTATATCCAGAGGCATTGGGAGATATCAACTTTTGTTGCTGCTGCTCGTCGATGACCAGCACCTGACCTTGCTTTTTGGCACCGCCTTCTGGATTAAAAATACGCGTAAGCGTAACATTCTTATTCTTATCGCTTGCTTTGGGCTTGTCACGGCGCAGTCTCGAACTATTGGAACTGCTGCTGATATTAGTAGTAACTTTCGTACCAGTCTTACTGTGCTTACTTTTGCCTCGATTACTAACGGATGCACCAGGTTCTGTATCAAAATGTTCATCCCCACTGCTGCTACTCGATGATGACGATGACACACTACTTGAACTAGAAGTCGAACTAGACACAGGAGCCGCTGAAATGGGCACTTTATATGGCGATTGCATATTCTGAGAGCGATGTGAACTGCCACCACTGGTATTGCCACCATGTGTTACGGAATTACCTGCCGTTGCACCTGCGTTATAATTCCTGACCGAACTGCCGTACGAACCAGATCCGGAATCTGATGATTCATCATCACTATCAGCCTCCTCATCGGCCTGAGTGAAATGTGACGTTGACCTCTTTCGCTTACCACTATTTGCCATCTTGGCCGAACCACCGGTGCTTACTGACGATATTGCTATTGGCGGGACATCATCATGTGAAGATTTACGTCTATTCAATTGAACTATAATGCGACTAGTAGAAGCGGGCAATACGTTTGCTGCGACTGAACATGTTGACGCTGGGGTTACTGCTGCTGCTGTTGGCCGCGCCGATATATTGCGTTTTGTTTTTGTAGCACCTGCGACTTTATTTTTATTATCATCACCGGATGATGAACCGCTTATAACCCCATCTTCACATTCTGTTTCCGAAGAAGACGAACTAGAGGATTTCGATGTTGAATACGATGTTGAACCGGACGAAGATGTATCAATGATTGGAACGCTTGTTAGTGCCGCCGGTTGTGTAGTCTGAGAATGTAATTTTATCGGGATGATACCAGTCGAATTTGAATTTTGACGAGAGGCTCTTCTTTTTGTTGTGGCCTTTTTAGCAACCAAAGCACCACTATTAACATCTTTGCTAGCTGTTAATTTGGGACCTTTTGAAGCGATAGCAATCGGAGTTGCATTGGTTTTCTTTCCACTTCCACTGCCAGCAGTTTTCCGTGGCCGGCCTGGTCCTTTCTTTGCAGGCACTACCGGCGTTGGTTCCGAGTACAGTTTTCCTCCTGGGCCAGTTACTGCTCTCAGCTCAGATGGGCTTACTGTCACACCACCACTTTTAAAATCTGATGTCATATCTTCTTCGTCACTAGAGTCCAATTGCGTTGTAATGCTGGTTGCCGAATTCCGAGGTTTCTTTCGCTTACGTAAAGGTGCTGTCTTTGTTAGAGGATTGATGGGTAAGACCGTTATTGAGTTTGGAACTGTGGGCGCTGATGCCAATGGCTGTGACGTTGAAGGTGGTAATGCTGTAATAGCTGCTGGTACACCAGGTATTTTTAACGTGCCACCTGGACCCAATGTTGGTACAGTAGACCTTGTAGATGTTGTCAGGGCATCTTCATCATCACTACTGTTCGATGTAGGTCCATCACTGGATGGCGCTGATAACTGGCCAACACGCCTCTTCACCGAGCCCGCCGAAACACTGTTACGCATATGTGGTGATGCGGAAGGAGTGCGCCTATGTCCATTCCCGCTAATGGTAGAAGTGTTGTAAGGAGTGACAGTGGTAGTACCACCCGCCAAAGACATTGGGGCAACAGTTGATGTTGCTACTGCTGTTAAACCAGGAACTTCATGTTTTATTTGGCTCGTTGGTATCGCAACAAATTCTGCAGCATTTAACAGAGGTACCTGCGTTTGTTGTTGCTGGGATGAGACATGAACATGTGCCTGTGTTGTACCAGAGGAAGTAGCTTTCAATGAGCTTGGATAAAGCACATCAGCTTCTTTTTTTATTTCATTTATAAACGCAGGCACACCTCCACTAATATGTGTTTTAGCTCCACTTGAATTGGACATCACGCTACGTGTATCGCAATTACGAAGACCAGTACTCTCTTCATCATCATCGTCACTGCGTGCGGAGAACTTTTTCTGTTAAAAACAAAAAAAAAATATACTTAAAATGGTCAAAAAGTATGGTTAGTAATTCCGCTTACCGCTACTCCATAGTTGGTATTTTCGTGCTTCACGATCGTGGGATTAGGTTGGGGTTGTGTAGCTTCAGGTATTATTTGAGCCCCACCTGGTAAAAGAGTCGGTTCATCCATGCTCACATTAATTGAATTTACAACCAGCGAATTTGCTGGTGGTGGAGTGGCATTTTGTGCTAAGGCAGGCTTTTTATTAAAATATCGACTTAAATTCCATTTACTCGAATCTGACGGAGAAGGGGTTTTATTGGATGACGAAGACGTAGAACTCGGCCCTGAACTGGAAGAACCCGCCGAACCCAGAGCATTACTGTTTAGATAAATATTTGAACGGCTACCACCAAGAGGTTCAATAATCTTTGACTTATCATTTATGAGTTTATTTGCAACTGTACGTCCAGCTGATGGAGCCGTTTGTTGTGGCTGCTGTTGTTGCTGTTGCTGAAGTGAATTTTGCGTAAGTGATTTTGGATTGTGGGCTGAGGATTGTTGCTGAAGCGACGCAAGTGAAGATCGATGGTTTTCACTCTTTGAAGATTCTTCACTACCCGACTCACTAGAATCTGAGGGTGAACTATCACTGGAATTATGAACTGAACGACTGCATATATGAAAAGAAAAATAATTCGTTATTATTACTAGGATAAGAATATATAAAACAAAACATCCTAAAAATTGAACATTATGTTTACCTCTGTTTTCGACGATCATCATCTGATTCTGAAAGCTCCAAATCGTTTTCCAACCTAGAAAATATAGTTTTAAAATTTTCTATTCAAAGTTTCTAGATGCTTTGCTTACGTGGAGTTCTGTTTTTCTAAAGTTGGTCCAACTTGATCCATTAGTGGTTTTAAGGACTCCTTAGACAATAACAATCCTTGTCTAACGGCTGTAGTCACAAGCGGCGAACTTAACACTGCAGTACCAATAGCAGCCGATGGGATAGCACCAGACATTATTGCTGGCATACCGCTACTAATAGTTGTTATCCCACAAGTGCTTGATGTGATCTGAGGATTAGGGGTTGCGGGTAGAGCTGAGATTGGTGTTATGGGCATTGGAACCGCACTCTGTAATAATTCCGCTCCGGAAGGTGGCGAACCCAAAATAGGTTGTACCGGCCCAACTGAATATTTGTGGCGATTAGGCCCATTCAGATTGTAATCAGCGATACTTGTACGGGGCGTTGCGGCTATTTTAGTAATTTGCTCAGGAGCGCGATAAGTTTGATCCACTTTGGAGATTATATCATTTATTGACTTCTAAAAAAATATATATAATTAAATTTTGAAAATTGTTCAAATCAAAATAATAACAAATGTGTAACTCACCGGCAATGGCTTAGGAAACCGTCCATTGTGTAGAGGTGCTGTTGATTTGGGAGGTCCCAAATACCCATTCGATGGTGGTGGTAGCAAAGATGTTGAATTTAAACTGCTGTTGTTTCCAGTGTTGCCGCCTATAGTTCCAGATGGTGGTGGTAACAAAGGTGGAGGACCTTTTGGTGGTGCCATTCCACTGCTAGGTCGTAAATCATTTTTAGCCGACTGAACCGAATAACTTCCCCGCCCGTTATATGGTAGCTTGTTATCATGCTGCTTCAGATACGGTTGTTGACGCAATGGTTGTTGGTAATGATGAGTTTGTTGCGTTGTCTGCTGAAGAGTCTGTGAACCAGCCAACGAACGATGCGAAGACAATAAATTGGTGGACATAGAGACGTTACCGATATTATTGCCGCCAGCTGAGGACGAGGCACTTGATTGTAAATGACTAACCAGCAAGGCATTGTTGGAGGATGGTTGTACACCAACTCCTTCCGTAGTCATAAACTCAATGGCTTTAGAATGATCGCCCAGTTTGGCGGTGATATCGTCATCTACCTCGGAGGGGTTCACTCTACGCGGTTCTGGAAAGAGGGCATGCTCTCGGCCGACACTTTGCACTTGCTGACGTTTATGTTTTTCACGTTCCCTCTGTTGACGACGCTCAAAATCTTCCATTCTGTTTCGCGCAGGAAGAAAATCCGAGAAAGACATAAGACGGGAATTTTTAGAAATTTTCCGGCGTGTTTAATAGAAATTATACGGATTATATTAAATATGTATATTTTTCTTATTTTCAGTTTCAGTATGTATCGTACTTGGCTATAATTTTTGAACAAAACTAGAAGACTAACTGACATGCGCAGTACAAGAACTTCGCGAAATGGCGAAAGGTTGGATCGATGCGCACTTAGCACATGTACTTGTAAAATTTATAAACTTGACTGACATGCGTAGCACAAGAACTTCACGAAATAACTGAAGGTTAGATCGACGCGCGCATAATTTATATATTTCAAAACCTGCGGCGTGTAAGGTAGTAACCGCGTATTAATAGTGCAGAGTTTGTTAGCGCTGCGAGATAAATTTTAGAGGTAATACAATGACAGCAGGTAGACGCTGCATATGTAATGACATCGATTAATCGAGAACTAATAAATAATGATTATTGAAATTATAACAAATAAAATATATATATTTATTTATTTATTAAAGTATTTGAATTCAAATATGTAAAACATTAATAAAGATCTGATATCAAATATAGTTTCATTTAAAACAAATAGTTGACATCCCAAATTATTATTTGCCACAATGATGTATTTTTCTATCTATTTATACATCTAACTGCAATTACATATCTATGCTGCATTATTGGGGTGATTCAATATTTACAACATTTGGCTTCTACCGATTTTCAGTTACATTACTTTGAGCCCACTTCTGTGGCTGATATTATGATCATGAATTTGCAAAGCGCCATACAGAGATTAACGTAATACATATGTATGTATGCTTTTATAACAATTATGCTTTGAAAAGTACGCCTTCTCTTTTCATTTCACTGACTAGTTCGGAGACAAAGGTCGAAATAAAAAATTATATTTGTGTCATTAGCAAGCACAATTTTTTATAATATAAAGTTTTTTTTCTTTTAAATAAACGTAATTTATGCTTGCTACCTCACATATTTATAAAAAAATTTGCAAATGTTTGTAATACCCAGAAGGGAAATTTATCGGAGAACTTATAAAGTATATTTATAAAAGATCAGTAAAGTAAATTTTGCACACGCCCTTTTCTCCCCCTAGAAACTGCTTATTGATGGAATCGCCTATATCGGATTACTATAGCATTTGATAGCCATTCAAACTGACCGATCAAAATTATGATGAAATGTTTGCCGTACTAAGCAATCGAGTTAAAGGTTGTTTATATCAAACAACGTGAATATAAAGCAATAACAAAACGTTTTTTGTTGTCTTTCCTGCTTTCTTGATATTTTATTAAAAATATTTACGTACGTATTTTTATTTATTTAAGAAAAACCCCCTAGAAATCAATTATGAATATATTTTCTAGTACAACCGCGATCTAACTTAACTTTCCAATAATATGTCTTTTGTTTTTTTTTCAGACTTTTTTATTGTTCTAAACTTTCCGACCTAGATGTACATATGTATAATATATACATATGCTTTATCCACTAAATATCAATATCCTTTTTAGCCAGACAAAAAATTTTAAAAAATACATTGGTACTATAACTACCACAGTCCGAAAATAAATTTTGGGTTTTTATAAACTTCGTATACCTGAAATATAGTACTTCATTTTAGTAGACTTAGACTTTAGCTTCTTATGAAATTTATACAAACTATAAGAAAAGAAGAAAAATACTTGAAAGCCTTATATAAGATTATGTTTAGGGACCATCATTACACAAACATAGTCATTAAAAAAACAAATAGCGGCACGATAGCCAATATTACATTTCATTGTACAACCACGGGCCTAACTTAACTTTCCGAACCAAAGTCCGTTTTTTTCTAAGTCTCATTTTATAAACATACTTTCTACGGGTAGTCTATTATTCTTGACCTAGATGTATATACATATGTACATAAGTACATATATTTGTCAATATTCAATAGAATAACGGAGAGATCAGTGATACAATAATTACCATAGTCCGAACAAAATTTGAGTTTTTAGAAACCTCGCTTACCTGAAAAAGATTACTTTCGACTTCTTTAAATCATTTTGTGATTTTTTTTTAATAATTAGGGTGGTAATAACCTTGGGAATAATGGATTTTTACCTGTGTTCAAACAACTGTCAGCGCTTCAGTAAAGTTTGATAAAATACTTACATGTAGACATACTTGTATTTATGTATGTATTTAATAAAATGTGAGTTAAGTAACTCAGATGATTCAAATTCTCTACAATCTATTTGATTAAAGCGGATATACATATGCTGAGAGTAAGATTTTATTGCAAAAGACGCCAAAATGCCAAGGAATCGGAAAATAATGGTTTTTCTTACTGCTTATCTGATTGGCTATTTGGCAATTTTAATATATCCTTTTGACAGGACTGAATTAACATTGAATAAATAGATAGTAATGATCAAAATAACATAACTCAATTTTTATAGGATATTTACAACCAAATTTCAATTATGTATAAGAATTTGAAAGAAACTAGTAGTCAATTGTGCATACTTACTGTACGCTCTCATATAGCTTTTAATCAATTTGTTTAATAATATAAAAATTCTGGAGGATAAGATGTTTGCTTACCTGCAAAAAGAGAAAATACAAATATATTATTATACAAATGTAAATATTGAAAATATATGTGTATACATACATATGTATATAATATCTATACTAAGATGAATGAAGAATTAAGCCGTTAACTAAACAAGAAGTACAATTACTATCATCTACAGATATTTCTGACGATATGCCCTTGTTTTCTCATCGACTCATTAATGCACGAAAAATAATGAATATTAAGTATCTCTCCCATGCCTCGCCTTTATAAAAAAATGGTCTTAGTTATTTAATGGATTATTACATAGTATAGAGCTGAGACTACTTTTGCAAACTATCTATCAACGCCGGTTTCAGACTTGCTGTCATTACGATAGAATTAGATTTGCTGCTCAGGAGCACAGCCTCCTTTAGAGAAATAATCACCCTGATTGTAGCGCTGCGGTACTGACCTTGAAGTAACTAACGCCATCAATTTTCTTCTGAATACTCTGATTAACACTAGTATCAAGGGCCCCAGCGGATTCACAGGCAACTGTTAAGTTGGAAAAGATGAAAAGGGTACGAGTCAAAGCTTCACTTATCTTATTGGGTTTTACTACTGAATAGATGCGCATCGCGGAATCTTAGCGTATGTTAGGAAACCAAACATTGGTACTTGCGCGGTCCGAGATCTTTCCAGGCTAATAAATCCCTTCTCCTACAGTGAATAAATAAAGTTTTGGCACAGGCGTTGCCTTAGTTGAAAATGTGTTCAAAATTGAAATTACAATTTTTTTAACCAACTTTTCGACACAGTTCGTATTTGTTTATGTACATACATAAACGCAAATGTACATATGTATATCATAATAAGCAAAGAAATATTCCGTTATTTCATAACAAACGCGAAATGCATGTAAAAACGGCTAAACGCTCATGAAGAAGGTTCTGCATAAATTGTGAGTAAGTTAAGTTTTTGGGAAATATCTGTTTTTTTTTAATTTCTTTGCTCTATTCGGCTTATTACTCATAATTATTTTTAAGTTATTCAATTTTCAATCGTTTTATGTCAGTATAAAAGTTTAAGTAGTTAGAAGTAAATGGCCGGTCATACAAAAATTTCGATAGATGTCTGTAAAATTATAATGAATTTGAACAAGCAGCAAAAATCTTATTGTGAAATTGGTAATATAGTCCAGAGACCTTATTCAAGTGTGCAAAATATTATAAAACAGACGCCTAAAAAAATTCAGACCACGTCAGGAACGAGCTGTAATAGCGGCAGTGGCTCAGAAGATTTCAGCAGCAAAGCTGTGTCAAGAGATTCAACAAAGCTTTGAAAAAACTTTGACCCCCAAACTGTACGTAACATTTTACACAAAATGGTTATCATGCGCGAAGTAAGCCATTCATTAAGCGTACGAATAAAAAAATATACTGGAGTTAGCCAAATTTAATGTTAATCAGGCGGAATTTTTCTGGAATAAGGCAATATTTGGTAACGAATCAAAATTTAATATGTTTGGTTCCGATGGTGCGCAAAAAATTTAACGAAAACGAAACAAACTCCAGGAAAGTAATATAATAAGACTATGAAGCTTGACAGCGGTAAGGTTAGGAGTTGCA
Source organism: Bactrocera tryoni (assembly GCF_016617805.1). Taxonomy (NCBI): domain Eukaryota; kingdom Metazoa; phylum Arthropoda; class Insecta; order Diptera; family Tephritidae; genus Bactrocera; species Bactrocera tryoni. The sequence goes on along the minus strand of NC_052500.1, from coordinate 85,265,278 downwards.
TTGCAGCATCTGGTGTGCGAAATGTCATTTTGATTGATGATAAAATGGATAAGCACTCATATTTGAAAATCGTAAAGAAAAATTTAGCTCCAAACGTTTAAAAGTTGGGCTTAAGTGGGTAGTCATTATTGTTTCAACAAGACATTGACCCGAAACATGCATCATATCTTGTGCAAGAATGCCTTATCTGCCATTGTAAGCAATTAAAAACACCTCCGTAATCCCCAGAACTAGCGCTATAGCATATTTGGCATCTACTCACCATATAACATCGAAGGATTCACTTAAAGAGGCCATACGTACGGAAACTTGTTTATGTAGAACCTTTAATACTTTTATTATAATTTCATTAATTTTAAAAATATGAAATATCTTTCAAATATATAATAAAAATTTTGAAATTTAAACACATATTTATAATTACTTTCGTAAATTCAAAGGGAAGCCCGTAATTTTTGAATAAACATTTAAGTTTACGGTGTGCCTAAACTTTTTTGATTCACTGTATGTATCAGCCGTATGTTCTAACCTATCCCACCCTGATTTTTATTACAAATAAGACAAAAACTTTAATGTCAAACACAAATGCATTTATGTATGTATGTATAATTTTACTCTCTTAGGTAAACAAAGTAGTTATAATCATTCTATGTAGAATTTGTCTATAATTTATTTATTTTTTAATTAAAAAATTGATTATGGAATAAATGCTGTAAAATTTAAAGCAAGTAGCGATCGGCAGAAGTTGAAATTAAACAAGAATTAGAACAGCAAAGCGAATCAAAGTAAATACTATTACAATCCGGACAAATGTAATTAGTATGCGAAGCATAAAGAAATACACTCATATGAATGCATGTAACGCATGCATGCAGTTGAATGATACATTTATTGAGGTATCCAAAATAACAGCACAAAATTGCAAAGAGCACAGTAGTAAGAAAAAAACAGATATGAAATGAAAAAATTAAATCTTTAGTAGAACCATTATAGAGTCTTAACTATCCAGATTTATGTATATAGGTTTGCTAGACAATGTACACCTCACAAACACCGGTAACCACTAATTCAAATCTGAACTTACATATGTATGTAAACACGTCTCAACTTATGGTACAATAAACAATATCTATGAGGATTACACAATCATTTCATTACATAGATTTTTAGCAGATATACCTTTACTATAGGATCTACCAACAACGACGTGATGTTAAAATGAAATAAAACACTCAAATTTGGTTAAAATGGGTTATGTTTTTTTTGTTACGCAGATAATTTAATGCCATTCATTGTTTGAATGAAATGTCGGCCAAATGGCCACCAACTGCATCTCCATCCGTGAACGCCCGAGTCGATTGCATAAAATTCCGCACGCTATTAATGGTTAAGGCATAGATTTACAATTCTGCAGGAAAAGTGCACTAAAAGCATATAATCGACACTTAATGGTTTTTGCAAGAATATTATTGTAAAGTTTAAGTAAAATGAATAACCGGAAAGTTATCAAAACATTATATTATGCAAAGAGACGAAGGAGTTTATAAATAAACGTCAACATGTTATAAAATAAAACCATTTGCACAACGAGTAAGAACGAACTTTGTTCAGACGCAGTCGGCTATTTATTAAAGTATTCTTGAATTTTGCATAACTAAAGGAGTATGGAAAATTTTAAGAAGTCAGTGAAACCTTAATATTAAAATTCATATAAAATAAGTATTTGTTAAATGATTGATATTGGTATAACTCCCAGCATGGCGACAAGTAGGGACTGATTTCGTCCCTTTTGGGTTTAAATTTGTTTTATAGATATTATGAAAATAGTTCGTCTGTTTATGCAGTACATAATTTTTATTTATAATTAAATAATTGTAACAAAAATGGTAGTTGAACAAATTATTTACATTTTAAAAACATTATTCGGGGGAATATCAAGATAATTTGAGGTCCACTGTCAATGGATGACATTCAGTTCTTTCTACTGTTATTACAAACAAACAAACTATGGTATGCATCAAACTTCACTGTCATACGGTGAATAAATTTCATGAACAATACCATGCGTATTACATCGGACGCGTCATATAACAATGAATGCTACTGCTAACTACTAACAAAAGAATCTCCAAATACCTTTGCTTTTCTACGTAGTAATCGATACGAGGTACGAAATCCACGATAGGGACCTCTGATTGTGGCACAGCTGACCAACACTGAGTTATAAAGCAAAGCTTAATAAACTATTTTATTGGGCAGTAGTTGTTTTCTGGTCGATCAAATTTCATGTTTTGGATGAAAATAAGAAGTTTTTGTCTCGCATTGAAGTAGTTAATATAAATATAACTATATTTAATTTAAAAATTTCCAAATAATATTAAAAATGTATTAAATTTGAGATTAGCACTTGCAGTGGGGTGTTTGCTAATATTTCTAGCATTAATCAATATAATATTTTGCAACCTTAAGTTTCAGTGTTTTATGTATTGTGACAAAAAAACGGAAATGGTAAATAAAACTTTAAATATTTAATTATTCATCAATATATATTTTATTGCCTTCAAAGTAATCCCCACCAGATGCAAACGATTTTTCGAGTCCTCGAAACACTTTTCATAAGTACTTTTTGAGATGGACTTCTGCTCCTTCAGCGACTTTTGCTTTATCTCTTCGATCGACTGAAAACCGATTCCGGGCAGACTGTCTGTCTGCCCGTCCGTCCTTGCAAGCTGTAACTTGAGTAAAAATTGAGATATCTTGTTGAAACTCGGGATAGGAGTTCGTATACATATACGAAACTTATAGTTCCATAACTACAAGGTGCATTCCAAATTAAACAGGACTTAAAAAAAACGGAACAAATGGTTTTTTCGGCAAAATCAATTTATTTTATTCAAAATAGTCTCCTTCTGCTTCAATACATCTTTTTGCACGGTGCAAAAGCATGTCGAAGGAGTGTTTTAGCTCGTTGGCCGGTGTGGCCGCCAGTATGCCGGTGAAAGTCGTTTGAATGGCCTCTACGTCCGCATAACGCTTTTCTTTCATGGGCAAATGCATTTTTTCGAAAAGAAAGAAGTCGCACAGTGCCATATCAGGTGAATATGGGGAGTGGTTAATGGTTAAAATGTGATTTTTGGTCAAATAATCGGTCACAATCGGTCTTTCGAATGTTGGATTCTGAGCAATTTTTGGTCGTCAGTCAATTTGTGCGGAACAAACCGTGCACACACCTTACGCAAGCCCAAATGTACGGTCAGAATCCGATAATCGACGTTGTGGAGATGTTCAATTTCATTTCCACGATCTTAGCATCTACGGCTGCAACGTGCACATAGTCGGAAGTGTGGTCCCACTACTGAAACAAAGGGGAGTCCTATCGTTCGATAACTCTCCTCTCCCCAGTAGTGAAAGCACTTGAGGCCTTGCTACTCCCGACCTTCTCTCACCACCTGAGATTATCAAACCACAAATATGGATTCCGAAAAGTGCACACTACCACCAGAGCCCAGATAGTTCGTGGCCTTAACCAGAAACCACCCTGTGAGAGAACGATTTTCGTAGCGTTGGACTTGTCAAAAGCCTTTGACACAGTCAGTCACCCAACACTACTGCAGGACATAGAACAAACTACACTCCCCCCAGGACTGAAGAGGTGGACCATAAACTATCTGAGCGATCATCAATCATCCTTACTGTTTCGAGGAGAAAATTCTAAACTGAAAAGAATTAAACAAGTGGTTGCGCAGGGTGGTGTCCTCTCCCCGCTATTGTTTAATTTATGTATCTTGAAACTTCTATAGGCACCAGAGGGAGTTTACATAACCTCGTACGCCAGTGATTGCATTGGCATGTGTTCAAAGGTAAATGGTTATGTCTACGACCTTTCTTGCTTCTTCTTTGCACGGAACTTAATACTCCATCACCATCAACACCTCCACCGACTCACTTCCAGGGAATGAAATACTCGGAGTAAACGAAAACGAAAAGTTCGAGTTTCAGCGAGAAACATGAGTAACTGCAGTTTCGTTCTGGATACTGTAGCAGGTTAAACTCCTACTTATCCAGATTATTCAAACAGGATCGAAAACGCGTTGTACTTTAACAACTGTTTCGAGGAGTGAAAAACATGTTGACATAAGTGTATTGAGGGACAAGGAGGATTGCTTTGAGGAGGACGACATAGATATTGAAAAATAAATTAAAAATTAAAAAATTATGAACAAAATCTATTTATGTATTTTTTGCCCATAGTTATACTAGTATTCGTCCAATCACAACACTCCGTTACAAAGGAAAACTAAACTTAACATTATGTATATAACTATATAAGTTTCAACGGTAACAATAGCATCAGAAAGAAAATAACAGCTGACAATGTGAAAAGTCGTTATTCCCATCACGTGCCAGTCTTCAAAACATGAGAGAATCATACTGAGTTAATCTTACAATATATATATATATATATATATATATATATATATACTTGTATATATGTACATATATACATATTTATAACATTTATAAAAGCTACTGCTGACTACTTTTGATCTTCAGAGAATTTAAAAATTGTTCTACTTATCCAGATTATTCAAACAGGATCGAAAACGCGTTGTACTTTAACAACTGTTTCGAGGAGTGGAAAACATGTTGACATAAGTGTATTGAGGGACAAGGAGGATTGCTTTGAGGAGGACGACATAGATATTGAAAAATAAATTAAAAATTAAAAAAATTATGAACAAAATCTATTTATGTATTTTTTGCTCATAGTTATACTAGTATTCGTCCAATCACAACACTCCGTTACAAAGGAAAACTAAACTTAACATTATGTATCAACGGTAACAATAGCATCAGAAAGAAAATAACAGCTGACAATGTGAAAAGTCGTTATTCCCATCACGTGCCAGTCTTCAAAACATGAGAGAATCATACTGAGTTAAACTTACAATATAACATTTATAAAAGCTACTGCTGACTACTTTTGATCTTCAGAGAATTTAAAAATTGTTTAAACATTTCATTACAGTTTCGATGCTATTCAGGTCTGAGTACATTGAAAGTAATGAATCAATACATTAAATGTTTATTTCCAAGTAGTTGCAAATGGAATACCAAATTCAATTTTATAATTCATTTAAATTACTTAAATTTGTTACAAATATTTAATAATCAAAGTTAAAAACTCGAATGAAGAACTATGTTTTGAAATGGAAATCCATATGGTATACCGTATACCACGTATGATGAGTTCAGCTTTTGCTTATAGAAAGTAATAGAGATCTTAAATGAGAGACATACAGACATTGACTTCAAAAACTAGCGACAGGCGACAGGCAGCGAACGGACATTGCCCCTATCGTTGAAGGAACTGAAGGCCATCCCAAAAAGTGGTCATAAAGTGTTTTAAGGACTAAAAAAATCGTTGGCACATTATTCACCAGATTTGGCTGCGTGTGATTTTTTCCTGTTCCCCAAGCTGAAACTGCCACGCCCTGGTACCTTTTTTTAGTCGATCGAAAAGATAATTTACGGGTACTTTTTTTCACAATGTGAAAGAATTACAAGCAAGTTTATAAACGAAATAGCGCTGAAATACACCATAAAAAGTGGATGTATGGATTAAATTTATACTTTTAAATCAGAAAGCAGCAAGTGAATCTATATTTAATACATAGAAAAAGGTCAGGTTGGAAATTTCGCTTTATGATTCCTATTGAATGAATGAAAGTCTCTTGTTTCCCAAAGAACTTTTATAAAAAAGTTCAAAGTTATTATTTAAAGTAAAAATGTACTCTTTTGCATGCGGTAAAATTCTTTTTGTTATGAAATTAATTGTTGACTTTTTATAATAAGTTGATAAGTTAACAATAAATTTACAATATGAAGAAAATAAATGTGATGTTACGGTGATAGCCAAGGATATATGTATGGACGGGGCTTTAAATGAAAATTGTTAAAAATGATACAGGAGTGAAAGGATAACCTTGAGGCAGGTTTAAACTTACATTTAACATGTAAAACAAAGCCTTGTCCGAAAATGTTATAAAAAATAGCATACTGTTATTTTATATATTTTTCTTTACCTAATGATCTTTTGAGTAATATTTTTAGGTGACAAATACAAATTAATCAAAGGCAAATTTTCTCAAGCAAGCACTAATTTGGAAGGCAATAATCATTAAGTCAGCAAACTACAAAGCCACTAAATTACACCCGCCAACAAAAAAAATATTTTTTTTGGGGTTCCTGTTCTCATGCTTGAATCCTGATTCTAGACATTGAAAAACACTTAAATATTAATCTTTAGTTCTTTAAGTTTGCTTTGGGCTGATCTACATCGATAAGTATATTTAGGGTTTAATACGAGAGAGCTCATAGAAGCATAAAAGAAATACAAAAAAGATTCACTTTTAGACAGTAATTTCTTGTTATTTTACATATACATATATATTATTGTTTATCACACATTTTGAATAAAAACGACTCTTGTACCTAAAAAAAAGTTTTCTAATTATAATCTATAGTGAAATTGTAGAAAAAATATAAAAATCATCGAAAAATTGCTCTAATTTCTACGAAAGCAAACTTAACAGGAAAAAAAAATTTGTTCGTTATTTTTGTCATAGGAGACACTAAAATTTAACATGTAGATGTCAGACCCAAAAATCGTGTTGACCGGTGTTATCACTTAGATCAAATGCGTTATATTATATTATTTTAATACTTTTCAGAAGTAAACTATTATTATTTACTATCACTCAAAGAGATTTTTTAGATGAAACAGGCAATGCTAAATAAATTGCCTATATATTTTTTTATATTTCAGTAATGCTCAATTTTGAATTAATGTAGAGGTTTTAGAGATAAGTTTACGTTATATGCGAAACATATTTGTTTTACTGAGATAGTTATACATATAAACACACTATTAAAAAACCATTCCGATTATCTATGAAATGTTGATAAGCTTATCTTGTGTTCGTTCGATTAATTATATTTTGAATACAGTATTAATGTGAAAATTTGTGCTTACAAAAATTTTCACCTGAAAATCTTACTATGAATACTACCTATATGTGTACATATGTAAGCAACCTATTCTAAAAGTATAACCTGTACTTAAAGACACAAAAATGCACTGACTTTGGTGTGCATGTTATTTCAATACAAATTTATTTTATTGTGTTTTGTTTGCTGGTGTTAACACGTTCCGATGTTTCTTAATTACTGTCCAATTTATTTAGCACATGCCGAATATAAAACCAGCATATATGTACATACATATGTACCTAAAAAAGTTATAGAATAATTCGACTAGAAACATATCATCTTTACCCCCAACTTCATACACAGCTTAAAGAAAAAAGAGTTATACTAAATCTTATTTCTTCATAGTAACCGGAACGGACCCGTATTTTTAACCAGCCAAGGACTGGCAACTCGGTCCCATGCCTCGAAATTACTTCAGGAATGTTTTATTCCACTACAACAACAAAATAGTCGAATTGTTTACAATTTTGTTGTCCGGGTCCGTTCCGGTTACTTAGACCCGACTGTCGTGCGAACAGTTACTTAGAATAATAATATACAGTTGTGATAATAGCAGTGATCATTAAGGAAACGAATATGCATAATATTTCATTTTTGTAACTAAGGGCAAATAAACTTTTCTTTTATTATCAAAAATTTGAGAAATCTACTTCACTTTAAACATTTATAAGCCTTACCAATTTACTGAATGATATTTACTTACTGTTCTTAAAAACCAACATAGATATGTAGAAATTAGATATCTGAATGAAAATTTCAGGTATTTAATGCCACTTGACAGCAAAAAAAAAAGGCTCAAGAAAATACAATATTCAATAGCGGTCAGAAGCGACAAAACAAAAATGCTTGTTGATTGTACATATCTCGAGAAATGATTACGTTCACTGTAAAACAAATGTGACTTGTGGGTATGTATAGTCAAGCATGCTGTACTCAATTAAAATTAAAAAAAAGAATCTATTAAAAATAATGTTCATGGAAGAAACGGCTTTTGTTGCCTTTTTAATTAGGCAATTTTGGTAAGAGACGCAATAAGTTTACTGATTAAATTTATATATCACTGATGCATAATGTCATAAATTATTGGTTGTTGTACCGGCAGAAATTATTCCTGAAATAATTTCGAGTGGTGCAGAGTTGACAGTCCTTGGCCGGATAAAAAGCCGAGTTCGTTCCCATTGCTTACACCCGAATGTCGCACGACCGGAAATATTAAAAAAATTGTAATATCGCATGCTTGCCAAAGCTCAATGAAATTTTATACAATATAATTTAGGCTACTATGTACATATATTTATAAACTTACCGTGATTTTGGAATTTTTTTCATATCCATTTCATTGGGTTTAGCAAACTTTTTACTAAATCTCGCATACCCAACTAAGACATGGTTGCTTCAATTTGAGATATTTTCTCAAAAACAGCTTTTATTTTTTCTGCTGAATGCTGCTGTTACAGTCGTCACCGTCTGAGTTAATGTTAATAAAATTATTTTCAAAGGACTTTACACTTTCCCGAAAGCAGCAAGTTAATAGTTTTTTATTTTAATATTCATAGGTATCGCAATAACTTGTTTAAAGGGTTTTTGAAAACGCAATGAAAACGTTTTTTTCATTAAAAGAACTACTGTCAAGAAAGTAAAGGTCGTATATGAAGGTCGTGGTGAAATGTATTTTGCCAATCTACATAGGATTTATGTTTTTATATATGGAATTAAAATATTAGGTTTTTCCTCAATGTTCTCGACTCTCTCTCAACGTTTTTCGGCATATACGACGTAGTTCAACTGTTGTGAATACCGAAAACATATAAAGTATGATATACTGATATTTTGATCTTAGAAAATTTTTTTTATGTTTCAAATCTAACTTTATTGTAACTAGGTATTTTGGGCTTTAAAATATCGGTATACCCATATAATTTTGATTATCGTACTTTATATGTAGGTGTATAACCCTCGGTATCTGAATACCTATACAATGTGTTTTAGTAGCATTGTTTTTTGCTTAAGTATTGTTTAAAATTATCTGCTTATACATCTGCTAGTCAGTTTTTTGTTTTTTATACGATGAGTTCGTGCACCTTCGGTATTGTCGGTAGCTTCTACAATTACGATGAGTATTATAATACTCTCGGCGCGCAAACGGCAATATCGTGAATTGTATTATTTATTTTTTCAATATGTGTTGATGAAATAGTTGTTGCTATTATAGGTATATAAGAAGCAGAACCGGTGTATAAAATATTAGGTTTAGTGATTCTGAGACCAATATTTAATTATCATGAGGGTTTCACTTAGCTGATTTTTGTTACTATTTGATTTACGGAATTAAACAATTAGTTGTGTATCATGAGATAGATTTTTCTTGGGTTTATTGCGCAGTTTACTCATATTTTCGTCACCTTGCCTGGCTTTATTAAACCGTGTTCCACCATTCCTCTATTCCTACCTAATCTTCTTTCTATTGCCAAACGCGAAATTTTTAACTTTACACATACGCTATTTGCTTTTGATTAACTTTGATTTTTATGTCAATACTTCTGTCACTATAACCAAGAGATCATCCTTACGTTAAGCCTTTAATTCTTTGTAACTATAAACGATTTTACACTTCAAAACTTTCTTTTTTTAAGTGGCCGTTTAAAACTGTTTCGCCAAAATTTTACACACTCATATACCTTATAGACGAATAATACCACTAATAAACATTAAGATACTTAGTAAAACTACACTTATTTCGCAACTTTTTATAAACAATAATTTGCTTTAAAAAGAAGAATAGAAAAATTTGACCACTCTTTGCAGATTGATGGGTTTATTTTGCATTAATTTTTTCTCTACTTCTTCAATGTCTTCTTTACACACATTCAAACAAATTTTCTTCGACTTCGTTGTTGCATCTTTTCATATTAATTTTATTTTTTTTCTCACCGTTTTTCCTTCATTCTTACAATACTCTTAACACATTTTATATTTTAAATGAGCATGTATTTGTAATATTTTCACTTATCACTAGACATTTGCCAACAATTTTCTTCTTATTAATAGATTTTCATTGATCACAATTTTTTCACACTTTCACCCACGTTTCTCTTCTTTACGGTTTACACATATTTTTTGATAACTATTTAACAATTTTCGTCAACATATCATTTGAAATTCGGCAGACAAAAGATTAGCAACTACTTCACACGGCTCAAGTATATCGGGAATTTCTTCTACGTCTTGATTTATCTTTATCTCTTCTCATGCTTTGTTTCTCTTCCTATCCTTTTGTCACTTATTATCTTTTTTTCTTTTTAAAGGTATACTATATCTATCTCTTTTACTTTCGTATTTTGTTATTTTCCTATGTAAAACCAGAGAAACTAAAAATGTTTTTACATTCTCTGGTAAAACTTTCAATTCAACATAGTTCGAGATTCTACAAAATTGTATGCATGGCCATGTATAATAACTCCTGTATAGGAATTTAATAAATCACATTATTTGTTTATTGAAACTATCCGTACTTCTTACTTCGTTTCTATTTCACAAATTTAAAAAAACTCAACACTGTCAAATAAATATTTTTGGGGTCACATTACACAAATATTTTTTTTACATCTATATTGTAAAACACTTCAAATGATCTGGCTAATTTACATTAATGATTTTTGACGACAAACAATTTATAGGGATTTTATAATACTATCTCATAGCATTATCGCGTTAAATTTAAGATATGTATTTCCATCGATTTTCGAAGTACTCTCATATGACATGACATCTATAAGTTGTTGTTTTTTTTTTTTGACAGGAAATGTCAACGCAGTTGAATACGCTTTCAAAACACACAAGTAAATAAAAGTGGAAATGTCAAAACCGTTGACGTCTGAAAATCTAATATAATCATGTCTTTAGGAAATGTAAGGATTTTACGACCTCGAACCAACCTCAATTTTTCGTTATTCGAACGAAAGAAATAACCATATTTTTAGCAATAGCTCCTATTTTCTCGCACACACTCTGAATTGGTGAGCCATTCTTACATTTGACACAATTTATGAGTGAAATTTTGTAGAAGAAAATATGCGAGTAGTAAAAAATACAAAATAATTAAAAAGCTATATAGAATGAATTAACGCTGATGAAATGTAGATAAAAAGTAATGAACATGGGAAAAATTTCATGTACACCGTAATGAACTTACATTGGCATTTGGCCTGATAACTCCACTTGCCGTTCTTTAAATCCACATCAATTCCAATCGTTTTGAAAAATTGTGGCCCGGTCAAATATATTATTCGAATAAATCTTTGAGAAAATTAGTCACACACCCACAGTTAACACAATCTCTGAACACCAAATCGAATTAGATTGTCAGAAAAAAGTACTGGTATATTTATTGGCAGCTATAATTGCAAATTTGTTGTTGCTTTTCGCATCACGATACGCAGACTGGTTACCCATTGAAATTCATTAACTTTTGATATAATCTACACTTTTTAGATTTGAATGGTAAGATTTTTTGGTGTTTTGTTTTTGAAAGTAATACTTTAATCAATTAACAATAACAATATTCGTTGGCGGATGTTAAGTATGTACCTACATACGACTGGCCGATACTTTGTCACAATGGTGTTGCTTTTCTTTAGTCCTCAGCAACACGCAATGGCAGACGACATATTCATATTTAGATTTTAAACAACGCACATGTCAATTTTTAATTGATTAAATGTTGTTTTGATAACTGCATATTATTACAGCCTATCGTTTTTTAATTAGAAAATATCTCCGTTTTAATTTCAACAGAAAATTAATGTCAAATTTGGAAAATGAAAAGCAAAGTTCGCCATTTTCTATTTTTTGTAAATCGCTTTTGAACTGGTTTTCGTTCATTCGTTGCTTGATATACATATTCCTGTCAAAGAAAATTCGTTAGTTTACCGACTCGTTGAAAGCAATAAATGAGGGTATTCAATTACCAATGGACACAAACGATTTGTTTTAAAAATTCACGATTCATTATAAGGTTTTTGTCGACAGACCAAAAACAGGGAACTGTCAAGTGTGTTTATTCATATTGTGATTCTGTACCAGCTGTCTTGCTTTTATATATTTTTCATAACACAAAAAAATATTTCTACCAAACATTCCCGCCAAAAATCTGTTTTTTGAGTAATAACTGCGTACGAAGAGATTGTTAAGTCCTAAATTCATTAAAATGTAAACAAGGAATTCATGAAAAACATTAAAGATTATTTTACATTATGGATTAAAATTAAATCCGTAAGAGAAAGCATGCTCCGAAATAACACAATCTGATATAATTGAATGGCTTTACTTGAAAACAGTTATTTTTTGTTTTGTAAATAAGGGTTTTACCTTTTAACACCATATTGCCAGCTCATTTGTAATATATTGGAAGAAGTAAATATTTGGATACTTTGGGAAATTATTGAACACTCTACAGCGAAGCGATTAATCACACTTTTTTAATCTCTTTCAAGTTTTAATATATGTATATGCACATTCTATGATTCTCTTCAATATATTTGTTTGTTCATACATATATATTTTCATACGATGCATTTTACTTTTCATTGAAAATACATTTGTACATATCAAAATGCATTATAGCGTTGTCGAAACCATTTTACTTCATAATAATTACTGTCAACTCGCAAAAATCGAAATCATAAATGAGCTACCATCAAAATATTAAAAACTTAATTAATACGAAACAAGTTTGTTAGGAGAATAAAAACAAGATAAGGCATTTAAGATACTTTCGCGCAAAGTAAAGGAAGGTTTCGCAGCTGATTAGTGCGTGTGAGTATGCGTACATCCTTTCAATTAATTATTTTTCAAAGATTTAGAGACTATTGTCCAATTGTCAATAAACTCCGCTGTAAACTTAATGTTCTTATACATAAGTATGTATGTAGATTTAAGTTCTCCACAGCTGCTCTGTTTATTTCCAGTAACTTGATTTTTAATATCCAATCCATAATCGCAGCTACAATTTCTGAATCCAGTGTAGAGAAAACCAATGCTTCTTGAATATTTGGCTGGGATTTTTGATAGTATGCTATAGACAAATAATTTTTGTTTAGTTTCCGTAAGATGTTAATTTCTAAGAAATCATTTGGAATTTGTGACAAAGAAGGTATTGGCCGTATTTTTTATATTATTTCTTTGCTTAGATATACAGTTATATCATCCAAAATGTACAAGAACCAGAAACACATTACATTTGGAAAAAAATGAAAAGAAAAGGCATAAATGAAAGTTAGTTATTTAACCTGAAATTTTACCGAAAACAGAAAGCACAAATAAGTTCGAAAATAAAAATAAAGACAAGATTTTTTTATACTTGTTTGCTGATTTGCAGTCATGTGTTATTATTTTGTGTACTTAGCGTGTACTACGTAATCAGGGTTAGAACATAAAGTATGTTGGCAGTTAATATATTATAACCTTTGATATTAAAAAAAAAATATAAATTTCTATAGTTAACATGTTGTCTTTTGTTGAATATGATAACGCACATCATATATATCAGAGGCTCAGTCAAATACCTGTCAATCATTTACTTTAAGACCAAGTCTTATAGATAAAGAACCCTAGAGTAGCAAGTCCATTACATTCGAATATTAATTCCCACCTATCTTCTTCATATAATTATTTTACCCAATACATATTTTGTTTATAGAATTGTTTGTCCTCTTTATTTATTTATGTATATAAAAACAAATATATAAATGATTTGCAAAATGCGCCATGCGATATTAATTTGGATATTTTTAAATTTTTGTATGCGCACATTTACACATTCGTTACTACATTTTCGACCTCACTGTCATCTCCACAAAATATTTGCCATTTTTATTATTTTCCTCTTCTTAAACCTTATCATAAATCGAATATATATACATATATTATATATATATTTTAAACACGTGTATTTATTCTACACAGATTGCGTATTCCACTTTTTAGTATCATTATCTTGAAACATCTGAATGCACTTTTATCAGTCGTCAGTCAGTATTTATTTCAATTTAGTTTATATGTATGGTCTATTACTGACTGCTCTTGCTGCTGTGATGGGTCTGACACCAAATTTTACCTATTTCTGTTCTATATGTGGCTCATAAAATATATACTGATCTTTTAAATTTAGTGTTTTGGAGATATTGCTGCTGACCTTTGTTGCCGTCATTGATAATTGCTTTCGAAATAACCTAACTTCGAAAATGCGTAGACGCATAACATTATATTAATTTCCTAATAATTATTATGTTATAAATGGGCATATTGGAAATTTTCATTTACAACGGATTACATGTAAAAGAAACGAATGCTTTGAACCGATGCATTTCAGTGTTTCCTTTGTTGTTGCTGTTGTTTTATAGGTATATGTACGTGTCATATTATTTGAATGCACATATTAGATATTCATTTAAAATGTTGCTGTATTAACTAAATGTTAAAATCTGGATCTTACAAATACGGCACTCGAATCGTGTTCACTATAGCCAAGACGTTTTGTGTGCTTAAAAACTTCATTTGTAATTGCAGTCACAGGCATCGATTGGTCCAAATTCTCCGCCATACTGAGCACAAGGCGTAAATCTTTTTGCATGTGACTCAGTGGTTGTTGTGGGTTGAAGTCTCCTTTGGCCATTTCTATGAAGATATGGAACAGTTTTATTCAATTTACTTCATAGAGTATTATAAGTAAATCAATAACTTGCCTTTGCCTTTGGCTAATAATAATTGCGATTTCATTGACGTTAATTCAAATATGTCAATAATGTCCTTTAATGAAATTGAGAAACGGTCGGCTGCAATTAAACAAAACATGACAATTATATATAAATTCTTGCATGTATGTGCATTTATTACTTACCCAATGCTAAAGCCTCTGCTAATCCAACCAAACTGACTCCGACTATCGTTTGCAGTATCAAATTTACTTTGCAAGCATTCCCAACTTCTGCTAAATTGGGGTAAGGCGTTTTCAAAAAAATGGAAATAAAAATAACATTGCACATTAAAATAAAACCAAGTGCGAAAAATTAAACTAATTATTTTAACTAATATAACAGTAATGACTATTGTGATATGAAATACTACTTTTATATATAATGGTAGGGCTAAAGCTGAGAAAAGTTAAGTAACCATGCTGCTAATGTCAGCAGAGGGTTTCGGCAAAGGGAAGATAATGTCTTCTAAACCGATGAATGCCCTAGGGGAAAACATGCCTCTGGCCCTTCTGCCAAGGGACGGCGTTACAAAGTGTATTAACTTCACAAAGAATTTTAGAGATACTTCGGCAGCAAGACAGAGTAGCAGTACTATCCACTGGTACACTGACGTCTCGAAAACACCGGAAGGCATCGCGGGACCGTATACCAAGCTATTAATACCAATGGGACGTTTTCCAAGTAGAAGTTTTTGCTATAAGTCAGTGCGTAGAACTCAATCTCCACCGCAACTATCTCAACCGGCGTATCGTCATTCTTAGCGACAGTTAAGCGGCGCTAAAAGCGATCTCAGCATCCGGGTACACCTAATCTGGGTGCCGGGACATAAAGGGGTAGCCGGAAATGAGAAAGCCGACGAACTAGCCCGCTCTGCGGCAGCTGATGGCGGGACCAGAACCATGCATTGCAGTGGGGTCCCACACTCTTAAGGAGCTGCTCCGCACGAAGGAGAAATTGGAGAACGAACAGCCCTGGTAGCAGGCAGAGCCTCTCAAGGTTTAAGAAAATAATCAACCTTCCTCGTTACAAATTTCGCCTCCTCGACGCGCGACATGGACATAGTCTCTTGCACTAACTGCCGGTTCTGCGACATGGAACAGGAAACCCCAGTACAACTGATTCTGGATTGTTCAGCTTGGGGCCCTAGGTTCAGTAACGCTCCGCAGGCTCTTGGAATTATTCCGTATGCTGGACCTTGGTGACCAAATGTGATATAGGAGAGGGCACAATAGGTCGCAGTGCAATACCTCATTATTAACTATCTATCTATATACCTTAAATTGAAAATTGTTAGTCGTCAAAAATAAGATATATTTTTGTTTTAATTTTCTAAGGCAACTACAAATTAACTGTTAGTCCGCTTTATAACCATATTTAAAAATCGCTAAAGATTTTATAAAGATGTGAACAGTGATTTTGTAATAGCAAGCGTTTTTCTTATTAAAAGGCTACCATGCTAATTTATCATTCAGTTAGATTAGGTTATATTGGCCGCTTGTTACGGAATACATAGACTTATTGGTCCGTAGTAATGCCAGATGGAGTTTCAGTTTGGGGTAAAGTATTCGTTGTTGTTGTAGCGGAAGAATTCTTGCCCGGATAAAGAAAAATCCGGGTCCGTTCCGGTTACGCATACCCGACTGTCGTGGGAACGGTAAAGTATTTGTCATATCATTTTGGATAAAATTAAGAATTTTCTAAATAGTAATGAGGAAATACTCGTAAGTATACGCAACTTACCGCCCAGGAAAAATGTGTTTTTGGCAATAGTTTTGAAGCAAGAATGACAGTCTTCAAAGACTGAACGGTCTCCACCTGCTAAAATGATAAGCATACCATCTTCGGCCTCTTGTCGTGTGCCGTGTATCTACGAACGAAAAATGATAAAAATCTTGTTCAAGAAAGTAGAAGTAAAAAACTATATTTATAATTACTTGCACTTCCAAATAACGCCCGCCTGCAGATTGTATTCCTTCAGCTATGTCTTGCGAAGTTTCAGGGTCTATTGTCGACATCTCAACATAGGCCTTACCGTTCATTTCCTTAACGCCCAACACGCCACAATTGCCAAATACCAGCTGAAATACAATTTTTATTTTACTTAGTATTTTGATATGCCTATTTAATATGAAATATACTTTAAAATACTCACATCTTTTGATGCCTTTGGATCTGAAACACAACAGAATATAACATCTGAAGCTTCAACCACATCCATAGGTGTGCCTTTGACATCGGCACCAGCTTCAGCGAACGGTGTACACTGCAAAGTTGGTTGTATTTAGTTAACAATATAAATGTTTACTTCATAAATTGTAGACCAACAATAAAAAATAACCAAAGATGCAAAAAGTTGTATTCTAAAGAATTTTGAAAAATGAAGTATAATTATTTCAATATATTAAATTATCAATGCAATGCACATTTTCTATATAAACACAACATTAACTAAAAAAGTCTTAATGTACTTTATGGAGAGACGATGGCTACAGCAGTCAGAACTTATTAAATGAAAAAATTTAAGAATCAAAAACTGAGACTTTACATAACTTCTTTATTGGAGTAGAAAACGCTTTCGCGGTTATAGCCGAGTTAACAGCAGCGCGTCAGTCGTTTCTTTTTTTTTGCAATGTGGTACCAATTTGAGAATTAAAGCGGATTGGAGGTCTTCCTCTTCCTCTGCTTCCCCCGGCGGTTACTGCGTCGAACACTTTCAGAGCTGTACTCTTTGTGTGGGGCTGGTGGGGCATGTAAAGAGGTGGCCAGTCTTAAGCGAAGACTCATTGCACGCAGGACATATATTGGATGCTACAATATCCAGAATGAATATCAGATGTTGTCACCGTCCATGCTTCTACACCATATAGCAGGACGGGAATAATGAGTGACATTTGTACATATGTATGTAGTACATAACAATATTCACACGCACTTTGTACGCTTATATTCATGCAAATTAGTAAATAAAAGCAGCTGATTTCTCTTCTTCTTCCGTTTTTTTTTTCTTTTTTGGACTTTGTTAACTTTTTCTGTCAACATTCCACATTAAATTTTTTCTCATATTAAACCGGTACCAAGTATCAACAAGATGTCACAATTTTTTCTCAATTTTTCCGGTGCACGGACGTTTGGACACAAATAATCCTAAATATTGTGTTACCAACAACTATATGTGAACAAACTCTTTTATTCTGTGAAATATAATTGAGACTGCTTTCAGGGCACGTTTCACTCGTTCGAAATATTTCTGCAGTCAAAGTCGATAATTGTGACGATTATGCAAATTTTGTCAACATTTACATTGATTGACAATTAAAAAAAAATTACGCTGGTTGGTCAACACCGGTACGAAGTACCCATTAATTTAATGAACACTAAAATTGCTCGAAAAGTCTTGAAAAATACATTTGGAGTTGAGAATATTTTGCCGGATGTAGCCTTTTTTAAGAGCTCGAGTACATACACGAGTGATTTGGCTCCAACGATTCCAATCGTCGGAATATAATATAAGTAGGCGCTTATTTTTTCTTATTTCAAATGCTATGATATTATTTTGTAAAATGCCAATATTAATATAATATTGTGTTCTTTCAAATATTATGTAATGTAGTTTAAGGATTTATGCACACCGGAGAACACCCATATAACCGTTTTGAAACTTTAGATACCTTTTTATAACTTTAGACAACATCTTAATGTCATTTTACTTACCTTTGACATTGTGCGATTCCAGACGACCACTTTGTGACCGGTGCATAGCAAATCTTTTACAATGGTTGAACCCATGATCCCCAGACCCAGGAAACCAAAAGTCAATTGAGATGGTGTAATGTCCCGTTCTGCTAGAGTTTGGGAACGCGCATTCATATCAATTGCTTGCGCTTCTGGGCGCGATACTACCGGACGATCAAGTAGAGCGATTGAGTTAACATTGCGCCGCGATGTGCTGCCAATGTGAGCCAAAGCATCGGGATTTATTTTACGTCGTGAAGGTGGTGTTGTCGTGGATTTACGATTTATATAATCATTTAGATCTTCAAGGGCACCAACTGACGAATTTCGTTTACGCTTTGAACTGCTATTTGCGGTTTGTGATGAGCGACGTCGTTTTGTTGATGATTTAGCGACAGTTCCACTAACAGATGATTTTGCTTTGATTGTAGCTACAGCGCTCGCTTTGGCTTTGGGCGTGCGCTTGACAGGGGTTTTATAAGAAGGCTGTACATCATCCAAATCAACCGCAACATCACCGGTTATGGTCTCTACACCATTATCAGCATCATCAATGCCACGTATGTCATTTGTTGTATCATCATCCGTTAATCCATCGCGAATCTTATCGAAGTCTGCCTCAGTGGAATGATTACTGATCGTATTTTTGCTGACCTCCGCATCAACCTCTGTGGGATCTTCAATATAAGTATTAATATCAGCCATTGCATGACGAAACGAATTTGGCTTATTAACTTTTGCTAATTCGGCTTTCCAAGGCCCTTCAAAAGGTTTTATATTATTCGTTTCTATCCAAGCGCTAAGGGTTTCGATAGAGCAAAATATTAAAATTTTTATTCAACTTCAGATTTTATTCTAGTTTGCTTTGATCATTGCTATAAATACATATGTATGTATGTATGTATATAAGAAAAATTACTTACAAATTTCGTGTTCCAAAGAAAAACACACTTTTTGTGTTAGCTTTGCGCGGCTGATTCAAAAGATCGATGGAGGGTTCAACAATCTAAATAACATATGATTGAGAAAATTTATAGAGCATATGTAGTGGTATTAGTTTTTCCTAATAAATACCAAAACACATATATATTATATTTATAATAATTCTAAATTAAATATACGATTCCATGTTAGTGTAAGTATTCTAATATTTTTTAATGGTTTTACTTATAGCCATATAGGTTAACTTGTTTTGTTTTGGAAAACAATTTTAAAATGTTATATTTGAGGCATTGTCGCTGTTGACAACCTTCAGCAAATGTAATGCAAATGCCTGTATAGACATAAACTATATGTATTTGGATACCACATACAAGTAACGCAAACAAAGCGTTGAAAAACCAGCAACATTGTGTGGCAAGCAAAAGTACAGTCAAAATAAAACTTGGATATTTTTTAAACTGAGGGTTTAATTATTGTACTTACCATTGCCGGCCATGGTGTGAAGCCTTTCATCTTTGCCCTGAAATTTAAAAATAAAACATTAATATTTTAACCCATTGAATCCTCAATAAATTCAACTAAATGTAGAACATTCCAATAGTTAAGCGAAGTAATTATTTTATGAAAAAAGATTGCGCGGGAAATTGTTATTTACTTTGCCTAAACCACGAAAGAGAAAATTGATAATAGTGGTTGAGAAGCAATCACACCAATATTTTAGAATGGGTGGAAGAAGTGCCGAATGTAGCAACGATATCGTCGTACACATAGTACAGCTCTGGTGCCAACGGAGCGATAGAAATAATGCAAGCTGTCTACGTTGAAATAACTGTTTACTCGATTCACTTTAAAGCTATTTCCTAACAACGTAGCTTAGTTACAACTAATTTTCAGAAGAGTAGGCCACTTCTAGCCACGAGTATTTATTTTCAATTGTTTCCCCCCAATTTTCAATTGCAATTTTAGGTTATGTGCGCCATTTTTTCTGCCATTTGTCAAATAATACTTTGCTCCCGCTTGGAATTTCGTGAATATGCTTCCATTTGCTGTGTTAAGGAGTAATTTGTACTCACCAAATCAAGTCTTTCGGTTTATAATTGTAAAATTCTGTTGAGTCATTACTGGGTAATGATAATTTTTTGGCTTTCGACATTTCAACGATATTATCGATTCTAAATTGGAAACTTATTTTGCCGCCGTTTCTTCAATTAATCTTTACTACGCTAATGAAAAGTAATCCACACGTAATATTGTTCAATCTAAATTGTTATTTTTTGCACGATAAACGTGCTGAAAACACACAAAAATCTGATACACACGCCGCCAGAAGTCGAATTCACCAAAATATTTGTATTTTGAGTTAAAATCACAAGGTTAAAATGTGATAAAAAATGTTAAAAAAATGAACGCAATCACGACGATGCGATTCACTATGGTCGGCCGTTGAATTTCGTTGCTTCTTTCTTTCTTTCTTTTTGCCGTCAAATTTGTGAAAACAAAAATGGCGTCGAAAACAATAATTCAGCCCATTGCTGAATTGCTTACAATAGTATGAGTCCAGTGACATCTATGCCATTACATCCAAATTGGTGTTTGACCTGACTAAAAACTAGTCGCGCATTTCTTCAACAGGGTGTGCATAAATGAGTCAAAGAAAAATTAAATTAGAAATTAAAAAAAAAAATTGGTAACCAAAACTCAAGTCATATTGGTTATTGGTAACCAAAACTCCGGCAAAAATATCACTTGCACCGAATTCGCTGACTGCGCGTCACCGTGACGTTAATAAGAAACTCAATACCGCACTCAGTATGCATCGGCCATTATGCTGATCGAACACTTTTAGCCTTGCGCGTGACAACAACAAAATAAACGCAAGACAGCAAGAATTGGGAAACAGTTGCTATGTAAGCAACTAAGAGTCATGTGCTGAACACATAGAGAGCGACAGACTGCAAGCGACATCTCTCAAATATTAAAATACACACGTTCTTAATGACAGTTATGTAGTCGTGCAGCTGTCTAACTTAATGTGTCCATAAGAACGTGTGTAGTCAGTTATTTCAACTCTTCCGCGGAGACCGGCTGCCCTTGGGATTACCAAGGGAAATAAAATTTTCTAAAAACAAATTCCAAAGGAATTGTATTACTTATACAAGTTGTAATAACCTCTTCTTATTTGATCCAACTACGATATCCTCGGTGGGTAACAAACTTGTTTCGAAACAAAATATCATAAATACATTAAACGCTTTTGCTAACTGGGATATTGCCGTAGTTTTTCTGTTCTTGTTTCCGTTATAGTTTGACAGCTGAAAAGCAATATTTCATATGTTCGTCGGGCAGTTTAGGATTAGAGATTGTTGTTAATTTAATTAATTTTGTTATATTCAAATGAAATCATTATGGAATTTTGCAAAATTGCTTTCACGTTAACAAACAAGACATATATATATGTATATGTATGTGTGTATTTTAACAATTGATGTATTACAAAAAAAAGTTGATAATTTAGTAAATGTGTGAAGAATTTAATCATGGGAATTAAAAAAAGTGTAACGGTATTTATGCATTTTGCTAAACAAAACAAAATGGTCTTTGTTTTGCGGCTGAATACCGATTGAGAGACCATATTTGGCTCTTCACTAAGTCTTTTGAGATGCCTGTGGTTGGATGAAGACATAATTTCAGAAAATTTAGAACACATACATATGAATGTAAACTTCGAAATTTAAGTAAGGAAAATAAACTACCGCTTCTAACAGACATATTTAAACGTAATGTTATCTTCTTTTAAAAATCACTCTATTCGAGAAAAGGGTAATCCATAAAAGATCATACATGGATCTACTGACATTATGCGACTTATTTAATACCTTTACCTGCATTTTGGGTAAAATGATCAAAAAAGCGTTCTTTTTTCGATAAAAATTCCCAATAAATAAAATGAAAATAGAAGTTTATATATGTTATTGGATGCCTTTGTATTATCAAAAAGCTAAAGCAAAAGTCATGCTAACAATAAATTACAAATTTGAAAAAAATTTAATAATTATACTAAAAAAGTAAAAAAAATACGAATTCAAAATTTTTGCTTTATACTGTTACATTAGGACAGCTTTTATTTTTTAACTAAGTCTATATACTGCTGAAAAATATTTAAAGCATTTCTGTTAGAAATTAAAAAGAGGAAGTACAATTGTTTTTCAAACGATAAAATATTATTTTATTTCTTTCGAAACACTACAAATGAGTTGAAATTAATATTGAATTCTGATAACTACTTAAAAACTAGCTTAATAAACTATATTCATTCACATTTAGTTCAATAATTTTCTTTTGTAGTTTTGGAGTTTCGAAAGATATGCAGAGTGCCTTAACAAGTGTTCGTATAAGATGTTCACATCCAGCTCATTTTCCTTGGGGCCACCATACTGTGAAATTTTAAGAAAATAAAGGTTTTAGTGAACAACTAAATTCATTTGCGTGTGAAATACACTAGAACTTAAATTTGTTGCATTACTTTGTTAATTTTAGTAGTTGACTAAATTTACAAAGGTATAAGGTATGTTTTAAATACTTTAATTATCAAATACTAATTTAAATGTTGAAATACGCACCTCAGCCGGTAAATTTTCATACCCCACCATATTTCGCAGTTTGTCAAAATTTTTGCCATCATGAATGTGTATCTACCGAGAAAAATATTAAAGCAAATATTCCAATGTCATAAAATGATAAATGCTTAACTCTGACCTTATATATACAAGTACATATGTATGCATATATTTTATGTGCGTTTTTATAATTATTATTTACTTACACGGTCTTTGAACTCTTTACTAGCAAAGGACATCATCAAATTGGTTGTGGCATTCAAAAACATGCCCTTCTGTATGACATGTACAATACGTGATGTAAACGGCATAACATCATTTTTGGCATTCACCATTTTGGCCATGGCGGGTGAGGCGAAACGCAAAAATCGTTTGTTGGTACTAAAAAATTGGATAAATGAATACACAGTTATACTTGATGGATGACTTTTATGAATGCCGTTAATTCGAGTGGATGTGCATGTAATATCTTTTTAATATAATTTTTTTAATATTTTATAAGAATAGTATTTTTCTTTACCGTAAATTTTTATAATATAAAATATCTCTGCTGATAAATTAAAAAATATAGACTTATGTACATATTACTTATGTTAGCTTATATAAATATCTATTACATAGCAGTTTTAAACTTTCAAGTCTGTACATACCCACTTAAGTCACTGATAACAGTGATTCCATATTTTTGCGCCTGTGGCAATAGTAAAAGCGATTCGAATATTAAATCATCCATTTCGATAATGTCGTACATATAATTAGGGAATGTTTTAAATGCATCGACTATAAAAAGTGAAAATTATAATTTAAAATTAAAAATAAAAAAGCATCTAGTTCTTAACCGAATTTACCTGTTTTCGATACAAAAATCACACGCCCATCTTTGTCTGGCTTAGGCATAATGTATTTGCTGAGTGTTTGATAAAAATGATTCTGAAAGTAATGCACCTCGTGATGTGCTAACCAGTCTGGATTATGTAGTTTAAAGTCGTAATACCTATTGATGGCTTCATAAGCGCGTCCAACCTGCCAACCAACAAATGTCAGGAATTTGGAAAGCAAAATATCATCGGCGCTTATATCCAACTCATTGGCAGCTAGATATTGGGATCAGATGACAAATAGTTTCATTTGAAAATGTTTGGATTTTAATAACACAAACTTTTAATAAATAACATATTTGGCTCTAACTTTCAGTGCTTTGATGATGAGTTATAATATATATTAGGTAGTCGAAGAAGTCTTTTCGAATTTCTAATCAAACCCGTGCTTTGATGATATATATGATAGTCGGAAAAGTCTTTTCGTATTTCGTATCAAACTTCAACTTTTTTTTTATATTTATAACGAACTTTAGTAAACCAAATATGTACCATTTTGGTCGACTACTTTTTGTCCTTTTCCGCTAGAGAAAAGGACAAAATTCCATTCATCATTCCATCAGTGTAAAACTTTTCTGGTTTCTCGGCGAAAAACTGCGACACAGTTTGACAAACTTCTCTTGAAGCCGACTTTACTCCATTAACGGAGTTCTGCATTGACCGAAACAAATGGTAGTCCGATGGTGCCAGGTAAGGGCTATATGGTGGATGCATCAAAACTTCCCAGCCAATCTCTCCCAATTTCTGCCGAGTCATCAAAGGTGTGTGTGGTCTAGTGTTATCCTGATGGAAGACGAAGCGAGCCATTGCTGTGCTACATGAACTGACACAGCATCCTCTCCGTAAACTTCACAAATCTCACCTTTCCAACACTATATGGTATGACACAATGTGACAAAATACGAAAAGACTTTTTCGACTACCCAATATAAAAAAGTGATATTTAACAAAAAAATTCATAACCCAAAGAATTAGATTAATATTTTACAATTAAAATATCCAGCACATAATTTTATTGTATTTAAAAGCACATTTAATTTCACAAAATATTCTGCCTTCAATTTGTTATCCTTATTGTTCTGTATATTTCCCACTGTATGCTTTTTAGTACACTCACTCTCCACCAAATTGCGCAATTCCTGCATTTTGTCCAACTGCTCAGCAGTGTGTTCAAATTTTGTTGACAATAATATTTGCATTTTACTTAGAGGAACTTTAATTGTGTACGCACGCGCCTTCGTCTAAAGTTGTTTGAGCAATAAGTTTATTTGATTTCTATTTTATGCTTTGTACACCTGCCGTCAGTCAATGGCCGACGACGCTCCACGATGATTTAGCTGCCCATAAAATGTGTCTCTTGCTTCAGTGTAATAATAAAACGTATTCTACCGAAAAATGCTAAAAGTCGCAACGCTACACGAAAGTGTGTATTACCATTGTATAATAATGGGCGACAATTATGCGAAATTGACTTATGCAACGATATTGTTACAATTTCTCAACACTATAATTTAATTGAATGTTAAAGTTAAGACTTGCTGCTTCCCTGATTTTTTTTCTAATTGGCAGTCTTCGGCGGTTGTTAAAGCAGTTTGCTCTTGTATCTGGTCAAAATGATCGAGTGTAGAGTGAAATCTTTGAATTTTTCGTCACCTTCTTGGTCACCTGGCAGATGCTGTTGCAAAGTAATGAGTATATGATTGTTTAATGTTTCATGCACTTAGCACCCAGATGTGCGATTATACAAAATTTAAACACCGTTTTTTAATTATTAAATGTTACTTGAAATTATAAATGGCTTACGTACTTGAAAAATGTTCATAAAAATGGTCGCTCTGACTTTCTTAGACTTTGATCATTTTTTAAACTTTGTCTGAAGTAGTGAGAACAGTAAGGTCAATACGGGAGTGTAGTAAGAGTTTCAAAGCAATAAATTTAAGTACATATTGCTTTGTAAAACCAAAAAAAAAAAAATTTAGTAGAATTTTCCACTCGGTATAACGATTTCACCTAACGGCTGTGTGTAGTGCTTTTAAGTCCCCGTTTTTATATAAGCGAATAAGAAATAAATTCTGAAATTTTGGAAAAAAAAAATTTTAAACTCGGCCATTGCGACGCCATTTCCGGTGAATTATCGGAAAAAAGATACGCCCGCGTTGGCAGTATAACTCTTTACAGAAGCATCTGAAGTGAAAAATACGTGTTTTAGTTAAAACCTTAGCTTAGAACTTGGACATATTCACAAATAATGAAAAGTTCAGTGACTTTTTTTCAAATTGTTGTAGTCGAAAAAAATCCTTCGTCCAAGTCTTCAAGAATTATATCTCAAAAACCTTTCAATCATCTTTTAAAACTTTATGAAGATAGGCTGAGTAGTTCCCGAGAAATATTGCCAACCGACTTCAAAAGCACAGTTTCGAGAAAAACTCGTTAAAGACGGCGGACTTAGCCTAATTAGCCTCGAATGCACAAGTTCTCAAGCTGTATCTCCGAAACTATTTCTCGGATCAAATTGAAAATTTAGGACAATATTGTAGAGGTGTTATAGAATTTAATAAGAAAATAAAAAAATTATATTTTTTGAAACCCATAAACCCATGTAATCCCTTAACAGATATGCAAAAGGCCTTTTAATTGAAATTCTTACATGTCTCACATGTCGTCGGGTTAAAATATCTAAGGTTTTTGGATAATTTAAAGCGGAAAACATGTGTAGATCAATGATATGATTCAATCGTTAAAAAAATGTTCATAGATATACTAAAATGAACTCTTTGAACTAATTGTCTGCAATGTTCTTTATTCTAAAACTATAAATTCCAAAAACCGATTTTTAGCTCCTAAATGATCGGACCCCTCCTAGTGTTTGGGATTGTTGTTTCCGTACAACATATGTACATAGTTTCATAGTATACATATGTATACTGCATTTCTTATCAGGATTAGATGTCACTGTAAATTGACTAATAAGCATCAAGGTAATCCATTATTACTGATATTAGCTGTCGTATTCTCAGTCGCTGCTTAGGAAGTGGCTTACAAGGTCTTAGGAATGTTCACACTTAGACATGTATGGATGTGCTTCCGAATCCAAAATTCACAATATCTAAAATGTCACTTTCAATGGTGCAATTCATATATACCCCTAAAATAGATCTTTACAACTGATTAGCATGCAAAACACGAAAACTGGAAACCTCTTTACTTTGTTATTGACTTACTTGTTATTGAGCGATTAACGGATATTTGTGTATATCTTACTACGTTTAAAATGCAAAGCTAGTTTTTCGAATGATCCAAATATATAAATATTATTGAAATTGAAAAAGAAATATAATGCAAACAAAAAGAAATTCGCTTAAAGTACATATGTAACCCAATCAAGTTATACACTGCCTAATTATTTTACACAACATGTCGCAGTCGGTGTTCCTAGCAGTCAGTGTGCTAATCATAATCGTCATTTATGCTTATTTAACGTGTTGAAGAGCAGGTCAGGGTTTGACATCCATATGTGTCTCACAATTTTACTTATATTTATGTGCATTTATAGGGCATTCACTTACATACGAATACATCATGAGTGTTCCACATATGTTTGCGAATATGAACACATAGTTCTTGCATAAAAAATGAAATATTGTTTACTCATGCAACGTGTTGCTACAGAGTATATTAGTTTTGTTCACCTAATTAATCGATATAGATATAAGGTTTTATATACTACATATATGTACATACTTGTATATTGATTGTCGAAAAAGTCGTTTCGTATTTCTAATCAAACTTCAAGGCTGGAGCAGCTCATAGTGGATGATTTCTTCCCAATTCCACCAAACATTCAGCATACCATAAGAGGCGTCAATCCTGGCTTTGTGGCCATTTATTGAGCTTCACCACGCTTGGACCATGATCTCTTTTGCACATTATTGTCGTATTTGGTCTACTTTTCGTCTTCTGTTACCATTCGCTTCAGAAATGGTTCGATTTCATTTAGTTCCAGCAAAGAACCGCAGATGTTAATTCGATCCATTAAATTTTTTCACAGACAATTTAAGTGGTGGCCTAACATCGAGCTTCTTTTTGTAGCCAGCCTTTTTTAAATAGTTCAAAACCTTTTGATGATGAATATTGTGTTTCTTAACAATGTCATGGCTGCTTATGTGACGGTCCTGGTCAATCTTTTCCATAATTTCAACGACTTTTTCAACGATAGGTCAATCAGAGCGATAGACATCGAAATTTCCAGAACGGAAGCGAGCGAACCATTGTTGTGCTATACGAACTGATACAGTAAACTTTACACATTCTTCCCTTTTTTATAGAAAATTTCAAAATATAGCGAATTTCTTCATTATTTTCACTCATGATTGTTTCAATTCGGATAAAATTCCTTGTTGTTAATAGAATGCCTGTACGTTAAAAATATATGGAATCGGGCAATACTTCCCTCCCTGTTTTAGCAAAATTAACGAAAAATATTCCATGTACTGTAGTTTAATGTCGAAAATATGTGAATTTAAGCTACTAAAATTGCTTGAAAATATCTTCTGAAGTATATCTCTGCAATGTCAAAATTAATGCAATCAGTACTTCTCTATCTCTGGCCCCAATTTGACTTTGCAGATTGCAAGAGTATGAAATGTTCGGTTACTCCCGAACTCACCCCTTCCTTACTTGTTTTTATTTCTTTAGTTGCGAATGCTAATGACGCAAATTAAAACAACAAAGTGGTAATGTATTCATACCTATGTATGTATAATTGTAAATGCAAAAAAGCTCAGGTGCTAGTTAGCGATTAAAATAGGAAAATTGTGTCCGGTATCGACACTTATTGATTGTTTTCTGCTTAGCAATTGACTTGCCAAAATTTGATGTTATCCAGCGCTTTGATCTCTCGGCTATTCCCAATTGCCTA
Source organism: Bactrocera tryoni (assembly GCF_016617805.1). Classification (NCBI taxonomy): domain Eukaryota; kingdom Metazoa; phylum Arthropoda; class Insecta; order Diptera; family Tephritidae; genus Bactrocera; species Bactrocera tryoni. The sequence continues at coordinate 85,236,384 of NC_052500.1, read as the reverse complement.
GGTGTTCCAAATGGGCAGTTATAAAATATATTAGTTGAAATGACAGTTTTTGAATGTTGTAATGCCGGTTTGAGTTGTACAAATCTCATATATGTACGTATAGGTCGCAAACAATAAAAATAGTTTAGTTACAGAATGTGAGTAACATTGACAAAATCAGCATAAACAGAAATAGAAAAATATAATCGACAGCAACATGTGGCCGAAGGTTTTAGTACGAAATTAAGTACGTGACTTAATAAGCTGTTACTTTAAAGGAAGAAAATAGTTCCATAATACCATAGTGGGTTTGAACTTCAGAAAATGCTTCAATGGAATGTTTACATGTATATATTTTTAAATAACGTGGTTTGACAGTTGCCACATAAATAGTTTTATTTTAACTAAAACGAATGTTATAAAATAATTTTATTATATTCCATCGCTCGGTCTGCTTAAAATAGATTTCATCTTTTATACTAGCTGTACTTCGTTTAACTCTTGCCCCACTGAGTGGTTTTAATGTGTTAAATACTCACTGGGAATTGCATGTTTAGTGATATTAGAGTCATACGAAATAGTATTTGAATCCACATAAACGCATATATAAATAACACTCATTATTAGCATGGTTTTTTTCTATCGGCAACCACAAATTGACGGGTTTGCCAACAAATAAATGCGAGAGCAATTGCGAACTTATTAGTTAGATTAATGACATTTTGTGGTGTTTGGAGTTTGTGGTATATGGTATTAAAAACTTAGCAGCAGATTCAATGCGGCTATAGCGAAGTCATTGAGTTGTGAATATGTTGTTTACGGCTGGCGACCATTTTAATCGCTTGGATGGCTAATGGCCACGATAAAAATCCACCGTCTAAGTTAAATGATGTTCAATGCAATTTGGCACTCACATTTGGCAAATACCAAGTTAACAACAATGGTGGCAACATTATTATGTGTACATACATATACTATATATATATGTATGTTAAGACCGCAAAGATAAAATCAGCCAAATTTTGAATGGTATATGTTTTGTTAATCATTATATCCATTACTATAACTATTTAGCGTAATTATTTGGTAATAAATTCTGGATGTGTATGCCTATACTCGGTATAACACCGTTAGTTTTATAGTATAATTGTTTTGTAAGAAATTTAAATACATTCATATGTTCTTAAATTGGCGCATAATAGTTTTGTTTGAGATAGATCTAGTGTTATATATATATAAATTATTAGGATAAGGAGATGAATTGAAATCCGAGTGACTGCATACATATGTATGTTGATGAAATTTGAAACAATGTTCAATAATGAAGATACGTTACTCTATTGTATAATTTTTACTAAGTCCAGGTGCCAATTTCTGTTTTTTTAGGGTTGTTAACACTTAACTACATAAGTTAGGTTAGATTAATCTGGCAGACCAATAAGCCACGCATAGACCAGTTTAGGTCCTTTGCGATACCAGATGGAGTTCAGTTACGATGAGGAGTGGTCATCATTTAGGATGCCTGCGCTTGACGCGAATTTAGACAGAGTCAGAGTTGTCTTTGCTACATAAATGGCGGCAAATTTAAATTCTACGTTAATTTTGGGACATCATTTACATGCTGAATCGTACGAGAGAGTTTTATAGTAGCCAGAGTCAAAATTGAACGATGGGTGTGGAACCGAAAATATCTCCAGATCTACTTGACCAATTCCGAACAAATTTCGTACATCACATTGTGATAATCTTTCTATGTTACACTGCAAAACCTGTCGCAATCACGCCTTTTTTCAATATAACTTCATTTTATATTCCATCTGAATAGTACATTTAAGGCAGGGTTGCCATTTTTCCGCTAGAGACATTATTCCATCGGTGTAAAACTTACATCAGTGTAAATCGAAATTTCGACATTTCCAGAATGGAAGCGAGCGAACCATTGTTTTGCTACGCGAACTGATACTGGTATGACACAATGTGATTGGTAGCACTGCATATATGTATACTTGTACGACTGCAACGACATCTATTGACAAAATACGAAAAGAATTGTTCGACCACCCAATATAAAGGTTTTCGAACTTCGCAGTGACTTTGCACCGCATATAACGACCAATATGTGAGTTATCTTAATAAAGATCAGAAAGCGTGTTTTACTTATACTCGTAAAGGAGTATCTTTGTGCCTAAAATAGATAAAATTGAGCGAAAACTTGGCCCAGCCCCTATATGTATAACTAATATCAGGATTTTCCAACATCCGGCTGACTTTACTCTATTTGAATGGTTTTACATCTAAAGCCAGGGAAATGGCTTTGATTCTTGCAAGAGTAGAAAATGTTCAGTTGCACACGAACATAGCTCTTCCTTACTTGTTCTTACTTATTTTCTTTTTTTAGGTTTTCTTTTTATAGATTGGTTTGTATCTTTCATATAATACAAAAGCATTTTCATGTTAATTTATCATTTGCAGTGTAAATTTCGAGGATTATTAGTGCAAAACCTTGTTATTGTTATTGTGCTGCAGTGGTAATGCACTTAAAGTGGCTGCAGTGCATCACTCACACATTTTGTTCATATTTCCATTCATTTTTGGCTATAGCTTAGCAGATGGTGACACATTTGCAAACCCCTGAAAAGTGGTCAAGGGTCACAAATGCGTTTTATGACCAAAAAATATTTGAAAGAACATTTTTTGCTAGTATCTTCATGAAAGGATGGTCGAGGCTCTGCTCACACATACCCTCATATGTATGTATATGCATAAGCTTTACATGCTACTGATGCGTTACTTCCTTGGTTAATGGTCATGCAGTTGCGTTTCTGCAGGCATATAGACCTAGATACTAAGTATATTTCATATGTGTACGTGTTTGCATTGTGGCATTTTGGCACTTTGTTGCAGCTGTTAACGTTAAATTTTGTTGCGGTGCAATATCTCAGATAACATTGAATCCACCAATTCGCTGCACTTTTCAGAGTTTTTCTAAAGTAAAATACGTTTTTATACCCGGAACGTGACGTATAGAGTTTGTCACAATGTTTGAAACACCCAAAATGAAACGTCGCAGACCCTATCAGTGCTGTATACAGTTTATCAGCGTGACAATCTAAATAGATGTAACCATGTCCGTCCATCCGTTTCTCTTAGCTCAGTTTTCGAGATATTGACCACAAATTTTGCATATTTCCTTTTTGCACCAAGAAGATGCTCATTTGTTAGAACCTCCGATATCGGACAACTATAGTATATAGTACGATTACAATCTCCGAAGAAATTGATGATATCGGGTCACTATAGCATATATGTAGCTGCCATATAAATTGACCGATCAAAATCAAGAAAAAGGTCTTCTTATACCTCTTTATGATATTAAAAATGTACCTGTGAAAGCTAGCTTCGGTTATAGCTTCGGTGCATCTGAAGTTAACGTTTTTTCTTGTTTCTTTTAAATTTTGAGCTTTGTGGTTTTTATAAACATACATACATATCTCTTAAGCCAATTTTATATGTGTATGCAGTTTCCGTAGATCATGATCATGAAGAAATTAACTATTTTTCAAAGTGCATAAAAAATTATTTGCAAGATCTTGCCAATTCAAAGTTCTTCATATTTGCATGTTCTGTAGGACATGAATTGTAAAAGTGCTTTCAGTGCATCATATTCTAAGGAGTGATAAAGACACTTATCAACATATAAAGTGGTTAGAAGCAGATGGGCAAGACATGGTAAGGTATCCTATTGACTTTCAAAGTCAAAGTTTTGCTTGACGAAAATTCTGTGAGCGGTTTGACTCGCCAAACGGCAACCATTACCAGAAAATATCTTCCATACTTGTAGACGTTTTAAGTTGTGAGACTACGACGTACCGAGTGGGGGTTGAACATTTAACAAAGTTTATTGCCGATTAACATGTAATAAAAAATAAAATTTTTGCATGTATGTATGTATGTATATATACTTCTAACAAAACAAAACAAAACTGCTTGATATAGTATAAAAAAGAACGACTTTCATTCCAGTAGGTAATTTTCCGGCTTTCATATAAGTATAAGTTAAGTTGTATACAGAGGCGTATGAATATATTTTTTGTTGATATTTTATATACTTAAATACTTTGAGTAGAGCATTACACATAACTCAACTATGCTCGATTTACCCAAAGCAAATGGCGGAAAAAATGTGATTTCGCAAACGAAGAAGAATCTGAAGACGAAGCCAAATCATAGCAACAAGAAGCTGTACTAACAAAGGCCGCAATCGCAAAAGTATGCATACTGAATTTAGCTGAAATCGCGGTAATTTTTTCATCAATTATATGATGCGAAAAATATGAAGAGATTTACAATCTGCTTCATTCTTGCCTTACTGCAGAATTGCCAGCCAGCCCGACTTATGTGCCGATGTGTTTGTGCGCCTCTAAGTATGCTATATTCATATGCCATGCGCTATTATATTTGCCAAAGCGTATTTACTACTAAATCCGTTATAAAGTACTAAAAGTATATATAAATGCAGATAAATACAGCAGTGAACGAAATTGACTACCAACTCCCTCATGTAAGCATATTATTAAGCAAAAAAATGAAAATAAAATTATAGTACATATTTATTTGTACTCAGCAAATGGTGGAACTTGCCACGACAGCGGTACCAACTAAACTTTAATGTTGGTTGTGTAGAATATCAGCAAATCTCTTAGTAATGTGGAAGGAAAATGTAAGAATATTTGGAATATATGTGTGTGTATTGGAGTATATAATCAAGAAAGTGGATATGTTTATGTCGCACTCGTGAGGTCTAAGAGCATTTACCGGCTAAGAGGTTAAATATTATGCATGCATCCTTGCACTGTTGAAAGATATGAGCTGCACAAGACCGGGCGGTAGACGCAAATGCGCACTGAATCATCTTGAAAATTGTCTACTTATGTATATATGAAGTATAAATAAAAAATTACTTTGATGATGAGTGATAGAAATCGTTATCTTCATAATAAGAGTGTTATTTAACAAATTGCTGTTTAGCCTGGTCGTTTGCTTTTGCCAAAAACACAAAGCTAAATATGCTACCAAATCAAAATTTTTAAATAAAAAAAAATCGTTTTATTGGGAATGAACACGTTCAAAAATTTATAAAAAATCTTAGAAATATGAGAAGCATTTTATGTATTAATAATATTGTTTTTAAATAAGGATTTAATATTTCCCTGGTTATCATGATACACAATACGAGTATTATAGTTTTGACATAGTGTGTTATTATATTACAAAAATAAAATATGTGTATGTAATCGTACTATTTTTGTAATTGCGGCGATGTCCCAATTAAAAATTAACAACAACAATACTATTCTGCATAAACTTTCATTACCGCCCTTCTGGTATGTCTGCATTTTCCTGTTACAGCAATTATTGTTGCCATTTCTGGAATTGCACATACTGACATTGTTATTATCGTGGCTGTAAATTGAACTGTCAGTTGCCAGGCGATATATGCTACTGATTTTTTACACCACATGCTATTTAAAATGTTTTGCTGGTGTTTACCTTTTGTATGTGTTGTTGAGTTTATACATTTTAATTGCTTTCGTTTTATCATAAAACTATTCCCGGCACTAATACTATTTAAACTGGCATACATGTGACGGTGATTTCTTTACATATTTCAAAACTGAATTTTATCCTGTTTAGATGTCATGCAGGCCTTTATATAAAAGAAAAGCATAACATATATTAATAAATTCTCTAATATTCTCCTTTCGATAAAAGTCGACAAGCGTTAGGTTAGAATTAATATTTTTTCAATAATATGCAATTTTTTTCGAATTAGAGACTTGCATTTCTTTTAAGTGATTTTTCTTTAGCGAGTGTTGAAAAGCAAGAATTTGCTTTGGTTATTTTTATACTCTTGTAACCAGTTGCTACAGAGTATAATAGTTTTGTTCACCTAACGGTTGTATCACATAAAACTAAACGAGATAGATATGGGGTTAAATATATAAATGATTAGGGTGTCAGAAAAGTTGAAATCCGGTTGACTGTCTGTCTGACCGTCCGCCCGTTCGTGCAAGCTGTAACTTGAGTAAAAATTGAAATATCTTAATGAAACTTTTTATGCAGGTTCCTTAGTAGAAAAAAAATTCGAGTTCGGATGAGTGTAATCGGACCACTGCCACGCCCACAAATCGCCAATAACCGAAGACCTATAAAGTGTCATAACTAAGCACTAAATTAAGATAAAAAACTGTAATTTGGCTCAGGGGATCGCAGAGCAAGGGACATCTGTGAATAAAAAATTTTGAAAAAGTGGGCATGGCCCCGCCCCATAATATGTTTAAGGCTACAACAACCAAATTCGCATGAATATTACAAGAACTACTACCGATATGAAATCGGATGAAAACCCCGCTCACTCTCCATGTAACGGTACTGTTCAAAACTTCTGAAAGCGCGATAAATCGAGAACTATGTATATGCCATAGAAACATAAAAAATTTCCGCCGTCATTTTCCGTGTCATACCATCGACAAGGCTGTATAGGGACCGTAGTAAAAATTAGACGATGGGCGTGGCACCACCCACTTTTTGGTGAAATCCCATATCTCAGGACCCGACCAACCGATTTCTACAAAATTCGTTACGTGGCATTATTTTCATATTCCTATATAACATTATGAAAATGAGCCAAATTGGACAACAACCACGCCTACTTTCCATATAGAACAATTTTAAATTCCACTTGATTCGTTCAGTTTCCAGTACGCAAATCATTAGTAATTCTGTGTATACAAAATGGAGGGTATCGGGTCAATTCTTCCGAGCCCCCATATACCTAATATAAAGATTTTAGAACTTCCTGTTGACTTTATGCTGGATATATGGCCAATATTAGAGCTATCTCAATGATAATTTCAGAACGAATTTGACTCATAACAGTATATCATTTTGCCTAAAGTGGATATAATTGGGCGAAAACTTGATCTAATCACCATATAACCATTACCAGGATTTTCGAACATCCCACTGATTTTGTATAATGAAAATCGCTTTATTATTTTAAAAAATGTTCTTCATAAGATCTGTACACTTTTGTATGTAGGTTTCTCCAAAACATGCGTTCTAAATGCGTCAACCGTGACTTCAGGTGTCGAAAAACGTTTAACTCTTAATTGATTTTTTTCGTACAGGAATAAAAAGAAATATTTGGTTCTAAGTCGGGACTTTACGTTGAATTACTCATCGAACTGATGGTTTGAGTGCTCAAAAATGCAATTGTTTCAGTCGATGTTTGAGAGTTCGGATAATTTGGGTGGAGAAGCGGTTGGTTTTTCTAATTTCTTGAAAGACATTTGGCAAAGAAATGATTGTGTACTACTCAGAATTTTCTATTATGTTGTGCTAGTTCAAAGGTTGCAATACTCGTATGTCCAGTTGTTCCATAAAACAGGCAACCATTTGCGTGTAAGTACTTCGTGTGCGAACAACTTTTGTCGACCTCAAATATGGTAGAGAGGGGTTAATTAGGAAATTAACATACCGAGGTATTATATCTTTGATACATACAATGTATTTGCACATATCTTTCTAAATATGTTTTCGATTTAAGCATAGAAACGTATTTGTATGTGAAAACTAATACACTTCCTAGCACAACAATGCAAATTCACTGTTCCAGCCCGATGTTTGCTCTGTTTCAATTTCCATGTGCCCACATTTAATTTAGCATTTTCACGGAGATAATTTAGATTCGACGCTGGTATTAATTGAGTCGGCTGACTAGGTGCACTAGTGTGTTTACCCAAACCTAATCGGAAACTTCGCCCGATGATCAATTAATGCAGAAATTGTTTTGACATTTTGCGCCAGAAATGGATTTTGCTGCTTTAACGACGGGAAGCGGTGTCAACACTACACACAACACACAATACAAAACCACACATTTTCGTTAAAAACTTGCAAATGGCTGGCAATCTATGGAATTGCGTACAACATACATATTCCCCTATAATTGGGTAAACAATATTTGGATGGCGAAAATTGCGTAAACCACTAAATAGATCAACAAACAAATTGAAATTAATTCAGGTTCGAGAAGAGGATATTTGAAATATATAGGCAGAACACATAGGTTTTGAAGATTTTTAGTTTCCCCTCTTCTTGCTTGCTGCCGATTATTTTAGTTCTTATGACAGCTCTCCAAGTCTGCCATTATTATTTTGCACTTAATTAACATTTGGAAGGGAAAAATGAATTAACCCACAACGCAATGAAAGAGGATTTCAACGAACCTGAGTTGGAAAAAGAGAGGGCGGACAAGAGAAAATTAATTAAATGTTTTAAAAGGAGTTGGAAAAACGCCGCACAAATAAATTGTCAGCGTTAAACCTTTTACCTTTAGTTACTTACAATGCATTTCACAGCTTTTGTTCATTGGCAAAAAAACATTAAAACAAAAAAGGGGAAGGTAAAAAATGTTTGGGCAACGTGTTGACATCGAAATGTATAGAAAAAAATAAATAAAAGGGAGAAAAAAGTATTACGAACTAAGCAGTGCTGAATGCGCCAAGTATCGACATTATAATATTGTAAATATAATAAAAAAAATGTTGTTTAAAGTGTTTCGGTGGTGCGTTGATTTGTCGGTGCCAATGTTTGTGGATCTCGCTAATGAAAACTCTACTGCCTTTCGTAAAAAAACTGCTTGTGCTCTTGTGCCAACAAGTGCAATACAAAATCAGTAAGTTGAATAAAAAAGACTCGCAATTAATTAGACAAGTAGTTGGACAATTATCGCCTGCGCCAACTGTTAGGTATATAGCATTTTACAAATACTCTAGCATGTCAAACAATTTGAGATGGTGGATTTTTTGCAAAGTGGTTCTTTCCCAGAGTAATTGAAAAAATTGGCCAACAATGTATTTAATTTGTGGAATCAATTAGCACAACAATGGATTTGTACAGCAAGCAATAGAAAAAAGGAAATCAAAGCAAAGCGTCGGCTGTGGAGATTAATTATACTGAAGAGCTACTTGAAAAGGTGCAAACCGAGCGACTGAGTAGAAATGCGCCAGCATTAAATGAGGAATGTTTAAATACAAAATACACCACAAACGCTATGAAAAAATCACTCATCGGTTGGAAAAACTGGTTAAACTAATGAGAACCACACTTACAGCGCAAAGCAGCGATATGTTCATTGTGTTACTTTTTCTCTTGTTCGATCTAGAGCACTATAGGAGGGTATGTTAGTCTAGAGGCATGCATTTTTGGTAATTTTTGAGGGGTTATAAAAAAGAATGCGTTTGCAGTGGTCGTCATCAAACGGGGGTCTGTCGTCCGATGCTGTTTTCTTTCTTTCATTGGGGGTGTTTTTACGTGGCGTGTCTCAAACCCAGCGCACAACCCTGGGGAGGGTTGGGGGTTGGTTCGCCTTCTCACTTTAGCTCGCCTTCATACGGATGTTTTTTGGCTACCCAGAGCATACTTGGGAAATGGGCCTCATTGCTGAACAAAATTTGACGAAAACGTCGGATCTTCTTAGAACTTTTCAAGAGCCCATAACGCGAAGCGATGTCGCTTGGGAAGGTTGAGCGGCTTCATTTCTTGCACAAGCTGTATTTTGTAAGCTTTTAATTTAAGGAGCTATACCAACGTGACATTTTCAAAAAAAAAAAAAATTTTTTTTTGATTTTTCGATAGTTTATATTTCCAAAAATATCCTGTGAAATTCGCAAGGTCGTATCTTGAATAGTTTTTAGATGGCAGCGTTCTAAATAGCAACCGCTCGCAGGTACAAACCTATATAAGTGGAACTTTAAACGCGTTTTTCTTGTAACGACATTTTTCAAAATTGCTGACATCATAACTCAACGAGAAGTCAACCGATCGACTTCAAATTTAAACTGAGTAGTTATAAATATACAAGTATTTCCTATACAATGACTTACGATCTTTTTGATCGGTTGAAAATTGTCAATTTAGCATTAAAAAACGAAATTTTTTACATAAAAAAAAAACGATTTTTTATTAAATTAACGCCATTTTGTTAATTTTTGATATTTTTCAAAGATCGTAGGTCATTGTATAGTAAATATATTTAAGTTTTGAATTTTTTTGTTTCTGCTACTTATTTGGTCGGAATCATGTCAGCAGTTGGGGCACTTATTTTTTGGCACCTCCATAACTCCGTTATTATACCCTGAACAGTGTACATATGTATATTAAGTTTGCCACGAAGTTTGTAACACCCAGAAGGAAACGTCGGAGACCTTATGAATATATATAAATGATCAGTATGTTGAGTTGAGTTAACTTAGCCATGTCCGTCTGTCTGTCTGTCCGTCTGTCAGTAAATATACGAACTAGTCCCTCAGTTTTTAAGATATCGTTTTGAAATTTTGCAAACGTCATTTTCTCTTCAAAAAGCTGCTCCTTTGTCGGAACTGCCGATATCGACCACTATAACATATAGCTGCCAAACTGAACGATCGGAATCAAGTTCGTGTATGGAAAACTTTCACATTTGACAATGTATCTTCACCAAATTGGGTATAGATTATTTTCTAAGATAATATAGTAATATATGAAGAAATTGTTCAGATCGGCACACTATAGCATATAGCTGCCATACAAACCGAACGATCGGAATCATGGGCTTGTATGGAAAACTTTCGCATTTGACGTGGTATCTTCACGAAATTTGACATGAATTATTGCTTAAGGTAATAATATAATCTCCGAAATAAATGTTCAGATCGGATTACTATAGCATAGTATATGTAGCTTCCACACAAACATAGTTACTAAAAGAAATGCACCTGTGAAGGGTATATTAGCTTCGGTGCAGCCGAAGTTAACGTTTTTTCTTGTTTTTAAAAATTTTTGTAAAAAAAATCTTAAAATACATATATTTGAAAATATACCTTATTACGTCCAAAGAAGTTCGAGACATTCAATCGAGTACTTTTCTTTAAAAAAAATCATGAAAATCGCCTAATCTTTCATGCGTCACACTGGTATAGCCCCTAAAGATCTCGATGTAAAATTCGACAAGTTGTTCCATACGTCAGGTCAGTTTGACATGACGCACGCGAGATCTGTCAAAAAGGCTAAAGGAAAAAGTGCCTCTACTGGATCACCCGTTTCAAATATAACGCATGCATATATTACATATCACATAATCAAACGTATATTAGTATTTAGAGATTGAGTATGATTGGACTTGTTGGTGATTTTGTTGTGAAAATTTCAAGCTATTCCAATGAGCACAATTTCTGGTATTTTATCCAATGTGCTGAAAGTTTCCCTGACTGTGGCTGTATAAATTTTAATCTTTTAATTATAAAATGGTATTTATATACAATTTTTGATTTTAACTAGAACTCTATGGCTAATAAAGTCTCCAAAGGGTGATAAAGGGGATCGCGAAGTGAGGAGACACATGATATTTGTAAATTTTTGAAAAATGGACTGAAACCCGTCCTAATGTATTATTAGTAAACATATATCGAATGGGTGAAATCGGACAAGGTTACTTATATTTGTTAATTCCTTAAAAAGTACTGTGAGAAACTTAAATTTCTCATCCTAAGCCACTGGAGCTGACCTTTCAGGTCTTACTTATTATGCTTTACGTATTTTAGAGTGTGCGCCAAGCAAGGGTTATCGCGAAATGATGCTTATAAATAAAGCACAAACATTTATTAACATGAGGGTACATTTACCCACACTGAGCATGCCGATGTCATTTACATCTACCGCTTGGCTGCCAAATTTTACACTTTTTGTATGAGAAAACATTGAACAGAAAAAGGTCCTCCATTGGTTATTGACTGCTGGGGCGGTTCCATGTGGTTTGTGATATTTGATAATCTCGTGTAAAATAAATATTCCACAATTGTATGAATTTATCTTCCTTTATTGGTGTTATCTTGGAAACTCGCAACACTACTTACTTATTTTACTGAGCTTTACTGAGCTGCACACATAACTGCCATAGTTTTGTAATATTTTTGCACTATATAATTTATGATAGTTTTTTTCATATGTATCTATGTACGTACATATGTACTCGTATAAGTCACTATTTATTTTGGATTTGAGTATTGTGAAAGAATTACGGCAGAATAATCTCTTTGCTGTTGGTACAACATACATACATACATGTGTATTTACCTATCGATTTAGGTATGCCTCAATATACAGTTAAATGTAGTATAACTAAAAAAATATCCTTGACTAGAGGAGAAATATATATATAAAACGTCTAATTCCCTGATCGTCATCGAATTTTCAGAAAAAAGTGTGTTAATACAGATTTGTTTCTTTGGTTTATGTATTTTTCGGTGTAAGTCGGTTGTTTCCAAATCACAGACTAAGATTTCCGGAAGCCCAGAAATTGACCGAACGATTCTGAAGTTAGATCCCAAACAAGTTTCCAATGTATTTCACTCAATCGATCTTTATATTTATAATAAATATTATTGTATATGTAAGTCGACCACTTGTCTATTACCTTTATACAATATTTAAGGTTTTTATAAAAAGTATGCCATTGAATTATGTCTTTTTTTATGGTCCAAAATTTCTTATATTCTTTTACTTTATTAAAAAAGGTGCTATTTTAATGCAGCGCCGTCTGTTCAAGCAAGTCAAGATAAGTGGATAAAGTTAAGCATTTCTGCATTAAAGAGTAAGCATTTATGCTAATAAAATTTCGAAAAAATTATTACAAATTTCCTACTAATATTTATTGCATATATACATACACACATGCATATGTCCGCATCCTTCAAAAGTTTCTTCCTTGACTTTGACACAATGATTTGCTGTGCTTGTTTGTTTTTCATTATCAACTTAAGTAGAAACAGTTGTTTGAAAGCACATGTGTGACCAAGACACGCCTCCACTACATAGCAACGCAGGATATGGAGTTTAGAAAATTGTCGCTGCTTGCCGACGTATTTAAGAGCGTGATATGTAACTTTGGATGAGGAGAAAACTAGCATAACAAGCTGAAAGCAAAGCAAAGTGTGAAAAGTTGTTGGGAAGTTAAAGCATCGGAGTGTAACAAAAGTTTCAACAAACAAATGACGACATTTTGTAAAGTTCAGCACGTACAAACATTCACACATCCTCTAGCATACTCAATACGTTTGAACGCCTTGAAATGTTAGGCCAGATTTCTTGTACGGTACTGCCAGTAATCAAAGATCTGTTTATATGGAGAATTAATATATTAACACTATGGTATTATTGGACCTGCCTATATTTGGATATTTATGCAAAGCATAGGACAACGCTTGCATGAAATTAAAGTATTGGGTCACAATTGTAGTCATAAACAAGTTTTTTGTTGCCTTGGATATCTTAGCAAGTTTTGATGTTTTCAAGTGTTCGGTTTACGAATTTAATCAATCATCTTTTTATGATTATTGCCAATCTCATTTTTTGATAATTTATCAGCTTTTTAGTACTAAAATTTATTTTTGTAGTTATGATTAGGATTCTGTAAGCCTTTGTCACACAGGCAAATCAAGCGATCTTAACTCTCAGACTGCTAACCGAAAATATGCGAAATATTATGTGGAAGATTTTAATAAAAATGAAACATAGAGATATCAAGACTTCAGTCTTCAAAATGCCCTTTTTCACTCAATGAAAATCTTGCTTTCATTTCAAAACAATGATGTTGCCTAATAATAAAAACCAAACATAGATTATAAATAAAAGTGTTATTTTCTTTTAGGTTTCCCTATCTGAAATTAAAATAAAGGTTTAAAAATTTACCAGAGAAAGTCTTACAGAATCATTGATCGTATTCTGGATTGTGAGCACAAATACATTACCTATATCCAAAATAAATCAATCCAGGGCAACAAAACCACCAAAAGTCAGTGTAACTTATTTCACTTTAATTAATTTGGAAACTTACAAAAGCTCTAATAAAGTTACTAAAATCAAAGTGGGAGAATAGCAGTCTTTAGGAGGCCCATTGTAATACCATCAGGACTAAAAAACACTCACTATATTGACTTATCTTTGAACCACCCCGTGCGTCTGATGAAGACGAGACGTCGTCAAGGAACCCTTGACATATAGTTGGGATTCTTTTTGTATATAAAGCCTTACATTTGCATGAAAGTCTGCCAATTAGATATTTGATTTGTATTTAGTAACTTTTACTAATTTTGACAAAACTATAAGAGACTTTAGTGATTTTGGAGCCGCCTGACTGTACCTATGCCTTATGGTGTGCCCTTGTCAGAACAAGAAGGCACTATTTAATTACTGTGATCTCCGCTTGGAAAACACTACAATAGTCTGGTAAACAGAAGGCAACTTTGCTATGACCACTTGAAATGCAATTTTTTGTTTCGACGAGGATTGACTGCAATAAATTTTTATTACAATACATTATTTTGAGACTAGTTCGGCGGCTTTGAGAAAACATTATACGATTATACAAAATCACACAAACGTCTCAAAACAGGCGATCCTTCTTCTTCTTTAATGGTGTAGACACCGTTTACGCGATTATACCCGAGTTAACAAGAGCGCGTCAGTCGATTCTTCTTTTCGCTACGTGGCGCCAATTGGAGATTCCTAGCGAAGTCAGGTCCTTCTCCACCTGCTCTTTCCGACGGAGTGGAGGTCTTCCTCTTCCTCTCCCCTTGGTGGGTACTGCGTTGAATACTTTCAGAGCTGGAGTGTTTTCGTCCATTCGAACAGCATCGTTCAATCGAATGCGATATTCGCCGTGGGCAACGCGCAAAGAACCATAAATCTTTCGCAGAAACACTCGAAAAATGAGTGACTTACAGAGTTTGGTTTTTGCTCGTCGAGAGGACTTTACTTCTCAATTGCCTACTCAGTCCGAAGGAGCACCTGTTGGCAAGAGTTATTCCGTGTTGGATTTCCAGGTGATCCTTATCGTAAAGTAGTCATATATAAGTAGTTAAAGAATTTGTATTTGGTGGCGTTCGACAAAACTCAGCAAAAAACCCACTAACTAGCCTTCCTACTTTGTTTTTACAATACTACTCAGACTCAGGCACCATGTAGTAGACATATAATACTTGTTGACCCCCTCTCTTGTAAATTCCATAAGTTGAGACACACGTGTATAATGTGTATATATATATGTACGCTATAATTGAGCAAAACGAAAGAAATACGCGAATTGGTGAAAACATCACCATGAACTTCAACCCTATAAATTTCAATAAAGAATAATTTAGAAGGTGTCCATTAGATGCGAAAACTAAAAAGTCTTCCAAATATACAATTGCGTAAAATTCAGAGAAAAGTTGCACAAAGAAAGGAAATAAAGTTTGCGAAAAGTGTTCAGGGGTCGAAATAAAAGAGCCGATAAAAATATGTTCATCAAGAAGAGAATGCTGCAATAATGGTGCGGCAATTTGCGGAAACCCCAACCAAAAACATATAAAACGAATGAAAAGTGCAATATACTACTCAAGGGGTGAATAGATGGGGGCAGCTGAGAGTGTTGCGAAGAATAAGTTTTCTTCAACAGCGCTACTTTAGTTTTCTCGAACAAATCGTCGGCTAGTTCACAACGGCAAAGAAAATTTGTGTTTTCACCATTTGACTTTGTTTTTTAATGGTTCTCTACATATGTATAACTATATGTGCTCGTAACTTTACATTAACTTTGCTATTTACACTGTTGCCACATTACTTCAATAGAAATAACGTTTTTTCGTGGGAATATCAAAACAAAACCAAACTGAGAATAAAATATCAACATGAAATAAACAAATAAATCGCAAATCAAATAAAAGGTGTGAGAAAGTGGTAAACTACGCTGAAACTTGCGTCGACAAAAGCAAACTGGCTACAGTGCTTTGATGCTGTCGCTTAATTTGTAATGGAATTTCTAGTAAACATTACAACAAAATACCTATTTTTAAACTCCTCTATTCCGTGTTCTCTGTGCATTTCGCACTTGTACCCGCTGGTGTCTTCACCATTGCCGATAGCGTGGCCATCATTTGAGAATTCTCGAGGGGAAAACCATTAACTGTTGAGTGAAATTTGAAAGACGAAAAAACATAATTTCAGTTGCAATGGTATGTAATCCTGATGCTAACGGCGTGGCAGCAAAAACAGCAGCGCCTGCGTTGGTGGCAGCGATGAAATTCGCAATAAATTTTATAAGTTCGAGTTTTCAACTTTTTTCTTTAATTTTTTATTATTCTGTTTACTTTGCTGAAGTGCAAAAATGTTCAAACGTAATAGGTATGTCCTCCTGCATACCGCCGAGCTTTATACTGTGACAAATACATGTGTATGTATGCATACAGTAAAACTGGTGCGACAAACAGTTTTAGTTGGACATATTTCTTTTTCGTCTTCTTGAAATTCGGACCTTTCTTCGGTTGTTCCGATGGCATGTTGTTGTTTTGATGCGTGAATGTTGCAAAGTGAAGTGTCGCGCTCAAGGCGAAGGCTTGGCAACATGCAGTGGTAGGGGGATCAACAAATGTGTTGCAAACAAAGTACAGCATGACTAAAGTGAAGTGAGTGCATAGGGTGGGTGGTTACTCCTATTCATGTCGCATCGATGGTGCACAAAATGCGATGGATCCAAGGAAAATCGTAAGAAACGCAAAAACTACTGAAGAAAACTGTCGCATTATACAATAAATTCGCATCACTGACGCTCCTTCACACTTCAACGCTTGAGGGCGCATTGCACATTTCTCCTGCGCTAGGGGATAATTTTCACTGTTCATATGTACAAATGTATTTACCTATTTATTTGGCCCGTTGACCATCAGTTGAGATCGACAGTGAAGGACGAGCACTGGTAACCTTTAATATGCGTACATACATAGCATGTACATTTGTATGTATGTTACAATTTGTAAAATTATTAGTGCAGAAATTCAATTTGATTGAATAAATTCCAGACCGCAGTGAAACCGTGAGTTCGCGAGAAACTATTTGCAATCATTTTAAATGATTTTTGATTGGAATAAAACTACTCGAAGATGTTACAAAGTTCATTCCAAGCAATTGAAAATAATGGAATATCCATACATACAGATGGGTGCAAGACTTGGTCGCGACAGATACTCGTAAAAAATTATAGAAAATGATTATTATAGGACTGGTTGTGCTCTAAATACAAGATTTTAAAAAATTATTTTTCTAGAAGCGGTTGTTCTCTACATGCAAAATCCAACATTTTTCAATATTTCTATGGTTATGTTGATAACATAAATGATTTGAATTACAGATATAAATATTAATGTTTACCCAAAATAGCATAGTAATAAAAAACAAGTAAGAAAGAGCCAAGTTTGGATATAACCAATTTTATGCATTTTATGCTCTTGCAATTTGCAAGGATTAAAGCCAGGGAACAATTTCAGTTACATAAGGCCTGTTAGTTATAAGTGATCTGGGACATGTTTTAACGTAATTTTATTCATACTAAATGCGCACCGTTATATAAAAAACACACTCTGTAAATTTTATTAAGATAACTCAAATATCATATTCCAACAATATATGCGGTATAAGTCACCCGGAAGTTCGAAGCTCTTTATATAAGGTATATCGGGGCTATCCCGTCAACCCATCTGTATCACACAGACATACTACTATCAGGAAAGGATTATCTCTGAATTTCAAATATATATCTGCAAAAGGAAAAAATTCGTGAAAGAAGACCCAGTTTGCAGAAGAAAAAAAATTCTTTTTCATCAGGACAATGCACCGTGTCACAAGATCTCACATTTTAACCGATTTTTTCGGTAAATAGCCAATTATTAGTACTGGGTCCACATAGTCAGTACCTAGGGGCTTGAACAGTTTTGGTTCGATTTACGCAATTTTTAGTTATAAGGGGGCACACCTCAAACGCATCCTCATTTTGTATTGTATTTGTAACATCACCTACCAAATTTTGTTGAAATCGGTCTGGCGGGTTTCGAGATATGTGCTTTCACCTAAAAGTAGGCGTTGCCGCGCCCCTCGTCCAATTTGACCCCGGCTCCCTTAAAAGCTTCTCATACCATCTCGGGGTTAAAATTTAATTTAAAAACGGTTGGAAGGCAATTTTTCGCTAAATTCTTCAACGTCAGCTCCAATTTCTTGCCACCATGCAGCTGCCAAGAAGAAGTGCCAAAGTTATCCAGCAGTAGTAAGCTCGCCAAACTCATTAGTTTGCGTTTGAGTGCTTCCTGGTATGCATACAAATAGATGTAAATGGTGAAAATGTGTAATTAAATGGTTGCGTGCAACGAATGTACTGTTGAGAAAATCTACATATGTGTTTGTATACACATGTTATGTACATATATATATATATATGGTATAGTATAAAGGTGCGACGAATCAGTAAAATATTTTACCTTAAGAATAGAATAGTTTGTTTTAGCACAAATCACGTCAAGAAATTGAATTTGTATACATACTTAAGTGATGATACATACTCACGTGTGACTTGCAGGCACGCACCCATATATTGTATATACTTATATGTAAAATCATTCTTACATAACGCATACGCTGTCAACTTGTTATCACGTATGGCTCACCTGTCGTGAATTGAACGCAGCAAAAGTAATTTTCTAGTGTAAATACATACACATAGTATGTGTGTAAAGTGTGGTGGGTATATGAATGTTCGGTAATACGCGTTTTCACATTTGAATGCACAGCAGCATATATACATACATATATCTGTGCCTTTTGTAAACTTTCTTGGCTTGGGAACTATACTTACAAAATCAAGTTTTCCAACCTCACTTTTGTCACTTTGATAAGCTTAGAATGCCGTGTTTGCGGCTGAGTTTTCTCGCTTACGGCTGACGCCAATACTACGCTTGACTGACGCCTGCGAATCATACAATTATAATTAATAAAACCGTCAGTGCGTGCGTGTTAATGTTACCACCGTGTCGTTCATTTAATTGAAATTAAGATTTCATGAAAAGAATTAAATTCAAATTACTATTTAAATATATTAAATTATTCTCAAATTACTCAGACTTATACAGGACCGCTTTTCAAAGTAGTTTGTTTGTAAGTTCTACACATTCTCATGGAAGTGGAAATATTTTTAAGTAGTACAAAAGATCTAAAATGCTGTATGCTCATTAAATATTACGTCGTCTAACTTACAAATTTTTAATGCTCACTAAACCCTAAATTCTCTTATTTCGCTGACTTGATTCCCTTATATCCCATTTTAGGACTTTCCTTATAAAATATGAATATTGCAGTGTTTAGAGATATTTAAATTCTTTTTTACATAACACCCATTAAAAATGTATTTGTAAGAAAAGCGTATTGGTTCTTCTTATAGAAAATTATACAAAAGAAAGAGATTCATAGTAGGATGAAACCCATCGGAAGAAAAATTGTTACATGTTCATATAGTGTTTACAAAATGTAAAAAGAATATCCATTCCTGCTTAGCAATGGTAAGAGTGGCATACGCTAAACCAAATTTCAGGGGAGATTTTCTGTTCCAATTTTGCATCATGTTACCAACGCACTAGTCGAATGTAGCTGATTTCGATTCTTCTTAGTGATCCCTACACCAGGTTGTTCCATGAGTTTTGTCGTTTGATAAGAAAAATACAATTTTATGATTCAAAATACACTTTATTATTCAGTATAATCTCCCTGAACATTAATATACTTGCTCCAAAGAACCTCCAACCTGTGGATCCCATCCCTGAAGTGAGAATCCGGAAGGTCTGCAAAATAAGCTTCAACAGACGTTTAGCCCTCTTCATTTGATGAAAAACGCTTGCGACGCATACATTTTTTGAGTGCTGGAAACAAATGGAAGTCGCGGAGGGCCAAATGAGGTGAATACGTTGGATGCTCAACAATTCGAACTTTAACTCATGGATTTTAGCCAATGTCAAAGTGCTTTTGTGACACGGTGCATTGTCCTGATGAAAAAGAATTTTTTCTTCTGCAAACCGGGTCTTTTTTCAAGATTTTTTTCCTTTTGCAATAATATTCAGAATTAATTGTTTCACCAGTTTGCAAGTAATCTACAAACAAAATTCCTCTCGTATCCCAAAAAACTGATGCCATAACCTTCTTGGCCGATTTCCGAACACGAATGTGCCTCTTGTTTTGATTCAGGATCGTGATGATAGATCCAAGTCTCACAAAATCCACTTTACCCTTTTTAAAATGCTCCAAATGTTGCTGAGAAAGTCGCATTCGAATGTGTTTTTGTTCCATTGTTAGCGAATGCGGCACCCATTGTGCATACAGCTTTCCAAAATCCAAAATTTCACTGAAAATATGGTTCACACTGCCTAATGAGATATGAAAAGCTTCTACTAAATCTCGTACAGTCAATCGACGACCTTCCAAAACCATATCCTGTATTTTGGCTATGATTTCTGGTGTTGATACGCTTTTTGGACATCCTTCACGTGGATCGTGTTCAAGGCTTGTTCGACCATGTTTAAATTCAGCAACCCATCCAGACTGTTCTAATTGTAGGTGAACAATCATTATACACTTTTAACATTCGTTCGTGAATTTCTTTTGGTGCTACACCTTCCAAAAATAAGAATTTTATCACTGCACGATATTCAGTTTTTTTAATTTAAAAAAAATACTGTGACACGGCGACACTAAATGGCTTGTAAACAAAGAATGAATTGATTGAAATGAAACTTCACATACGTTCATATGAAGAGTGTACCAACAAAACAAAAAAAAAAATTGGGCTAGTAGCAACGCCCTCTCTTGTCGAACGACAAAACTTATTGAACAACCTGTTAGATACGCGCACGAAGTTTGACGAATCCTCGGAATAACCGTTCCCCGAATTCTCCGTTACCTCAAGAAATGAACTCAAAATATCGTCTATAAGGACTACTTGCTAAAATATGTATTATACCGGCGATTGAAATGAAATTAAAATATTGCATAGAAATACTTAATTATTGTATAATCTATAACAAATACTCAAATATTTATTTATAAAGATAGTGAAATATCAACTATAAATTTTAAACTCGATATTAGCGAAATTGATAAATTTTTTACGTAAACCAAATTAATCATTATTTTTACCGCCAGAACTTTAACTTCAAAAGGGTGGTCTCTCATCCGAGGCTGTTTTGTCTTTTTAATTGGTACTGATTTTTACGTGGCAGGTCCCAAACCCAGCGCACAACCTTATGTAGGGGATGTTTCGCCTTCTCACTTTAGCCAGCCTTCGAACGGAGGTTTCAGACAATGCGACTCCCTATCGTGCGACTTCAACCTGCTTCTGGAGAAAATAGTTCGAGCTGCAGAACTAAATGAGAACAGCTGCTGGCGTATGCCGATGATATTGATATCATCAATGACAGAAACCGATGAGTCGATTACGATTTGCGCATTGGCCACGGCGAACATCGCATTCGATGGAACGATGAGCTGTACGAGATATACGACGACATTGACATAGTTCAGCGAATTAAAAGACAGCGGCTACGCTGGCTAGGCCATGTTGTCCGGATGGATGAAAACCCTCCAGGTCTGAAAGTATCCGACGCTGTAACCGCCGGGGGAAGCAGAGGAAGGGGAAGACCCCCACTCCGTTATACATAAATTTTATGGGGTTCTGACGTTGGCAAACTTAATACTTGTATACAATGTTCAGGCTATAATTTAATACTCATGCGTAGTATATTCAAGTTTTGTATATAAATTTATGTATAAGTACATATAAAAGAAAGCATAAACAGCGTTACAGCTTCATATCATTTATTTGAATTGATTATTATTAAAAAAAATTCCCACATTGTTTTCTTATACTTCTGGTAGGGAAGAAGGGTTGGAATGGTTATGAAAACGCTTTATTTCTTGATCAACGTGTCTATTTGCATTCTAAAAAGTCACGCATGTTGCATTTATGGCAATTGCTGCACAGTAAGTTCATAAAATCGCAATATGAGCTTGAGATAAGGGTAAGCAACGAGGGTGGGTTATTGAAGAAGCAATGATATTCGCACAATAAAAACGTTTTGCGGTTTACAAAAAACATTTATTATCATGCCTATGAACTTGAGTTGCCAAGTACTATATTGTATTAGTAATATAATTTTCTCGAAATATTTTTTATACCAGCATATGCGAATAAGTATACTCTACTTTCGTCCTCATGTCGCCTTCTTATAAATATTTTGCATTCAATAATGTAATTTAATGTTTTTGTTTATACTTGTATTTCCTTTTAAGTTCCAATTCATTTGAATTATAAGAACAAATGTGACTTCTGCCCTACATATGTATGTCTTTTCGTCGTTTAGCCAATATGTCTGTCACAATGGCTACTTTTGATCCGTTGTTTCACTTTAAAGTGACCGTTGTTGCGGAGGGCGTACAAATTTTGACAAAGCATCACGAATTCATAAACATTAATAGCTGAACAACGGGTAGTACGGAACTAGGCATGCCTAAAAAGAATTAGGACGGAAACTATAGTATACACTTTGCAATTCATAAGTAAGAAAAGGATGAAGGATCATACGTATAAAATATTTTCGGTTAAAATTTGCAGTTGAGTCTTAAGAAACACATAGAAATTTTAACATAATTTTCTGGTAGAAATGCTATCCAATACCGGTAACCTAACCGATAGTTTATTCCAGGGTAGTTACAGTAAGAGGCCGTAGCGTTATGTTTCTTCCCTTAACGGTACACTGTATGCAAATCCAGAGTTTTAATTCATAGTTAGAAACTTTTGTGCTTTTTATATTTATTGTTTCTAAGACATTACTGCAACATTAAGGCTTAAATTTGTGTATTTCTTATAGGTTTATTTGTGGTAGCTATATACCCTGTGATACTAATGATGAATGAATAGTTTAGAAGGCAATTCATATGTTTTATATACTATATTACATTATTCTTGTTGAAAAAATTTTCGAAATTTGATTTCGAATTGTTGTGTTACAACTGGGTGAATTGTTAACTTAAACCGGAAACATTCATTACTATTTGCACATGTGTGTACTATATATAAAACCCATAAATATTCGCACAATAAATATGTACTTATTTGTATTCAACTCAAATTTTGTTATTATTGTCACAATATTGTCAAATAGTCGAAATTTTCGGCAAATGTTCCAGCTACACACACCCGTATGTATATGTATAATGAAATTATTTCGCATTGTGGTCATTTGTCCGCTGCAGCTCATTGTGACATTCATTACTGGCGGTCTCAACAAATTGCGGTTGTAGTTGTAATTGCGAATATGCGCAGTGTTTGTTGCTATTGTTTTAAAGCTGTTTAAATAGATATTTATTACTTTTAGGTCAATATTTGGTTGATAAGTGCAATAAATTCTTGCTATCCCGGACATTCTATTTATTGTGGCCGCTGTGAGCTGCACATGAAGTACATACATATGTATGCATGTAAGATACTGAAATGCCGTTATATGGTGAACAAATGCTGTCAGTAATCAGTATACTATCTACTATAAATACTCGAATGATTTTCACTTCTATTTTAATATTTTAGTTATAATGATTTAATGTTGGAGTATGATAATATTATCAAACGTATTAGTTATCTTTAAAAATTGATTTTCATGAAACGTTGAAACGAAAATTTTAAATCAGTTGAATAGACGAGTAGTACATTAAGCTATGAAAAACAAAAAAACGTTAAATTCGCTTTCACCGAATTTTGAATATTCCTCAGAAATAACGAAGTTCCCTAGAAGGACTTAATTTTTGATCGTTTTGTTTGTATGGCAGCTAAGTATATGCAATAGTGGTTCGATATCGGTGATACTGACAAATGAGCAGCTTTTAGTTGAGAAAAGACCGTGGACAAAATTGCAGATCAATATCTCAATAACTGAGAGTTACTTCCCATATATACAGACGGATAGACAGACATGGCTAAATCGACTCAGCTCATCACGCTAATCTTTTAGATATACAAGTATGTATATTTTGTTCCTTTTGGAAATCATCCATACTCCATAATATCTGCATGCATAAGATATGTATGCAGTATCATTTTTGGGAAAGTTTCAATTGTTGAATAGCAACAAAAGGTGGTACAAGAGTTGCGCCAGAATCATTTGTAAGAATCAGGTTGTAAGCCCCACCCCCACCCACACACAGGCATACATATGTATATAAATTGATAAAATATTTATGTAATTTAATTTTACCATACTGTTCTTTAACAATCTACTATAATATAAAAAGAAAGCAATCTTTTAGTTATTCGGAGTTTCCCTCCTTCCTCTGCCTCCATCATCTCCATTTTCTAAGTACATTGCTTGCGCGAAATTGAACAATGCAAATAATTGTCAAACATTTCCGATAACTGTAGAAAGCTACAAGTGAGCGAAAAAAATGGAATAAATAAAAGAAAAATGTGAATACAAAGAAGATAGACAAATTGACTAAGTGAACAAGTAATGGCGGGAAGCGGTGGTGGTGTTATCTCTGTCAGCGGCTGAGGCATTTCCATGCATGGGCAATAAAAACGCATGAATGTCAGCTAGAAAAGCAAGTGAACTTCAATGAAGAAGTGAGTTGTGCTAGTAAAAAATGAGAAAGAGCCAATATTTGTGCGATGAATTGTTCGCTAACTTCTGTGCCAATACTTCTGATAAAGAGAAATCGTGCTTATTGTCGTGTCGCCGCTGCATTCGTATCTGTCAATATATTTGCTCGTTTAAGTGCGCAACTGATAAGTGTATTCATGCAAGTTTGAATTTACGTTTGCACTTTGACTGTTACCAATGTCATTGTCACAAAAGATTTCCAAGGACATTGTTTAAGGCGAAAAATCGTAATTCTTATGGGCTTCCGTTATGTTCTCTTATAACTGAGCATAGCAAAACTACTTTTATGTAACTTTGTGACTATAATTACTACTAACTTTCTTCAGACTGTTTTGCATTTGGAAATCAAGTCACAAATTTTCTATGTTTGAACAATTATAATCTTTAACTGCGACATTAAAAAAAGTTACAGTGATACGTATATACATATGCATGTATGTATGTGCGGTGCTTTGTGTGAAGAAAGTAGGAATAAGGGTTAATTTCATGTTACATTACCCTAGTAAAACTTTTTCTCTCAAGCCTTCCTTATATGTATTATGGTATATTTATTGCTTAACTGACAAAAGCCGCGAAACAAATTAGTGCGGCTAACCTCAGCAAGAAGTGAACTAAGGAATCTAACGTGTTGAGTTGTGCGAGCAATTGAGCTACCTTAGTGTGCGTTTCTCACAAACAAGCAGGAATACCTTGCAGTTTACCTATTAGGCAGACTTAGGTTAACATTTATGCTAATAAATTACACGCGATGCTATCACAAAATATAATTAAGTGCTAAATTTCCACACGAAAGCCTAACAAGTCGACACTTGTATAGTGGAAGATTGGCAAATGGATAGACTTTATTTTCGTTGACTCTAACTGCTTTCGGAATTACTTTATTACATGTCAAAACAGTGAACTTACCGCAAAATTAAATGGACGTGTAAGTGGCTGGAGGAGCAGATCTGCTATGGGGATTTTTGATATACCCTACAATGTATGATTGTTGAAGATAGTCAAACTTATGTTGTGAAATTATTTAACTAACACAAAAAGGTAATATGCAACTTTTGGGCCTATGGAATTTTGTAACGAAAAAGGAAGTTTTCGATAAAACAGCTGGTCTATAGGGTTTTAAAAAATAATTTTTTGTTAAATCTTTAGTATTTGACAAATAAAGAATAATGATTCGGATTATTTCGGGAGGTTGATCTGTTCTTAGAGAACGGTATGACCTAATAGAATACCACAGCTATTTAACTAAGCGCAGCAAAGTTTTCAGTTTGAGTAGTTAAGTACATTGTAGCGCAACAAAGTAGCCAGCGTAGATTGAGGTTGGCGTGGCATAAAAGAAAGCGTGTTAGGTGCATATAAAAGGCGTCAACAGCCGGATAGAAAGGGCGAAATTTGTGAAAATTTACGTGCAACGTTGCACTACATGTCAAACGGAAGCGGATGTTGCAATGGCACCCTCAGACATGGCAGCTTAAAAAGAGAAAACGGCGAATGAAGCCTAGAGACAACAAGACATATATGTAAAAGACTGGCGTGCAGTGGCTTGTTACGTAGCCGACATCGCTTGTTGCATAGCCAAGCGGCAAGCTACCAGGCAGAAAGGCATTGTGTTTGCCAGTTGGACATTTTGTTGTTTAATCTAAATGGCCAGGCCGTAATATGTTACTTCGAGCAACTCGCTGCAAAACAGAAATCAGCACATTTGAGCATTCTTGGGAGGGGCGCAGAAATAAGAGTAAACACTTTTCTTCTAGTATATTTTACAACCATAACGAGACAGCGATGTTAGCACTTAGTGTTTTTTTTTTGTAGCTTCATAACATGTTGTACAGTGTATAGTAGTCAGGTTCAATTAAGTCATGTTGAATAATATGAATGTCTAAAGAGCAACTTGAGCTGTCTTATTCAAAATTTACAACTAAAATCTGATAGTAATCACATTTATGTATTTAACACATAGCCTTCGTTTGAAACATTCTGAATCTAAAAGGACTAAATTGGTGATAAAAAGAACACACTAAATTCATTCCGAAGTATTTCACATTATTTATTATCTTAAAACTTATACGAGCACCTGACGTTTGGTTGCACTCGACCTCAGGCTTCCTTACTTTTCATGTTTGCAGCTCAGCCGACACTCGCCACACGAACATCGGCGTCCGAGACATAACGTTGGTCTTTGCCTGTCACCAAGCACCTTAACTGATATCATTGAAACTAAATTAGTATTTACGTGGCTGCAGGTTTGACCTGAGCCAAGGAGTGATATTAAAACGTTAGTAATTAGTACATATCTATGTATTTCTGTATGTATGAAGCGGCATTGTAGCGCGATGTTTGTGAAGTGTAATATTATCATATTAATTGTCCTGCACTTCAGCACTTCACAGGCTTCTTCAACAAAACGAAAAAGTAAGAGTCCACGGGCGTTAGCCTAACAAGAATGAGAAATAGAAGCAAGAGCATTTCACAAATGTTACTGGTGTTATTTTATGCTGTTATATTTTGTTTTTTTTTTAAGCTTCGGCCGCCGGAGGAGGCCAAATACAGACGTAAATTTGCGCAAGCCAACTTGCTGCCGGAAGCGGAAACCGAAATTTGCTACTTTTTTATGTCCGACGAAGGCAATGAAGTAGTTGAAAGTAGTGGGGAGTTGAAGTTGGCGATGGCGATGGAATCATCCTTTTAATGATTGCTTTTTATTTCCTTAAGGACTTGATAGAGGTATTCATGTCGTCTTACCTTTGTTATGAGGCTTTTTGTTCTTTTAG
This sequence comes from Bactrocera tryoni, assembly GCF_016617805.1. Classification (NCBI taxonomy): domain Eukaryota; kingdom Metazoa; phylum Arthropoda; class Insecta; order Diptera; family Tephritidae; genus Bactrocera; species Bactrocera tryoni. The sequence continues at coordinate 85,209,038 of NC_052500.1, read as the reverse complement.
CAACTGAGATAGGTGTGAATGTTACCAATAGTAATACAATGGTTTTCAGAACACAAAGATTTGTATGGTTATATCGAAAACATTATTTTTTAGAGTAGTGAACAAATTATTATATATAAAAATAAAGTGGTCACGTTGTTTGTCCGCGATGGACTCCTAAACTACTGAACCGATTTTAGCAAAATTTAGCACACTATGTTCAGTTTGAAACAACTTAGAAGAAGGTTGTCAAACCGGTCCCACAATTTGTTGATATTTATTAAGTACAATCTATTACGCGAACAACTCTAATAACTGGACAGAAAGGCTGGTTCGTCAGTGCATGGTTATGGGAGATTTCACTGTATATATTTCTACACATACGCATGTATTCACAATCTCCAAAAATATATAAGAAATACAGTTGAACTTTCATTACTCAAACTTCTATAACTCAAAGTTCTCCATAACTCAAACTCTTGAAATAGCAATAGATGTCAAATTGCATCCAAATATCCTCGGAGTTTTTTGTGGATTATGGTGATTCGAGTTAGGAAAAATCCACTGTAATTATAATTTTCAGTAAAATTCAAAGTCCTAAGGGCTATTTCCTCAATGTCTTTTTAGCAGCCATTTGTCAATTAAGTTCTGGTAACCTTAACCAAGATTCCTTCTTTCGGTAAAGAACGTTTTTTTTTAAATAGAACTGATAGCTTCTGTTAGCCTCTGCCTCAGCTTTGAATCCGTAATTTTTTCCATTGACATTTATTTGAATGATCATATTCAAAATTAAACCTCAAGTACAATCACCTGGATTCTTATACCAGCAAAAACGGTTTCGCGTTTATTCGTAAATGAAATTTTCACTGTATTGAATAGTTTATTATATGAATAATAGTATAAAATGTATACCACAGCAATGCGTGACCGGATGCACTAGTATGCATCTTCTTCTTCTTTACTGGCGTAGACACCGCTTACGCGATTGTAGCCGAGTTAACAACAGCGCGCCAGCCGTTTCTTCTTTTCGCTACGTGGCACCAATTGGATATTCCAAGCGAGGTCAGGTCCTTCTCCACCTGGTCCTTCCAACGGAGTAGAGGTCTTCCTCTTCCTCTGCTTCCTCCGGCGGGTACTGCGTCGAATACTTTCAGAGCTGGAGTGTTTTCATCCATTCGGACAACATGACCTAGCCAGCGTAGCCGCTGTCTCTTAATTCGCTGAACTATGTATGTCAATGTCGTCGTGTAATTCATAGAGCTCATCGTTCCATCGAATGCGATATTCGCCGTGGCTAACGCTAGTATGCATACCATATATTTTTTAACTGACACAATTTACGGATAATACACTACTACTGTTTTAACACTTACTATTACTATACATATAATATTACTTATTAAAAAGGAAAATATTTTTCAAAATTTTCTCCTGTGACTTGACTGAAGAGGTGTATAATAGCAGCCTGTTGCACCATATATAACGGTACTATCAGCATATTCGCTGATGTGCCTTTTAATGGTCTGTTAAATTAAAACTACTGTAGCAACAACAGTTAAACCGACTTTTCTTACGCTCATCATTTTGAAAATCATTCCAATTGTCATTTCTTAATTCTCCTTTCAGAAATAAGGGCAGTCGCAAAGCTGTGTAGTATCGGTTTACATATGTACTTATATTTCAGATCTGTTAGAACAAAGTAATAATATTCATAGAATATTGTGGAACAAAGTAATATCCTTGGAAAACATGGAATGCTTGATTACATGTTAAACCATAAATGAAAAAAAAACTGAAATTGTTTTCTTAAATTTTTGCAGAAGTTAAGTAACAAATTTAGTTGAGGGGAAGTATAATGCAAGCATCACCTAATAGGCTAAGGTTGCGAACACTTGGCGGAGTGCATTGCGGCGCTTGAAATGCTCACTTTATATCAAATTTTCACATTTATGCGCTAATGAAAAATTACTTTTGTAAAAGTTTTGCTAACTGCGAAGGAATTCACTAAAACATTGTGCGAGTAACGATGAAATGTGGGAAAATTGCGCAAAGAAGACTAGTCCATGGAAAAGCGAAGAAGGTCAGCAAGACACTGCGCTAAAAGAGCGAAATGCGCCAAATATCATAAAACAATTAAAGTTATCATAGAAATAAGTGGAGGAAGGAAGTATCAGAGACAGTGGAAAGGGTAAAATGTGCGTTATCACAATTTAAAGATGAGTTGAAAAGGGGTGTGAAAAAATTGTCTGTTACAAATGACATTTATTAGTAACTCAAGCTTTGCAATTAAAACCAAATTCTTCCCGATTCAACTATGCCAACTTTGAAAAAAAGCAAAGAAGAATGTTAGAAAAATTAATAAAAACATAAAAACACTGTGAAAAGTAGAGTAAAGCGTAGACGAATGCCGAAGAAACCAATGGAATACAAACTTCAAAATTATTTCAAAGTTTTTAATTGCGAAAATTTTGTATTACCCGAAAATAAAAGTTTGTTTTTCAGTTTTGTGTTATTGCTATAATTCTGCTGACAACCAAATAACAATTTTCACAAGTCACAAAATATGGCGCCAACGTTGAAGGCAGTGGGAATGGCTGTGCAAAGTGCGTAATATTTTTCAAATTAATTGGCTGACTTGTCAAATGCCACCCTGAGCGCCGTTTTAAAATATTTTATACATGAGCGCTCGCCTCGTATGTTTGAGTATGTTTCCAAGTTGGATGGTGGGGGTAACTGTGGCATTAAAATTAATTGGTAGATTTGCTTGGCATTTCATATTAGACGTTGGGTCGAAGTTCCAACCATGCTGAATGAAGTATGTTCACGTTATTGTTTGTATTTGGCTTTACGGGATTTGGCCGGTTGGCCGAGCTTCTCATTCTATTTGTGGTATGATAGTGATATTGTTTGTTGGATCAAGAGTAGGCTTATAACGTTTCCAGAAGACTCACGATGTCTATGGGAAGATTGCCGTGATGTCTTTGGATGGTACATATGAATTTCTTAAGAATTTTTGATATTGTGCCGTTTGGTAGTTGAACTCAGGCCAATCTAATAGTTATTATACACTTACCCACTTCGCTATGGCGACCGTATAATAGTATGAGAAAGTAAGATAAACTGTGTTCGGATAGATCCGCATTCAAGGTAGTTTTAAAAATTGTAAGGAAATCAAATAGCCCTGATATCCTAAAGGCAGTGTTCATCTTTTACAAAATGAGATATAACCGTCTTAATGCAATGTTAACACCAATTTTGGAAGAAGCAACTTAAGTTGTCCATAAGGCACTCATATGTTTCCTAGATCCGAAGGTGAAAACTTTTTGCCTCACAAAATTGAAGTGAACAAAGTCATTATTCTCTGTACAGCATTATGTGAGGGTATAAAAAGTATTACTGCAGTTTTAATAGCGATTTTGTATGCTAGGCTTTTTGTCACAAGAGAAGAAGAAAATGATTTGGAATGTGTAATGCGCAGTTAAAGTGGCATTCGACTTGAGTGGGAATGAGTCCCAATGACAGCTTTAGGGCAATGATTACAAGGCGTCAATAATTCTTTAACTTGGGTACTATTATATTTTCTCAATTCTTATAATGCTTAACTGTCATGTGGCATATTTGTCACGAATTTGTGCCAACTGAGTTTTATAATTAAATTTTTGGATTGAAGACGTTCTGAGTTTTTAGATTAGAATGAAATACAGATTCCTGTCTTTTAATAAGTTGAGTTACTATCAAATTTGTACAATATAAAGGCATATTGTATCGGATAAACAATGAAAAGAAGAAACCAAATGCATCCAAGCCCAGTCTTCTTTGTTTCAGCGATAGATCCCCGACTTCACGAGAATGATCTCAAACTAATCAAAATGAGTCGAGTTATGACAGAAGCTAAACTGTGACTAATTGGGGTTTTCATTATAAAATACAAAGAGGTTGTTATCGCAATGGCATGCCTTCCTCACACAATTAGCTGAAGTGCCAATTAACACTGCAATGCTCGCACTTATGATTGCACCCCATTTGGCATGCTCAATCCTTTGCATTCATTCAACTCACCAGCTCGATTTCTGCACTCGATCTCTTATTGCCGTCGTCACTTGGCCAGCTTTGTTACACCTTCATTGCATTCACTCTTGCTTAAGCTGTAAATTTGCGGAATTGTTTAGTTGCCACAGCACCGTCAATGTTTTACTTCAATGCCTCCAACCCTGCTGCCTTCCCTGACCATTGTCGTTACTTAAGAGTTGCGAAGATTACAGTGCTAATTGCTGTTGCGCTCACTAATGTACTTGGCGTACGATAAACGGTTAAAAAAAAAAAATGCAAAAGTTTAATTGCACATTCGTACATATGTACATTGAAGTGAGAAGTGTGTACGTAAACAAAGTTGGGGAAAATGCAAAAAAATTGGAAAATAAGCGGAAGTTAACTTTACCGAGGACGGAACCGATGAGCCAAGGGTTGCCGATTAAAAAGTCGTAGCGAAACATTGACGTATTTGCAAAGAAACGAATGTACAAGTAATAAGAAAAGCAGACAATCAAAGGCACTTAACAATTTTTCAAGTGCACAAACAAAAGCGCTGGAAAAGGTAAACACTTTTAGTGGAGTGCCCTCTTACACATGTACATATGTATATACCTCTAAACGGTTTCATACGTTCAAGTAGATTTAAAATATGAATAGCATCTACTAATGTTTAATATGTTTGGAGAATTTCTTCGCTATAATGGAAACTTGTTAAAATTAGTGACGGATTCGCGCATAAATGCAAACTTATTGACATACACATGTAATATATAGTATATGTTTATTAAAATGAAAGGAAAATTTATTAAATCAGTATCAGATTTATTCGGCCTGTAAGGATATGTGTAAGCAATAATTCGAACAAAAATTTCGACATCTTGATCAAGGTTTCTTACAAAATAATTGGTAATATATGTACTCACTTTTATCAAAACATGGTTTAATTATATATTTATCACGATACCACATTAGTATTCCTGAACGTTCTGATGATCCTACAACAGCACTTATGCATCATGATGAATTTTCAAAAAATACATATTATCAATAGAATGGACAATTGTGCAGGCAGAGCCACACCGTGTGCTGTGGGTTAAGAAAAAACTTCACGTTAGTATGGAGATTAAATTAATATGTAAATAAATATGTTGTTGTATTGAAATAATTCCTATGCAGTGCAACACTAAACTAATCAAGAAAAAACAAGTAAGGAAGGGCTAAGTTCGGATGTCACCGAACATGTTATACTCTCGCACGATAAGTGATAATCGAGATTTCATTATCCGTCATTTACATATTTTTCAAATACCGTATTTGTGTAAAGTTTTATTCCGTTATCATCATTGGTTCCTAATGTGTATATTATACAGAGAAGGCATCAGATGGAACTCAAAATAGCGTTATATTGGAAAAAGGCGTGGTTGTGAACCGATTCCACCCATATTTCGTACATGTCATCAGGGTGTTAAGAAAATATTATATACCGAATTTCATTGAAATCGGTCTAGTAGTTCCCGAGATATGGTTTTTGGTCCATAAGTGGGCGACGCCACGCCCATTTTCAATTTTAAAAAAAGCCTGGGTGCAGCTTCCTTCTGCCATTTCTTCCGTAAAATTTAGTGGTAATGACGTTTTTTGTTAGTAGGTTAACGCACTTTTAGTGATTTTCAACATAACCTTTGTATGGGAGGTGGGCGAGGTTATTATCCGATTTCTTCCATTTTTGAACTGTATATGGAAACGCCTGAAAGAAACGACTCTATAGAATTTGGTTGACATAGCTATAGTAGTTTTCGAGATATGTACATAAAACCTAGTAGGGAACGGGGCCACGCCCGCTTTCCAAAAAAAGTACGTCCAAATATGCCACTTCCTAATGTGATCCTTTGTGCCAAATTTCACTTTAATATCTTTATTTATGGCTTAGTTATGACACTTTATAGGTTTTCGGTTTCCGCCATTTTGTGGGCGTGGAAGTTGGCCGATTTTGCCCATCTTCGAATTAACCTTCTTATGGAGCCAAGAAATACGTGTACCAAGTTTCATCATGATATCTCAATTTTTACTCAAGTTACAGCTTGCACGGACGGACGGACGGACAGACAGACATCCGGATTTCAACTCTACTCGTCACCCTGATCACTTTGGTATATATAACGCTATATCTGACTCTTTTAGTTTTAGGACTTACAAACAACCGTTATGTGAACAAAACTATAATACTCTCCTTAGCAACTTTGTTGCGAGAGTATAAAAATGTAACTTCGGTTGCACCGAAGCTGTAATACCCTTCACAAATAAAAATAAACAATTACTTCGAAAATTAAACCGGTCTTGATATATTGGTCCTATCTGAACAATATAATATATTCGAAAATTCTAATGTTGACTTGGGCAAAAAGTTTCATATCTAATCTGATAACAATTTGCATTTTGTAAATTAAGAAACCTCACAGATTGGTCTATGTATATATTGTCTAAGGTTTACAGCAAAGCGGATGTTTGGAAATCCGAATGTTAGGTACATGGGGACTTGAGGAAGTATTGCTCTAATTTTATCCATTTTAGACAAAGTTCAATGCTATACTTCATAGATTGACTGATATTTTCTATAAAAAGTTCGCAATAGAAACTGGAGTCCACATATTTGGTGTCTGGGTCCTAAAAACTCATAATGTGCAAAGTTTTATACTAATAACTGCACTTTTAGTATTTTAGAAACCGTTATATGGGTAATGACGTGGTTATTTGAAGATTTTATCCATTTTCACAGCGTGTAAAGAAATGCGAACAATATTTCCTCTCAAGTAGTTCGGCTGATGAGTACCTTAAACTAGTCACGCGGCGAAGCTAAACTCATTTTTAAACAAGTAAGGAAGGGCTAAGTTCGGGTGTCACCGAACATTTTATACTCTCGCATGATAAAGTGATAATCGAGATTTCATTATACGTCATTTACATATTTTTCAAATACCGTATTTTTGTAAAGTTTTATTCCGCTATCATCATTGGTTCCTAATGTGTGTATATATTATACAGAGAAGGCATCAGATGGAATTCAAAATAGCGTTATATTGGAAGAAGGCGTGGTTGTGAACCGATTTCACCTATATTTCGTACATGTTATCAGGGTGTTAAGAAAATATTATATACCGAATTTCATTGAAATCGGTCTAGTAGTTCCTGAGATATGGTTTTTGGTCAATAAGTGGGCGACGCCACGCCCATTTTCATTTTTTAAAAAAAGCCTGGGTGCAGCTTCCTTCTGCCATTTTTTCCGTAAAATTTTGTGTTTCTGACGTGTTTGTTAGTCGGTTAACTCACTTTTAGTGATTTTCAACATAACCTTTGTATGGGAGGTGGGCGTGGTTATTATCCGATTTATTCCATTTTTGAACTGTATATGGAAATGCCTGAAGAAAACGACTCTGTAGAGTTTGGTTGACATAGCTATAGTAGTTTCCGAGATATGTACAAAAAACTTAGTAGGGGGCGGGGCCACGCCCACTTTTCCAAAAAAATTACGTCCAAATGCCCCTCCCTAATGTGATCCTTTGTGCCAAATTTCACTTTAATATTTTTATTTATGGCTTAGTTATGACACTTTATAGGTTTTCGATTTCCGCCATTTTGTGGGCGTGGCAGTTGGCCCATCTTCGAACTTAACCTTCTTATGGAGCCAAGGAATACGTGTACCATGTTCCATTATGATATCTCAATTTTTACTCAAGTTACAGCTTGCACGGACGGACGGACGGACAGACAGACATCCGGATTTCGACTCTACTCGTCACCCTGATCACTTTGGTATATATAACCCTATATCTGACTCTTTTAGTTTTAGGACTTACAAACAACCGTTATGTGAATAAAACTATAATACTCTCCTTAGCAACATTGTTGGGAGAGTATAAAAATTGTTCGCCCATAAGTGCCTAATACCTCATCCGAAATAACATTTTTGTATCTTAATTTAGTGCTTAGTTATTTCACTTTATATGTTTCCGCTTAACGTCACTATGTGGCATCATCAACAGGGTTTGTCCGGAAAGTAATAACACTGAGTCGATTTAAAAAAAATTTATTGAACCCGATTGCAATTCTTCAAAAACTTTCAAAATAGGCTCCTTCTGCGTTGATGCAGCGTTGCCAGCGCGATTTCTAAGCATTGAAGGCGTCGACGGAAGGCAATCTCCGGAATAGCCTTGAGAGCCGAGGTGCATGATGCTTGGATCCCCTCTGTCGTCACAAATTGCTTGCCTTTCATCGGCCTTTTCAAGCAAGGACACAAAAAAAAGTCCGGTGAGCCGGGGCATTGTCGTAATGCAACTTCCAATCGGCTGCGATGTCTTGTCAGACCCGATTTACCATTCGTTTGAGTCTCTTGAGGACTTTCATATAAAACTTGGGGTTGACGGTTTCTCTAGGAGGAAAAATTCATGGTGAGCGATGCCTTTGATGTCAAAAAAGGTAATGAGTATCGTTTTCACTTTGATTTGCTCATTCTTCCCTCCCTTTCAAAAGCACCTCTAAAAAGGCCTGGTACCACCGAAACACACCACTTCTAAAGAAACATCTGGGTAAGCCTGTTTGTACATATCAAACGACTCTGTCACGGATTTACCGAGTTTCGTTCAGAATTTATTCGCGTACCTCTGCTCTAACGAACGCTGCATTTTCGGCTTGCACCACTCAGAAAAACAGGTCGTGCGAAATGTTTGTCCAGGTGCTGGAGACCAGCCGCTCGTTTGTTAGCTAGGATCGCCCTCTACCGAATCCAGTCGGTGCGCACACGCTCCGAAGTACAGTGGCGGCGGAAAAAAATCAGTCCTATTACTTTCCGAACAAAACCTGTATATCTTAATTTTTACTCAAATTGTAAGCGATACACGGACGGACAGACAGAGATAGAATTTCAACTCGTTTCGTCATCCCTGATTACTTATATAGTACATATAGTATATAACTCCAATTTATCTCTATTAGTTTTAGGTGTTTAGGGTTTCATCGCTCATGTTGGCAGCAAACATAACAAGATATGAATATACTACTTACAACAACAATATCCTAACTAAAATCGGGCCAGTCAGAACTTATCAAAATTAGTTGGCTCAGAAGTAGAACAAATTGATAATTTCGTAATATTTCTCAGAGGAACTGAAAAATAACTCAATCAAAATTATGTTACTACAATGTCTACTGATTGGTTTGCAAAATGCGCCCGACAATTGGTGTGATCTTAATTTGAATTCATGGCGAACTTTTTGGCTAACATTCGATTACTCATAAATTACGGTTAGTTCTATAGTAAAATTCTTATTTATTATTTAATTTATTATGGGAAATCAATTTGTGTGTCGCAGTCCCAACCCAATAAGGGCTCCACACAAGTGTATAAGTGCGAATAAGTACGTGCTCATAAATCGCCTCAATATTTTATGTACTGTGGCGAGCACTGCAGTAATCATCTATCACTTAGCTATTATATAAAATGGTTAGTTTATTGTATATCAATGTGTGTGTGCGCAGAACCCTTCCATTGACATTGCTACTGTTGAATTTAAAATAAGACATTTGGTAACTCTTCTGTTGAGAAACTCCTTTCATCATATTCAGCAGACCAAAGGAGCGAAACAACAATCACAGTAGCATGGGTTGGTGGTGGACAAATGCAATCAGTGACGTTGCATATTTGGCTGAATCGAACGAAAAGTCACAAATTATTGCTGCCTAAGCATGTATGTGTGTGCATGTAATTGCTGTTGGTGCATCAATATATGTATATACATACATATGTGAGTTCAATCTGCTATTTATGGCGTTTACCTTGCCTTACATGCAAATAAATTATGGCTATGACACAAGTACTAGATGGAATGTGATATCTTTGCACTGTGTTTATAATATATTGTGTAATGAACTCCATTTATTTCGCTCTTCCTTGCCAAATTTTCCATTTGTTGTCTATAGATTAAATGATATCTGCTGTTATATGACCATTGCTAAAAATGCTCCTGAACGACAGACGAACTCTGTCAGAACATTTCTTTGATAGAAAGAAACTTGGCGGCTCTAAATTGCCATCCGAAAGACGAACGCTGTCATTTAAACCTTTGTTGAGTTTGTTCGAAAATTGTTCAGTCAAAGATCTCCGTAGTAGTCTTACACGTCAGCGAGCTAAACATTTTTGTTTTGGTATATTTTCTGGTATGTTTCACAGTTTAGTAAATTATTTTATAGCAACTATGTCGTATTGTTTCCTTTATGACAAACAGTGTATTTGAAACAACTATGGAGTTAACAGTTATGAAATAACTTAATATTCTTTCTAAGCTTATTACCATTGCAACGCTATGCATTTACGTGCCTGCTAAATGCACTTTCAATATTCGAACATACATATATGTATGTATATATTGAAAAGATATAGAGCATAGTGCATCTTCTGCCATGTATTCATGTGCCTCAGCATATTTGTACTCATACGTACATATCTTGGCATTTGCACGGAATTCTATTTCTTCCATAATTATGGGCATTTGGCAATTATTTTGTGGTGTAGGTATGTTCAATGGTTTTGAATTGTTTCTTAGTGGTTTGTAGAGCAGAATTATTAATGCTGTTGGTTAAGGTTTTGCGGTATCGATAACTCATTGAGTATTCATACTCAGACGACTATAGGAAGGTTGTAAACTGAGTAGTGGAGTCTCCGATCTCAGTTTCCACATCATTAGCACTGATTTCGAATGCAGAACTGATTGGGTGAATTATGTAATGTTAGTAAAAATAAACAAATTAAATTTACCGAAATAGCTAAATGAAATCTTAGCTTGCTTTGAGTGATAAATCCTCTTCCTTAGTCTTGTGGATATTCAGATATTGGATACATTTATATGTACCATATTAACAAATAATTAACTAAAACGAAATTAAAATATTTGATTTAAAAAATATCTCAACTTACTCTTGGAGCATTTAGTACATAAGATAACTTAGTAGCTCAAAAACTTGGATTCCTCCATTGCACCTTCTCGTTCAGGTCTAATAAGCAATTTAAGGCTGATTAGTTATCTATCCTTTCGTTGTATTCAAATACCATTAAATTGAAGTCTCTAGTCATACATTGCAAAATTCCAATCATTTTTGATAATTGCATTAATTAATTAAATTACTCTTTGATAATTAAGAATTTGTAAGATTGCAAGATGTAAACCACTGATCGGGTGAGTTAATATAGAAAGTTCCTTACAATCGACAAGGTGGACGTTTATTTGCAGCTGAGTGGCGTATTTTGTTACATACTTAGTACATTTAAGCTCACACACTCTTGTGCTCACTCTCATCAAGCCAAAAATGTGATCCAATTAGTATAGCATTGCCATAGGGTAATAATTCTTATTACAACTCTACTAACCTCGAAAAACTTCAAAGAGGTTGTGGAGAGAATGTATTCCAAAAAGATTACTCCATGGAGTATGTACAGAAAATTACTTCTGAAATCGCTTTGTTTGGTTGTTTACAAAATCCTAAAACATATTAAAACACAATTTATTAAAAAAAATTAATTCCAAACATGTCGGTCGTTCAACCATGAGAAGCTAAGAATGATCTGGATATAACGAAGATGTAAGTCGGTCCACTACTGCTTTGCAGATGAGTATTTTGAAAGTGGTGGTGATGAACCTAGCTTCTTTTGTAGGAGTTAACATATGTATGTAGCACAGTGTATTTGAAACGATAGTATACACCGTATATACTTGTATAACCGCATTGAATTTCTTCTGAGTTTATGCATATAGTAATTATTGTGCAATCACTGCCATTACTAGCAATGGTAATACGTGTGGTGGTTGCCAGCAAAGGACTGTTAATCAAAAATAATCATAATAACTAAGGGGTACTATATCGTTGCGCATGTGTGCAAAGTAATCTTCGTGCATGCACAAGTAAGACCGATATGTCCTCTTATCCCCGATTACCCTTCAAACTTGTGGTCTACAAATTTATGTCTACAATTTAACTTCAAGCCCGATAGCATCCTGTGATAACATACTCTTAATTGCTAGCCTTTCGTTGCAATTAAGTTATTTAATTACAAGAAAGCACATTTATATGATTCACAAGCACAGCAAATTGCACATGGTTCTTGCTACTTGTGTTAATTAAAGCCGGACCTACGTTATAAATATACTTCACATTTACTTTGTACTTGATTGACTTATTTGAATTTTGTTTAGTTCTAAATTAGATGTCAAAGCATTGATGGAATGCCAAATTCCTTATAGGTTTAGCCGAGAATGCAAGTACATAGGAAAGCTCTATAGGTTCGAGCGACGTGCATTAAAACAAGTAAGGAAATGCTGTGGTCGCTGTCATATACATACTACGTAACTGCAGTAATTAACGGATTGTGTGAAGTAAATCAAGATAGCTGCGAAGAAAATGTATAATAAAAAACATGGTGATAATTATTAGACTTACGATAGTTATTGTCTGGTTCTGCTTCGCTTTCGTGAGAACAATATATTTTATGCTTTGAGTAGCATGCTCCAATTTCATCAATTTGAGGTAAAGATCATGCCTTGCTAAGAGATTTTGAATACGGTGGATGCTCCAACAATTCGAACTTTAATTCATGGATTTTAGCCATTGTCAAAATGCTCTTGTGACACGGTGGATTGTCCTGTTGAAAAATAATTTTTTCTTCTGTAAACCGGGTCTTTTTTCACAAATTTTTTCCTTCAACTAGTCCAAAAGATTGCAATAAGATTCAGAATTAATTATTTTATCAGTGTGCAAGTAATCCACACACAAAACTCCTCTCGAATCCCAAAAAACTGATGCCATAACCTTCTTGGCCGATTTCCGGGCACGAACTCGTTTCGAAGCCGAACAACCAGGTTCATACCACGTTTTTGCCTCTTGTTTTCATTCAGGATCACGGTGATAGTGCCAAGTCTCATCCATAGTGATAAATCGACGCACAAAACCCACTTTATCCGCTCCAAATGGTGCTAAGAAAGTCGCATTCGAATGTATTTTTCTTCCATTGTGAGCAAACCCAAAATTTTACTTAAAATATGGCTCACACTGCCTAATAAGATGTGTAGAGCCTCTACTAAATCTCTCTTAGTCAATCGAGGATCTTCTTAAGTCAGATACTGTATTTTGGCTGTGATTTTTGGTGTTGATGCGATTTTTGGACATCCTTCGTGTGGATCGTCTTCAAGGCCTGTGCGACCACGTTTAAATTCAGCAACCCATCTTTCTACTGTTCTGGTTGCTGAACAATCATTATACAAAACTTATTGAACAACCTGTGTAAAAACAATCAGATATGTCCGTTTCAATATTTTGATGTAAAAAGTAGTAATGTTGTAGTATTTTGTAAACAAATTATACAATTATTAATATGTACTAGATATAACTTATAAAATAACTTACGTTTATACCATCTGGCCATCTACAATGGGCGATTACTACTACATAAACGTACCAACTGCAAGGTAAGTGGTTGAGAAAAGTCTTAATGTTTTTAAAAAATATTTTCATATGTAAATACTAGCTTCATTGTGCCAATTGAAAATAGGACACCTTATGTTTGAAGGAGTAAACCACCTCTTCTGCCATAACCTCAAGATGAGAGAAAGTTAAAATTGCACCACAAGGCGACAGTATGCAGAATACTATATGTACACAAGTATGCGCAATAATTATGCACACACTTTCAACGTCTACATGCAAATGTGGTCCTTAATGTATTGCGTTGCAATTAAAATCGTAGTACTGTATCTTCTGAGGTGGCGAGGATGTCAACATGGCGTGTAAAATAATGAGTGGAAATGAAATCAAGGTAAGTCGTTCAACTGAATTGCAGAGCGTTCAAGCGCTGAAACGGCGACTTGAACTTAAGATGCTTGCGACAAAGTAAGAGCGAACGAGATAGAGGGAGAAAGCACTCCATAAATATGCAATGACACTGGGAAATTATTAATAAATATGCAACGCCTCTGCAGTCTGCAGTGCAGCCAATGCATAAAAATAAACACAGACATCTATGCGCTGTTATAAAGGGGTCTTCGACAGGAGTGAATGATTTTCAGCCGCCAATTTTATATGAATGCATACGCCATTCAGTTTCAGAATTTTTTAATGCTAATTATGCATATGGAACATACGGATTACAAATAGAAACAAATGAAAACACTCATTCGAATTAAACATGTTATCGTCCTCATTGAAAACACCTGTATACAGACGTAGTTCATCTCTGCAATGCCACAATTTCAAGGCTCACATGCAATGTATAGTAAAAGTGAGTACTGCGTAATGTGAGGCGAAAGATACATGCACATACGTTAAGTGCAGTAATATAAAAAGTCGAAACATAAAGCGAAACGAAAGCCAACCGAGCGCTATGGAATTAAATAGTGAAGCGATAAAAATCATTAAATTTAATTTTACGCAAATTCGAAAGTAATTTCAACGCGTGTTTTGTGCTTTTATGTAACCGAATAGATTAAGAGTAGGCTGTTGCTGTAGATGCCTTTGTATTAGCTTGTCTTGCCTTGGTTACAGTTCGTCTCCGTGACAGTGCCGCTGCTCATAATGCTTCCTGTCTTGCCGTTTTTTAGCAAGAAGCAACATTTTCTACATTTTCATGCTTCCTTTCATGAACTTTTTTCAGCGCTTATCTGTCTGACTTCCTGTATTCGTTTCGCAAGCTTTCCGAGCTCGTATTATTTAATTTGCGTTGCGTTAATTTGAAATTTTTACTCTTTAATGCCGTAATTGGCTGAGGAAGTTTCGCTACTGCTTACAACGCTATAAAATTTGTTGAGCCGAAAAAGGGGAATGGCTTTCGAAGGAAGTGTCTTAAAGTAGGTTGTACGTTCTACAACATTTAAAATATGCTCTTTTCAAGCAAATATAATTCACTTAAGAATATAAAAATTATAGTTATGTAAGCTTAAATATTTCTACTGGTAAACATACACACAGACGAGCAGCAACAGAAAGGATTTTCTTATTATTTTATACTTTCACAAGGAAACTTTTAAGGCATTTTGCGTTTAGTCAATACACAATGGAAATTGATGTAATGCCACAAGCTTTTGGCTCACCAGCCTAACCGACATAAAAAGTCGGTGGTATTGGTTGGGAAAGAGATGGGGGAGTGTTGGGTTTCGCTAGCAAAAGGAGTGATGACCGAAAGAGTAACGGATATTACGTTTGCTGAGATAAAACAGTTAATTTAGAACCAGTAAGAGGAGAAGTAAAACACAAGCCAAAGTGATTTAAAAGTAGATCTTAAAATGAGTTATTATCTTTGTTTCTTTCACACTATGTCTACCTCTGCGAACAATAACCGCTGAAAGTTAAAAAAAATAATAGCGTTTATGATTCAGCTTCCATTTATTCAGATTTCTCCACTTATTTCATTATTATAATTTTGCTGAGTGATAATTTGAATTTATGATCTGCTTTTTTCGCCTAAATCAACGATTGCTAATATTTCTAAAATTAAGCATAAATAATAATCCCTTCTTATGATAACAAAATTGATTCTTTTATACAATTTTTCCTTTCATTTCATCTTTGACATATTTTACGCAATTAAACTAATAAGTGAGTTATTTTTCTTCATTTAATTTTTTATGCGCGCGGAGGCTTTATTGATATCTGGTGTCTTCTTATAAATCTAGTTAATTTGATATTTTATCAAATTGTTTAGGCTATTTATTTGTATTTTCATGATGAGCATCAATTTAATGTTAGTGTTAAGCTCCCGCAGCATGCTACTTAGAGTATAATAACATTGATAATTTAACACAATAAAACATACTCAGTGAATATGAAATAATAACATCTATAACATCTTTGGATCGTCTGTTCTATAATATTTGATAGTCGAAAAAGTATTTTCGTATTTATAATGAACTTTAATGAACTAAGTACAAGGATCGATCCAAAATAAACAGGACTTTTTGAATCTAGCGCCCCTTGGTGGCGCCCTCTATACGCCGACTGGTGCGTTAAAATCTGCTATGTTTATCGATTGTCCAGTGACATAACAATTTCATGATATTTCATCGATTGGAAGTGAAGTTATTGCGTTTTAAGTGTCAGTATGTTTGTGTTATCGGTGCGAAAATGAGCAATTAAATTTTGTTTTAAAATTGGTAAAACTTTTACCGAAACGTTTCAATTGATGAAACAAGTTTATGGCGATGATTAGTGAAGACAATGCTGACTTTTTTTTATGATCCCGAGGGTATTGTCAACAAAGAACTTAGTAGACTCGTCCAAAACGTTAATGCGGTATTCTACCTTGGAGTTTTAAAGCGTTTGGTGCGGTGAAGAAGAAAGTTGTCGTTTGTTGCACGATAATGCGCCGTCTTGTCGACCGACGCTTGTGACTGATTATTGGACTGAAAATCAAATTTTAACCATTAATCACTCCCCGTATTCACCTGATATGGCACCGTGCGTCTTCTTACTTTTCGGAAACATGTGTTTGCCCATGAAAGGAATGCGTTATGCAGACGTAGAGGCTTACACCGACATACTGGCGGCCATACCGGCCATCGAGTACTCGTTCGACATGCTTTTGGACCGTGCAAAAAGCTGTATTGAAGCAGAAGGAGACTATTTTGAATAAAATAAATTGATTTTGCCGAAAAAAATATTTGTTCTTTTTTTTTAAAGTCCTGTTTACTTTGGAACGCACCTTGTATGTACCATTTTGGTCGGCGAAAAACTGCGACAAGTAATTTTCAAAGGCTTCTCTTGAAGCCAACTTTACTCCATTTATGGAGTTCTGCATTGATCGAAATAAATGGTAGTCCGATGATGCAAGGTCAGGGCTATATGGTGGATACCTCAAAACTCCCCAGCCAAGCTCTGCCAGTTTTTGCCAAGTCATCAAAGTGGTATAGCGTTGTCCAGATGGAAGACGAAGCCCATTCTATTGATTAGTTCTGGCCGTTTTTACCGATTGCTGGTTTCAATCTCATCACTTGTTGACAGTAAAAAGTAACCTTTCGAGGCGCCAATCCTGGCTTTGCGACCATTTGATGCACCTAGGAGGCTCATTGTGATACACTGAGACTAAAGTCCCCTCATTCAATTGGTTCCTCTCAGAGCTTCAGCCATGCTTCTGATGAAGTTAATCAGTGGAAAAAGTTTTATCTGTGCAATTTCCGACAATAGTCTTTATGTTACGTTCCTAAATTGAACAACCGGAAGAAAGTTCTTGTACGGAAAATTTTTTTTGACGATATATCGCCACGGAATTTGGCATGGATTTTTCTAAGGCAATAATAATCTCCAAAGAAACTGTTCAAATCGGATCACTATAACACATAGTTGCCATACAAACTGACCGATCGAAATCAAATTTTAATTAATGTTTTGTACTTGTGAAGCGTATTATAGCTTCAGTGCAGCCGAAGTTAACGGTTGTCCTTGTTAAATATTGGTTTTCACGCATTAAGCTCTGCCTTACTTATTTTATTCTTCATTTTAGCTTGTGCCGCTATATCGAATTGAGACGGTACTTTAAGTAGGCACATTTTTTATATTATACATTTAAAATTTTTACTCTATAAATTAAATACATTTTAAATTTTTCCTAATTTTTTCATTTTTTTATTTACCCGATTGCCATATTTTTCTTATACAAGTGTGTTTATTGCCCTTGAACCATGTCTTCTAATTAATTATTATTGGGTGTAGCGCTCTTTAGCTAGCCACATATGCGAGTACAAACTTCTTTGTTCGTGTATGCCTTCCATTAACGCGGTTTGACCTCAAGATTCATCTTCATTAGCAGCGTAACAGCGGGATTTCGCCAAGAGCTGCAGCGGTGAAAAAGAATGGATAAGAGAATGTGATTTGAAAAAGCGTAGGTTAAAATGTGTGCCTTGTCTATGGAATGTGGTTGCACGCAAAGCATTTATAATATGGCAAAACACAGATGCCTCATCGGTTGAGAAAATCGCAAAATATGTGACACGTCTTGTAGGGCGCGTATAAACGGCAGAGTAAAACATGGCTGACATTACAAGGCCATAGTCGAAGATGGGTGGAAGGATGTGTTTGTTTGTGTGACATTACGTTTGTTAATTTGATAAACGAGCACAAATTCAATCAAATCAATCGGCACTTTGTTAGTTTGGAACTGAATAATGTCCGTATTAGTTGAAGCGGGTTAGTTGGAGTTTGCAATGGGAAAGTCTTTAAAAGCAACACGCGTATGAGTACAAGTAGAGATGCGGTTATAACAAACAAAAGCTATGACAGGTTTTCGAACATTAAAGTTATATGAGGCTGTTTTCGGAAGCAACAATTTTCGGTAAAATATTAAATATGTGGTTTTGCAATTATTATTTTTATTTTAAGTATGTGGGAAATTAACATGAACATTTTATTTTATTACATATTTTTAGATGCAACAAGACCCATACATGTTTAACAGACAGTCTGTATCGAACAGTAGACTAGAGAGTATACTAGAGGAGGAACTACATAAGCACAGTGAATACAGACGGGTTCTGAAGCTGTTGTATATACGTAGCCTCAGAAAGATCAGTAAATGAAATACATAAATGCAAGGGCAGAGCCAAGGGTGCTGAGGTATGTAGGGGGAAAAATCAAACAATGCAAACCAAAACATGAACATATGTTGGAACAGCTGCTGCAGTTGCCGTTGCCTCCAGTGTTGTTGTTGATTTTTATTGTCGATGATGTTTTGCATTTTGTAGTGTAGAGCTTTTGCTCTTGTGTCATGTTACTGTCAACTAATCCACTGACCGACAACATGGCCAACATGCAAGCAGTTTACTTACTTACATATATGATATAGTGTACAAGTACATACGAATAAGTAATTTCATACACATATCTGTATACATATGTAAGTACTTCGCCCTATATGTACATATGAATACATATGAACGACAGCAAACCTCGCTTTCTGCCTTAACGTACATCGAATGGCTGTGAGTATGGATTGACTAGAAATACAAACTTTACAAAAACCTCTGCTTTTTTGCAAGAAAATTAAACTCTTCCGGCTGTAGTTAACCCTCAGCTCCTCCACTTACAGTAATATCTATTCTGAACTTCCTTAGACTCACCTTAAGCTAATGAACCTTCATCTAAAGCTTCAAAACACTTCTTCTTTTCGAACAATCCCTTGACATTTAGAAAAGCTCTACTCTCTTTTTGAGGCTTTTGCTTTTGTTCACATTTCAGTTGTTTTCTGTGTGATAGAGTAAGAAAATTTTTGAATAGAAAAGTGAAACGGAACATATTTTCTGACACTGAATTTTAAGTTACATTAATTTTCAATTAAGAAATTAAACATGTTTGTTTCATTACTTAGTCCTTTTCAGTGCATGCAGATTGGTTTTGCTGCTGTTGTTTAATTGGACGCTGTGGTCAATATATTGTAGACGTCAACTTGCTCAGATATCTCTCCTATCCTTTTCCTTTTTTCCTTGCAGTTCAGTCTTTATCAGCCGATAGTTACTGCAACAATTGCAGCTTGTTTTGATGCTTGCTTCCTTTATTTTCAATGATTTTAGTGTTATGCACTGTACCATTCACACATGCATGTCATTTGCAAAAGAAGGCATACATATATAGCATTCAGAAAAATATACAGGCCTTCCTATTTGCCCCATTTCACAGTTGCTTTAATGTCCTTACCGCATTGGTTTTGCGGTTGGATGCTGTGATGTACCGTTATAGGCTTGTGGTTTTCACTTCCACAAGCTTTGCCTTTGCTTGTAGTGTGTTACTGGAATCTGTTTTTGTCCTCTCTAGCCCTGTAGCTTTAAAGAAAATCATTGTGTCGTGTTTCTTAATTTTAAAATGACCTTGCGTATTAGTGGCTTTATTAGAAGTAAAATTCAATTACTACATGTATTTTCAATGTAGTGTAAGGTTACATTTCTAGAGGTATGAGTTATTTAATTGAAAGCTAGAAAAATAAAATTTTCAATAAATTGTTTTATTAAGGATTATGAAAATGTAGGCGTGGTTAGGCTCTGACCTCGCATATTTTCATTTTCAAATTAGTTGAAGAGGTCATTACAGCGTAGATAGATAGAGTGGCTGTCTAACGACTGCTGCTTTATAGTTTCATCTTCTTCTACCTTCAGATATATTAAATGATAGTCATTATAAAACGTTCCTAGTCTACGTCATGCCGGTCTATTACACAGTTAGCACTTCTACTAGAGTTCTTATATCATAATTTTAATAGTCAGCATGTGCGGCTCTTATTTCATTAATGCCAACTTTACTGGCTTGTTGAGGAAGTCAGGGATTGTTTTCACCGAGGCTCAGCCATGTTTAAACAGTTTTTTTTGTAAGTAGCCAGATATATTCCGTCTTTTTCAGAGTGCCTGTTCTGGCTAGTTCGTTTGCTTTACAGTTCCCAGGGGTAGTATCACTATGTGCTGGAACTCATTGTATTAGATGAACTAAGATACCAAGGCATTCTTTCACGAAGTTTGACGAAACCGTAAGATACTTTACTAATTTCAAAGCCGCCGGGTTGTCTGAATATATTATTGGATATTCCTTGTTGTGAGCACCCGCCAAGTCGGAATAAGAAGACACTATTTAATTCCTGTGATCTCCGATTGGAAGACACTGTAGGGATCTGGTGATAATGCATAGAAACGAAAAATGGGTACTTAATCTTAAATTTGAAGTCGAAGTAATGTGTAAGAACATTGAATTCATCTTAAAGTTAGTGAAGCTAGAAGCATACTCTAATTTAAGAATATGTTTATTAGGAAGTTATTGTTAGACTGTCGTTTTACACAATATCGTCCAGGAGAAGTGATCTCCAGTGAATGTGGTTCAATTTTGGTACGCTTCAGACGGTTGTATAATGTTCATTTCATCACTAATGTACTTCCCGATATAAGTTAATCCCATAGAAGGCATTGGAGCTTTGACCGTCTGACCATTTATTAGCAGTTACAAATAGTACAATAATATAGCCATCAATCTTTGTTTGAGAGTAAACACTAGCAGATAGTAAATAAATATACGGATTTGTAAAGTGGGAGCTGGAGATCCATTAATGCGTTTAAACAAGGACTTTTGAACTTTGAAAAATATTGACTTTTAATGAATAAAACTGTAAGCTGATAAGTTTAGCTTGAAAAGAAGCTTAATATTAATACAATGCAAAAATTATTGCATTAACATTCGACAATATTTCATTGATATGAATTTTTCAATAGTGAGTGTTTCTCTGTTGTTTTCTATTTTTATTTTCATGCTTGCACTTAGCTTGTGAGTATGTATGTACATATGTAAATGGAGTTTTTTTTTGATTATATAAGGATGTGGCTTGGGTTGTGCAGACTATTGTAGGCCTTTAAGTTGCTTTGAATTGACAGCAGCTAGTGCGCGTTAAGTGTTTTGAGTACCAAATAAAAGTGGATGAAAACAGCGTAATGCTCGAATTTATTGAATGCCATTGGTGCGAGTGTGTGCGTCTGAATGCATAAATTTATTTTCCCTATCTTGGCGTTATCTGCCACTTTATATTATATTAGCTCTGTCAAGATACTTAATAAGCATTAGGGCGAAGTGTGAGTGCGCTTTTTGAAGCGAAGATATATGCTTGTGTGTATTTCCTTTCAGTGTTCATGGCCACGTATGTTCACGCTCTTTCCGGCCTTTTAAATTGATCTCCAGTCACTTATCCATGTATGCAATTTTCAACACCTTTTTAGACAATGAGCCTCCTTCGCAATTTCAATTTAGGCGGGCTTAGCCTTTCAAGTGTTTCTCCTTCCTACCGCGGAAACTAGTCGCACGGTCTATAAAATATAAAATAGGGTTCTTTTCAGTGGGTTTTATCTACAATATAAGCCGACTATCAAGTAAGAAATTGTTTGGGCTCAATGAGGCTTTTTTCTAGCAAATTATGAGGAGTCGATAAAGAATATATCATTTTCGAGCCGCCATACTTCAGCAAATTATAAAAGAAAAGAGCATGAGATAGAATTCTTTTCAATGCCTTTGTTTGAGTTTATACTATAAAATATATTGAAATAGCTTATATTAAGTGCTTTTATTTTATATATAATATTATACATAGTATATAAAAAAATATAAGTTCCCACACGTAGGTAGCGAGTATACAGTTATGTATGTACAAAAATCGTAAGGGCAGTGGTATGCAGTGAATGAAATTAAAGTTCATCTAGAAATGTGTGGGAAATCAACGCCAATTAACTAATTAAATTAATTGAGAACAAACTAAATACAAGTTTTTTTCAATTTGACCCATATTTTGCAAACACTTGTATTTTATTTGCAATTGTTTTCATATTTGCGATATTGACATGTGAAAAAAATAAGGACACGTTGTTGTTTACTATAAAAAGTACCATATTAAATAAAAAAGTAACTGGTTTTTAAATTTCTAAGTAGTTTAATATTTTGTTGAAAATCCATGGTTGTTTAAAACTTATCGACACCGCTTCCGCATAGAGTCAACTAGGTTCGGGCAGACGATAACCGGAATTGCATTCGATGAATTTTGAATAAGTTGAAAAAGCTCTTCATTATTACTTGGGCACTTTTCTCTTAACGACGCTTTCACTGTATTCCACAAATTTTCAATAGATTTTAGATCCGGGGACTGCGGTGGCCACTCCATTATTGACCCTAAACCAATCTTTTGTATATTTAGCTGTGTTTTTATAGCATAAATCTTGTAGTATTGCCACAGACAATTGTATGAAAACAATTCAGAACCATAATGTTTCCGCCAACATGTTTAACGGTCTTTATCGTATACTTAGGGTTATAGGCTGCATTATTCGGTATTTTTACATAGAATTAAATAAGTTGACTTTTGACAACTTAAGCCTTTGTTGTACGGTCAACGTATGCCCTTTTCTCGTGCTCTCTTCAGATTTTTCTTTATAAGTACTTTACGGTTAGTTGATGGGTCAACATCAATATTCAAATCATATTTTATAAGTTTTGACGAAATAAATGGATTTTTCTTATCACAGCATTCTATATTTTTTTTGACAAACACAGCTATTTTTGACTTCCTGCCGCGTGTTTCATTCTGGGGAACCCATTTTACTGCTTGTCCAACCAGTGTTCTGGAAGCATTCAGTAAATTCGCTACTTTTCTGTACAAATTTCACTGTTTCACTAAATATTTAATATGTTCTCGAGTTTTTGGATCGCAGTACTTATCCTTTCACATATCGATGCAATCAAAAGAAAAACCGGGTTTTATTTGTTTGATATTAAAACTAAAAGTATTATTTTTGCCTTATCTCTGAAAAAAACACGTTTTTGTAAAACGATTTTCGTTACTGCTTGCGGACTTTGTTAAAAACAAAATGGCTATTTTCGAAGTGTGTGCAAATACAATTGCATTTGTCTAACAGAATCTGTTTTTATATATAAAGAGTGATAAAAATGCTGTTAACTGGCAGAAATTTACATGACTTACTACAATTTTATTCTTGTTTAGTTTTTATGCATCCCTGTCATTATTATTTTTCACATAACTGTATGTCGATATTTCTACTGTACTCCAATAGCGATGCTTCTTATAAAACAGCCAACTACTGCTGCTTCAGCAGCTGACAAACTGCCAATCGCTCCATAATTGGCTTAGACGTTGAAGTGCTTGTTGCCGCCAGTCTACAAAGCAGAACTGTAACCAACAAGGAGGCCTCATATTATACAAAAAGGGATTGTAACAGGCACACAAATATCTTTACGTACAATCCTTTGTATGGAATATCGGCTGATACAATTTTATTTCCATTTTGCGTGACGAGCTTAAACATGTTTTTAGCTTACAGCTTTTCAGGTGCACGTTTTTTTCATAGCCTTGAATATACTATTATTTATTTTTAATTGTTTGTTTTGTTCATTTAAAGTAAAATCGATTTCCATAAAACCCAAAATTATGCTTATGATTCAAATTTGGAGGAGAATCTGTCCATAAATGCGGATATTGGCCCTCTTACTTTTCGCAAAGTTTGTTTCATCTGCTCTACCACATTCTAAACCCTTTTTGAACTGCTTCTAAACGTCAATTAGTTTTTTTTTCAGGGTTCCTAATTTTTTTTGGCTACATCTGAGATGAAATTCAATGCCATTCTACATATCGCATGCGTAGATATGGCCGACAAATGCATTACAGCGAAGACCGCTCTAATGATTCGATAAACTGAGTATATGAAGGAGTCCAAACAGGGTCATGCTGAAATTCTCTCCTCCTACAATTGTATCCCAGAAACCTTGGACCACTGCGTTATAGAGGTTATTCCCGGCGGCTAATTCTCGGCTCACATACCAAGGAGGGATATGTGAACTCGGAGAAGTCGCAGTGAGCTTTTTCATGGATGGGTCGAAGCTAGGAGGGAAAGTTGGAAGGAGAGTCTTAAGTAAAGAAGACTTTAGGCTACCGAATTACTACAGTGCTTTTTAGGCAGAAGTGGTTGTTATTAAGGTAGCAGTAGATTTACTGCTCCGTAGAGTAGCTCAACAAGTTTATCCTACAGCAATCTTAGAAGTTCTAACTGAACATTATCCAATAGGTATCCATGCTGTAAGGTTAAACAAGTCAGACGCAAATTGTCAAAGTTTGTTATCTTCTCCATTGTTCAGCTTTTGCAATACTGAGGCTAAAATATCTCGGCAGTTATACCATTGGCGAATAAGCAATCATAGCCGAACCTTACATTGACCGCCTCAACAAATTTGTGATTTATGAAGGTCTTTCTGACACATTTCTGATAGGAGTTCTCAATCCACAATGAACCGTCATTATAAGCTGTCCAATTAAGATTCTCTTTTTAGTATTGATCATTTAACCTAACTTAACGTCTGAAAAATCACAGATCTGCCTTTCAATGACAAATTATTGGTTATCCATCTTTATTATTCTATCTTATTTAAAAAAGCAAGAGTAATGTTATCTGTGATGTGTGATTTGCTTGCAGAAATAAATACAAAATATTGAAATTAATGTTAATTCCACCTAAGTTTAATGGAGAAAATGAGCTGTTTTACTTTTTTTAATAGCTCAAACAGATACAGTAGTAAAGTTTTTACACTTGTAAAGTTACAAGGCGCTTAGCCTTTGGGTATTTGGAAATTTCGGTAGAGTCTTATTTTTTGTATTTTTTTCAAAATAGAGGAATTAATTTCCTGTACTCCATATTTACACTCACTGTATTAAAAATAAGCGAAGAAAAATGTTCGTTTATTTCTGCCAGTGGGCGAATTCAAGTTTAAAAGCATGGGCGTATGCTGAGCGAAATTAAAAAAATATGTACAATATATGTATATACATATATGTATATGTAAATATATGTACTATAGCATGAAGTGGAATTTTACAACAAATGGGTTTGTTTGTTATGTATTTGCTTGGAACATGGAAAAGGTAACAAAGTTTGACAACTGTTCAACTTCTAGAAATGTTTGCGTCGCACACATACATACATTTATAAGCATTTTTAAATCACACGAAGAAGTGAAAAGTTTATGCATTTTTTCTCTTTTCGCTGAGAAAGCGTTGTAAATAGTCAAAAAAAAAAGGAAGATGGGGTTCTCAACTTATTCAAAGTTCAAAAGATTTCAAAATATTAAGTATTCAACAAGACCACGTGGAAATATTCTTTTGTTTTATTTACCATTTAGCAAAAAAATACTCTAATGTTCTGTTCTGTTTAGATGATTCAGCATTTGTGCTATAAAATTAAAACAAAAAAAAAACAACAGGTGAAACTACAAATGGGAGACTGAGAAAGTAGGCTGTTTTGCATTTGTGCAGCTGGAATAAATTGTAAACGAAAAGTTGTTATAACACAAATGTGATTGCTTGCAATCGCTTTCTTCGTCTTTCTACGACAAATGTATCAACTCATTAAACAGATTACTTCCATTTCTTTTTCTATGAAAAGTCTTAGCCTTATCTGCTACCTGTATATTCTGGCCAAATTTCATTTGACATCTCAGTTTTGTCTCTTACCTCTTTCTATTTGCACTGATATGTGCCGACATTTGCACTTCAGCAAGTGGTTTTCACTTCGACGCCCATCAAATGTGCACATAACTTGTCTGGAGTCAACGAGTTTCTAAATACTTACATATACAGTTAATATTAACGAGTAAAATACAAAAGATATTTGGCAAAGAGGCAACAGCAAATGGTGCAAGTTGAGAAAGGGTGTTAGTTGGTAAGCCATTTTGGGGTTTACTGACCAATATTATAAAATATTCTGTTAATAAATTGTGTGTCCAAACTTTAATCGATAACTCCATAAATGTTTATTAATAACAACAAAAAAAAAAAGAAATAAAAAAGAAATGTTCTTAGCTCAAAATTGAACACTGATAACACGACGTCCAACTATTTTGTTTGTACTTTTAAACCTTAAGTTGACTTTTAAGGCACGGCATGACAAAATCATCGAAATTTCTTTCATTGTATTAGAAGATATTATTGCACCACGAGCCAGGTTTTTGAATAGCTCAGCAAATAAAGCGCCATTATCGACGGCATATTACCACTTGATGGCCCGTACAATTGAAATTGTCTGCTCCGCAAGATATTTTATACGAATACGAGTATTGCGTCCTCTTTTAAAGCATTCATTTTAGTGTCGATATTCTTTTGTTACGTAAGTATTTACTACATTCTTTATATCTCCATGCATTGTAATTAATTTGTTCTTGTATTTGCTAAATGCCAATTTTCTTTTCAACGACTTCTTATTGTCGCTTAGTTGGACCATTGGCATCAGTGTGCTTCCGCCAGGGCGTTAATGTCAGCGTTATGAATGTTTGCAAATATTGTATGTGTGTGATAATTTGTGGGTGTATATGAGCGTGTGTATGAAAATGTATGGTGCGTAAACGGTTTCTGATTTGAATTCATTCAGAAACATTCTTAAAGTTGAAGTTTCTTCAATTCGCGGTACCAAACTGAATTTTTATAACATTGAAACCCCGCAATTCTGGAATCTTTTGGAACCCTTACCATACACACTTCCATGCATACATGCATATATATGTATGTGCTCACTTTATGGTCGAACATTGCTTCATCTTACAATTGTGCGTCGTTTGCCAATTCATGCAATGTATTCAATTCATCCATTCACACATTTATTCAATTCATTCGACAGTTGAGCGTGATTGAGCGTTATTGTGCGTCGGCTATAGCGCCCTATTGATACCATTGTAATATTTTATACGACTTTATTTGTCGTTTACTGTCTGTCGTGCCTTCGTACCTCATAGACGACGATTCCTTTTGTAATTTTATCATTTTTATTTTGATATTAAAACATTTATGTTGATTTTTTGCTGGACACTTTCGCCCATTATACCCATTTATCGCCTATTTTTCTGCTTACAAAGACTAGCGATGGCTTGAAATGTGGTAAGTCTCAATACAAGGATTTTTTTTGGTATTCACAGTTAGCACATTATTTCGGCAGCTAAATTAATTTGATTTTCAAGTATCTCTTTGGGATGTGAATGACCTTCGCGTGACCAATTAATTGATGCAAACATGTCTTAAGGATTTTAGGTCATTTTCATGAATGAAATATGCAAACTAGACTTCAAGTCGGCTTAATGCCAGTTCAATAGCAGTTTCTTATGCCAAATGAAGGCGTTGTATGCCGAATTATATATAATTAAGTTTAGTAAAAATTAGTAAAAACTGCGCTTAGTTCTGCGTTTATTTATTGTTTCAGAGTGTTTAAAATTATTTCTTGCTTTGCTTTGCTCTTGTGCATATTCTATACGAGATCTAAAACATTTTCTTCGATGATGTTTGAGAGTAGCGAGGGAATAAAAATCATTTCAAAAAAGTACAAATAATGCACATGCTACTACATAGGTCAACATAAGCAGAGTGCAACATAGACGTTGGAGGTATAAAGGCATGAAAGCATACATTTGTTAGTGTGGGCTGAAAAGCCTGTATGCTTGCTGTGGACATTCCGACCACTTGGCCACCAATAAACGTTAAAATATTGTTGCAACGAAAGCACTTACCCCAGGCATTGAGTGTGTAGAATACACAACAATCGGATGGCGCTACCCATTGAGCTTGTTGCAAAAACATAAATAATAAACAAATACCAACTGCCTAGCTGCCACAAATTATGTGCCACACATTGGTCAAGTGCGTACGACCAGTTGGTCGAAAACAAAGGCACATGTAGCAGCAAATAAACATTGTCATACATGTTTACATACAGACAAATGCGTTGAAAGTATACACAGTTAGGAAATTGTTGTGCAGTGCAGAAACAGGTTACACCAGGAAGTGTGTGAGACTGAGTGGGGCTTCTATTAGAGAGCTATTCGAGCTTTCAGCGCCTTCTTTATAGCAAATATTTTATCACTCTTTGACTATTTGTTATTTATGCGCTTCGGTTATGGCAATAATAGGCGGAAATGTCCATGAACGAATGAATTTCACGCATATATGTATATGAACACATGTATGGCTAGTTGTAATACTCGTAATAAGTGTATGCTAGTTACACCACAAATCAATTGCTTTCTACTTTTAGCATTTAATCAAATATGCACATATTCGTACTTATTTTCAAATCTCTGTAGTCTAGTACATATGTATATGGGATCATACATTGTATACATTTTGCAGAGACATATTAAAATAGGAAATGAAAAATAGACAATCAATTGGTGATTTGTAATTTGTGACATTTACTTATAGACAAACAAATAACTGCAGGACGTAAAATCCATAAATAATTTCATATAAAAAGCTTTGCAAAATTTCTCAGTCGCTTTAGTGGTTGCTCTGCCGTAATTATTTTTTTTAAATATTTGAATATTGCAATTTAAATACAAAAATAGGTTAATTTTATTCTGAATTTAAGAATAATTAAAGTCTAAAATGTATACTCTATCATAAAATGTTCTCCGATTATAACATCAATTTCCTTTTAAAACATTATTTTTCTGAAATAAACTTTCAACAACCGGGTTTTCGTACGAAGCAAAGCTTGCCTGACTTAGTTTTAATATATTTATATTTTTCATGAATTATTAATACAAATACAACAGTCACCATCAACCCAATTAATCGTTCCAAAGGGATTTTAATTATCGGTTGCGGTGGCGATGAAATTAATGTATCGACACTAGGGATGTTAAAAGCGTGTAATACAGTGAGTTAAAGAAATTCTATTGTAGTTTACTGCTTCGCTCCAATTAGCCCCGAGCGTTTAATTCCATTTACATTTAAGTGATCACTTGCACAAATGTCTGTTAACGACACTAATGCGCCATTTGAGTGGGCACTTTGGATTAATTTTTGTTTGAGTAGCCGAAAAGTTGCAACCCCGCCTCTTTTGCCTGAGGAGGTGCTGGGATGTGAGCAATGTGGCCTGCATGGCATAATTTTTTGTCTCCAAGTACATATGTACATACTTTTTAATTTATTGTCTGATAATTGAGTTGTAAATGGTGAATAATTATATCAGACTTTAAACAAGTGCCACGGCGTTTGAGTAACGTGACATCCGTATGAGCGTTCTGTAAAATACGTCTATAACTTGATTTTTGATAGATCAGAAAGTTTTGTAACAGCACATTCACTTTTCAAAGTTGTAGGTTTACGTACTTAATTCTTGAGGGGCATACAAAGTATATTGAAACACTTATCTCAGTCCTCTCTTTCTGATTTTAAACACCTTCTATAACCGTGGGTGTCTATTTAATACTGAAAAAAGTCAATATTACAAAAAAGGTTAAGTCCATTAGTTGATATAATTTTTTTCGTGAGTCTTAGAATTGAATCAGTGAGAAATGTGGCTTAGTTTCATTGTTAGAGAAATACTAAAGAAAGTAAGTAGCAGCTCCTTTCATAATTTCGAAACAAACAGTCACCACATTGCGCGTGTTACATGCCACGAACACTGTGCGGCATTTGTGTTTTCGTTACACAAAAATGCCAACCAAATTAACACATAAAACAATTACTCAATTAGCATTTTACATGGAAAACGAGCATAGGTATAAAGTAAGTTTGCGCAGGCAGGGTACTTGGCGGGTTGAACTGGGCGGCTAAGGCAGGAAATCCACATAGTCGTGGTAGTGTAGGAGGTAACATGAACGCTGAGTGAAAAGAGTGATGATAATTTTTAAATTGGGTGCCATGATGGAGTAAATTATTATTAAAATAAAGAGAAGGCTCATGTTGCGTATTAACAAAAAAAGAAGGTGAGATTCGTGTGGGTCTGATATATCGGTTTTCAGCTTACATATCAGAGAGCAGTTTTGTTGAAGCGATTTGAGTAATTAAGGCAGATGGTATATATCTCTTTTTTATTTTACATTCAAAATCGATGTATCAGTAACAATGATTGTGTAAATACATTTGAGTTTTTTTTTATTCTTTATTCAAAGTGGATGCATGGGCAACAATAATTGTGTAAATATATTTGATAGTGAGCAGATAAGTTGACTATTTTTATCCGAGATTCCGATGAAGTTAATGAAAAACTCATGCTCCAATAATTTTGCTGAGAATAAGGTTTCATATTAACACTCTTTTAAAATGTCTGAGTTATAAGCAGTTTGCGCAGTGCCATACGTATTATTTTTCCATTTAAATAATTGTGGATCAGAAACTTGTACTAAATACTTCAGGTAATGGTATTGTATGCTGTCATTATGCGTTCTTTTGTGAGAAAGGAATACAATTATTTTCAGAATATACTGGTATATATATATGTATGTATATATGTTTGTATGTAAGCGGAAGAACGCGACCATGTACATGTAGAACGTATACAAGCGTTTGTGGCGCCATATCCTTGTAACGTCAAACGGTTGTTGGATAAAACCGAGTTTTGAGTGTTTATATTTGCGAGAAATTTTTGGTGCAAAATTTGCATATGAATTGCAAGAGCTCTGTGAGAAAGCACTTAATTTTCAATAAAACCATTCGAGTGCGGTTTGTGTGTGTGTGTGCGTTTACTGGCACACTTGTAAGCAGCGTAACAATACGGTGCTTCCTTTGCACGATCCCCTTACACTTACTAGCTGACAATACCGCTCGCTGTCATCACTTTCAGTGCTTATCTCATATTTTTATTCAATTAATTCTTGTTCAACATTTGGTGTATAACTTTTTCTTCACTCTTCTGTGCATATATTTCTTTAACCATTGAATTTTGACAGACAAACTTCAATCTACTGCCATATTGCGTCATTTTGTGGGTTTGTCGGATTGAATTCATTGTTAGTCGAAAAGAAAATTGAATTTTGTTTGTGCTTCTGCACTATGTATACATAACTACAAACGCACACACATACATATTAGTGCCATATAGCGTTCATACATAGCAGTTAAGTGTTATAGTGTGCGTGTTTGTGTGTATTTTTAATTTACTGATTAGCATAGTAAGTGCTTTTGCTCTTCAGTTGCATAGAATTTTATTGCATAATATTATTGTGTTTGCGTG
Source organism: Bactrocera tryoni (assembly GCF_016617805.1). Lineage (NCBI taxonomy): Eukaryota > Metazoa > Arthropoda > Insecta > Diptera > Tephritidae > Bactrocera > Bactrocera tryoni. The sequence goes on along the minus strand of NC_052500.1, from coordinate 85,177,488 downwards.
TCTATGTATGCTACACAAAATAGATTTAAATTAATTAAAATTGGGTTTAGCACACACAAACTAATTGCAGAGCTTAACGCAAGAAATCTACCGAAACCATAAAATTAAATGTATATTTTCGTACATATAGTACATATGTATATTTACATGCTACATTTGGGCATAGGTGTCTTCAAGTAATAAACATTTCAAACCATAGTTATGAATTTTGCGAATTATGCTGTGATTTTTAATCATCTATGTATGTATATGTATTTCCAAGGATTTTTTGAACTTGCGTATGCTTGCCATCTCACATGCATGTACGCTTGTATTGTCTTTAATACTGTATACAGTTCTTTTGAGCTTACAATATACATAGTATGTACTTAATTAATACCGTTCCTTATAAGTTGTAATCATTTTTGAATGCTTACAAGTTTTATTTAATTAAATACGTTTTTTAATATGCTCAGCACGCAGTTATAGTATTTACTAGCACATTTTCGCTGCCACAAATCGGATATATGTATATATGGCGCATGTTCAATCACTCTGGTCCCTCAAAATGCTGCTCCTCTCTCCAGGGGCAGATTATACTGCCGAGAGAGAAGTTTAAATGGGTTTTTATAGAACTTTTAACGCACTTTTATGTGACATCAGGAAAGAAATTGTACAATTTTTCCCACACAAACCGACAAACTCAAGCACTTGCATTGAAATATTGTTGTTGTCAATAGATGAAAAGTATAACTGCATTTTGTGGCAATTTCTTATTTATTTCATTGTGCATAAACACATTGTCCGGCACATCCTTCGTTCGTTCGCACCGCTCCACACACTCTCTAACTCTCTAAAAGTTTGCCATATCAGCCAAATGCGAAAGGTTTGTTGACTTGCGGTTACATACTTCGGAAAAAGTGTGTTTTGTTGTTTGTGTGTATTTTTTGCTTGTTTCATATTCGTTGTGCACAACTTTGTGTTGAAGTTGCTGTAGCTTATGTTGGTCCATGTGCAATCCTCCGTGACATCATTACTTATTGTATTAAGACGATTAATGTCTAACCGTTCAATAAGGGCAAAATAAAAAGAAATAACTTCTTCTGCGCAAAAGACAGAGACAAAGTTAAGTGCAAACTACACTTATAAAACGAAAAAGTAATAGGAAGAGCAAAAAAAAAAAAAATCACATGACATGTGCAGTTTATATTCGCAGTATAAAACACACAAGATATATATTCATTATTTTGTGTCACATGTGTGCTTCTTCTTGTTATTTTGCTTTCTGCCACAAGTAACAAAGTCTTTATTCGCCTGTGTGGGAAACAGAGAAATACGTGAAAATATATACATACATAAATGTCAGCTAGTGAGTACTATATACATAGCTGCAAATGCTTTCTATGATATTTTAAATTACTGAATCGCTTTGCAATAATTTGTGTAATTTTGTCCCAAAGCTTAAGCTGCTAATGTAGACATTTTAAGCCAAAAATAGCTAATATCTGCTGCATGTGACAAGCTGAAAAAGAGTAAGAAACATTTAAAGAAATGTCACCTAAACCTTAAGAAACCATTTACGCATTAGTATTTGAAAGTTTGCAAACGAAGAAGTGCGTTTGACATTTACAAGGAATACATTTAATTTTTGCAAAAAAACCGCAAGATCACCGAAATAAGTAGTGTGCAGTTAAATATTAAAGTATGCCCATATAAAGTATGTACATATGTGTGGTATGTATTTTCAATAATGTATGTCAATTCAATAATGACACTGGCTAACAAAATTTGAATTTTCTTTTGTCATATGAAAACACATATCATTTGCGATGAAAAAAATCAAAATATATTTAGTTACTGCTTAATGTAGAAAAATTACGTTTGATTTTCGTAAATTTTTGACTTTTGGAGTGTTTTCTATAAGTCTTCAACAATAATCTGCTAGCGTTCCTGCGCTCCATCTCTAATAAGGATATGTCCTGAAGGAACTTTTTCGCCACTCACAGCACCTAAATTTGCCAGGAAGATATACAGATGAGTGTCCAGCATATGTATTTTTAAGGACATACATGTATTACTTCACCCCAAAGCTTTGGACAACGTTCACAAAACATTTGCAGGCAAGTTTTTCCTGAGCATTCAGTTTTTCTTCAAAGCTCTTATCCTTTATGAGTTACCGTGTTTGTGGAACTTTCCTTAATCACTGAGGTTGGATAATTTCTCTCTTAGATATACAATAGAAGTTTTGAGGCTATTTTAAATGAATACTAAATGGATGATCGGTATACATAGGTAGGCAGGTAAGTAGGTAGGTAGGAGCCCTGTTATATTTCAAACTCAATTAGCGCTAGCTATACCACTTTGATGCACTAGTCATAAACCTTTTTATTATTGCTATCACTTTTTCAAGTTTCATCTTCTCGTTCAAATCATTTTGTGGTTTCGATGAAGCTATTAATGTCCGATATGCTTTTTTTAGACATTCATTCAAGGTTTGATGCTGAATGGATTCCAAGTGTTCTCTGTCGGATATGCGATAGGGCTGGGCATTCACAGAGAAAGTAGAAAATTTTTGGCATACCCATTTTGAACGCATCTTCTCAAAATGGTCAATGTCCTGTTATGGTAGCAGTTAGTCTGAAGAAACTTTTCCTGGACCTATTTATTAAGTCGCTAGTTCTTTTCTTGTCATATTTTGGTCATATCTGTTTAGTTATATTGCATTTTGTTGTCCTTTTCCATCTATTATTTGCTAATTGTTAAAATTTTATATTGAGCTTTCTCCTGATCGATCCTAGCGGGCTTTATATCAACTTTGCTCCTGTCTTTGTCAACTCGTCTGAAATTTCGTTGCCGAAAATGTTCCTGTGGCCGGGTACCCAGATCAAGTCTAGGTGGAGCTTGTCTGCTAGTGAGCTCAATGCCTTCTTGCAGTTAAGGACTATGCTGGAATTAGTCATTGGCGGAGATAAGTTCAGGAGAGCCGCCTGGCTATTCGTCTATATTGTTGCTTTATGTATCCTCACGTATTCAATAGAGTTTCGCAGGCCTTCTCTACGCCCAGTACTTTCTCTTAAAAGATGCTAGCCTAGTTCGATAGGCGGATAGAGAGAGAAATGTCCATATCATCGGAATATACTCCCGTGCCCACTCCGCAGTGCATTGTGGACCCTTCGGTATAGACTGAGATAGTACCTTCTTCCATCCTCTTCTACAGGGTGCCCTCACCTGGATGTAACTGTTGAAATTCAACTTTGGGAGAAACGTTTATAAACGTTTGCTCTGAGTACCTTCAGCATGAATGATGTGAGGCTTATAGGTTTAAAATTATCGTGCATTATCGTGTGTTCTTCTGGCTGGTTTTGATAGATACACGACTTTAATACTTTTCCAACTTCTTGGGAATGTTAGGCAGTTGGATACTTGCTTTGTATATATTTTTAAGCCGTCGAACCATTGGTTCTTCCAGCTTTTGCAGCATTATGAGCATAATCCCGTCTGGAGCTGCCACTTTAAATGATGAGATACTATTTATGGTGTATTTAATTTTCCTTTTGTCTACTATCAAGCTTAGGTAGTAAGCTGCGTTAGCTAATGATTCTGGATGAACCTCCGTTATTGGAGTTTTCTGACTCCCAGGCAAATGCATTTTAATAAGTACTTCTTCTGGGTTACATTGTTATATCAGTAAATGGGGGCGGTTTGACCCCTCCACCCCTTGTCTACAACACAAAAAATCTTTTGACTTAGGAAATTTTTACTATCACAACCCAAAATTATCAAGAAATTAAATTTTCAACAAAGTTGGTGTAACAAAAACCGTGTTTACCAGTGTTACGTATATTTACTTGTGCTTGTACATATATATTGTATACATATCATTCTAACAACAGTGCGAGTTTTTGACTTTTCAATTTCTATAATCACCAACTGTTAAATTATAACAAACAGATTGTAGGAAAAAAATAAAAAAACAGTTTATTATGTGTTGACGCTGGCAACGAGATGAAATGTAAGTCCGCTTCAAAGCCAAATAACCCCAAGCGATAATAAATCAGTGAACACTTCATGTACATACACACATACGAATGTTGCTTCTGTTATTATATTTTGTTTGTTTGTTATAATTATTTTGAGTCTTAAAAGAAGAATAAGCTTAAGGAACGAGAAAAATTCGCTTTCTTTTGTTATCAGTCGGCAGCAGGACTTGCTAAATATATTCACATAAGCACAGCAACAAATGAAGTGATTTGATATTTTCACAAATTTTTAGTCCGCGCATGTGTGCTTTCCATAAGAATTTCGTTTTTCTTATATTTCAAAAGTCACGGGCTTCGCAGAAATACTCTGCGTTTGACGTAGACATTTTTAAGAAATTTGTCAACGGAAAAATTCGAATAGCAGTCTGAAGATATAACAAAGAAATTCAAAAGTTAGATAAGCGTCATGGAGCTTGAATGACAAGCAACAATTAAACATAAATATTACCGCATATTCCCACCGAAATAATCAGAATACTTTCTGAAAAGCTGCACGGCACCTATTTCTTTTGTTGGCTTAGCAAATCTGCACATTTCTTATCAACGCGCTTCAGCTGCTTAAAAGCTCGAAGAAATAAAACATTTGAGCTGCAATTGCGTTAATATAATATGTAATGGAAAAGTTTTTGTCAGCGTACACTTTGTAATATTTACATAACCTTTATACACACATGTAGTAAAGCGTGTGTAGCATATGCGTAGGCGCTCATCTAAGGAGTCAAAAACAGGCGAATGTCATGAAACATTTTCCCGTTGAAATAACATAAAAAAATTATTTTCACAAGAAAATGTCAACAGTTGCACCGAAAGCGGAGAGTGAAGCAGTCAGCACCTCAGATAGTCAGTGGTGGTAGAGATAAAAAGTCAAAAGCTGATATCCTTTCTTAATTTAATTTTTGTGTTTGACAAAATTTCTTCATGCTCTTTATACTCTACTAATAGGGAAAATATATCAATAGAGGTGCTGTTGACATGTGTGTGTGCGCTTGCGCGTATGTTGCTGTTTTTTCTTCGGTTTTGTAATGCAATTAGATAAAAAAGTACACACGTGCTTGTAAATGCATTTGAGAACTTCATATAGTGCAGAATTCGTAGGTCAAATATTCACAGGTGGATTATTAAGTATTCTCTGGATTATTTCCCTATTTGAAATATAGCAAAATAAGATAAATATAGGGTAGTCGAAAAAGTCGTTTCGTATTTTCCGCTAGAGTCCTTATTTCATCAGTGTAAAACTTTTCTAGTTTCTCGGCGAAGAACTGCGACAAGTAATTTTCACAGGTTTCTCTTGAAGCCAACTTGCATTGACCATAACAAATGATAGTACGAAGATGCTAGGTCCGGGCTACATGGGGAATGCATCAAAACTTAACAGCCAAACTCTCTCAGTTTTTACCGAGTCCTCAAAGATGTGTGTGGTCTAGCGTTGTCTTGATGGAAGACGACGCCTTTTCTGTTGATCAGTTTTGGCCGTTTTTTCCGATCAATTGTTCGACCAGGCTGGATCAGCTCATAATGGATGATTCCTTTCCAATCCCACAAAACACTCAGCATAACGTTTCGAGGCGTCAATCTTGCCTTTGTGACCATTTGTTGACCACGCTTGGACGATGATATTTTTCGATCATTGTCGTATTTGATTCACTTTTCGTCTCCTGTTATCATTCGCTTCAGAAATGGTTCGATTTCATTTCAGATGTTAATTCGGTCCATTGAATTTTTCATAGACAATTTATGTGGTACCCAAACATCGAGCTTCTTTTTGTAGCCAGCCTTTTTTAATGGTTCAAAACCGTTTGATGATGAATGTTAAGTTCCTTAGCGATGTCATGGCTGCTTATGTGTCGGTCCTGGTCAATATTTTCCATAATTTCATCGACATTTTCAACAATAGGTCGACCAGAGCGAGGTGTATCTTTCACATCGAAATTTCCAGTACCGAAGCGAGAGAACCATTATTGTGCTACATCACAAAATAAAGCATAATTATTACACTACAAAGTAAAGCATAATTATTATAGCGAAAAGTAGCAGTGAGCTAGAAGAAATATGTATGCTTTAACAAAAACTAGAATCGAAGTCGCGTAAATGTATAATAATACCACAAATGTCGCACCAAAGAACATGGCTTTTTGATCCTAAGGCATGCCAAACTTATGTGAACTATAATATTATTATTCGTGGTCTTAGAAGCTTTGCTTCTTACATTGCAATCTCCTTCTAAACGGCCCTTAAACCGCTTTAACAGATCATTTTCTCATATATGTACATATGTATGCATGTATGTATACGTTTGTAAACTGCCATCATGCCTCACAACTGAAATGAAATATTAAATTAAAGGATTAGCTTCAAATTACGCAAAGAAATTGAAAAGCAGTTGCACGAACTAGCAAGGGCCATATGATTCTTACACTTGTGTGTGTATACGTGTTTACTGTTACATGAGGGATATAAGCAACAATCAGTCAGCTTGGCTTCCATTCAAGCGTTGTGATTTTATTGTGGGCTAACGCTGGCTGCTTGCTTCAATTGGGTCGCATTTATGTACGTATGACTGAAGCTGAATAGCTTTTGGAGTTGACTCATACATAAGTATATTTGTCAACATATTTCCACAGAAAGCTCAAGGTACTTTATTTGAGCTGCAATGGCTTTTTACATACATACATATGTATGTATCTCTGTAATTCTATTTTAAGTTGCCTGGAGAAAGGGAGTTTTGTTGTCAGAATAGGAAACGAATCGTTTTAAATTGCAAACATCTTTGTGGAAATGTGTGTACTCCTCTACTCACTTAACTTCATAAATGCAAGGTTAGGTAGAAATGTAGAAAGTCGGGTACATATTTTTTGTTTAAGGGTTCAAGATTTTATGTTTTAAATAAATGAATGAGTGTAAGTATAAATAAAAAAATTGTAACCACGCGTTAAAGGCTTATTTATTTCAGCATGGTTCGTTAGTTTGCGATTACATGAAGCAACTTTAGTTGCTAATTCTCGGGCGATTCTCTTTTGCTGTCGCCCATTACCTTCACACGAGCAACTTGTGTTGCGCAACTCTGCTCAAGTTTTTTTCTCATTCTCTTTCTCTTTACTTTAACCCATTGTCTACTCTTTACTTTAACCCATTGTCTCTTCTTTTTCCTTATAGGTATTTGGGCCACTCTATCACATATATTAATCAGCTCTGTCAATTAAGAAATACATTTTATTTATTAAAACAAAGATATATCACCCTTTTTACTATCGTCTGAATCTGAATTAATCTATACATTTCACAATATCTTTAATTAATTCTATTTTTTCCTCATACTCCATTTTCTAAAATATTTATATTATATTATGAATATTTGTATACATATTTGCAAATTACTTACCAAAAGAAGAAATTGAATTTTTTAAATATATTCAAAATATTAATTTCAAAAAAATATACGAAAATGCAACTATGTACTAAGAAAGAAAGAACACGAATGCCGAAAAACGTCGCAGCGAACTGCTACAAATAAGAACACAAAGCGAGTTGCTGAACACTGGAAACTCGGCGCGATGCCCCTCTCCTCGTCGCCCCCTCGCCTATAAACCAAGAGTTGCCGCAACAAAAGTTGCTTCGTGTGATAAGGCTCTTAGCAACTAAACTACATGAGTCTTTTTATAGTGTTTAAGAAGCTTCGCTGAAATTCCACTTCCATATGTTTCACTGATGAATTATGTTTTCGTTGGGCTCACCCACGTAAAATAGAGACACGATGCGACCAAAGATTTATTGGTATGCTTTTAGTTTAACTATCCCAAATAATTCTCCATATTTGAAGTTGTCCACGCCTGAATGATTGTTTGACCTTTTACGCATGCTTCATTGCCATTTGCTTGATATTTGTAGTCCCTTTATTTCATCTTGATTTCGTGTGTTTTAAACGGTTTACCTTTGTAATCCATTTTTCGTGTTTGCTTGAATTAATGTCGTCAGCAGAACCCGTTACTTTGCTGCTTTTGAGACTTATATACTGGCTTAAAAGATTTTAAGCATTTGCTTTAAAGGTTTTCAATTTCAGATTGGATATGAGGTGTGATTAAATAAAATTAAAAAATGGTATTTGCGCAAAGAGTATGAGATAGCAAGCTGACTCTACTTAAACCGTTACAATACTCACAAAATAGGCTCCATAAAGATCAGGAAGCAGTTGTTTGTAAAACCTTTAACCATATATAGATTTACAAAAAAATTACTTATGTACGTAGTGGAGCAGATTTCAGTACATGCCGGTAGCCTCATTCCGTTTCCTTATATAACATAAAACTATCTTACTGGGAAAACTGTTAACAATCTGACACTATATAATACATTTGTTCCCATAAATGGCTGTCCAAGCATTTGACTTAATATTTTTATAAAAAGTATGAACATAATTCTTATGTTTGATAATATCTATTGCATGATGCTGTTCCTATCTATACCTTGCTTACTGCTTTCTTTTATTCTATTCACCAAACTTTTTTCGTAAATATACTTCATCGGATTTGCTACCCTTCTTTGTGTTGCGAATCGTATCATAATGCGTTATAACTTTCAGGTGACCGCCTTAAATGGTGAGATAATGTTACCTTGCCCAACTTTGGCGTACTCGACATAAGCCACTTTTCGTCTTTTATAGCCTTTTATGAAAACCTTTTATTTTTATATGTATGTCGCTAATATGAATAGCTTGTAAAGCTCTCATTCTTTCAGCTCATTTTCTTTGGATTTTTTTTATAATTTTAATTCGACCATTTGCTTTTAATCACTCGTTGTCCCCTTTATAATATTTCAGCTTTCTTTTTGTTTTAGTACGGACGTCTCCTTGCTTTTGTAAGCTGTATATATGTACATATATTTGTGGGAATTACTTTCACGGCTGCACATTTTCTCCTTTGTTCCTCGAGGATTTTACATTGAAAATTAATTAATTCCAAATTGAATGCAGAAATTGGCGCATTGAAGAGCGAAATTAAAAACTTTTCTTGTTGCCAGAATTCTTCTTTTTGATACCGCTTTTCTTCGTTCTCTCCAAATTTATTGCCACACAATCAGTGTAAGTATGCCGCGGACGTTGATATTTTAACCTTTGCCAAACTTCAATCACTTGCTTTTAGCATTCTGTCCTTTCCGCACCTTCACGCATATTTTGGCGATAGAATTGCCTCCATGGCATTGCCGCTTCGCATCTACTCCCCAGCTCCATTTCCTTTTATTAGCGTCTTTCACGCGACCTCAGCGCTTCTTAATGAAATTAAAAACTTTGCATCAATTCTTCGTCGCTTCAGTTATTTTTATTCGTCTTTTCTTACCTCTTGTTCGCCGCCTTTGCTGGCCATGGAGGCATAAATCGTGCCGCTTAACCTCGAATGATGTTTTAATGTGCTTCACCGCTGATGACCGACGAAAGTCGAAAGGGGTCAAATTCACTGAGTACAGATTAAGAAAAAACCATCGGGTTTAGTACCGAAATTTATGCACCCAGAGAGAAAGAAACTATGCAAAATTTTACGGCGAATGATTTCAGTTGCAGATGTATGGCCCGAGTGTGTTGGACTATGTACATATATTTATATTTGTGTGAATATATGTTTGTATTGAATCGAATTTGCCACATCCTTTTGGATTTCTTCCTCTTTTTCTACTGCTACGAGTTTTCGCTAATTATTAATTAGCCCTCTGGCATTTTTTGATTTTTTATCCTCAAATGAACTCAACCTGCTTGCGCTGCTTGTGCAGAGACCTTCTGTTTCCCCATGCAATAACTTAGGGTTGGCTTTAGCACGAGAATTTGGTTTTGACAGCTATGCAAATGAAGTGGCAACACTTTAACCAAAGGAATAATTTTCTCTTATTTTCTGATGATTGACAACAAAAAATAATGCGGTTTTACAGTTTTTATACATCTACTTTTGAAATGTTGCATTGAAAATAGAGTTTGAAGCATGTATAAAAAGTAAATTAATTTAATTAAAAGCAAAATTTTATGTTTCATTGTAAAGCCAACAACATATCATTGATTTGACCGATTTCTGTCGTACAATACATTGATTATATTATTTTAGGTGGTCGGTGCAGAACCAAAAGATTAACAGGAGGCATATTTGCCCATATTTCCTGAAGAGCAGCTTTAATCCGTAAGTCAGGTGGTGTATTTGCCCTTCTTTACTAAAGAACAGGCTTAACTTCATTTTTGCTATTAACTTTGGATATTTCCTAATGAGCATGTTTAATCTTATTTTGATATTGTTTACATAATTTCTTTGATGGAAACAAGGTTCCCGACAGCATTTGCTCACACTGCATCCGTTTTGCACTATACACATAATGCAGTCTGCTTCATGCTAAAAATCGTATTTAGTTTTATTTATCGGTAAAAATTGCAGAATCACAAAATTTCGGTAGATATATGTACTTTCTGAAAGATAGTGAACGGTTAGCAATATTTCTTTTCGATAAACCTTGCTTGCTTCGTGGTGTATATGTATGTAGGCACTAAAATCGGGTGAAAGCACGAAGTTCCGTACAGTTTGAGGGTGGAGTTTTCCAATACCGTTTTGCTCCAACTACTTGGTGTTAGCGATGGCGGATATTTTGGGATGCTCCTTCATACTCCGAGCCACTTTCAGTCTGGAGCGAGTAAATTTTTTTTGGGAGTTCCACTACTCCACCAGTCTTTTTGAATTTGGCAATAATGTACTGAACAATAGTATTTGGTTTTTCGAAAATACTGGCCATTTCGCGAGTAATTTTGTTCTCTTGCCATTATTTGACTACCAGAATAGTTAACATAAAAATTGCTTTAGTATTAAATTATTATTATTTTAATGAAAAGTACATAAGATTCTCATATTGTTACTCTTGATTGCAGCTTAAAAGCTGAAATAGTTCAATGTCAAAACATCTCACTGTACAATTATTTTTTGGTTCACTGTATATATATTGTGACAAAAAAGTACCCGGAAATTGTAAATAAAACGCAAAAATATTTAATTATTCATCAATATTTATTTTGTCGCCTTCAAAGCATTCCGCACCAGATGTATTTAATACACTTATGCTACTTTGGCTCCTTCAGTGAATTGTGTTTTATCTCTTAAATCGACTTTTGGCTTTGAATTTGGTCACAATCGTGACTCGATGAGAAAAAAATTCAGCTTTATAGGGGTGAGTCGAGCAAGAACGAGTTTCATACCAAAAAAATCCATCAAAATCATTCAAACAGACTGGCGAGAGATGTCGAGCTCTCTTGCCATCTCTTTGACACTTGCCTGACGATTTTCAAGCACCATATTCTTCACTATTTTTAATATTTTCATCACATGAAGAGTTCGAAGGTTGTCCAGAACTAGGCATGTCTTTAATGATCTCTCGACCGTCTGTGAAAGCGTTTTTGATAAAACTGAATCACCTTTCTGAATTATCCTTTTCCAACATTCGCAACGATCCCAAACACGAAATTTGGGTAGAAAAAAGAATTTTTTGACAAATTCTTTGTTCGATATTTGTATCCATTGCAAAAGTCTCAACATACTTTTCAGGTATACCGCTGCTTTGCTGCTGTAAAAAATTGGTTGGCAGATCGCGCACATATTTCGTATAATAATTAAGGACAGTTCTAACCAAAATACATTCTTTTTGAAATGTCATTTAACAGAGGAATTGAATTACAATTTCCGGGTAATGTTTTTCCTCAACGATTATCAAATTACAAAATCAGCTTGTCGTGAAGTAACACCTCAGTTGAATTTTCTTTGTTGTTTTTTGGATTTTCGTTGATTCAACAAGAACCCTTATCGGCATTAGACTCAGAAATTAAGAAATTCTTGCAATAGAGCTTCACAATTTGGAGAGTTGCCATATATAAGTTAAATTATATTTTTATAATTTTCATTTTTTAAAAAACAAGTGGACTCGCGTCCACTGTCTTTATTCTTTATTGACCGTCTTCTTTTACAAACGAATGAAATCTAAATTACAATAATATTCTTAACTTTAATGAAACCTATTTCTGCACACAAGTCACGTTGCACTTGCATGTGCAATATTTGTTAAGCGCTCCAAATTTATTTGGTGTCAGCAGTTTATGCGGATGCGCGTGCAAAGTTGGGTAACTATTTTAGCCAATTTGTTTTTGTCAATTGGCATAGCTTTTATGAGCTGTTGTGTTAACTTATAGCACTTCCAGGGACCATAAAAGTGTCTGATATGCCTCACATAAATACATATGTTTAACAAAAACTCCACTAAGTTTTTCAACTTTACTCGGATTTAAGTACATATATGTATATATATCAAGCGCTACTTAAAAAAAAGACATATGCACAAATAAATTTGCTTGTATCCGTGTGTGTGTTTACGCTTTTTTCGCTATACATTTCCATATGTTTTCTTTGCAGCGGCTGTTTGTTTTGATGTGCATCGTGTTTACTATTTACTTTTTACACACAGCAACTGGATGAGATATGGGTGCACATACAAATCTATGCGAAGTAGGTGCGTATGTGTTACAGAAAGCTTTCGAAATTGTGTGAATGAATGGATTTTTATGTAAAAATAATGAGAAATGTAGTTTGTTATTATTTTCCGCTTTGGCCTTTGGAGTACACGTTTTTTATATCATCCAGTTTTTTTTATGTATTTATTTTTTCGTATTTTGCATTTTATTATTTTAGGAGCGAAGCGAGTTTGTTGATGCAATGCCAGAACAAATATGAAACATGCATATTTATAAAGGTGTGTTGTGCTGTTTTGAAGAGTAATTATATACTTTTTTTATTGTCGGTGCATTTCTGCCACTTTCACAATTCATATGGATGTTTGTATGTATGTTTATAGTTTTGAGTGTAAATCATAATTTAAATTTCCTCAATAATTAAAAGAAGCGTGGCCTCTGTCTTTTCCACTAAAACGTTGTTTCGAAACATTGTTCCCGATTCGCTAGAATTCCAAAAATATCGATAATCAGTTTCCGTTTATCGAATATGAGAATCCATACGCCTTTCCGGTTGACTTTATACCCTAAAATTTATCAACTGAGTGCATTAAATTACTGCATAACACATTTTCGGTGCTTAAAACACGGCCGACTCAAAATATATATGTATGTATATAGTTAGTATATGTATTTTTAATAGTTTTGTATTTCCTGTTTGATTTCGACAATATCCGTCCATTGCCAGTGTAGCTATGACACTTTTTACATTTTGTAAAAGAATTTGGGTTTTATAGTTACTAATAATGAGAAATATACCGGCAATAGCTGCAATAAGCCGCTAAAAGCGGCACAAAGTATACGCATTATACGCGAGTGCAATTTTCGGAGTTCGCATTAGTGTGTGTGTGTGCATGTACAGAGGTTTATCCGTGGCTTGTGGCGAACATTACTTGCCGCTCGCTTATCAACATTATCAAAAAAGCGAAATATATGAAAATGTTGTTTTGGCAAGCGCCAAGTTAACAGGTAATTCCAGGGCTTTTTCATGCCGACAACTTTTTGCCACAGCGGAAAAGTATTTACAGCCGCGCGTTTGTATGTTCGTGTGTGCGTGTGATTGTGCAAGCGCATTACTCTCTCGGCGACAGCTGGTAACTAAAATTTATTTGTGCAACCTTTAGTGAAATGCGACGCATAATGCTTGCTGTGCCTAACTGAGCCGGCGACCGGTCGTACGTTCGTTGGGGAGAACTAATAAAAAAAGTGGAAATTTCAATTGAAATTTTGTGGGAATTTCTTTGGCAAAGTCGCTGAAGGTGTAACTGAACGTTACCGCGTCATGGCGGTTAAAATTTTAATATAAAAAGATATATGTGAGCCTTTTGCAACACCGTGTGCGATATTAAGACTGTGGGTCGTTTCATTATGCAGCTACACTTTTTTAATATAAAACATTTCATCAATTTGAAAAATATGGCTAGTAAATTATTATCTTAGGAGGTAACATGAGTGCCACGACTAGAAAAATTATTCTTTTGCATTGTCTTATTGAATTCTATAACTTCTTAGAATGTTGTCCCCATTGCTCAAGTTGATCCCAGTAATAGTTTTCGAGATACAGCTTAAAACTTTAAACGTGTTGTTCTAGAAACTGTGTATTCCAGATCGGTTGTCAAGATTTCTTGGGAATTACTCAACCGATCTTATGGGGTTACATAGGTTTATAGGTTTCAAAATATCGATTTTTTTTCGATTAAAACTATTTGAAAAAAAAAACTGTTGCGAAATTTTAATTTTTTTGTAAAAATGTCTGGCAAACCTCCAATTTTCGGTTTAAGGTGTTAACTAAAACACATATTATTTCACGTAAGATGACCCTGGAAGGAGTTATCCTGCCAACGCGGGCGTATCTTTTTTCCGAGAGGTCACCGGAAATGGCGTCGCAATGGCCGAGCTTAAAATATTTTTTCCAAAATTTTCAGAATTTCTTTGTTAATTGTGTATGTTTGTAACAATAAAAAATTTTAATAAAATTTTTCATTTTTGAAATGAGAAAAAGGTTATTGAAAAAAGGCTATTGTTTACCCTAGGAAACTCATCCCCCTTAATAAAATTTTCAACAAAGAACTGTTTCTTCAATTACAATCTATTTCAAAAAAATCTCGACAAATTTTCCCCAAAATTTGCATTTTCTTGTAAAAACGTCTATCAACTACAATTATATTGAAAATATATCGTTTTTGCTCGAAAAATTTTGATATTCCAACACATTAAGGGGTTATACTCGTATGCCCTTAATGTGTTGGAATATCAAAATTTTGTCGGAAAAATCTATAAAGCAAGGACATTTTTTTTTAAAGATATTCTTGATATAGGAGTAAAACTCGGTATTGAGAATGGCCCTAATAAATTTGTATACATACATCTAGGTACATATATAGGTACGTATACATACAATATGTTTATCCACATGCCCCACGAAACAGTGTCGCTATGGATTTAATTTGGAAATTCAGCCAGGTTTTGCATTTTAGACACTTTTCTGCTTTTCTGTGCTTATTTTCTCTTAACTTGTTTGTTGACATAGGCGAAAATATTTTTAAAAACATTAAAATCCCGGCAAATAATATTTTTTGTTTGCTTCCAATTATCTAGCAGCTGCTGTGTATTTTTTTTACTACTCTATAGACCCATCTATTGGCTGTTGGCAATCTTTAATTACTTTCCACCCTTTTCCATGGATTTGCATTTATTTTGCGTCTGCCCAACGTTCTCGTTCTTTTACTACGGTCGCTACTTCATATTTACCTTTCTGAAGCCACACTTTGTTTCGCCTCCTCTTTCGGCTAGTGCATTATAATAATCATAATAATGTTGTTTATTTTTATTTGCGTACTTTAATGAATATTTTATGAGCGCGAGTAGAGAGAGTCTAGCACATAAAATATTATAAAGTTATAATGAAAAAAAAAATGAATCGACATTGTAAAAAACTGTAAAAATGTTCATGAAAGGCATATCAATTTGTTCGGTAATTATAATTCTTATAATTGAATCGTCTAATCTCATATTTTTCATTACTGAAGCCTCATTCATTTTTCGCACAAATTCTGTTTTTTTTTCTCTTCAGGATTGTGGTTAGTTTTTGTATTAAAAATATACCAAATTTTACTTGAATTCTCGAATATTTTATCAATGAATGTAAAAACTGAAAATTAGTGTAAATCGTTTCAGAGATATTTTTGCTTAGAGGCACTTTTTTACGACTAAAACCAGCTTAATAAATTAAAAATATTCTTTCATTAGGTGACTTTACTTTGGAAGTGGCAAAGATCGATTATAATTTAATTTGCCAAACTGTTCACGTCCTGATTTTATTTACTACACTTAAAGCGAAATCAATTCAGCTCGCCATTTAATACCAACTTACACCGAAAAATGCCAGCATCACACGCGATTTGTATTTTTTTTTTTTGCTTTATACTGTTCATATTCCCACTAATTTCCTCTAGAGCAGTTTATGGTGAATTGCAGGCAGCCTACATACACATAAACATGCATTGATTTGAGGATTTTTTGTTGATCAGTTCTGGCCGTTTTGCTTGCTAGCTTCAATATCATCAGTTGTTGACAGTAAAATGTAGAATCAATCGTTCGAACAGGCTGGAGCAGCTCATAGTGATTCCTTTCCAATTCCACCAAATCCTCAGCATAACCTTTCGAGGCTTCAATCCTGGCTTTGCGACCATTTGTTGAGTTTCACCACGCTTAAACCATGATCTTTTTCGCACATTATTGTCGTACGTAGGTTGCTATATATACATATTTCTGGCCTAATAATGTAAATAGGCATAGAAAATTTTTTTTTATTTTTGTTTTTTTTGTCGATTGCTGTTTTGTTTCGAGCTAATACCCGTAGATCCATGATTCGTCACCTGTGACGATGTTATAAACGTCTTTTGAAGCACCGCGATCGTATTTTTTCAGCATTGCTTTACACCAGTCCACACGAGCCTTTTTTGAGCGAATGTCAAATTGTGCGGGATCCAACGAGAACAAACCTTTTTTACGGCCAGGTGTTCATGCAATATCGAATGTATGCTGGGAGGAGAAATGCATAGGCATGCTTCTAACTGAGGGTATGTTACATGACGGTCTTGCATTATCAGTTCACGTACGGCATCGATGTTTTCTGGCACAACGGCTGTTTTTGGACGACCTTCACGGAATTCGTCTTTGAGCGAGCGTCGGCCACGATTGAACCCGTTGTACCAGTTTTTCACAGTGCTATAGGATGGTGCTTCATAGCCATACAAAGATTTTAGTTCATCGATGCACTCTTTTCGTGATAATCCACGTCGAAGGTTGTGAAAAATGATCGCACGGAAATGTTCACGAGTTAATTCCATTTTTTGGCCGAGATGAATTTTTTAACTCCCTGTAAATAAAACAATTCACGATTAAATGACAAAACGTTCTGAGTGATGTTATGCTAAAAAATGTCAAACTTTCCAATGGAAATGTCAGATTGCACCTGGCAACACTTAGTGTTGCCCTAGGCCAGAATAGACATATATAGCAGCCCTCGTATTTGATCTACTTTTCGTCTACTGTTACCATTCACCTCAGAAATGGTTCGATTTCATTTCGTTTCAGCAAAGAATCGCAGATGTTAATTCGGTCCATTAAATTTTCCACAGACAATTCATGTGGTATCCAAACATCGAGCTTCTTTTTGTACCCAACCCTTTTAAATGGTTTAAAACCGCTTGATGATGAATGTTAAATTTCTTTGAGATGCCATGGCTGCTTATGTGACGGTCCTGGTCAACCTCTTCCATAATATCATCAACTTTTTCAACGATAGGTCGACTAGAGCGAGATGCATCTTTCACATAGAAATTTTCAGAACGGAAGCGAGCGAACCATTGTTGTGCTACACGAACTGATACAGCATCGTCTCCGTAAACTTCAAAAATTTCATTGGTGGCTTGCGTTGCACTCTTATCTTTTTATACAAAAATTTCGATATATATCGAATTTCTTCATTATTTTCACTAATTTTTGAATAGCTGTAACTTTTTTTCAACTTCCCCTAATTTGATTTTTTTGGGTCAAATGAATCTTAAAATCTCACCTTTCCAACACTATATTGTATGACACAATGTGATTGGTAGAACTGGAGATATGCGACTGCAACGACATCTATTGACAAAATACGAAAAGACTTTTTCGAATACCCAATATAAGAATATTTGTAATGAGGGTCTGAACCCGTTACACAGTTAATAGTTAATACTTATCGGCCTTTATTCGGAAAATTGAATCCAAATCCTGTAATGTATGAGTTAGAATAAAGGGAATAGTAATTTGGTTAGTTGATATGGAGGTTCTCATTTGAAAGTTTGCTGAAATCTGTTCTTCTTGTGACAATAATTCATTTTGAGGCACACTTTTTCATAGCAACAGCAACTGACACATTTATTAAATAAAATTCTGAATAATTTTCAAATATTAGGCGCTGTGCACACGTCATTTTCATAGCTGTTGTTTGAAGTGCATGTGAACACACTTTAACATTTGTTTGTTTATGGCAGGAGAGTTTTGGGTAGACAGCTAAACAAATGGCGAATGCTGAATAGCAACACTGCAAACAATAACAAAACATGGCCGAAAGGTGAGCAGGCAGTAAAAAAACAATCTTAATAAAATAAACACGAGTGTGTGAACCGTAGTACGACGAAGGCGGTGTAGAGGAGGCAATGCGAAATAATTGCTTTACATACAAGTACGCTGCCATACATTAGCAGTCAAAACCAGCCATGCAGACTGGCAAGCACCGAAGGGACATGGACATTCAGCAAGCATGTAGGCCAACTGACACCCACTCACTCATTCACTCAGAAATGCAAAAATGCAAAATGTCAGTAGAAAGAATAACACAAAAAGGCCAAAACAAAGTGAGAGCGAAGCAACTGAACAACGGCGAATGACAACAGTTGGCGAGTGGCGAGTGGCTGTAAAAACGCCTCTTCAACACATACTCATACTCACTCAGTCATAGTTTGCCAGGATAATGACATCAAAAATGCTTTTTTCCCTCAAGCTTTTCATTCTGTCGCACAAATGCGTGTCTATGCATTGCGCAGTTTAGGCCTGTTGGATGGTGGGCCTAACCCTTGTGCAACTATACAACGCGATTGAAGTGCCCCCAACGCTCTGCTGAAGTGATCATCAACGCGTCTCTCTTCTACGTGCGCCAGTTGTAATTTTGCATTTTTTTCTTTTACTTTTTTGGATTTTTTCAATTTTTCATTATTTTTTGTTTGTTTGTTTTCAAAGTACGCGCGTTAGAAAAATAGAAATGTCCGCTTCAGGAGCACTTGTAGCTATCTTTTCAAGTGTGGCCTTAACGCCTCTTAGCCAACAAAATTGTCCAAATCGTTGGCGCGCACGTAATACTAAAAGTTTTGGTTCAGCGCCGGGTGGTCAACTACTATTTTCGCGTATGCAGTTTTTGCTACATGTCCTCACAAAATACTTAAACACAGAGTGTGCACATTCTTTAGTCTTAAAGCGTAGCAGATTTATTCTTATTTTTTTTTAACTATGGTCAACTTAATTGCTGCACTAATTTGATCGTCGCTAATATCGGATAATTATAGCATATCAAATGCTCAAAAGGAAAACGTTTTCATTTGACCAGATATCTGTAAGATCTTGATGCCCAGAGCATACTAAAATTATGGAGGGAACACTTCTTCAACCTGTTGAACGGCAGTGAACGCACAACGCCAGGAGAAGGCGAACCCGATTCCCCAATCGATGACGATGGAGCAGACGTTCCATTGCCCGACCATGAAGAAGTTCGAATTACCTGTCTGAAGAACAACAAAGCGTCAGGGGCCAATGGGCAATCCATTTGTTGCATTGCCGAGCTATTCAAATACGGCAGCGAAGAACTGATAAGGAGCTTGCATCAGCTTCTTTATACAATATGGTCGGACGAAAGCATGCACAACGACGGGAATTTAAGTGTGCTCTGCCCAATTCACAAAAGGAGAGGCACGCCTATCTTGGAACTAGTATTCATAGCAACAACAATGTCAGCCTCAAAATCCAACGCAGAATATCTCTTGCCAGCAGGTGCTAGTTCGGGCTGAGTAGGCAATTGAGAAGTAAAGTCCTCTCTCAACGAACAAAAACTAAACTCTATAAGTCACTCTGTCCTGCTATATGGTGCAGAGCATGTACGATGACAACATCTGATGAGTCGACGCTACGAGTTTTCGTGAGAAGATCTGTGGAAGTTATACGACATTTACATAGTTTAGCGAATTAAAATACAGCGGCACGCTGGCTAGGTCATGTCATCTGAATGAACGAAAATACTCCAGCTCTGAAAGTTTTCGACGCAGTACCCGCCAGGGGAAGTAGAGGAAGAGGAAGACCCCCACTCCGTTAGAAAGACCAGGTGAAGAAGGACCTGACTTCGTTTGGACCCTCCAATTGGCGCCAAAAAGAAGAAACGACTGGCGCGCTGTTGTTAACTCGGCTATAACCGCGTAGGCGGTGTCTACGCCAGTAAAGAAGAAGAAGATGTCTGCAAAAAATCACCTTCTTCTTTCAATTTCTTCACGAAACTCCTATTTCAATGCTAACTTTGTAATTACGAGAAAAATCTTCGGTTAATCTAAAACGATTCAGTCCGTATAAAAAATATTCAATAAAAAAAAAATTGTTAACAAACTTTGGTCTCTTACCTAGAGTCGTCTGCCTCCCTTTGCTGTTTTCGATTTCAAGCGTTTAAAGCAACTCTGTAAATATCGGTTTACTGTTAATATCCAACGGAAGTGTTCGTTCAACATACATTTCCGCTAACTACTGAGCAAATACACTGAACTAGCAACAAAATGCGTAAGATTATATAGAACCCACATATAGCAGTAATTACCGTTAACACCAACTCACTACGCTCTCCTGGTGGCAGGCTAATAAAATCCAATAAAAATGAAATAAAAGGAAATTAGTGGTGTGAAACTCAGCAGGCACAAAAGTAAACGGACCGTTTGAAAATAAAAGGCAGCTCACCACGGATGTGCGAATACCGCACAATCACACGAACAAGTGGCATACAAATAAGTACGTATGTAGCAAGGCTGCCCCAAGCGCCGGTATTGCGTTCACATTTACCCTTTTTATTTAGTTGCTAATTTGTTGTTGTTGTTTTCTTTTAAGTTAGCAAATACCCGCTGTGCGAGACGTTGCGGCAGTCTCAGCCGCCACATTTGACCCTTCGCGCCACGGCACGGTCAGAGGCTGGTCAGCGCTTTCCTTCAGATCACAACGTCTACGCCGCATCATGTAACAGATTTGCCACTGACAATTCTTAGCTTGTTACGAAGTACAAACTCTGATCGAGCATTTGTGAGCAAGCGTTTTTGGGTGAACGCCGCATCTGAGCAGCACTTTACGATGCTGTAGACTTACGCCTCAACATCAGCATCACCCTCATAATCACGAAGCCTATTTTACTCAGCTTTTATTGTTGCTGGTCGTCGTCGTGGGTATTTCCGGTGACCGCTTGCCTACCACTACATACTGTCTGCTACAAAACCTGTGCCACTGAGCCGTCAGCTGCCAGCCTGCAATCTACGTAAGGACAACAGCTTCAATCATTCAGCTTATAGCTCCCAACTGGTGTACGGCGTTAATTCATTACACAGGCATTTATCACATACTTAAGCGTAATACACATATGTATAGTATATGCACTTATGGTACTGTTACACAACCAATTTGTTTTTCCTCAAAGCCTTACACACATAAATAGTGGAGAAACAAGTGTTTAAGCACATTTATTGCCTATTAGAGACGCCTTTATTTGGTTGCTTAGGGTTTCTTCAAGTGTATCCTAGTTTCGAGTTTGTCTGTAAATATGTACATTTGGTGCATGTTTGCGCTTGGTATGATCCGTTTGTTGGATGTATAGGTATAACATTTAGTTGGTTTAAAGGCATGGGACTTCAGATTTATTTGTCCACCTGTGCTGTCTTGTTTACTTCCCACACATGTGTGCCAAGGCAACAACAAATGTAATTCTTACCAATTTGTTTGCTAATTTGCTAAACAAATGCTTGTTAGGAACGTGTAATTACCGCTAATAAGTAGCCAACCAAACTAGTTTGTTGTATACGAATATTGGCGACCGAACAAAGATTCAGCTTTTTAAGCTATATTTTGTCGCATACAACAACAATTTTTCATACTTACTGATGGTGAGAAATACTCCTGATTGCTAAATTTTGTCAACGAATGTAATTTTAAAACAATCATTTAGTTTGTCTGAGTTTGAATTTGAGAAAAATAGTATTTCATAGATTATTGAAAACCTTTCTTGGTATGTATTTTGTTCTTGTTTCTTCGAGTAAGCTAGCAAATTACATTTCAGTTGCTAAACACGCTCCGCACTTCCGCAAGCCAGTCGTTCTATTCGGTGGTATCAATGTACTAAGGTGTGTTTAGAATGCAATAAATACGCAGCTGGCTCTGCTGCAATAACTGAAATGTTGGCGCATTTAATGCCGGCAGCTTAGCGCTAAGCTTTCCTCTGTCTTGCTGTCCGGTGGTCCAACCGATACTCTTTCTTAAACGTCAACTGGCCTAACCCTGCTTGCTTTCGCAATTGCACAGTGTGTTCGTTTTTCCTTTATGGACTTCCTGTGGCATTGCTTTGGTTATGGTTTTACTTACCACACTGCAGACAGGTTGGATAACCTTTAGGCCACTGGTTCGCAAAAAGGATGCTAGATATCAGGAGGGAAACGCCCGTGGGTGCTCACCATGTCATAGCAAATGGACAACTGCTTAGGGCACATAGAAAACAACAAAAAAACAATGTTAAAAAAGGAGAAAAGGAGAGCAAAAAATAGAATGTCGAGAAAAAGCTGCCGGCACACGACAGACGTAGATAAAAGTCGAAATGGCAATTTGAGATCGAATTGGAAACCGACGTAGTGGGAAAATGTGGCAGCAGTGGCAATGGAAAGATAACGGTAAGCAGCGGAAGAACGTATGCTTTTATATAGAGCCATTAGAAGGGCAACATCTGCCTGTTTAACAGCATTAAATACCTGTGGCAAACGATTAGTTTGCCGCTGCACACAAACCCGCAACCTCAAATTGCATTTGGAATTGATAAATAATATTTATATATATGTATGTATGTTGTATGGGCGGTATGAAAAAAGTCTATTGAAAAATCTAAGCAAAAAACAGCAAAAAGCAACTGTATGTGCATGAACTGGAAAACATGCTCAATGTCAGCCAAAAGTCTACAACTGTGACAATACAGCATGGGAGACAGCAAACCAGTGGCTAACAATGCTCGGAATATATTTATCGTTCGGTATGCTCTGCTTTTAGCTGTCAACTTGTTTACCCTTTATTGGCTGTTTTGTTCGAAAAGTAAATACTTTCTGTCCTGCGTTGCACCCTAAATTGGTGTGGGACTGTGATTCAATGGGAAACAAACGTTCTGAGTTGATTAAATTAAGTAGAGAACGGAAACGTGTTTCAGAGAACAAGTTTAACAGTGCATATTCTTTACTATGGGATGCGGTAAGGCTGAGAGTCGTTCGAGACTTTTGCACTTCAGGTTATGCAGTGTCAACAGATCTATTCGCTTCATGGCTATGGATATGAATGGGGGTGTAAGTGGGGGTTATCTGTCTCACATAGGCACTAAATGCGATCGAATTCTAAACTGTTAGTGTCGAGAGTGAAGATACGTAAAGGTAGAGTAAGGTAATATGCTTTTGCTTTTGGCTACCAGTTGTTTCTAAATTTTAATAAGTCATTGTCATTATATACATATACAAATTATTTTTCACATATATGTATATATATATTTTTCATTTACTGTTTAAGATCCACTGAAGTTCTTTTTAACTCCCAAAAATTACCAAATTAAACGGCATTTTTTCTGTTTATGAAGAGGACAATATACTGTAAAATGTGCACACCGTAAACTACGCATAACCCTTGTCTCAAATTATCCTAAAGTTCGGGCTAATACGGCAATGAGGGCAGGAGTCACTCCCTGGTGACAAATAACGTCAAATTAACTTTGCTTGCGATGCTCGTCAGTGTATTTTGGGTTCTGCTTGTACTTTATGGCTTGAAAAAAGTCTATATCCACATTATATGCATGTAATACAATTTTTGTATTAGACTCTGGGTGTGTATGGAATGGCGTTTACATTTATGTGTTCTGCGATATTAGCAGGTTGAGTAGTAGAAGGGGTGTGAAAGCTCGACAGTAGCACAGTGTGGTATTTGAACAACCTGAGTGGGAAAATTACGTAATATAAGTAAAAACATTAACTTCGACTGCACCGAAGCTATAATACCATTCACAGGCGTTTTTATAACATCAAGGGGTGTAAAAATATATTTATCTTGTTTAAAATCACTTTGTATGACAGTTATAAGTTATAGGGATTATATATTAAAGGGTTGCTTTCAGCATACAAGGACTTGAGTTCCTGTCCACAGAAATATTTTTGTAAACGAAAAAAAGCACAAGTTGGCAGAACTAGGATCCTCTTTAGACGAATTCCAGACAGAGTCAATACCATGCCTCTTAGGAACGAAAAAACAGATGAGTTGAATAAGAGCTTCTTTAGACGAATCCGAGGCAAGTCCATACCATGCTCCATCAAAATAGAGCTGTATGTGAATTTTGAACAAACAGCTAAGAGCAGATGTATCTTAACAACATAGCATATATGGCCCAAATATTATAGAAATAGAACCAAAGACTTACTATTTAGGTCCATAATTAGTATATACAGGCGAGCAGCATAGTAATCGTCCTGCTTTATAACAATAGGAATAAGGAAACGGTTCTCTGTGAGTGTCCAGCTCCATCACAAGCTCGACACACAACACTTGGACCTTATTTTTGCTTTCGAAATAAGTTTTTATATAATATAAACATGCCAACGCTTAATCACTCAATACACTCTTCAGGGTATAAATATACCGTCTGAGCAAATTTAAACTAGACAAACTATATTTCCTAGAATTTAATCTTTATTTTGGTCCTAAAAATATGATTCTGAGACAAAACCAACGTTTATGTAACCCATACACTAGTTGTTAGCCTCAGCTGTGAGGCCTTTAGTGCCTTTTGCAAACTTTGATTCTATATTATTGGACAGTGTCGACATCATAATCATAAACCCACGTTACGTGAGTAATAATGATGTGTTTGATGAATGCTGGGTTTTCAAGCATCTCCTCTAATCGACGTGGTTTTTGATTCACATTTTTGGTATCAATCCAAGGATTGACATCCTTTATAGCAAAAATATTAACCAAAACGTTACCATGAGAGATGTTGAAATCTTTTGTAATCTCTGATGATCTTAACTTTTGTCATGTATATGTAGGTTACTTGGGTTTCACGGCTACAAAAAAAAATAAATAAATAAAATATTGTCTTATCTAATTCTATGACATACATAACTATAATATTGACCTAAATTCTCATGTTGATTCGAGTAATGACCTTTTAAAACCTTATACGAGTTTTTCTTGAAACTGTGTTTTCAAAAAAAATGTTTATAAAATTTTGATTTTTTTTGTAAAAAACGTCTGCTAAAAATACAATTTTCACTTTGTTTGTTTTTATGATTGTTTATGATATTAAAGCACATATTTTTTCTGCCAATTGTTAATGATCCTGTAAAAAGTTCTGCTGTCAAGGCAGACGCACCTTTTTCCTAGGGATTGCCGAAAATGAAGTTGAAATGGCAAATTTTTCAATATTTTTTATGAAAATTTATGATAATTAAATAAAATGAAGTTCTGTAAAATATGTATGTATTATTGGAATAATAAAAAATGTGAATAAAAATGTAAATTTTTATATGAAAAAATATTGAAAAAAGGTCGAAACACTTGTAATACATTTGACAGAGTTGAATGGGCGTTAGTTCTATTTCAAAATCTATAAATAAATGTATGTTATACAATAACGCGACTACAAAAATGTCTATCTATATTACTTTATTATATGTCAATTCTATAGGGTTTCATCCAACATATGATCTAATGTCTATTTATCTTCTATCTTTTTGTAAATAATCTAAAGCAAAAGAAAATAAATTATTCACCTCAGTTGCCGAATTATGGCACTGTGCTGCTAAGCGCATTGCGTTTCAGTTCCAAAAAATGTTTTTTTTAATATACTCAAATATATCCCAATAACGTATTTTATGCATGTATATGTGTTTGTAAAAGGAATAAATGCGTTAGTATTTGCATTGCTTCTCAAAGGGATTGGACCCTTGCCGGAATAAATAAATGTGAACCATGAACTTTTGTTTTTCACCTTTCCAAAAATTTCAATTGATTAAAATTTCATAAATTTACATTTTTCTCTAGACTTACCGCATAGCCTAAAACGAATACTCCGGTGCTGGCGCCATGCACACATGTGTGGCTCAGAACACCTTTGTGTGTGCTTATGAATATTTACGAGCGTGCAAACTGTGTTTACTTGCCGCGTTTGTGTAAATGTGCATTTTTTTAATGTCAACGTATTGCACATGTGCTTGTGACTATTCCCGCGCGCTTCGTGGTTGAATTGAAAATCCCCAAATGAAAATAAAAGTAAATTCACATCATCACCGACGTTTATTATAAAGCAATCAACAACCAGCCAACAACGCTGCTCACTTGACAGCGCTCAGCCGTGGCAATCGTGTGTGTGTGTGTTTGTGTGGTAAAGAATCGTTTCTGCTTACCGCGCCAGCCACAAATATGGCGGTGGTGGCGGTGGCGGCTACGCAATTGCGTGCGGCTGAATGTGCGAGTGCGAGGATATTTACCAGTAACGAGCAAATTAAGCACCTGTTGTACTGCTATATTCACCTTTGTTTTTGTCATTTGTTTGCACTCATACTTTTTTCCGGAAGGTGATGAAAAATATTGAAACTGAAGTGTCACAAAGTGTGCGAATAAAAATGGAATATGTGGCGTATTTTTTTGGCTGTTTGTAAGGGCTGCTGCACTTTAAATTGAAATGTCCGTTAATATTTTAAATTTATAGCACCCATGTTTTTATAAGGGTACATTTGAGGTGGCTGTCTAGAAAGTGGCAAACCCTTATTCAACTAATTGTGCAGACGAATTACTTTATCGACAAATATTCTAATGAAGGTTTTCAAATCTCGGCAACAGTTTTTGCTAAAATAAATTATGGCAAGGTATAATTTGCCTTCGCAAATTATTATATACAGAAGACTAATTTTAAAAGTTCTTAAGCCGGTAGGGCACTATTAGCGCTGGCAGCGCCAATTTGATACACTATCGTAAGACTTTATATCTTGCTATAATATTCCATTGTTGTGTTCAAACTATACATATATTGTTCTCAATAAAATGACTTGTCTCCGTTGTAATATTTGTGGATAGACATTAAAGGTTTGGTATCAGATAGATTCCAAAAGTTCGATGCATGATTTTTGATAAAACTGGGCACTAACAGAGAAAGTGAAGAACCGTTTTATGACTCCGTTTAAGCTTGCAGCTAAGGCATACCGATTTTTAACACATGTTCTCCAATGCCCCGTTATGGTAGTTGTATGCCAGTTACTTTTCCTAGACCTTTATAGAATATCCTTCATTTTTGCCTTGTCAAATTTGGTCATATCGGTTTCGTTATCCTGAATTTGGCTTTAGATGTCCATATATTTTGCGGTATTTGTTCAAATTGCATATTGAACTTCCCTTGATCGTTCTTTGTGAACGCGGTATTGTCTCTGCCTCGGATTCATTTAGAGTGGCCAGCTGCGTTTGTCTTACCCAGATGTTGCTTTAGCAAGAAGTGGTGTGTTTCGGTGGCACCAGGCCTTTTTGGAGGGCTGGGAAGAGCTTGTTGACGAAGATCGTGCTGGGAAACCTGCGACTTCGACAAACACCGACAATGTTACTCGTGCGTGCAAAGTATTGAACCTAGACCGTCGACTAAGCATACGTTTAATTGCCGAGATATTAAATTTATCAAAATATGTTGTTAATTTGGGAACAGCTACCTAACCAAGGCAGCCGCTCTACAGCCCAGATGTGGTCCCCACGGACTTTTTCGTTTCCTTGCTTGATAAATAATTCAATCGCCATATTTTCTTAAAATACAAATATTTTCGATTCATAGTCGTCCCGCACATATTTGCGTATATTAAGTAAACCATTTTCAAAAAAATACAAATAAAAAATTGGTGGACCTGTGTTCTGCGATGCACCCTAGTAAGTGTCCATTTTACCATTATCTTTTTTTTTGCATGTATGTTTTACGACTTGTAAGTTAGTGCAAACACACACAAATATAGAAAGAAAAGAAAAAAATTAACACTTGCTATAATAAAATCAAAATATAAAACCTTTTAAAATGCAACGTTAAAACGCGTTGCCAACTTAAGCAACTGGCAACTGGCAACTGTTCTCGGCACACATTTGTTATGGAAACTTTCTGTCTATACTTAAGAGCTGCCAACAATGCCGAGTTGTTATTCTCTTCTCTGCGTTGGTATAAAACTGTTATTAGTGTAAAGTTGTGCCACTCCTTTTGCGCCGTTGTTGCTCGTCATAGTAAAAATATATTTTACGATATTTCGACGTACGCCAAAACGTCACAACTGGAACCAAAAAGTGGGAAACGGCAAATACACACACACAACCCAACATGCCATGGGAAAAAGGAAAAAGAATGAGCGTTAAGTGTTGTTGCCAAAGTGCAGCAAATTTCGCAAACCATTCGCGCGAGAGCGAGTTGCATTTGATGTGGATGAAGACTTTTTGAAAATCTACAAAAAGGTCTGGGGTGTCAAGAGCATTGAAAAGTGTTTGCATCCGTGATTGAGCGTTGCAGTTGTTAAAGCTTGCCGCAGCAACAACAAGCCGGACGAACGGCAATTTAATGCAACACACTCGCCATGAACGGAAAGTGTGCGCTTAAAATTTTCAAGTGATGCGTACTTCTTGGCACCTTGACGTGCTTGCGTACGATTTTGGGGTTTTTGTTTGGTGTGGAAACAGAAGGCTTGGCGAGTCCTAACCGCTTAACATGAAAACAACAGTAAAATTTTGAAGCAGTGCCGACCAACGGAAACAATAACAAAAATCATTAAGTTTTAGAAAAAATATAATAACAAAATACTGAAAATTTCTGACGAAACGTTCACGCGCCGCACCCCACCACGCGCTGGATAGATTGGAATCAACGCAAAAATCTGTAGGAGAAGTTGGAAAAAGTAGCATACAGTTAGGTGCGAGCGCATTTTAAAAGGATTTTCACGTTAAGCTCATGAAATGTTAGAAGTGTCAAACAAACTCAACAGTTAAATAAGTAACTACTGGTGCAAGGGTTTCATAGGAAGTGAATGAAAAAGGCAAGAAGTCGCTGCCAGTAGCGAGATCTTTTCTGCACGTAGACCGACTACAAGAAAGTTTCAAGCAACGCTGCTAGAATATAGTTAAGGGCACATCAGTTCACACCGTCCTCTTTTAATGAATGCCGCCAGCAAACAAAGTGTACTTAACAACAAAAAGCGTATGCATTGAAATACATAACTGGCTTACATTAATGAATTTCGAGAAAGTTCGAAAATTAACCAAAATGTACTTTGACTATCCAAACTGGTGAGCTGGTTAAACAAAAACAGTAGTCGAGTTACTTAAAAGCAGACGCCAAAACCTTTTAGTCAATTTCAAACTACATAAATTTTGAAAGCTTTTGTGATTTACGCGCTAATGCTAGAGTGAGCAATTGTCCGAAGGAGCTTAAGCTTCTGCATTTGGAATTAATTAATTGACAGGTTAAGAAGTTGCGCGGACGGGCACAGCTGTAACATCTAAAAGTAAGCTCAGAATTTTACTAACTGATAGACAATAAACAAAATGCTTGAATTTGGCTCATGTTTCAATTCACTAGCACTCCTGAAGCGGTTACCTGTTAAACATTAATTACCCCTTCCCTTATCATCAATGCAATAACTTAATTAAAAAGTCCTACCCTTTCTTTGCATTCTAAAATCTATTCCTTTGATATTATGAACTCAAATTTTAGATGAAGTGACCAGAGCTGCATCAACTTGAGAATCGAGTGATCGATTAAAATGATCACTTCTATAGTGAAGCTCGCAATACTTACTTGTCGATTTATTTTAGGAGGATATACTGCAGTGGGCAAAAAATAGTAAGATAGTAGTATTTATAGTAATAGTAAATATAGAAAAGACGACGATTACCAGTCAAAAATCTCACTGGCACCATTTTAATGTCGGAAGGATTAGTGAAACCCATTTGGAAAGATCCTTGGTCTTAAGAAATGTGGAAACACGACTGGTTCCAAAGTCACTCAGTTTTTTCATCGATATCATGAAATGTATTACTACTAGTGATGGGTCTTGGATCTATGCTTATGAACAAGACGAGAAATCGGTCTAATATTTGGCGAAGGTAAGCTGAAGCCGAAAAACCCACGTCAAAGCAGGTCAAAACCAACGATATGTTGACAGTTTTGTTCGATTATCGAGATGTGTTGCACTCCAAATTCCTTCCGATCGGCCAAACTGTCAACAAGGAATACTATTTGAGTGTTATGTGTCGCTTGCTGGAAGCTTTTCGTAAAAAGAGTCGGAATTATGGGCCTACAACTCTTGGCTCACCGTTGCATACTGCATTGATTCTTCGTGAGTTTCCCGCCAAATTTCCAACCAAATATGTGCCGCAACCATTATGTTCACTTGATTTAGCTCCTCGTGATTTCTGGCTATTCAGCAAACTCGAACGACCGCTTCGTGTAAACCGTTTGGAGTCAATTGAAGACATTAAATTTGTGTTGCTACGCGCAGAAAAGGCCATTCCGGAAATTGACTTTAACAACTGTTTCGAGGATTAGAAAAAACGTTGGTACAAGTGTACTGGGGCAAAGAGGGATTACTTTGTAGGGGACGACATAGATAGATAGATTTTGAAGAATTTTATAATTATGAACAAACTCTTATTATACTATTTTTTGTTCAGAGTAGCGCAAGTCTAGACAAAATTTTAGACATTTTTTAAGCAAAGATAAAAAACAAATAAAAGCAGTTTTACTATCAATGGTTACTATATGGTTATCGTTGACATTTATAGAATATAAAAATAATTAAAAAAATAATTAAAAAAATAAAAAAGTCGCTGAATGCCAGGCCGGTGGAGTGGAGGCTGGAAAAAGTACGGTGCTTCCTGGTTGACATGATTCCAAACCTTGTAGTGATCTAAAAACAACAAATTTAAAAATTCTTCATTAATGTGGGTATCGGATTGACCTAGTCTAAGAAAAAAATACAAAAATGAACTGGACTTTAAAATTTCTTTAATTTGCTTTGTTTGATCTTTTCGATTTTTTTTTAAATACTTAAAATTTAAATTTTACAAAATGCGAGCAAGGCGTGATATAGAGGTATATCAAATTTGTATTGGAATTGGTTGGGTTAAAAATGTGAAGTACCTCAAAAAAACTGAACTGCCGAATTATGGAAAAAATATTTTTTTTTCAAATTTCCAGATTAGAATACTCCCTTAACTTATTCAGGCATCACTATATACATTTAAGGACTCCGACATAATATTTCGGTATAAAGAGTACAGAAACGATAACTTCCTCCTTGAATGTAGTCTGTATAATATATTGAGTTGACACTGACATTGCCCTTGACCAAAGAATCAAAGAGTATTTAAGGAAAATTAAACATTTAGAAGTATGTGTATGTACTACAGAAGTCCAAAGATGCTATCGCTTGCATGGGAGCTTCAAGGCAAACTTCTAAACTTAAGCTAGGTCTCATTGGAATCCTCTTCAAATTCCTGTTGTCTGTCTTTCAAGCCGATGCTGACAGCTTAATAAATTTTTGAAAGTGTTTGTTGCTTTACCAAAACAAAAAGCCTTGCTATAATTTAGTTTCAGCTTTATAGTAAAAGTTCCTGACCGCTATTCTGCTGAGCGGAAGCTGTTCATCAACTTCCAGTTAGAAGCTGCTTCTTCGCCCTTTCAGTCCTCGCGAACTAGTTTTATTTGCTCCAAGTTGCGTTCATTTTGACTACGCCATTTTTTAAACTCGCCTGTCAGTGCGCTCCTCCTTATCAGCTTTTATGATTTTTTTCCCATTGCCTCTACTTGCAAGTTTTTCACATACTTTATTTACTAGTTTGCGTTGTCAGCAGAGTTCTACATATATATTTTTCAAAATGAACACGAAAATGTGAAAAAGAATATCGCAACTAGTTTCTTACTTTACCTAAAGTTCATTCATCAACATATCATCCGCACAGATAACTCCATATCAGCGTTGTGAAGTCGTGCTTCAACAGCCCGTTAGCAGTGGGCTGCACCTGTCAGTGCAAGCTCTGCTTGTGGAAGTGTTGTCGCCGGCATCAGCACCGGATGTGCCAGGAAATTCAATTAATTGTTTACGTTGGCATTTGTCTGTGGCGCTGTAAGATAACGTTTATGTGCAAGATGTGTGCTTTCGCGTGTGCGTACTGAAGTAGGTGAGCAGGAGGTTACATTTTATATGCAGTCGTATTTATGTAGGCAGTTATGTAGAATATCAGCCGACATTTCCAAGGGATCGAACTTCGGTATACCTTCTGCTCTAATCTAAAATATCTACTAACATTGCCAAATATAAAGGACTAATGTGCTGAATTTTGTGGTTTGTTTCTCTCGAGGGGTGCATAAAAATTTAAAAAGTTGCCAAAATATCTGTTCTATTATCAAACTTTATATTAAACCTAGGTCCTTATTTATTTTCAATCTTCCTTATTTTGAAATATTTTTTTTTTACTTTCTTTCGCCTTTGAGTCGGGCAGTTCTCACTCATGTGGCGTTTGCTTCATTAGCGCTATTTAACGCCCTTTACTCCCAATCAGTCTCTGGTCTGAGATGTTTCTCATATCTCAATTCAATGTTGTCTGCTAAAACAGTGTTTGAAATTTGCTAGCTAAGCGTATTTCGTCAGTTCAACACTTTGTATGCTGCTCCATGCTATTTTTTTTATGAAAAATCCAAAAACTATTTTTAAATCCAAGTAGTCTTGCCTTTGACGCTACATTCACTTCAAACTTAATTAATTGTACGCGTTTTTGCACCTATTCTATGGTGAACTAGTGAATGCGTTTGATGGTGAAGGGCTGACGCGACACAAACTCCGAACGCGCAGCGCGTTGCGCTTGCTTGCATTTGAGCGTCTACGATTTTTGACATATCCTTCTCTGGCTTTCACTACATTTTCTGTCTATTACACGTTTTCCATTCTTGCTCAGCGCTTTCACTGACTAATCAATTTTGCTTGAGGTATAATATGGGTGGAGCTCTACGCCACCCCTCTATAAGTAGATGCTCCTACTTTCACGTGCTTATTCTCCGCCGCCTGCATGCTGTTGGCTTCCAGGATTTGTGTGTGGAGGCAATTAATGTGAGCAAATATATCTGCCTTCCAAAGCACAAAAGTGTCGATTCATCAATAACAATAGGATATTTGGTTTACTTGCAAAGCTCCACCTGTACGAAAGTGTATGTGTGCATTTCTTTCTGTGAGAAAACATTTATTGGTTGAATTTAAGTTCTTGTTGTACACATGTATTGTCGCTAAGGCATCCTACGAGATTTCAGCATTTGACTGATTTCTTCGTCCTAATTTGATGCTCAAAAAGCCAAGAGCATTAAAGTTGAAAATCAAATACGAAGGTACTTGTAAAAGGTGTTTTACAATACCTACCAAGGATTTTCAATTTCTAGAAGTTTCACGGAAATGCTGCTTGCACTGATACTTATTATTAAGTGTAGTAAAATGCTAGTATGTTAAAATCCAAAATTCGTCAATTGAAATTTATAGATGCTTGAAACCTTTTTTTATAGCCTTTGCATTTCTAAAATCTTATTGGGTCTGTTAAAGGATCATCCATTCTTATATTAAATATTTTTTTTATTTAAAGAATTGTATCCACTTGTAAATTTCATAAAATCGATTTTTATTGTAAATATAGGATGATCCTTTTCGAGGTAATGGTGAATGTTTGTTATCATTCGAAAGAACATTCTTTGCCATTTATTTATTTGAAGGTTATCTCTTTCAAATGTTGGCTGCGGCTAAGTCTCAGATGGTCCATCCCTTGAGTCCAATTTTCGATGACTCGGTCGCACATTTCGAGTAGTGACATGCGAATGACATGAGTGATGTTTTGCTCTAAGGCCTGAATCGAAGCGGGAATGTGCGCTATGATTTTAGGCTTTACATATCCCCACAGGAAGAAGCCTAACGGCGGCCAATCGATCGGCCCGAAATGAGAAATTATCTGCTCACCAAAGTGTTCTTTCAATGTCAGTCGCCTTCGGCGGTTACGTTCTCACCGGCATCACTTTTGAAGAAATGTGGACCACACCACACCAAACCGTTGCTTTTTTTATGAAATTACAGCTTTTTAATCACTTCCGGTTGCTCTTCTTCCCAAATGCGGCAATTTTGCTTGTTAACATACCCACTGAGCCCGAATGGGGTCTCATCGCTTAACAAAATTTGGCTCGAAAATGTTGGATCATTTTGGAACTTTTCAAATGGCCATAGAGCGAAGCGATGTCGGTTGCGAAGGTCGAGCGGCTTCAGTTCTTTCACAAGCTGGTATTTGTTCCCTTTTAATTTAAGACCTGTACGTAAAATGCGTCAAGTCGTTCCATACGTTAGTCCGTGGTGCTGCGAACGGCGCCAAATCGACTCTACACGGTGTTCGTGTACACTCTCAGCTACGACTGCTATATTTTCTTCACTGAGTGCTGGACGTGGTCTATTCGGTTGAATATTACACAATAATGAGATGGTGTTGCGAATAGTACGCCCAGTAGGCCGTTTATGCCGAAAAACATTCTTTACAGAACGTAAATTTTCGCAATAAACGTTGTTCATGCGTAGGTCCTTCCATGATGAAATGCCAAACAATACCGAAGAAAAATAACATGACAGCTTGACATGACTCATGCGTGATCTGTCAAAAAAGGTGATTGAAAAAATTACCTCTACTTGGATCACCCGTTATAATATCGATTACTGTGTACTATGTGAAAAAAATAAAAATTTGAAGTAGACAATTTTACTAAGCGCCAGACAATTTTTTTGCGAAGGCAGATGCGTATTATTTTTATTAAATAAAAGTTCATTTCAAAAGTATTCACAAAATAAAACATGTTTTTTCTGATTAGTGGTTGAATATAATCCCTAAAAAAGACTGGATTAAACAAAAACAAAGAGAAATTCGGTTAATTGTTATCCATATCCAATCCTTCGGTTTGCATAGCAGTTATGTATGTGGACGATTATATGTAATAACTGAGCAGCGTTTTGAGGACGGGTGTAAAATTTCAGATTGACAGCTCAAAAACAGTGGCACTAGTTTGCATATATACAGACAGACGGACGGAAATGGTTAAGGGGTTACATGGGTTGACGGATTTCAAAATATCGATTTTTTATAATCCTATTAAATTTTACAATACCTTTAGAATATTGTCCTAAATTTTCAAGTTGATCCGAGAAATAGTTTCAAAAACTTGTGCGCTCGAGGCTAGCTAGGCGCCGTCATTAAACGCGTCTTTCTCGATACTGTGTTTTTGAAGTTGGTTGGCAAGATTTCTCGAGAACTACTCAATCGATTTTCATGAAGTTTTACACAGATCTTTGAAGGAAGGATTTTTTTCGATTACAACTATTTGAACATTTTTTACTGAAATTTCCTTTTTTTTTTGTAAAAATGTCTGCCAAAAATCAAATTTTCAGTTTTCTTTCTTTCGTACAAGTTCTAAGGTTTTAACTAAAACACGTATTATTTCACTTAAGATGATCCTTTAAGAAGTTATCCTGCAAACGCGGTCGCATATTTTTTCCGAGAAGTCACCGAAAATGGCGTCGCAATGGCCGAGCTTAAAATATTTTTTTTTTACAAAAATTTTAGAATTTGTTTGTCAATAGTGTACGTTTGTAACAATAAAAAATTTAATAAAATATTTCATTTTTTATATGAGAAAAAATTGTTGAAAAAGTGATGTTTTTTACCCGAGGAAACTCATGTAACCTCTTAAATCGACTCAGTTCACATATGTATATGTATATATTTTATAGGGTCTTTGACTTTTCCTTCGGGGTGTAACAAACTTAATGTAACTTGTTCAGGGGGTAATAAAATATTCTCGTGCATTTTTAAGTATTTTAGCTAAACAAGTAAATAATTTAGTACTATAATACTCGTATAGAAGTATATGTTTGTATGTAAATATGTTTAATATACATACGTATATTTTTGAGTCACCTTATACATATATGTATGTACATACATATATATGAAAGTCTCCAATGTACCGAAATTACACGAAAGCTAATGGGAAGAGCGCTGAAAATATTTCCCAGTATTCAGGCGGAACTTCCGCTTATGGCTTTAAACGCAATGTGTAGAGTGAAAAAATAATTTAAGAGAGCATGTTTAAATTTTAGATGGGTGTTTAATATTTAAAGTTAATATATTCAGATTCACTCGTGAATTGACAACGCTACATATGTATATGCACCTATGTATACATGCTCAAATTTATGAATATTTACATATTTAAATAGATTAGTACCTACATATATTATAAATAAAAGCTGCATTGCGAATTTAGTGAATTAAAATTTATTATTTACAGCTCAGTTACAAAGCTTATCTAAGCTATTTAATCGTATCAAAGAGTAATTAGTGTCCGCTCTTTATTCAGCTAAATGAACTCTTTACTGCTTATATGTAATAGGAAATAAAACGAAACTCTCAAACAAGGAAAACCGAACATGACCTTCGCGAATTCAGCATGCATACCCTTACGCTGCCGCTCTGAAAGGTATTTGACAACTTAGGTCACTGTGTTTTACGAACGACATCCTGATGGAAGCTCTCGCTCGCATACTCTCTGACTTCTCTCTCAACACGATTTGCCAAATATGCGTACATACCTACAATTCACTTGCTCTGCATGATTTCAGCTTCGTCGGAATGCCTATGCATATTCTAACGTTGCGATTTACGTACATACACGAAATGCCAGAGTGGTGTAGGTTATTTTCAGCTGTTGGGCGTTAGGGGTGAAGTGATGCTGCTTCTTTGGCTACTTCGTGTGTGTTCGCATTTTGCGTTGGCTGGGCATGCAAATTGCAGTTAGTTGTGCTGATAACGCGTAACGAATTACATCTTCGCGTTAGCAAAGTTATATTATGTAAAGTGTGAA
Organism: Bactrocera tryoni; assembly: GCF_016617805.1. Lineage (NCBI taxonomy): Eukaryota > Metazoa > Arthropoda > Insecta > Diptera > Tephritidae > Bactrocera > Bactrocera tryoni. Next base: position 85,140,659 of record NC_052500.1, on the reverse strand, counting down.
AACTGTTTCGAGAAAAATCGGGATTATATTAAAAATATTAACAAAAAGTGAAAGATACATTTTCGTACACCTACTAAATATTGTTAGTGTAAAATATTATGAATTTATAAAGTTTTATAGAGTGATAATTGTGCCGTCGGTGACTGCATTTCGTGATCGGCTTGCAAATTTTGTTAGTGGTTATTCTTTTCGCTTATTTTTCTGCCGTTCGGTGCATTGCCCGTGGGATGGTGACTCGCCGCTACATTTGTAATTGGAATTTCACTGTGAATATAAGTAGATGATTCCATTGACCGCGTGGATGTATGAATTTGTACACGCTGCCTTAGACCGACATCATGAATTCCATGACATCTCGCGGCGTATATAATTAATAGATTTTATTTGCGTATAAACATACATGTGTACATAATTGACTATTGTGCATATGTACAAGAGTTGAAACATATCTAATTAAGAGTTGATTGTTTTTGATGTTCATAACAAGATATTGCGATTACTCAGCGTCATTACAATATATTTTCTTTTACATGGTATTTTAAATATTTTGCTGCATCGTTCGGCAACAATCGCGTTATTTACGTTTTGCTATATACACACATGCACATGTATCATATACATATGTATATGTGCATATTGGTATGCATAGTATGTGCAAAACAATGTTGAAATTGTAGCTGACTTCTGCAGAGGTACAATTCACACAGCGACATTTGGACTAAATGAAGAGAGTGGAGAATTTGTAACAGGTGAGCTTGTCATTCAAATATAAATCAAACATAAATATTACAATTATTCATAAGAATTAGCTTTATGCTAATCTATGCATATAAAGATGTGCTTAATCACTACAGAACGTTTGTTTAATATTTACAAAGCAGCAACAATGCAATAATGAATGATACGAGTAGAATTATAATTATTGTTTATTAAACTCTATATTACCCATAATCTTTAGGAAATAATTGAGAGCATATTAGTAACAATCTTTTACGTAAATGAAACATCTTCCGATAGAAAAATTTTATTTTGGAATTAATTTTAGCTCAGGTTTAGAGTAGCACTGCACGATGTCAGGGTTAAAATGGGTATGTACGAATAGAGGAGGATCCTCAGATTATGAAAATAATCATATTTAAAGTGCTTGCTTCTAAAATATGTAGATAAGGTAACACAAATTATTTGTTAGAAAGCAACCCTTTTGTTATTGTGTGATCGAAAGTTAAATATTACATAAAAGTTATTCTTGATCTACTTAATATAAAATAAATAGATGGAAATGAATCAGTGAAGTGATAGTGGATATAAAAATATAAAATTCATTATAAATTGGAGAAACACGCACTTTTAAATTTTTGAATCTTAAATGCAAATATCTCGAAAGCCATTAGTCAGTGGCAACTATAAACATATATACATATGTATGTATATTCCTTAATCTGGAGAACCTTCTCTATCCGTATATACCAACTCCGAAATCGGGGGATACTATTCTAAAACCCCCACACCCCCGATTTTAGAGTTACACAATCCCATATTAATTTATTGCGTTTGTTGAATTTTATTGTAACATACATATGTACATACATATGTATATCTTTGTTTATTATGCCCGCCGTTACAAAAAATTCCAACTAATTTCAACATAATATAATCCTATAATCAATTATTGCATTTTCTGTTTGCAAATAGTGTTCCACACAATTCCAGGAATTTGCAGATTAAATTTAGAACGTATGTAGTTCAGTCAAACTATTGCGCATCCGCAGCATCCAGCGCGTTTATATTTGCTAGTAAGCAATTGATTTGGTTTTGTTAGCTTTAGAAATATTTCATAAATTTTAGTCTTTGTGTCGCAGTGCCCGAGTTCGATTCATCAAATCAGTAACAATCATACTAACTTACGCTATCATATACATATGTATGTATGTATACTAATTATCGGATATTCAGCTGTCGAGGTAAAATATTGAAGAAAGTGCAAAACTTTTAGGCAAAAGTGAGAAACGGTTTAAAATAGTTTCAGTTGTCTGCATATTAAATAAGTAAAGATCGACCAGATCCTTACATGACACATAATTCGAGTATCTCCAACTTTACGACCATAAAGAAATCAATTATTCCAAAATGTCTGCAAAATATAAATTTTAGAAGTATTTTAGCATATGCAAAGGGGCTAGTTTTTATCATATTTTGTTTCAATAGAATTGTTTATTTTCGGTACATGACTGGAGGTTAGGGTACTACATATATAGGGTGCAATTTATTATTAGGAACTATTTGCATTCTATAGGTTAACTGACATGCAGGTCTTCCTCTTCCACCAGCGGGTACTGAATCGAAATCTTTAAAGCTGGAGTGTTCACTTCCATCTTACCATCTGAGTACTCGCCGTTGCCATTACGCAAAGAACCATAAGTCTTCCGCGAAACACTTCTCTCGGACACTTCTAAGGCCAGCTCATCAGATGATGTCATTGTTCGTGCCTCTGCACCATAAAGCAGGACGGGAATGATGAGGGACTTTTAGAGTTTGGTCTGTGTTCGTTGAAAGAGAACTTTTCTTTTCAATTGCCTATTCAGTCCAAAGTAGCATCTGTTGGCAAGATTAATTCGCGTTGGATTTAAATGCTCTATGTCAGAACTGCTTAATTATCTACTGCAAAATTGGTTTACCATTTTTATTTTTCCGCTGAAATAAAGCCTTTATAGCACTAAAATAATGCTGTTTATTTGTATGACATTGCACGATTTCTTGACTAATTCGTTATTAAAAACGTACAAAAGTATGTTATGCGGCAATCAATAACTGATCCGTAAACTGTAGCCATAATCTGCCATGAATACTAAATAAACTAAATTTTTTTTGGTTTATGATGAAATATGATAGCATTTTCACATTTTACCGCTAATAAATTCTGATTCTTCGCAAGCTTATCGCATAATCCTGTGTACTTTGCTTTTTTATCAACTAATAGTGTTAAGAGTAAATAAATTTTACCTTTTCGGTTCTCTGTTTTTGCGCTGGGTTGTGCGTTTATGAGCACTGTAGCTAATTTATGAAGTCCTCCGCCGGTGGATATACTCGTTTAGTGCAAACTGCCAGCACAAATGTCAGCAAATAAATCACAATTTTAAAGCAAAACAACAATCTCAGCCAAAACATTGAATTTCTGGCAGCGGAGCAGCCGAAAGCAAAAGCTAAAACACAAGCAACTACAAAAACAAGGCAACAATAGTAGCAAAAAGCAACCCACAACTTATCGCCAGGGAATGCCCACTACGGAAAGAAGGTCACAACTGCGGCATTGGCGACAACGGTACATTTTTACTCCTTTTTGGGTCATAAAAATAATAAACAAACAAACTAAATAAAGCAAATTGTTGAAGGATAACATTTAAAATGGCTGTGGGAAAAGCGCAACTACGCATAGCGGTGAATGTGGGAATGGAAACGAAATTAACATAAGTAAGGGAAATACCATGTTTCGGTAGAAGGTTAGGTGTGCCGCCCACTAACATTGAAAATAACGTTTTAAACAAAGCGTTAATGTACCAATAGTACCGGAAGGAAAATACAAACAATATGTGTCCTGTTGGAGTTGAGTTGAGCAGCTCATTAGGGGCTGCTAACGAACGCCTACTTACGCTAGCGCTTTCGACCAACATCATCTGTTAGGATTTTATAGTTTATGCTTTTTACTGTTGTTTCTTGATGCGGATGCTATAAAATTAGGCACAGTGACTTGTGTAATAAATAATATTTACGAAAAATAACAGTAGATAAGAAGTAGTATTGGTTTGAAATAAATATATATATATATGAAAATACTTTGAATATAAAGTAATAAATAAGATTTTCGAATAAAATAGCAATTACTCCCAATTTGAGGCCACGAGCTTACTAAAAAATATTTGAAACCTGCCAAAAATACATAATTTTCTACAAAAAATTTTTAACAATGATATTTTTTTCATATTAGTACACTGTGTGTTATCAACAAATCCTATTTACACCATTTTTTTATATACCAGTGTCTGAACTCAGAAAGGGATAATCTCTTTGAACGACGAATAGAAAAAAACCCATAGAAAGGTTAGCACTTTTTATGCAAGTAAACATGAGAATAGGGACTTAGCGTGATTGGCTAAGCTAAAGCTTATCTAAATAAGTAAATAATAACACCTATAGAAGAGTTTAAAAACTAACCATAGTAAACAATTTATTAAAAGTAGTAAGACACGTATCAATTTATCACACCGCCCTTCTGAGAAAGCAGGCATTTTTTATTAAAGTAATCCTTTCGGGTTTGCCTGCTTAACCCAGCGAATGTGTGAGTTAGTGCTCCAGTTAACTGCGGCTGTTTTATTGAACTAATTTCCGTTGCTGAAAGGCTGAAAGGTTGACGAACTTTGTGGTCTGGGGTGCTAAATCAGTGTTGTTCAAATACAGAAATGATTTTCAGTGAAGACCTTTGCCTTGAAAAGCAGTTCATTTAATTGAGCTTAACTTAGCTACGGTTTTTCAAGCACACAAGAATCACTTACATGCACACACATTTAAGTCTATTGCTTCCTTCTTATTCATTTTATTCTGAGCCACTCTCTAAAGGGATTTGGCTACATTGTATGTCATTTATTTCGTCGGCTATGGTGAGATGTCTCTTATGTGCCCTTTGCCTCTAACCTCATTTTAAATAATCGTAGTTTACCTTTTATCTGCTATTCCATGTAGGCTGGCATGCAAAACACTCTATCACTTTCTAAATTTAATTATATGTATGTATGTATTGAAGCAGTATTCCCAAAAGAGCCAACACACGTGCTACAGTTTTAGATATAGAGTATCTACATCGTTCACTACTTTGTGGGTGTAAAGTGGTATACTGTTTGTAATTTTTTCACGCCCAATTTAATAAACATTTATAGTGAAATTAAGCTATTTAGCATATGCTCCCTTTTAGACCTCTGGGGCTGATACATAGAAAGGTTCCGGTTAAGTGTAACTGGGTCAATTTACTGGTAAATAAATTCAGTTAATTTCAAATTTTCATTCGCAGATTAACTGTTGAGATGTGGCTGGATAAAAGCAGGTTGAATATTTTTGATGGGATATAATCGTATTCCAAGTGTGTTGCAATTTAGGAATATATAAGAAAAAGTTTACTGTTTATTTTTAAACAAATTATGTTAATTGGTTACATTGGGTAGTCGTAAAAGTCTTTTCGTATTTTTTTACAATGTGACATATCAGTGTTGGAAAGGTGAGTTTTTAAACTTCATTTAACCAAAAAAACATTAAAATCGGGGATGTTGCAAAAAAGTTACAGCTATTCAATAATGTGACGCTTCCGTTCTGCAAATTTCGATGTGAAAGATTCACCCTGCTATGGTTGACCTATCGTTGAAAAAGCCGATGAAATTATGGAAAAGTTTGAATAGGACCGTCATATAAGCAGCCATGACATCGCTAAGAAACTTGACATTCCTCATCAAACGGTTTTGAACCATTTAAAAAGGCTGGCTACAAAAATAAGCTCGATGTTTAGGTACCGCATGAATTTTGTGTGAAAAATTTAATGGACCTAATTTACATCTGCGATTCAGTGCTGAAACGAAATGAAATCGAACCATTTCTGAAACAATGCTAACAGGAGACGAAAAGACGAAAAGATCATGTTTCAAGCGTGCTGAAGCTCAACAAATGGTCGCAAAGCCAGAATTGACGCCTTGAAAGGTTATGCTGAGTGTTTGGTGGGATTGGAAAGGAATCATCCACTATGAGCTGATCGAGCCTGGTCGAACGATTGATTGTACATTTTATTGTCAACAACGGATAGATTGAAGCAAACAATGGAAAAAAACGGCCAGAACTGAACAACAGAAAGGGCTTCGTCTTCTATAAGGACAACTCTAGACCAAACACATCTTTGATGACTCGGCAAAAACTGGGAGAGCTTGGCTGGGAAGTTTTGATGCATCCACTATAGAGCCCTGACCTTGCACCATCGAACAACCATTTGTTTCGCTCAATGCAAAACTTCCTTAATGGAGTAAAGTTCGCTCAAGTGAAGCCTGTGAAAATTACTTGTCACAGGTTTTCGCAGAGAAACCAGAAAAGTTTCAATGTCTCTAGCGGAAAAATTGCAAAAGTTCATTATAAATATAAAAAAATATTTTGAAGTTTGATTAGAAGTATAAATGTAAATATTTATATATATACATATATACGAAAACACTTTTTCGACTATTCGATATTTCAGATATTCCGTGACTAGTGTATAATATTAATAAACTTCGAGAACTATGATTAAGTTATAATTAGAGAGAAATAATTCTGGTTTGGTGAAAAGTACACGACAGCAGATTCACGTACAAAAACTAAAAAATGTCAGGAATAACAGGAGTGTGCATTATCACATTTGCACTGATTGCAAAAAAGGGGATTATAATTTTTGCTCTTCTCTCTGCGAATATTTGCACACATGTCGAACGAGTGACCGTTTTTTTAAATTCACCTAAATATGTGCTAGGGTGTGTGCGTATTCTGTGCGGCTTTGTAATTGCAGCTGTACTCGAAAGCTTTTTTAATTGTTGAAAATGGAGTTGGTGAACGCCCGTGGAACTATTATTATGTCTGTTGCTAAATGTGTATAAATACGGAAGAAAAACTTGCAGTGGCACATAAAAAGTGAGTCACAGTAAGCGGCTAGGTATTTAGATAGTGGAGAAGTAATAAACGAATGTACATGTGCTTAATTAAAGTGAGCCATTAAGTTTGTCCAAATTACAGCAACTGGGATGCTCGTGGTGAATGGGATGCCGGTTGGATAAAGTCTGGAAATATAGTTGACAGAAATTTTCCGATTGAGATTATAACATTAGACAATCATGTGTAGGAACCTGCACGAATCGGAACACATAAACTGCGCTCTTTTTAACTAAAGTGTTTTATATATTTTGCATTTAGAAAATTCAACTAATGTTGTTAAAATAGGAGCATATATATATGAGTTTGTTTGGGCTTATCAAAGCCTGTGCTTAGTTATATTCACATAACATATTCGATTTCTGCCAATTTTGCTGACAAGTCAATATTGCTACAGAAGAACTAGAATTCAAAAGCTTTTTCACATGCTCTAAATTGGCTACTGACACGCTTGCAACCTGTGAAGAGCGCAAATTGCGTAGCATGTTTTGGTTTCGAGTGTGGAGTGTTACACATTTGCGTGCGTATAATTAGAGCACGACTACTTTCAAACCCTGAGTACCCACACACACACATTCGTATTTACTTTGAAATAACAAAAGCACTCGTCTGCCTCTCGCTTTGTAGTGGCAGCCTAGCAACATTGTTAAGGATCGCTTTGCGCACACACACTAGCAAAGACTATGTGGGTGAATGTGTATCATATAAGCCGGTGCTTGTGTAATAAAGTACCCTACTTTTGGCTTTTACTTTTAATTAAAAAATGCTTGCTTCGTTATATGGTATTAACGTAATAACGTATATGATGTGTGGAAGTGGGAGTTTGTGCCTGCTCATTCGCGTCGACTGAGTTGCATCGCAGAATGCATACACGCTCTCGCACAATTTCAACAACCCATTTAATGACACCTAAAAATATGCCTTGTTGCCTTGGTTCTATGACCACGTTCGTAATTAAAGTGTGAAATGATAATGGGATTTAAAATGTTGAAGCACTCATCTATAGTATTGATTGACCTTTGTTGTAAGCGGCTTTGTAAAAGATGCAAAATATTTGTAAACTTTCTTCTTAAGTTTTTATCGCACAAAGAACTCTTCAGTCGTTTTAACTGCTGTTAACGCTTAGGCAACTACTTTTATAACCTTCTTGTGTCTGTATGTACAGTGTGTATTAGAATTATCTAAACAAGTTTATACCAAATAAGCCTAGCTTGACCTAAATATATATTAGAAATCAGTTTTTCAGAAACTTTAATTCAAAATAAGCTTCGTTTTATCCAATGCAAGCATGCCAGCGTTTAGTTCAATTCGCCACACACTTCATTGAAGGGGTTAGGTGGGTTTCAGAGATACAAAAAAATGTAGTTTTACGATTTTTTTATTATAAACAATCATATATTTCAAAATTATAATATGGTATATCAAAGGTACATATTTGTATAATGTCTTCTGAAATATTGATATAAAAATGTTGAAAATTCAGGCGTTGAGACTTCATCTCCCTGGGTGTCTCACAAATAAAGTGCTCTTGCCGTCGACAGCATAGCTTATTATTGGTTCATCTAAATAGTTTTCAATTTTCCTCAGGCTTCGCACAAAAAATCCTATTTTTTGGTAAAATGTTCGCCATTTATTGGCTTAAAAAAAATATAAAAAAATTCCTTCGTTCAATAACCCACGAATCCGGGAGTTTACGACGAAATATTTCATGTAGAAGTTAACACATAAGAATTGCACTTCATATTTAAAGGTTGATCCATTTCGAGGTTGCCTAATTTTTAAAAGGAAAAATATCATTCGAAAGAACATTTCGTTGGCATTTATTTTTTGATGATTATCTTTTTCAAATGTTGACTGTGGCTACGACTCAGATGGTTTTGATATCGCGTTCGCGTATATCGACTGGTATTCGGCGGATGACACGCGTGACCCTTGGCGTTAAGACCTGAATCGAAGCGTGATTGTCCGCATAGACTTTAAATTTTACATATCCCCACAGGAATAGTCTAACGGTGTGATATCACACCATCTTGGTGGCCAAACGACCTGCATCAATCTTTTCACCGAAGGGTTCTTAATAAATCCATTGATTGATGTGATGTGTGGGAAGTGGCGCAGTCTTATCAACATTTTTGAAGAAATTTGGATCGATGGTTCGACTGGCAGCTCTTGAATCACTTCACGTTGATCTTCGCCCGAAATGCGAAGCGATGTCGCTTGGGAAGGTCGAGCGGTTTCAGTTCTTGCACAAGCTATACATATTTGTAACGCTTTGAATTTAAGGTCTCGACATAAAATGTGCTAATGTGTCGTTCCATACGTCAGTCCGAATTGCTACAAACGGCTCCGAATCTACTCTCAGCTACGGTTGCAATATTTTCTTCTTTGCGCGCTGTACGTGCTCCATTCGGCCGAAGCGAAGTGCTGAGTGAAGCGAGCGAAACACATTCTTTAAAGAATAAATTTAAAGAAATAATTTCGTAATAAAGTTGAACAATTTGTAAACGTTGGTCAGGTATAAGTCTCTTCATAATGAAACGCCAAACAATTTTGAACAAAAATAGCATGACAGCTTGATATGACTCATGCGTCATCTATCAAAAAAGGCTATTGAAAAGGTGCACTTTGTTTACATTGCAACATTCTGCTGACGCATGAGTTCGTTGTCCATCCACTATGGCCAGCAGGGGTATCCCGACGCTTGCTTACGTCTCAAGCGACTGTGTTGGCGTATGTTGATTCGGCTCGTCGGATATAGCAGCTGAACACTTACGCGCCCAGTTTTTACGCTTAACTCCATTTCAACTTTAACTTTTTTGTAATAGAATTTCAATAAATGTACTTGTTCCGGCTTTTCCGTCCTCAGTTATGTTGTCAAGAATCTCTTTTGTGACCTCTAGCCGACGTCGTTTTTGCAAAAAATTCGGGTTTTTTGGTACGAGTCTAGCATCGACACGCTTTATACCCAAAACATTAACCAAACGGTCGAAGGACAAGTGATGCTTATATCATTGTATAAGGCTCTTTTGTAGTAAAATACTGAAATTTGGTCAAGATGGGTTTTTTTTAATGTTAAGCAGATAAATTTTATCCTCAGAGAAAAAATATAGAGACGTTAAATTTTGAAATAAATAAGACCCGACGAAGTCGACGTGCCAAAATCCGTACTAAAGGTACATTAAGCCATAAATTTTCCTCATTCGAGAAGATGATTATTTGATTACAGTGGCTCCCGGAGAACTTGAATTTGCGTAATAGTCTTGGGTATTTTCCAAGTGTTGTACCAAAGTGAAACGTGATATGATGAAATGGCAAACCTTACTGAACACACTGACGAAAATTGACACAAATCCGTAAGCGAACATGGCTCCCATGAGCTGCTAAAATCATGTCATTCTTATTGGTAGACACTGTAAATATCTGATGCCAACACAGCGATTTTGTAGTACGGATGTATAGTATTTTAACCTATTCGATGTTATTATTTAACGGAGATATGTATGTGTACGACGCGCATGAGGCACTACTTTAGAGCATTTTTGTTCGAAACATCAATGCGTTAATACTAAGTTCTCTACTTACTTAGCTTGACTAATTTTATTAATATTATAAAATGAAAGCAATTAAAATGTCGCTCATTATAATTTGCAATTAATTTCACTCTCTTCTGGATAATTACCCTCTAGCAGCTAAAACAAGAACAGTGACATGTGTCTAATATGAGGACGTTAATAAACACTTAAGTGCTTACAAGTGTTATAAGTGTCGAGCGACGCTTGTATAAATTGCGCTGAAAACTTTAAAATAAGAAAATGATACGACCGCTCAACAACAACCAAAACAACATTTTTGGTTCTTACAATGCACCTTGATCACATACAACGAATGTGTAACACGCATGTACATATGTATGTGTTTAAGAGCTTGCGTGCTTGACAAGAATGCATGTTTTTGTGCGAACACAGTCGCACACACCTGTTCACCGACATATCTTTGCAGCAAGCTTGTTGCATTGTACGTGGCAAAGCAATTAGTAAAACGTGCGGCACTCAGGCGGGCGTGTGGCATGAAAATAAGTTGGCACGCCTGGCAAGTGAGCGCGTGTGCAACAGCACATACCATAACAAATCCACTATTCACTGTGCAATATGACCGAAAATCGCATGGAAAAACTACAACATTAACTATACGAGGAATGCATAGCGGAACAATTTCCATTTGCAGTGGCAACGGCAACGGCGAGAGGAGCGGCGTCTCCGACAATAATGCTACTTGTAAATAACAAACAATAACGAGCTAAAACAACAACAACAGGCATGTATGAGCCTTTCGAGTGCATGCGTCTTTATACCTGAGCAAATAATTATACAAAAGATACGCACGCAGGATAAGTAAGCGCTGCTTGCTAGGCTAAATAGTAAAGGGGTAGTCGAGTCCATATAAATATGAATGCACATACGTGGTAAGCATGTATGTGTGTTCGTATGTATAATTGTGAATGCGTAAGTTGCAAGACTGTCTATCTATTAGTGGCAGCGGTGGAGCGACAGAGAATTAGAACTGGTGGTGTATTGGTGCAGGTGTACACGTATACTTTTGTACATATGTATGTGTGTATGTAGGTGGATATTTATGTGTGCTTTAGTGCATATCTTTTCTTGCATGACATTTTGTTGTTGTGGCATTGCATGTTTTCTTAAGGTGTGAAAATTCGCGCTTATTGCAGCGAAGGAACAATAACTATAACCCTCATACGTTTGCCCAAGTTACAAGCCATACAAACAAACTCATGCGCTGGAATTACAATTACATAAGCGATTGCATAAACAAATAAATGCACAGTGTGCTGCAATAAAACGACTGTTTTGGTGTGTTGCTCGCGAGAAATATATTTAGGGAAAAATGATAATGATAAAAAAATTATTGGGAATTATGAGCATAATTTAGAGAACTAAGGGAAAGCAATATTTCAGATCAAGCTCCGTCTCCGTTGAGCGTTTAACCATGGAAAGACTAATATTACTAGGCTATATTAGGTTTGATACAAAGCTCCCCCTTGGACTACTACATGCAGTTAATTGTGTTGATAAAGAAGAGGTTAGTCTTACTGAGGGAAAAGAGCTCACTCGAGCACTTATGATCAATCTTGCGCTGAAAGGATCTTGCGGCGAGGACGCTATCCTAGCGCTGGCTAAGTTCCCGTGAAGCACAGCTACCCAGTAGTAGAACACACGAGGGGAGGGGAGCACCGACCCGTTGGCATTTTACTGATAGCGCGGGCATGGTATCATTCCTTGCCAGCTAATCATCAATTGGCTCCCATATTAGTCTTAACAGAAAGTAACTAATGTTGACAAAGTTAGGTATTTCTTAACCAGTCCTGAACGCATGGAAAGTGTGCTCAAGGATATTATCAAAACTTAAGTTAGCAGAGAGTTTTTGACAAGCTTTGACACATCCGCTTCGTACCCACCCACAACTCCCTCGCAGGTATGTGTGGGCACAAGAAAGGCGCCAAAAGGGCTGCCAGAGCTTATACTGACGACTCCATGATCCGAAAAATTCGGTGTTAGAATTTTCAAATGGGGAGACATCTGTTCATTTATAATCTAAGATTTTCTGAGTCTGATAAAAATTTTCGCAGCTCTATACGAAACATCATTAAATACCATGGTCGGAGTGAATCCTAGTGCACCACACATGCTGATCTGCACCTCTCTTTGAACGCGGTCAATTTTTTTGCAAGTGTGGTCCTTTCTAAAGCTCTCGACTACACAAAGACCCCAAAGAACATAATGGTGTCATAAAGCCAAGGGACTTCTTTCGGTGAGAGATCCGACTTTTTGCAAAAAGCATGCTTTTGAAAAAGTGGAAGACGATCAATGCTTATTTGCGCTCTTTTCGATGTTAGGCTTTCATTAATGCTTCCTATCTAGGACGAGCCCTAAAAAAGCACTGTATTCGCAGATGCTTCCCCTCCGCGCCAGCCGTGTCTCTAAATAAAATCATCTAAGTTTTATTTAGATTAAGGGCGAGATTACTTCCGCCCGCCCAATTAGTAACAACGCTGAGATAACTTCGCGTCAGCTGGTAAACGTATCGTGAGTACGATGCTTCCTTTCATCATGGGAGCTACATCGTCTGCGTACGCAATCAACCCTCAGCCGTGATCTTCAAGTTTTTCCAACAGATCTTTAACGACCAAGATCCATAGAATAGGATAAAGAACTCTATTTTGTACGTCTACCCACATTTCTAAATATTTAATAAATTGGTAATAAACTAAAGTCAGCTAAGGAAATTGATATTAGAAAATCCAACTACTACAAAGATTTTGCACCACTGTTGCTCTTCTCGATGCACGACAATCCAAAGACTATTGAGTGCATTTAAGGTGAAAATGAAAGGAAAGAAGAAAATCTATTGTTCGAGCATAGCAGCACCGCAAAGGCAGGGGCTGGTAGCCGGAAGGAAACAGGCTGTGGCAGGAAATAAGGCCTGGCGTTCGCCACACACCACTTCTCCCGTCTGCCAACAAATTGCGCCAGCGAAAAGACACAAACACAAAGCAGACATGCGATGGCAAGGGAAGGCAAGCTATCGCGTTGAAGTGGTAAACGCTTGAAAGAGTGAGATGAAGTAGCGGTAAAATGAGCGCTGCATTGGTGCACAAAGGCAATTGCAATTGCATTTTCCTGCCATTAATCTTGTCGTGTTGCCTCACACACACACACACACACACAAGGGCACTAGCATGCATGCATACCTTGCAGACAATGTCTTCTCGCTTGTTGCATCTTAACGGCAAATGAAATGCCGTCACTTATGCGCAACGCGCAATGTCGAAAAGAAGGCTAAAAGCGATGTGTGCTATATTTTTTGTTCGAAACATCTACGCCGGCCTGCCTTTAGGCTGCGCTTGTGTCTATGCCAAACTGAGAAATGCTTTTCTGTTGCGTGCAATTTGTTACATAGCGAATTTTACAGGTCACTGACTGCCTCACAGCGAGCTTTTTCATATCAAATGTTATATATGTATGTAAAACAAAGACAAACACATACATAAGTAAATGCATGTATAATTTCAAACACACACGTAGCAAAAAATATATTATCTGTTCTATTCTTATTAATTAATATTTTCATACCCTAAGCAGGGTATATTAAGGTGCCACGATGTTTGTAACACCCAGAACGGAGCGTCGGAGACCCTTTAAAATATATATCTAAATGATCAGAATGACGGGCTGAGTCGATTTAGCCTTTTAATCTGTATATAAACGAACTAGTACCTTAGTTTTTGAGATATCGATCCGAAATTTTGCACACGTTCTTTTCTCACTAATAACGCATATGGCTACCATGCAAACTTAACGATTGGTCCAAGACTTGTACCGAAAACTTTTTCATTTGAAGAGGTTTCTTCATCTAAGTTTTCAGGGACTATGTATTATTTAATGCATCGGTATAATTTCAGAAGAAATTGTTTAGATCGGACTGAACAAACTCACGTCCTTTCAAGGAAAACTTTCATCATAAAGTCTCTCATAAATCGACAAAGCGATTTGGGTCCATTATAAATTTTTTGAGGTGATTAATATGAGTTTCGGCTATGTACTCTGTTTCACCGACGGTATGACTGGCGAGTGCTTCCTCTTCTGCTTCTATCAGAGTCTCATAGATGCTGCATAATAGAAGAGAATGTGCCTGGATTTTTTTCCTCACCTTTTCTCAAACAACTTAAAGAATCGTCCGACAATATTTTTGACTTTACCGAAAAATTGCGGCAAGATGAACCTTTCTAAGGGCAAGTAGTTTAGTGTTCTACTCTGGGTCGGAAGGATCTCGCAGCTTCACAAGAGCTGGTCGTTGAACAACACTTGCTATGCTCATATGAGGTGTAGTGTTAGAACGCACCAGAACAATGTAGTTCAAACTCGTTTCCACTCTGATGTAAGTAGGACAAGTCCAGGTGCCCTTCTTGCTGCCCCGTCGGCTCTGTAGTTTGCAGCGATTTCGCTGTTCGATAATGAAGTAGCTTCATGCTCTTGATAGTGAGGATAGACACAAATTCACTAGCTTTGTGAAAAGGGAGCGAGCTCAACGCTAATATTGCCACTCTACTGTCGAACAGAACTCTTTCGTTGCATTCGGTAGGGGCAATACGTCTACTTAATGACGGTCGTTTCTGCCTTAAAAACACTACAGTGATCCGATAGCATGAAACTACTTATAAACTTGAAGTTAAAGGTAATTGATATTTAAACTGTGTTCTATCAATGTAAGCCTAAGACCAATTATTTTGGGTGTTGCTACTTTAGTAAAAGACAAGGATCGGCCCATACTTATGTATATACAAACTTACTGATACATACATACATATTAACGATATGTGACACTTATTTTTCCTTAGAATAAGACTAAGTATAGGCATATTTCGTCGCTTACAGTATCTTTAGCTTTATGTAATTCTTCTTCTTTATTGGCGTAGACACAGCTTCTGCGGTTATAGCCGCAATTACAAAAAGTTGAAGCGAAATTGCCACCAAAATATATCAATAAAAAATATTATAAGCTCATTTTACGTGTTAGAGCAAATTGCCCATATCATTAAATTAATACAAAGTCGGCACGTGACTTAATGCGCTGTGAGCTTAAACGTTTTAAGCCACAGCGAAGACCGCATATTAAATGTTTATATCAGCCAACATGATAGCAAATTTTAATTTGGCTCATTACACAATATAAAATGTCTTGCGGCAATTTCATACTTACGATAATGGTTATATTATATATCATAAAGTTGAAATATTATTATAAAATGTTATGAGAACGCCACATGAGACCTCAGTTAGGCGACCGAAACATTATAAATGTGTATGTGTAAAGAGTAAAGTTTAACGCGATTTTGAATACGAAAATTATGAACAAATGAAACATTAAATGCCGTTCAATTATATTTGATTGCAAATTCAGGATGGTTAAAGCAGTGCCTGCTGTATGAGTATTGTCAAGGTATTTTTCATTTCAAAACAACCTTAGAAGCAGAGAAAGCTGTTCTACCTTTTGTGTATATGTTTTTCTTCGGAACTATTGTACCCTCACACAAGTTGCCGCAAAGAAATGCAAATAGTAAAGGCCAATAAATTATCTGAACGCTTACAGCAGATAAAAACACAGCCATACAAACAAAAAGCCAAAACGCAGACTGCGAGACGTCTTGGGCGCCATACTACAAAATAGAGAGGGTGTGGAACGTCTATGTTTATTGCTTGCGTTGCAAAGTGCAAAATGCTCAATGAAGCTAGATATGTCAAATGCAACTTCGCGACGACGATATAATGCGGAGTTTGAAACAAGGTTCAGGAGGGGTACGTTACTGGCGTGGCTGTTAAATATAAACAACAGAGTTTGAGTGTAGGGATGCGTTCTATAGAGACCGTATATTATCCTTCAATGCGGCGCATTTATCTTTCTATTATTTTTTGGCATTTCATTCGAAATATTATGTAAAGAGTTTTTAAAGGTTTGAATACGACTTAGTTAATCCCTTTCTTTCATGTGATTTTAAAAACTAAAATCGGAACTTTTTGCTAAGATTTTTTAGTTAAAAAGAGAAAAATCTCAAAAGAAAACTTAAACAAGAAAAAATGGTAATTTCCGATCTGAACAATTTCTTCAGATATTACGCCTATATCTTAGACTAAATCTATGCCGCAAAAATATCTCATATAATATACAACTTTTCAATACAAGCACTTGATTCCGTTTATTCAGATTGTGTGGTAGCTGTTTGTTATAGTGGTTCGATATCAGCGGTTCCGGCAAATGAGTAGGTTGCACAAGTGTTATAATATCCTTACAAACACAAAAGGTCCCTTAAAGAACTTGCTTTCAACCGGTGAGTTTATATGGCAGCTATATGCTTTAGAGATCCGATCTAAACATTTTACTCGGAGATTATGCGGAAGTCTTTAATAATATTCTATGCCAAATTTCGTGAAAATATATCGTCAAATACACAATTTTTCCACAAGCACTTGATTCCGATCGTTCAGATTAGATTGTATGGTAGATGTATGTTAAAGTGGTCCGATATCGATAATTCCTACAAATGAGCAGCTTCCTGGAGAGAAAATGCTGTGTGTAATATTTCAAATTCGATATCTCAAAAACTAAGGTACTAGTTCATTCAAATAAGTTTTGACTTCAAAATCCAGAAAACGTGATCTATGAGGCTTATCATGTCATACCCTCAAAAACATAACCAACTCGTAATCATATGTATTATTACAGCGCGTACTGAAATTTCAGACAGCATATGCTTGTGCCATGAGTACACAAATTTGTCTTATCCGCTTGAATATGAGGACTTAATAATATTGCTGAGCATATTTATCAAATTCCACGCTTTGTTAGCATTCAATTTTCAACAAGCTGGCGGATGCAGGAATTTATTTTCTCAGCAAAATCAAACACCTATACAATCGGGGAAAAGCTAATGGCAGTATGCTCACGCAGTGAGGTTGAGGGAAGCAAAAAATGAACCGCCAACGATAAGCAAGTCAGTGTAGCAAATACAAAAGCCGATCCTTACACTTTATAATGTAAACACACAACCAAAGGAGCCCAAAAATATGCAATAAACCAAACGCAATAATCCTACAAATAAACAAACACGTATATTTTTGGCGAGCGCTCACAAAACCACACTTCTTATCAAAATTTTCGGGGAGTTGACTATAAAGCAAAGCACGCCAGGGATTTTTTCAGTAATAGGTGTTGAATAAACCGATAGGTGGAGGAACAGAATATATTGAATACTTGTGCAGGTATGAGAAAGACATTTGAATACAGGGTGGTGGGCATTTTCAAGAGTAAGGTAAAGTAAAATTTGGGATTGTGGGTAAATTTAGCAATATTTGGCACTGAAGTTATTAATTTAAATTTATAGGTGATCTGAATAGCTATTTATGAGAATAAGAGTTTAAAAAGACGATTTTGCGATTATAAAAACCTTCCTTATTTATCTATTGTTTTAAAAATTAACGGTATATTTATACATAGTTTCAAAATCCATAGTAAAACTTTTGAAGAAATATATTAAATATTTTTCATGTTACACGAGATCTCCGACGGCAATAAAAAAGATTCTCCACCGCTGGAGTGATTTTGGGCTTCTCCGTGAATGAAGCCTAAAAAATACTCTCAACTAGAAGATTTTGTTCAACTACCTAACCTACTATCGAAAAAAATAATTATTATTTACAAAATGTAGGCGTTTTAAACAATTGAACTTTGCCAATTTTTGATCAGATCAGACTAGTAGGTGCAGGAAAATGTTACAATGACCGGATCATCGGTGTTCGATGAATCATTCAAGCAGATTTAAAAATGTGGCTTTAAGCGAAACGCGTTTAAATATTAACTGTTGAAACTGATTGAACGGCGGCTACATTTCGAAGGCTGTAACCCAGGAGCTGTTTGAGATATTGACGTAAAATTTCAGTATCTTATTATCAAAGGGAATACCTACTGAAATATGAAAAAATCAAAATTTTTTTTATAAATTTCACACTAGATGTACTACCTAAGAGAAAAAGTAAAATTAATTACCTAGTTCTCTACGACACACTTAAGAGAATTTTATGCTAATCTGAGTTATCTCAATGCCTAGCAATACAAAAAAATTATTATTTTTCACAAACTGCATTTATGTACATATGTATATTGAGCAACACCCTTTATTCGGTCACATTGTCACAGCAGCTATTCGCATCAACACGCCTTAGCAATAATATGCAGATTCTGCTGATGTTGAAGGAATGCTCTGTACCGTGGCGTTGCCGCGCAGAACAGCTGGAGTGAAAATAAACACCACAAAATTGCGCTAAGAGGGAGAAAGGATACCTAAAACCAAAACAAGCGAGAACAAAACAAAAACAAATAAATATAAAAATATTTAGTTCAACAGCCCGTCTGGATGCCTGCGCTACAACAGGAAGACGGAAACAGCTGGGAAACCATCTCGGATATTCTAACAGTACAAGTCAACGAACGATTGGCATAAGGTGTTGCATAGTTGTAGCTGTAGAAGGAGCGGGAGCGTGAAGGAACGCAAGCCAAGCACAACACTAAGAAGTTGCTGTTACTGTTTAAGAAAAGCAACGTAGCGGCATGATGGCTTAGAGGCAAGGGAGCTGATGCAAAAAAATCCTACAAAATTTCAAGAGAAGGCGAATATATTGAAATCACTCACTCATTCACTCAACCACTCAGTCTTGCTTATCAACAGACGTTGACACTGAAACGGCGTAATACATGTTGAAGTTGTACACAAAAACTCCTCGACGCATTTATATGCCTGTGACTGTTACAAATATCGCCGTTGTTATTGTTGTTTTGCCGGCGTTTCTTTCTGCGGCTGTCTTGTTGTCAGGCATATGCCTTGGATTTCGCTGCAAAGACCCAAGCAGCACATCAAGGAAGTGAAACAAAGAAAGCCGCAAGCTGAATAGACGTGAAAGCTGACTGGCGAAAAAAAGTGTAGAAAAAATATGAAAAAGTGACTGTGTGAAGGCAAATCCTGTTGCCATTGTTTCGCCTTAAGTACTTGCTGTTGCTGTTGCTGTTGCCGTTGTTGTTGGTGTTGTCGTCCTTTGTCATTGCGGTGGCGCGCACGATGACTGTGGCCGTAGCGCTGTGACGTTGCCGGCATTTGTTGCCACTTCCGCTAGCTGCCAACGCACTTCCTGCAAGTTACTCCTTCCACTTTTGTTTCTACAACTTTCAGTGTTGGATCGTCCATGTCTTGGCAGTCGGTCACACTACATTGCCTGCGGCATAGTGATCTTATTTGTTTTTATTTAAATTTTTCTAAATTTCCTTCAACCGGTGTTGCGTAGGTAGCACTCACGCTATGTACTAAGTGTAGAGTATTATTTGAAAAGACAGACGGGAATTGAATTAAATCCTCATGGGGCGTTTGGCTTGCCACTTCGTGTCACACAACGTCGGTTTTTTACAACGTATCCGTCTTTCATGCTGCTGCCCACTTTCATCCATCTCGGTTCTGGTACTATTAATGACAAAATGCTTGAAAGAAAATTGATGATTCGCTGTTTTGTACACCTCTCTGTTTTTTGTTGACAAAATACTTATTTTCCTTTTATGAATTATGAAGGGAGCAATGAAATTGTGTGGCAACCGTGGGCAACGTGATATGATGTATTAGAAATTCGTTTAATTTTAACCAAAACCCATGCCGTTGAGAAATGGGTCAAATTTATAAAGCAACTAAGTTGTGTGCTCTACTGAAGATTGATTGTTTGACATTGTGTGTTATTAAAATCCCATCTACTCCAATGATTGACGTCACTTTTCCTTTCGCAGTTGCGGTGACACAACTAGACGTCTCATTTCGAAAGTGTGTTCGATGAAAATGAAAATATGTCTACCCAATTAAGGGAGTCTAATTTAAAGCAGTGAGAGCTTTTTGAAGACTATTCTCTTATTTATTTACGTTTTTAAAGCTTTAATACAAATTATCTTTAAAAAATACATGGTTTGTAAAGTTGGAAAGTAATAGGACTGATACGATTTAATAAAATGTATTGAACCAATCCTTACAGTTATTTAACAACTTTCAAAATAGGTTCCTTCTGCGTCGATGCAGTGCGATTTCGAAGCATTGAAGGCGTCACGGAAGGCATTCTCCAGAACAGCCTTGAGAGCCGAGGTGCGCACTGCTTGGATCCCCTCTGTCGTCTCAAAATGCTTGCCTTTCATCGGCATTTTCAGACAAGGAAACTAAAAAGTCCGCGGGGGTCAAATCTGGGCTGTAGAGTGGCTGCGAAAGCGTTGGGATGCCGGCCTTGTTTAGGTAACTGTTCACAAGAAAGGCGGTGTGAGCCTGCGATGTCTTGTCGAACCCGATTGACCCTTCGTTTGAGTCTCTTGAGGACTTTCATATAAAACTTGGTGTTGACGGTTTCTCTAGGAGGAAAAATTCATGGTGAACGATGCCTTTGATGTCAAAAAAGGTAATGAGTATCGTTTTCACTTTGATTTGCTCATTCTTCCCTCCCTTTCAAAAGCACCTCCAAAAAGGCTTAGTGGCACCGAAACATACCACTTCTTGCTAAAGCAACATCTGGGTAAGCCTGCTTGATCATATCAAACGTCTCTGTCGCAGATTTACCGAGTTTCACACAGAATTTAATCGCGTACCTTTGCTCTAACGAACGCTACATTTTCGGCTTGCACCACTCACAGAAACACGTCGCGCGGAAATGTTTATCTTGACTCTCCAGTTGCTCGGAGACAACTGACCAGCCGCTCATTCGTTAGCTAGAAACGCCCCCTACCAAATCCAGTCGGTCCTATTACTTTCCGGACAAACTCTGTATACAGCAATATTTCTTCAGATAAACTATACCTGTAACTTTCACTAAACCCTAATGATTTAACTAAAAGTCTTGACCATACTTTTAAAGTGCTTAAACAAGGAGTTGTTGTAATGCAAACTTTAACCTGCTCACCTTTTGTTAGTTCCCGCTTTTTCAGGGTAAGCGTAATCAATCAATATTCATGAAATCCGACTCAATTCAAACATCCCTGGGTAAAACATTGTGGACAACCTTGCGGGTTGGATGTGGGGGCAGGTACACTCAACCGTACTGACAGCAGCAGCAGCCAATTACCAACACCGCTATCTATTTAGCACCGTCTACATAGACACAGATTTTGCGGGAAGTGGAGAAGAGCAGAAGAGGGGGTAAATTAAGTAATGAGTACAAAAGGAAGCTGCTATCCATTGGTTACCAACCGTTGGCATCATTAAAAAGTTGCTACTGCGCTGTCGTTGTTTTTCGGGCGTGGACCGGGGTGGTATTATTGAAATGTGCGCTCTAATTGTGCGCGAACGCCGCAGGGCAGAGACACCGTTGCGACAGCAAAAAATGCAAGTACCCGCGTTAATCATAGCTTGCTGCCACGCCCTCAGCGCGTCTTTCCTTATGATTGCTGTCCTGTCGTCGCGGCAGGCGGGTTATTGTTTAACTACCATGTTGACTCACCGCAGGCGTGTATTTTGGTAGTTCTGGCAGTGCAGAGGAAAATCCCGTTTTATCAGTTTGTGAATTCTCTCTTTCATTTTATATACATACATATACCGTTCTGAAAGTAAATTGCATAGGAACGAGTAAATTTTGCGGGGTGGCAGTTGAATGTAGAACCTAGAGTATTGGGAAAGAATAATTCACAAATTAATTTAAAATTTTTATGCTTTCACAACATGTTACACGTATATTAGTTTTGTCTTCATAACCAAAATATATATAGAGGTTTTCCTTTTTTTACTGGCGTAGAAACCACTTACGCGGTTATAGCCGAGTTAACAACAGCGAGGTGCCGCCAATTGGAGATTCTTCCTCTTCCTCTGCTTCACCCGGCGGATATTGCGTCGAAAACTTTCAGAGCTGTAGTATTTTCGTCCATTCGGACAACATGACCTAGCCAGCGTAGCCGCTGTCTTTTAATTCGCTGAACTATGTCAATGTAGTCGTATATCTCATACAGCTCATCGCCCTATCGAATGCGGTACTCACCGTGGCCAACGCGAAAACGACCATAAATCTTCCGCAGAACCTTTCTCTCGAAAACTCGTAACGTCGACTTATCAGACGATGTCCATACCTCTGCACCATATAGCTGGACGGGAAAAATGAGTGACTTACAGAATAGAAATTAGTGGCGCGAAAATAGATATATAAAATACGGTGGAAGCAGAAGCAATTTGAAGTCCAGTTCATGGATTTTTGCCATCGTTTTCACTGCCTTGTGCAATGGGGCATTGGCTTAGAGGAGCACTTTCTTTTTTAATGCTGAAGTTTTTCGGCGATTTCATTCTTCAAGCGATCCAATAACGTTATGTAATAGTCGCTATATATGATTCTTCCCTTTTCAAGACAGTCAATAAAAATTATTCCAAAATACAGACGCCATAACATTGCCAGACGACTGTTGCGTGTTCCACCATTTTGAGCGAGTTCATCGTGTGCAGTCCATTAGGATGACTGTCGATTGGACTTCGGAGAGGAATGATGGGGCCATATATTTGTGAATGTTATGATGTATATGTTCAGTTGATATTTTGATATTTTGGGACAGTGCCCGGAAACTCATCATCAAGCCAAACTAATCATCCGAGAGTTGTAAAATTTATATACTCGACCTTTTATGTCCGGCCAGAAAGGTTTCGCTGTCGCAGGTTGCTAACCAATGCTGACTCAGCTGACAGTCCACCAACCAAGTGCGATGATATTGGGGTAGGGTGCCTTTTCTCAGCTCATCAGCTTTGCAGTTGCCAGCGGATAATGATATTGTGTGAGATCGGACAGTCCTTACTAACCTTGAGCGCACTGTCAGCGAGCTCAATACCGGTATTGCCGTTCTGTTGTCGGATTTTATGTACATCTCTCTGAACGCACTTCGAAACAGTACTTCTACCGCTACCTTAACTGCAGCCACTTCCAGGTGGTTTGGCATCTTGAAGCTAAAGTTAATGGAGAGCTCTTGACAGAAGACTCTCCCTACAACCTTCCTCCACCACATATCCCTTGTTGGCAAGTTTGCAGAGAAAAACCACACTTTTAATTTTTTCCTTTTCAAATTACATTTAAATATGTGAATTCGGTTGTCAGGAAAAAGCATGTAACAAGCTCTTTGATAGAATATGAAAATTATTCGGTTTCTGGAGGCAGAAAATTCGATATTCCTATGGTTTTTTTATTTGCTGAAGAATCTGAGATTCGTGAATGGCAGGGTTTCGTAAATTATATCAAACCAAATAGTGAAATTTATAAATTAAATTTATATGGAAAACCTGTCTGAAACGAACGAAGGTGAAGGAATGTGCGTATGTGGTTATATTCTTTTTTAATTAATTAATTCCGTATGGGTTAAAAAAATTACATTTTTTATTATATTTGATACGCGCCTTCAATATCTTTATTATGGTTTATTTTGCTTTACTTAACATAGAGTTTACGCCGACGCAATGCTTTGTGGCCGCTCTTTGTGGTTGCTTTCGGTTTTCAGATGTCGCTGCCTGCGCGCGCAGTTCACACATCGTTGTACATTACAGCTTGACTTTTGTTTTAGATGTATTTTTCATAATTTTTCTACTTTTCATCCATGTTGTTACTCAAGCTCACCTCTCCTTGCCACCATCGCTGTTGCATTTGCAACACCTTTACTTCTTACAGCTCAACACTTGTGGTGCATGCCTGCCTATTGAAGTCAACAATCAAAGCGAAGCTTAACAGCAAGAATTGTTGGTGTTCTACAACTGCTACAACTGCTGCTGACTATTTTACTTTGTTTTTGTTTTAAGAAAAAATAGTGTTTTCACAGTTTCTTTGAGCACTTGTCCCTTGCCATTTGTATACAATATATGTCAAGCTATGGATTTATAATGGCATTTCTATTTTTCTTCTCAATTTTAACACATTTTTCATATTTCACATTTAATTTTTTTTATTATTTTTACTACTCTCTCTCTTTCACAGGTATGCAACAAAGTTTTTAAGTGTGCCAGCTTGCCTTCGTTAACCTAGTTTTTGCAACAGTTGCGCGGCTATGTAAAAATACAACAACTATAACATAAATAGCAAGCACACACGCGCCCGAAGCCTCAATATTGTGATGCTAAAAACAAAACGCTTGAAATGCTGCGGCTCGTTGCTTTCAGGGAGTTCAAGTGAATGCCGCAACAACGAGGCTCTCACACACGCATACGCCCACACGCAAGCACACATTTACAACTGAAGTAAAAAAAAATTCAATTCAAACGAAAATGCAAGCCGCGCCGCGGCAGCAATAAGGGGCGGGTAAGTGTACTGCTGCGCATATTAATGTTTTCTAGCGCAGAAAGTTAAAAACTGTACGCTTAATGCTATGCAAATAAGTGCTAGTGCTAGTGCTATGCTTGCTTATTGTTGTTGTAGCATTAGGCGTAAAAAGTAGCGTACACATGCACACATGTGGCTTTGTGGGTGCTTTCACTTGCGCGAGCTGCTGCCCGAAAAGTGCACTGCCCACTCATAGGCACGCAGTTTGTGGCATCAGTTAACTGGTCCCGAACTGGTGTATCACAGTGTAGTATACTGGCGCGTGTTTTAAATGTCATGCTTTCTGTTGAAAGGCATATAACCTATAATAAATTTATTTTCAAATTTTTTCATCCCCTCTCAATCAAAATTTCATATCCTTTTATCTTATTCATGTATTCACTTCGCACTGCTTTTTTTCAGAAATTTTGGCCTATTTTTTACCACTTGCACATTACTCAAATTTCCATTTATTGTGTCACACAACCGCCTTTGTTCGGCTAAAATCACTCTCAAATATAGCTTTTACACATGTACATATTCTAAGCAAACTTTCTGTGCCAAATGTTACTTTCGGCGTTTGTTCCACCGAGTGCTTTCACTTAAATATTACCATCCTTTAATTTTCGTATACATGAATCACAATCAGGTTTGCGCCCTCAAAAGCACCTGTTTGTGGCTCATGGCCGCAGCTTTTAAAGTTTCGCTTACAATTGACGCACTACTTCCATTCATGCCGCGTGATAGTTTTTTCTACCGAATTGTCAACCGAAAATAGTTAAATGAATATGGTAGCTTTTATTACTTTTAATTATGTCACCAGCCACATGTTAATGGAAGTGATAAATGCGAAAGGTTCAATTGCACAAAGCAGGCGCATATATACTTAGATTATAAAAACTGAAAAACGTTGTTAGCTGTTGCATCACGCTCATTCATAGTTTTACAAAAAAAAAAAATTAAGGAAATAAAAAGTTTAGCTTTCAATGCAATTAATTTAGGAACAATGCACTGCACTGGCATAGTGTTTTAGTTAACAAGTTGAAGAGTTTGTTAATGAAACCGAACGAGCCAGTGGTTTTTTCAAAGACTTTTTAGCAAAAGGTTATTAATATGAAATGCTGGCATAACGCTAAAACCTACCATATAATAAAAGGAATTTATAAACATTGGAGGCCATTTTTTCATATGATGATTATATTGGGTAGTCTAAAAAGTCTTTTCGTATTTCCAATCAAACTTCAACTTATTTTTTGTATAATGAACTTTAATGAACTAAATATGTACCATTTTTCTGCTAGAGACATTATTCCATCAGTGTAAAACTTTTCTGGTTTCTTTATTTTGCGTGGTCACGCTAGTTGTACAAAGCAAGTGCCGACAGAACGCTATGCACTTGGTCCTTCTATTGGATGTGTGTCCGTTGTGTAACCATAGGTCCGTATGACTCATTCAGTTCGTGGTTCCATCTTTTTCAATACTTATTGCTCATGCGGTCGGCTGCAAAGATATTGCCAAGAATAGTTTGAATACTTTCTCATTTCGTTTCGTTATCGTCTATGTTCTTCGAAGTATAATAGACGAAAAAAATCAGAGACTTACAGAGCGTAATTTTTGTTCGTTGTGAGAGGGATCTGTAGCACCTGTTGGCAAGAGTTATTGTGCGCTTGATCCGGGATATCCAAATCCTTTACTTTTTAAAATCACAAAATGCGAGAAGTCTTTGTTTGTGGCCTCCAGGTACTTTATCTTGTCCTTATTCATCACAAGACCAACATTATTACATTACCTACTTATTCTAGGCTTCAAAAGGCTGCGCTCACAACTCTGTCGTTAAGGCCCGCGATATCAATATTCTGCGCACCCCAGTAACATTGTACTTTGAAAATATAAAGTGCTACTGCGGCTAAGATTAGCACACTTCTCACTTTTTCCTTTAGCTCGGAGATGTCAACCTATGTATATATACCAACGGTGAAATAATTTTTTACCCTATTCAATTCAAGCAATCAAATTTTTCCTATTTATAATGTTAGTGTAGATTGAAATATTCAGTGTTTTTCTTTAACAATTAACCTTCAAGATTAAGTTTAACTTTCTCATAACCCTATTTTGAATAATTTTGGCATTAATTTTTCATCATAAAATGAATTCACATTTTTAATATAAATAATATTAGTTTAAGCATTAAACGTCCAAGGACAATTTTGTTAATTTTTTTATTTAAGTTGCCGTTGGAATAGGCACACATGAAAAAATACATTCATATTGCCAATTTAAGTTTTGAACTACCTTTAGTCATGCAATCTCGCTCCTACTCACTGCCAATTAAGTGTGGGCGGAAGTGTGCGAAGGTTGCAGTTGATAGCCTCGACATATTAAAGGGCCTAAAAATTCAATAATCTGCCATTCCAACGAAGTGCGCTTTCACACACACAACCAAACGGCAAATGGATGCGGGTAAATATGCCACTGTGTGCTGGAAATTTGCATATAAATTGCATTTAAACTACACTTACTTCGATTGTCAACTGACCTTTTGGGCCAGCAGACGTCAAACCAAAACAACAATAGCAATAAAAGCAATCAACAAGCACATCATAGTGAGCTCTCATGGAAACTTCCGAAATCACTACTGTGTTTGAGGGGGGACAGGTTCGATAGCGTTGCCGAGCACTTCAATGACATTTAACTTTTTAGTGATAAAATGTTGTCCTTGCAGTGAGTGTGTGAATTCGAAAGTAATCTGAATGCGGCCAATACTTGAAAACTTAATAAGTTCACTAGTATGATTGTCTATATACAGACATATAGTATGTGTGCATGTAAATATTGTTCTGCATCATCATCATAATATTCATTCATATATAATCTGTGAATAAAGATTTCAGTTAGTTCATACATTTAGTTTAAAGTCTGGAGCGACATGACAAAAGCTAGCCTGTTTCTCAAATTAAAAACAAGAAAAACGTGACAAAATACGAAAATGCTTTTTCGACTACCCAATATTCTGACAGACAAGTGAACCTGGCTTCCTCAGCTCCTTACGCTGATCATCTTTATATATAACAAGAAAAAACGTTAACTTCGGTTGCACCGAAGCTAAATACCCTTCACAGGTGCTATATGCTATAGTAATTCGTTCTGAACATTTTTTTTTGAGATTATATTGTTACCTTAAGCAGTAATCCATACCAAATTTCGTGAAGATACCACGTCAAATGCAAAAGTTTTCCGATCCCGAGATTCCGATCATTCAGTTTGTATGGTAGCTATATGCTATAGTTAACCGATCTGAACAATTTCTTCGGAGATTACATTGTTGTTTTAGAAAGTAATCTATACCAAATTTCGTGAAGATACATTGTGAAATGTGAAAGTTTTCCATACAAAAACTTGATTCCGATCGTTCAGTTTGTATGGCAGCTATATGTTATAGTGATCCGATATCGGCAGTTCCGGCAAATGAGCAGCTTCTTTAAGAGAAAATGACGTTTACAAATTACAAAAGAGTAACTTAAAAACTGAGGGACTAGTTCGTATATATACAGACAGACGGACGGACAGACAGACGGACATGGCTAAATCGACTCTGCTCAACGTACTGATCATTTATATATATACTTTGTAGGGTTTCCGACGCTTCCTTCTGGGTGTTACAAACTTCGTGACAAACTTAATATACCCTGTTCAGGGTATAAAAATTACGTCCCACGTTTTTTGTCCGCGATAGACTCCTAACATACTGAACCGATTTTAGCGAAATTTAACACATTGCATTCAGTTTGAAGCAACTTAGAAGATAGGATAGTCAAAACAATTCAGAAACAAGAAAAACAGTGAAAACTGCTTCATATCCCATATAATATTTTCTTATAGACTTAAATAGCTTCGATATTTGTTTAATCCAGTATTCGGTATTGAAGTCCGGCAACTATATGAACACTAACTGTATGTTCGCACACATGAATATTCGTGATAATATAAGCTGTCAGTTGCACGTTTACCCAATTTAAACTTTTCCGAACGCTATTAATTTCCTATCCCAGTTTATCGACACCATTGTCGAAGAGCATCGATATCATTGCAGCCACTTAAGCAAAAATTAAGTACCAAAATTTAGTACATCGTTTATATGAGTGAATGAAGAGTGTTGTTGTTGTGATGTGGTGTGTCAAAGTTCAGCAACTAAAATTTGCTGGATTTGTGTTATTGTGATTGTCCTTGGAAAGTTATTGTCTGATAGTAACAAGCACACAATATCCAACCCTCGTTTTTGCTAGTGACAAAAGCACAAAAGCTTTGCTGAGTTTTGGTAAACTTAAATTAAAAGCATTAGACCCCATCAAGGGAAATATAAGAAAACCGTGTGGATTGTGTGCAACATAAATACGGTGAACGGATATGTATACTCGTACAAGTATGTAACTGTGAGAAGTTTTAATTGTGCAGCTCAGCTAATAACTAAACACACGCTCTTTTATAGTTGCTAAATTCTCAAAGGTGTTAGAATGAAGGCCACCAACTTTCATAGGCGGAAATACTTGTAACTGTATGTCACTCTAAAAATCAATTAAGTCTTACTGAGATTAACACGTGAAGAAGCAAAAATACTGCCATGCTTGCGTGTGTTCATGTCCTTGCTTGGTTCGAAGAATATTTATGCATGAAAATCGTTAGAAGCTGTTTGGCTGGCACACATAAATATTACATCACATTTTCTTGTTAGTGAAGTTGCAAATTTTCATGCTGACATTATCATTTAACAGTTATTTAATAAATTTATGGCATAACACATTTGGGAAAGCACAATTTTCGTCTGAGCGCAAAATTTCCCTCTCACTTTCGGGCGTGGCCGAGTATGTAAATAAATTAAATTGTGTCTTTGAAATCGGCTAAGGCGATTTGGGCGCCAAAAGGATGTTAAATAGGGATGGGACAGCAAAAGTTTGCTTAACACACACAAGAAAGTGAACTAAATGAGCATTATGTGCTTACAAAGCAAAACACACATACAACTTTGCTCGTATAATAAGTTTTATATGCATGCATGTTCAACATATGGGTAGGCTAGTTTTAGTTTAGCTGGCAGTGTTTAGTGGCTGATAAGGATTAGTGCGGATTTATCGTGTTTCTTCTATACTTAAAACTTGCTGAGTAAATATTTTTCTTGGCAAATTATGCAAGGCAAAGACAATTTTAAAGACGTTTTCGTTTCAATGCTGGATATTTTACAAATATGCAGTTATGTTGTACTTGTACAGCTAATGATAGCGACATTTGTTTTCATGCATACATGAAGCTGTGTTGCTACGAACCAGTTTTAGGTGAAATTTTGTACAATTTAAACAACACATCGATTTTAAACTAATATATTTTTTAAATGATAATCTCTCAGATTGAAACTGTTTTTTTATATCTCCATAGCCTTTTAATCCTAATATTATGATTTAATTTTATCCTACCCACCTATTACATTTGACCCGGACTGACCATAAAAACAATATTTTCTTGTATTTTAGGGGTTGCATGGATTCTCTCGAGCGAAAATAAAATATTTTCAATATTGCTTGTCATTGAAAAAAAAAATAATTATTTTGTTTCAAATTTTCACTTATTCCAAAGACACATATTTTTCTTTGATTTTATGAAAATATTCAAGACTCGACCATTTCGACGTCATTTCCGGCAGACCCTTGGCAAAAGGTGCTTCCCATCGACTTCAAATTGAAACTGAGTATTCTTGAATATATTTACTATACAATGGCTTAAGATCTTTTTGATTGGTTGAAAATTGTTTTTGGCATTAAAAAACGACCATTTTAACCTAAAGAATCGACACTTTTTTCGGAATTACCCCATTTTGTTAATTTTTGTAATTTTTAAAAATATTGTAAATTTTATAGGAAATACCTTCAGCTTTAATAATCTTCTTGAATTTTTTGTTTCAGCTACTTATTCGAACGGAATCATGTCAGCAGTTGCGGAACTTTTTTTTTGGCACCTCCGAAGACAGCACATAACTCCGTTATTCTTCAATATAAAAAAAAATTAAATATAGCTGAAAATATATTTTTTTATGTCAAAGAATTTCGAAATATTCGATCGAGTACTTTCTTTTTTCAACGACTTCGTAACAATGATTCCTATGGAAACACGAAATTTCATGCAAACTCGTTTATTACATTTCGTTAGATGGTAAAAATAGCCAAACAAACTGTTGGTGTTGTTACCTATAATTTCTAACTAAAATTCGCCAAAAAGCCAAATGTTTCTCTCCTCTTCTTCTTTTTAATTGGCGTAGACACTGCTTACGCGATTATAGCCGAGTTAACAACAGCGCGCCAGTTGTTTCTTCTTTTCGCTACTTGTCGCCAATTTGATATTCCAAGCGTAGCCAGGTCCTTCTCCACCTGGTCCTTCCAACGGAGTGGAGGTGTTCCTTTTCCTCTGCTTCCCCCGGCGGGTACTGCGTCGAATAGTTTCAGAGCTGGAGTGTTTTCGTTCATTCGGACAACATGATTTAGCCAGCGTAGTCGCTGTCTTTTAATTCGCTGAACTATGTATGTCAATGTCGTCGTATATCTCCTACAGCTCATCGTTCCATCGAATGCGATATTCGCCGTGGCCAACGCGCAAAGGACCATAAATCTTTCGCAGAACTTTTCTCTCGAAAACTCACAACGGCGACTCATCAGTTGTTGTGATCGTCCAGGCCTCTGCACCATATTGCAGGACGGGAATTATGAGTGACTTATAGAGTTTGGTTTTTGTTTGTCGAGAGAAGACTTTGCTTCTGAATTACCTACTCAGTCCGAAGTAGCACCTGTTGGCAAGAGTTATCCTGCGTTGGATTTCCAGGCTGACATTGTTGGTGGTGTTAATACTGGTTCCCAAATATACGAAACTATCTACAACTTCAAAGTTATGACTGTAAACAGTGACGTGGGAGCCAAGTCGCGAGTGCGACGACTGTTTGCTGTACAGCTGTAC
The DNA here is from genome assembly GCF_016617805.1 of Bactrocera tryoni. Taxonomy (NCBI): domain Eukaryota; kingdom Metazoa; phylum Arthropoda; class Insecta; order Diptera; family Tephritidae; genus Bactrocera; species Bactrocera tryoni. Next base: position 85,109,067 of record NC_052500.1, on the reverse strand, counting down.
ACTCTTCTAGCAGATTGTACCTGCTCGATTAAGTTCTGCAGGGCGAATTATTTTCTCCAGCAGCAGGTTAAAGAAGTCGCAGATAGGAAGTCGCCCTGTCTGAAACCTCGTTTGGTATCGAACGGCTCGGAGAGATCCTTCCCGAGCCTGACGGAGCTTTTGGTGTTGCTCAGGGTCTAAAGCCACACTGATAAGGTCCAATCAGTTTATTGACGGTGGGCTTTAATCTTTCACACAATACGCTCAATAGAACCTTATATGCGATGTTAAGGAGGCTTATCCCACGGTAGTTGGCGCAGATTGTAGGGTCTCCTTTTTTATGGATTGAGCATAGCACACTTAAATTCCAATCGTTGAGCATGCTTTCGTCCGACCATATTTTACAAAGAAGCTGATGCATGCTCCCTATTAGTTCTTCGCCGCCGTGTTTGAATAGCTCGGTCGGCAGTCCGTCGGCCCCTGCCGCTGTGTTGTTCTTCAGGCGGGTAATTGCTATTCGAACTTCTTCATGGTGGGGCAATGGAACGTCTGCTCCATCGTCATCGATTGGGGAATCGGGTTCGCCTTCTCCTGGCGTTGAGCGTTCACTGCCATTCAGCAGGCTGGAGAAGCGTTTCCTCCATAATTTAAGTATGCTCTGGGCATCGGTCACTAAATCACCTTTGGAGGTTCTACAAGAGTATGCTCCGGTCTTGAAACCTTCAGTTAGCCGCCGCATCTTTTCGTAGAATTTTCGAGCATTGCCCCTGTCGGCCAGCTTATCAAGCTCTTCATACTCACGCATTTCGACCTATATCTTTTTCATGGTAAAAATAGCCAAACAAACTGTTGGTGTTGTTACCTATAATTTCTAACTAAAATTCGCAAAAAGCCAAATGTTTCTCTCCAGCGAATCGAATAAATTGATACAATCCTGCGTTAACATATCATCCGACGCATGCGCAATAGTGTTATGATTCTTTCTTATTGAAGAAAAATATTTATTTCGCGTTAGAAATGTTGCTGCAACCCTTTATTTATAGTTTTCTATAAATTACTAAACATAAGAAAAAACATACAAGGAAAAAATTAGTTTTTTCATTTGTCATTTGAACTGTTCACGATAGTAAAACTTATCTATGTAAAATATGTAAAGCAAAAGTTTAGTGAGGTATCCGAATACTCTCCTGAACGAATTCAACCCGTTGTTGTTGCTTTTTCATGTAATTGTTTCGACAAAAGATCAGAAGCGACCAAGGAAGTCGGGAATCGAAGATGCAGCCGAAATCGGTTTATACTTTCTTATAATATCCGTTTCACCAAAAAACATAAAAGTAATAAAATAAATAAGGAAATCTGATATTCCACTTTTTTCCAAAAAAAGTATTTTTGTTATATATGTATGTTCTTCAGTGTACAATTCTATTAGCTGCAAGTATATCTTAAGATAATAAGGTGTAAGCAACCACATTACTTTGTAAATAAACCGCAATTTAACAGCAGTCAAGACCAAGTAATATCATAAAATACTCTCTCTATGCTGTGTATCAATACTATTTAATGAAGGGGCTAATAGATATTACCAAATTACCCAAACAATGACCTTTTTCACTGCCATAAGCATGTCATTGACATAATTTTATTTCACGAACTTCAGAGCACAGTGACCCTCTTAAGCTTCCGTTCATTTGCGTATGCTACCAATCAGAATATCGAAAGCGCATATATGCGCTTTATTGTCCGCTATTTGAGCAACGAAATGGTCAGCTCCGTCACATTTCACATTTGACTGCAATTTTACTTTGCTTCTTTCGTACACTCGCAATATAATAAAGGGTATAATTTAGCACCAGCACGTGCTTTGTGTGGCTGTGTGCATTAGCCTTTTTAGGGTTTATCATTTCGACCGGTCAATGCTGCTCTAGTAAGGAGCTTGCGCTGCTAAGCTGCTCCCGTCGTCACATCACTCCTTGCGGAATGTATTGTTGTAAAATTATTGAATTTTTTATCGAATTTGTGACAGACAATTTGGAAAGCGCAGTTTCGCTTTCGTATTACTTCCACCCCAGTGTAGTACATTTTAATATATTTTTATTTATTTATCAATAAACTAAATTTGGAGAGAAAATGTTTTTGGCATTTCCGTGGGTTCTTTCTTTTTTTTTGTAAGTTTATCGCGAGCGCACAGCTGTTCCGAAGCGGAATAGATATTTACCCTCACGATGTATTAATTTCAATCCAATTCAATGGAACTATTCGTCAGAAATAGCGTGTTAGTTCGCCCTTCAGCTGTTGAGGACACATTCTCCCGTTGACAACATATTTCATGACATCAAGTAGTGAGCACAGAGGCCGCAACAGTCATTCGTATACTTTATGTTTTTGTTGTTGTGCCTTCGTCACTGTATAGTTTCGTCCTAAAATTCAATTTGGCTAGTGCTCACGCACAACTGCGTTCAATATACATCAATTGTCCTCGACGTCCGACGTCCGTATATCCGCATACAATTTTTCGTTTAGGTGTAAGTGCTGCCTTGAGAGCAAATGTGCAAGTTCGCTTGAGTTTGAAATAGTGTTGATCCTTTCGCTGTTGCGCTGACAATGTGTGCTGGTCTTCGTGCCAGCAAAGTGATGGCATTTATTTTCGCCTGTCACTGCAGCAGAATGGAAGAAAGGAAAAGCTGCCCGGCGAACGCAGAGCACAGTGTGGAGTTTTGAGTATTTGAGTTGAAGGATATCTAGTTGAAGTGATTAGATTAAATTTAATTTATTCACTAATGTAGACTGTCCCAAATGTCCTTGGGGATTCACAAAACAGCTGCTTTCTGGTGAATCTATCGAAACTGTTGATTTTTTTCTCACTACAACTCTATTAGATCGGCTTCGGCAGCCGTATGTTTAATTTTTTCAGTTTGACAGTTTGAAGTAATAATATTTCTGAGCAAACATTTTATTCACGCGCATTCTGCCACTTGGCCCACTGTGCGCTTCATTCTGCTAAGTATTAACCTGCAGCTGTTATGACTTAAATTCACAGCATGGCATCCTATGCCCGCACCGCTAACGCCTCAACAATTTTACAGTAACCAGCCAATTGACGATGCTGCTGCTGTTGTTGACTGCTTTGTTATCGCGTTTGCGTAACATTTGGTTGCTTTATTGGCCTAATCGAAGTGAGAGCGCTGCGTTGCTGCATGCGAAAAGCGGTAAGGTTACATTAGACGAGTGCTGCCAGCTCTTGAAGAGCTTAACTATATACAAATACATGTGTGAATGTGTCTACATAAAACCCTTTTAGCAGAATTGACATAAATTTGTGTCCATTGCTGCATGAAATTGTGGAGCATCACAACCTAGCGGGTGCTCAATGCTAGCAAATATACAACAACATAAAATGTGAAAGAAAATCATGAGTGGAGCTATCAATATCTGTATATAGCTATATAAGTGAGCATATATCTGCGCATGTATTTTTAAAAATGTATAAGAATACAGCCAATTGCTATGAAAAGGCTTATTTTAATCTTATTTAGCACGAGTATCACGTCGGGTTTGTACCAATGGAGAACGTATTAAGTGGGGTCCATGGCGTGCATACACACGAGCGTAGGATTAAGGCCATCATATTTTCTCCTCCTTAGCTGTATGGGCTTTCGGCAGTGATGAAGTTGTAAACAGCTAGAGACTTCACGGACAACCAGGTTCTAACAGATTCAGTCCTCCTTCTACATATATATACATATATGTATGTATTATTGGTATACCTATTGTGCGACAGTTTTCGTTGCAATTGACGATATTCATAAATGTGTTTTATGTATGTTTGTGTGAGGTTATAGTCCCATGAATTAAATTTTAATGCAGATTTTCACTGGCCATATTTTACATTTGCTTGACTGGCCGCTCAGCGGGGTTTTACTTTAAATGTATGCATGAGGTAGTCAGTAAAATTTGTTCAAAGTGTAAATAATAAAGAGAGCTCCTGAATATGGATTAAACATCAAGCCCAAAAGGTTGCTGAAACCGTTAAAAAATTGCAATAAGAAATTTACGTGCAATTCACGTTCATGAGCCACCATACTAGGCTTTCAAGTTTACTGCCTGTAATCACTATTATGTTGCATTACTTTTTTATGCATTTATTACTTTTCAGAAATCGATTTCTATTTCTATCACTCTGCTACTTGCGTATTTTCAAATGTTCTCATTATTTATCTTATTCTGTTCATACGCACTTCTGGAGTTACTCTTATAAATTTCAATAGGGTATACTAAGTTTGCCACGACTAACACTCAAAAAGAAATGTCGAAGATCTCTACAATTATATATAGAATTGAGTGGAGCTGAGTCGATTTACCCAAATCCGTCCGTATATATGCGAATTAGTCTCTCAGTTTTTCAGATATCGAACAGAAATATTGCGTACGTACATTTTTCCCCAAGACATACTCGGAGTCAAGTGATTGTAGGAAAGCAGTTTTTTTGGCGAGATATCTTCGAGACATTTGGCATGGATTATTGTCCAAGGCGTCGCTAAAATATCCGAAGAAATTGTTGAGATCAGACCTCAACAGCATATAGTTGTCATATAAACTGACCGACTAAAAGCAAGAAAATATATTTTTCTATCATAAAAAAGAACCTGTAAGGGGTGTTAAATCGTCGCTGCAGCCGAAGTTAATGGCCTGTCTTGCTAATTCAGTGAAGAGAGCTAAAAATAGCTTAGGAGTAATTCTGACCTAAAAACAAAATTTCAAAAGTTTTTTACGCTGGTTTTAGTTTTACAGAAAAAGCAATATGTGGAGCCCACCATATTTTCAATTTGATGAGCTTTAACCCCATACATATATACGTCTGCTCGCTCAAATTTCAATTTCCATCACCTCTTTACATATTATGTGCTATTTCCATTCCAATATTCACGCATAAAAATTAACTTGTCAACTCGATAAGAATCACTCACTCATTCGAGTTGCGCTTGTCACTTATACGCCCAGTAGGGCTACAACACAAAACATCTTCCAACTGCTGCCTCTTTCGGTACACTTTAGCTGTGTGAGAAGATTGAATTGCCAAAATCAAAACACGCAATACAAAACTTTAGCTAGCATACAAGCAAACTAATAGAAGATTCAGGCCGCCACGGGCTTAGTAAAGTTTCACGCACTTTGTATTTAAATGTTGCGTATGCGCACGGGAGGGCGACCGATTCATATACAGTAAACGTGCATGTCAAACATGATAGGTTAACGCAATGGGTGACCAGGTATGAAAATGATATTTTAGGCATGCTCGGAAAGAGGTGAAGAAAAAGCTGATTTTTCTTAATACAAACCAGCCGCACACACGTAACGCAGTATAAAGCATAATATTGATAACAGTTATCCAAGAGCATGTGTGTGTCAGCCTACGGCGCTTGTGTGCACATACTAATAAAATGTCAACTTCTTTTTCAATTTACTTTCAATTTCGAACAATTTGATCAATTCTTATTGAGCGCTTGACTGACTGCCTACAACTTGTGCAACAACACGCTTTGAGTTGTGAGTTTTTTCGGACGCAAAAAATTAATAAATAATGTGTGACTCGGCCAAGTTGCCGCCATTGGCCGGGGTCGTTTTGCCTTTCCATCATCACTCCTACTTGCTCGTACGCTAAGCGTATGCATGTTTGCCCTGAAGGCGGTGATTTATGATGTAAGTGAATAAAAACTTCCAATTGGTACGTGCACACCAACATGTGAGTGCACATGTGTTGGGAGCTGCTAACCTTTTATGCCTCAAAGTCCTGCTGGATGCTGTGGGAGACGACGTCTCATGAAAAGTATGCGTGTGTAGAACGTGGTCATTATTGTCAAGTTGTCATGTTGCGGATGGCGGCCGTGTCTAGTCGAAGGTGTATTGCATGTATGTAGGGATTTGTCACTTTATTTGCTGCCCTTGGCTACGGTGGAAATTGAAAAAATATTTTCGCAAACTTTTTTGACAAGCAGTGGCTCATACTTCGTAGTCGGTGGTCGCCCAACGGTTGTATGCGAAAAATACAAATTTCTAACCGACTTTTTCGTTACACTTTGTTTCGTTCGGAAGACTTTCCTTTGTGTGTGCACAATTTCACCAACCCGCCTGCCACGCTGGCGAATTTGGCTAGGGATACAACTTTGTGCTGGAAGCAAAGTGCGGAGTGTATAAATATATATTTTTATTGATAAGAAAATTTCTTTGGTAACGGCACAACACTGCAGCAGACATGAGATTTTATACGGAAAATAAAAAATACGATTTGAAAATAAAAAAAATATTGAACGAATAAAAAATGTGGCAACTTTTCCATTGTGCCAACTGCAGCAAAGTACTACGGGGCAGTACGAAACTTTTCACACTCTTTTATTTGCTTGTTTGTTTGTGTGAGTTCCTTGCGGCTTGTTTGTATTTGTTTGGTGTGAAAAAGTTTCACCAATCTGTTGCCCTTTTCCATCAACCTTTTCGTGACAATGCACAAGCTGTGCCTCGACTTGTTTTTTTTTCAGACGACGTCCTTTTCTGTTGGCCAGTTTTTTCACCGTTGTCATCGTTCACTCCATGTTCGTACTGGGTGCTGTACGGAACTGCGGATGTGTTGGTGTGGCAAAATTACAAATTGATTACACCATCAACAAATGTGTTAATTTTGCGGTTTCACACCACGACCGCTGATGAAGGGCAGGGGTGCGCAGGTCGGGTGTTAATAGGTTGCGACATTTAGTTTTATGCGACATAGGAGAAATCTCATTGTTTATTTAATAAGTCTGAGATATTAATATGTTACGCACAAATAGGTGACTTTCTGGGTTACGCTATTGTGTAAGCAATCAAACTTCTATAGACAATTTTTATTCGAAATAATTTTTGATTGTGTTTGTAGGTAAAACTGAAAATGTAAATACGTGTATTCAGTGATCTCTTTTTATACTTTATCATTGACTTTCGTTGAAAAATTTTCCAATTTTCATATATTTAAGGGGAGAATGACGAGCAGGTATGAGCTATGAAAGCGTGGCTTGCCAGTGACAAATAGCGAACAGCAAATTTAATTATAAAGAAAAACGGCGAAAATTGAAAAGCGTGCAAACTTAACTCAGCTGTTTTTGCAACTTAAATATTTTCAATTAATACGAGATAGGCGGAGCAGCGGAAAATACAGTGAGTACAAAAGTGTATAAAAAAGGCTGTTTCCACCCTGTTCTGTCTTCGGATGGAAAACTTAAGAAACGGCTAATTGAAGAGGAAGTGAACAATAGAGAATGTAGATTAGAAAGACGGACATAGTAAGTAAGCTCAAAGCGTGAATTTCGACTCTAATGGAGTGATGAGCAATAAGAGCGCTTGATATAAAAGTGCAGGTGCATGAGTTGCCAAAAATATGACGAAATACTGTTCAGTGCCTTTGATTTGTATTTGAAATACTTTTCCCTCGCATTCGCTTAACTAAAGAGTAATTGGAGAAATTTGCAATTAAAAACTTTAAACAGGCTTTATAGCAATAATAAGCTAACCTTCTTGCATTTGACAAAAATATTGAGAGAAAAAAGACTACAAACTACGGTTGGACCGAAACTAGAGTAATTTTCCAAAATAAATAAGTTTACAAAGAAGAATTTAATTTTGATCGGTTAGTTGGCATGGTAGTTATATGCTATAATAAATCGGTCAAAAAATTTCTTCGGAGATTCCATTGTTGGCTTAGATAATAATCCATGCCTTGAAAATATTTCGTCAAAAGAAAAAGTTGTTCATACAAGCATTTGTTTCCGATCTTTTAGTGGTCTGATATCGACGGTACCAAAAAAAAAATAATAATAAAACGGGCTGCATTTAGGGAAGAAAAGTACACGTCAAAAATTTCACGGTGACATCTCAAAAACTGAGAGAGTATTTCGCGTATATAGGGTAGCCGAAAAAGTCTTTTCGTATTTCTAATCAAACTTCAACTTATTTTTCTTTTATATTTATAATGAACTTTAATGAACCAAATATGTGCCATTTTGATCGAACACTTTTTGCCATTTTTCCGCTAGGGACATTATTCCATGGGTGTAAAACTTTCCTGGTTTCTCGGCGAAAAATTGCGACAAGTAATCTTCACAGGGTTCTTTTGAAGCCAATTTTACTCCATTAAGGGATTTCAAATGGTAGTCCGATGGTGCAAGGTCAGGGCTATATGGTGGGTGCATCAAAACTTCGCCTATCGTTGTCCTGATGGAAGGCGAAGCAATTTCTGTTGATCAATCGTTTAACCAGGCTGGAGCAGCTCATAGTGTATGATTCCTTTCCAATCCCACCAAACACTCAGCATAACCTTTCTCAATCTTTTCCATATTTCATCGACTTTTTCAACGATAGCTCGACCAGAGTGAGGTGCATCTTTCACATCGAAACTTTCAGAACGGAAGCGAGCGAATCATTGTTGTGCTACACGAATTGGTACAGCATCGTCTCCGTAAACTTCAAAAATTTCATTGGTGGCTTGCGTGGCATTCTTTCAAAAATTTCAAGATAAATCGAATTTCTTCAATATTTTCACTAATTTTTGAAGAGTTGTAACTTTTTTTCAACTTCCCGAATTTCATTTTATTTTGGGTTAAATGAAGCTTAAAATCTCACATTTCCAACACTATATGGCACAATGTGATTGGTAGCACTGGAGATATACGACTGTATCGACATCTATTGACAAAATACGAAACAACTTTTTTGACTACCCAATATTTCATATGCCTTGGTTTTGTTTTGTTTTTGTGATATGTCGACGTTTTGAACTTTGCTATTTTAAGCGTTTCCGGGAATTTACATTCATTTGTAGACAGTATTTTGATTTCCAAGACAATGAGAGTTTCTTATTTAATTACTATTAAAATAGCCTTACATAAGTATACTTTCCCCCCTTCCCCGTTAACAAAAGAACGCTAAAAGTAAAAGTCTTAATAAAATAATAGTGAAAAGGCTACTGCTCACCTACTTTCTGCGCAAATAAGATAAGTAAGTAAATATAGCAACCGAAATTTGGTGGACGTGCACGAAAGCGTCAGGATAATTTTCCGCAGCGAAACAATTCCTACATCCAAAAATCGTTAGTTGTCTCTGACTGCTTTCAACAAACCGGCAAAAGTTAAAATGCTCTAAAGGAGAAGTTCGGAAGATTTATTTCTTCTGTGAATACTTTCCAACTCGTTTGAGTGACTGACATGCACAGGCAATCACAAACGATGGCACTTAATGCATTATATGTATCTTTATCGTAAGTGAGTGTATGTATGTATTCATGTGGATATACATATGTACGTGTGTATGCTGTAACCGTGAAACTTTCACGAACTGTTTTTCTCTGATTGTCTCGCAATTTTGTTGGCAGACGGAAAAGTAAACAACAACAAAACAGTTCAAAACAAGATTTCAACACAATTGTATGTGCATATAGAGTAAGTGGGTATCATAAAAGCAAGGCAAGCTGAGGAGGGCTGATGGCTGACGAAATGTTTGGATGGGTGTTGTCTTCTGTGGCCATTGGCCGCAGTTTATTCAAATATTTTGAAACCCGCGCAGAAAGTGAAACTTGAGTTGGACAAATGGCGGTTTTTGCTTTGAATATGAAAAATGTTTGTATTAGTGCGAGCTACGATTAAATACTCTGCAGAATGCTGTTTTTAACTTCAAATGAAAAAAATAAAATTTTATTGCAACTTTCTTAAAGGGTGCTTTAAAGCTGAAATTGAAGTATTGATAGAAGGATGGAGTCATTTGTCATTTGCTTTAGTTATTAACTTTGACTACCCAATTATGAAATTTGAACAAAAAAGTCGAAGAGAAGAGGAATGTTGCTCAGCCGCTTTTGCTGCAGATTTCGCTGGTGTAAACATATTCCTTTCTTTATTTTGACTAACTTGCCTTGGCTCGTTGTATTCGTATATTGCGAATACTTCCACACACTTGCTGTCGCTAACTAGCTATATATTGGCTAGCTAACTGGCTAATAAATGGACAACAACTATTTCACGTTTCTTTGTTGCGTTCTTTCATTTCTTCAAGCTGAACAATTACTTATACTTATACGTTTTCCTAGGTTATGTTCTACTGACTGCTTTTATTTCACATCTTTTCTCTGCAATTTTTCTTTTGTTTGCTATATTATTTTTATATTTATTTTTCCTTGACTTTTTTCCATTTCTCTACAAATTTTACGACAATTTATTACCCTTCACTTATTTTCTCATCTTCGTCGTCATCAGCCACGTCCTGCAATAGCAGCGCGAGTCTTGATTCAACACACAACGTCGTCATTCTCATCGTCGAAGTCGTTGTCATGTTGCCGTTGATGCCAGTACAATTTTCCTTGCTTCCTTGCTGGCCCGTCTGACCGTCGTGTTTATTGTGTCTTTGGTCGCTGCTATCCAGACGATAGTTGACTTTTCCATTTCGTAGTAGGAAGCTACTGGCAACGAGCAGTCAAAAAGGTAGACGTCGTTTTGTTTAGCGGTAGCTAAAGATGATGTGAATGCTGACGACTTTGAGGAAAACGTTGACAATGCCAACAGAGATGTTGTCGCACTAACATCATAGTTTGGTCAACACAAAAACATTTAACTCCTGCACCCGTGCTGCCGTGGAACGTGTCCTTTTTCCGTTTCTTCGAACGGACATTTTAACAAATTAGTTTACAGATAAGCTAGCGACAACAACAGAGAGTCAACTAGCATTTGAGCATTACCACCGCATATTATAAAACTTACTTTATTTTCATATTTTTGTGTGTATTTTTTGCCAAGAAAAGTACATTTTGTCCCAAAAATTTGGACAGCAATTTTTGCAGCTGCTGCTTTGTGTTGCTTGGACGCTTCGACAATGATCAATAAATAATATTTATTGAAATGTGAACTCAGGGAATTCACGCACTTGAAAAGCCTGATTCTCACCCTGTACACTTAAAGTTTTATCTCCTACATATAACTCTTTTCTATCAATATTCATCTATATTATCAATGTGGCATCACGATGTCTTGATATTTACTAATAAAGATTAGACCTGTACAACAAATATTAAAAGCAATGTTGTCTATACAAAACGCTTAAGAAATCTCAATTTACTCGACTTTGCCTAAAACCATTTCAGTGTAGTACGGCTCACGTAGGTAAGATTTAATTTAGATCGACCCTTGACATGACAAAAGAGTTAAGGGGTTATATACAGTTAGGATTTTCAAAAAATCGATTTTTTTTTTTTGCGTTTTCTTAATATATATATATCTGAGTATGCACGTACAAAATTTCAAGTCGATCCGACGAATATTTTCGAAGTTATAGACACATTAGTGATGGCGCGCCGACTACATGTAAAGTGCTTTCAAAACTTTAAACTCGTTTTTCTCGAAACGGTGTTTTCAAAATCGGTGAGCAAGATTTCTCAGAAACGGCTCAACCGATCGGTCTGAAATTTTTACACAAGCTTCTTAGCTATATTTTTTAGTAATTAATCGAAGGATTTCCACATCCGATGAAAATTTCTTATTTTTATAAACAATTAAAGACCCGAATTTTGGTCGAAAATCGAACCTTTTGCTTTGAGTAGCCGCCATTTTGTCAAACAAATTTTTTTGCTAATTCCTTCGATCAATCACTAGATTATTTATTATATTAATGAAATTTATTTGGTTTTTGCATTTTAAATGATCCAGTCCAGAGATATCGTGCTCACCGCAAGAGGCCTTTTATTTTCAGACCTCTGCAAAATTGGCAATATCAACGTTCCCGATCATTATTTTTGGCAATAAAAAATATGTGAATATAGTTTAAGGTTGTCATAATATACCTGCCAAGTTTCAAATCAATAAACGAAATAGTTTTCTTAGAAAAAATTCTTGAAAAATGCCTTTTTTTCGACCTCCTAACTGTATATAACCCCTTAATAAAGAAGTCTCAATGACTAGGACGTCATCAGGTAGAGAAGCTATGGTTCGACAGTTCCTTGCTCAAATAAAAGTTGATCCATTTCGAGGTTCCTATCTTTTTTTCAAGAAAAAACACAGAAAATTAAAATTTATTTGGGAATTTTGATTATCATTCGAAAGAACATTTTTTCGCATTTATTTTTTGAGGATTGTCTCTTTCAAATCCTGGCCGCGGCTGCGTCTTGGATGGTCCTTCCATACGTTGTGTTAAATTTTCGATGATTCGTTCGAGCATTTTCGAAGCGGGATTCTACGCATACGCTTTAGACTTTACATATCCTCATTGTGTGATGTCATACGATCTTGGTGGGCAATAGACCGTCCCAAAACGTGAAATTATCAGCTCATCGAAATGTTCCTTCAATATATCCATTGATTGATGCGATGTGTGGGAAATGGCGGGGTCTTGTTGGAACGATCATGACGCGATAACAGCGCCTTTGACAATTATTCCACCGGCCCACAACGACACCAAACCGTTGTTTTTTCTGAATGAAATGGCAGATCTTGAACCTCTTCAGGTTGCTCTTCGTCAAAAATATGGCAATTTTGCTTAATTACATATCCATTGACAAACAAAATTTGGCTGGAAAACGTCTGATATTCTTGGAACTTGTCAAGGGCCTATAGAGCAAAGTCATGTCGCCTGGGAAGGTTGAGATAGTAAGTTAAGAACACATAGCACAAATGGCTACAATGTGAATCATATGGAATGCCAACAGTCAAATCAAGCAAAAAGTAGCACAAATTGCTTATAATAGGAACTGAAAATGAGACCCGAGGCATCTTTTGCAAATTAATACATATAAACATATGGAGATATTTGTGAGGGTTGGAGGAGAGCGTTATAAAGCGCAAACATGCTGTGTAAATATACATACTTACACGGAAAATTTTATTGCTTTTCAGAATTATGAACCGGAGGTAAACTTTAAATTATATTTGTTTTAAAGATTTCATGAATTATTCAATAAAGGAATTATGAACTTGAGGTGTTTACCATAAGTATGAATTATGTGCGATAATCCAATGATTTTGGTATCGTTTTCAAACCCTGAACAAGGTATATTATGTTTGTACCACTCGAAAGAAACCTGAAAAAGTGTAACTGTAACTATTCGTCTGTCTGTTTATGTATATGCGATCTAGTCCCTCAGATTTTGTGATATCGATTTGAAATATTGCACGTATCCTTTCCTCTAAATTTTCAATAGCTTTTTTTTTGACAGATCCCGTGTGAGTTGTGTTAAGCTGTCATGTTATTTTTGTTCAGTAATGTTTGGCATTTCATCATGGAAAGACTTACGCTTGAATATCGTTTACAACGCTAAAGAATGTGTTTTGAGAGATTCGCTCAACTTATGGTCAATATAATCGGCCTACTGAGCGTTATCGGATAATATAGACCACGTCCAGCACGCAGTGAAGAAGACATAGCTGCCGTGGAGAGTCGATTCGTTGCCGTTCGCAGCAATTCGAACTGACGCGGTTTTCGTAGAGATCTTAAATTGAAAAGGCTCAAAATACAGCTTGTGCAAGAACTGAATCAGCTTGATCTTCCCAAGCGACATCGCTTCCGACGTTTTCGAGCCAAATTTTGTTCACTGAGCAGGTCCATTTCTAGCTCAATGTGTATGTAAAAAATCAAAATTGCCGCATTTGGGACAAAGAGTAACCATTTCATAAAGAAAAGGCAACGATTTGGTGAAACGGTGGAATCATCGGTCCATATTTCGGAGTCGGAGGGAACGTAACCGTCAGGAGCGACCGTTATTGGTGTGATATCACACCGTTAAACTTTTTCCTGTGAGGATATGTAAAGTCTGAAGCTTACGCTGACAATCCTCATCACGCGTACCATTCGCTAGTTACCATTCGAAATGCTCGAACGAGTCATCGAAAGTTGGACTCAACAGATTAACTATCAGAGACGTAGCCGCAACAAACATTTGAAAGAGATAATCTTCAAAAAATAAATTCCAAAGAATTATCTTCCGAATGATGATAATCATTCTCTATTAAAATTGAAGTTTCTTTGTTTTTTTTTTTTAAGTAGGAAATCTCGAAATGAATCACCTTTTATATTATTTTCTTAAAACTCGTAGTTCCCAACTTGGGGTAACATTTTGTTCTTCCAATAAATTCAATGAGTCAGGCCCCTAATAAGGAAAAGAAAATAAGCCAAAAATAGAAAATCAGTCAGCTTTAAAATGCTTAATAAAATAATTTCTAAATTTAAAATCAATATGTTTCACTTATACTAGCGCAAAGTCTTTGTAAAAGCAATATGGAAACAACAAATTTCGGTTTCAAGCCTTGCCAACGTTGCTATAGTTTATATTAATATGGCATGCACCTCGTGTGTGGCCGTTGATAACAGACAGCTGGCTAATAATGTTGGCAACACAAAAGTCTACACGGGGACAACATCTTTAATCTACGTGGTATACATAATGCCAGCGATGAGGCTTGGCAGCAGCGCCTGAATCCCAGCGAAAATACATACATCACGTTGCGGGGTCTGGCCATTGAATTGTAGACATGTATGTACATACATACATGTTCTGCCAGACTCTGATAAAGGACAAAGTTATATGCTCATGTCCCAAGACAATCTTTTGGCGAAGCGAACATTTTTTTCTCATACGCTTCCTTCGCCAGTTTTGAAACCCTCAAAGTGTTTGTGGTTCACATGCTCTATGAGTTCGTGATATATGTATGTATGCGTGTAACATATGTACATATATTAGCGTGTGTGTAAATAAACATGTAGGTGAGTGTTTAAGTCTTTCATTGGCTTATTGTCGCGCTTTTCTCATAATTTCGCCTTAGTCGATACGGTTGTTTTGCCTTCCGTAGTGATTTGATACTGACTTCTTGTGTAATTTAAGCCGGGTTTTTCGTTTTCTTCATAGCACGTTAGCTTTTTTGATACATATCGCTTTCCCCTAGTTGCGACATTATTGCAGAGATTAACTTTAATTAGACCCAAGAAAGTGATTTATTTTGATGCTTTTTTTGTTTGCAGCGCTTTGGCAGGCAACGAGTAGCTCGAAACACGTAGAGAAGACTATAGCGATTAAGCACATACATACATACGTGCAATAATAGGTTATGATTTGCCTGAAAGCTTATGCTGCCTGATGACATCCTAGCATGTGTTTGCGGCGCTGGGTATCCACGTATCATCATGCGAAGTAGACACCATCGTAAATGCCTCCACTTCTCCCATATAATGGTGGATGTCAAGAATTACTTACATAAATATAGGTCCGGGTATCTATTAATACTCGATATACATTACTTTCACCGTTACTATTTAAACCCATGAAGTTTTCCCGATACCAAGAACCGAACACAACAAATATTATAATATTGCGAAACTTGTTCTATAATTCTCAATTTAAACCAAAGCAATATGAGCAATGTGTTAAAGATTTCCCCTAATTTTGAAGTTGTAAAAGTAATGTAAGACAGCAAAACACAAGGCCGTACAAAAAAATTAGCACAGCATACAAATAAAGCGAAACAACAAAAACATGCCAGCGTAGAAAAAAAACGAAGAAACCAAGTTGAAAGAATAAGCTATGTACGAAGCATATGTTGGACTTATGAACATCAGTCAGGATTAGAGGTTAGTCCATTGTTAGCAAAGCCAAGAAAAGCTACATTAACAACAGACCAAGACAACTACAAGTAAAGTACTAAAGGGCAGAGGAGAATTAGAATAGCCGATGCGGAAAGGAAATAGTTGCTTCTCTCGTTTTTCTTTATACTCGTTTACTGACTCTTAAGGTTACGTTACTTTCACATATACAAACTCTTAGTTTTCTCATATATTATCTGCGTATATTAAAGAAGTGTTCTTGATGTGCATATGTATATCTTATGTTGCTGTATGTTACTTTATATTTGGTTGGCATTTCTGCATACGTGTATGTAATGTTAGAGTGGCTCTTCTTAATTGCAAACGATTGCTACCAGACGTTGCGTTTCATATATGGAAACATATTGGGTATATTGGAAAAAGCCTTTTCGTATTTTGTTAATAGAGGTTGTTGGTGTCGTATATCTCCAGTGCTACCAATCACATTGTATCATACTATATAGTGTTGGAAAGGCGAGATTTTAAGCTTCTTTTGACCCAAAAAAATTAAATTAGGGGAAGTTGATAAAAAGTTACTGCTATTCAAAAATTAGTGAAAATAATGAAGAAATTCGCTATATTTCGAAATTTTTGTATAAAAAGATAAGAGTGCAACGCAAGCCACCAATGAAATTTTTGAAGTTTACGGTGACGATGCTGTATCAGTTCGTGTAGCACAACAATGGTTCGCTCGCTTCCGTTCTGAAAATTTCTATGTGAAAGATGCATCTCGCCTTGGTCGACCTATCGTTGAAAAAGTCGATGAAATTATGGAAAAGATGAAAAGAAAACCGTTTTAAACCATTTAAAAAAGGCTGGCTATAAAAAGAAGTTCGATGTTTGGGTACTACATGAATTGTCTGTGAAAAATTTAATGAACCGAATTAATATCTGCGATTATTTGCTGAAAGGAAATGAAATCGAACCATTTCTGAACCGAATGGTAACAAGAGACGAAAAATGGCTCAAATACGACCATAATGTGCAAGCGTGGCGAAGCTAAAGAAATGGTAGCAAAGCCAGGATTTGGTGGGATTGGAAAGGAAACATCTGCTCTATATTTAATTGTCAACAACTGATGAGATTGAAGCAAGTAATCGACCAAAAGCGGAGCTTCGTCTTCCATCAGGAGAACACTAGTCCAAACACAATTTTGATGATTCGGCAAAAAATGGGAGAGCTTGGCTAGGAAGTTTTGATGTATCCATCATATAGCCCTGACCTTGCACCATAGGACTACCATTTTTTTCGGTCAATACAAAACTCCCTTAATGAAGTAAAGTTGCCTTCAAGAGCAGTTTTTCGGCGAGAAACCAGAAAAGTTTTACACTGATGAAAAATGTTTGATTAGAAATACGAAAGGACTTTTTCGACTACCTATTACTACATATGTGTTACCGAATGGAAAAAATCTAAAATAACCACGAAATTATTGATTGGCACTCATTCCTACATTCTTTACTTATTTTTAAACGCGGTGCTTGGATTAATACCCAATGTGCAAAAAGAAAAATTCATTTTAATACTGATCGCTCCTCTTATTGAATACAAGGGCCACCTTACATTGGTTTAAAGTCGATAGATACCTTGTTGTTGTTAACTCGGCTATAATCGTGTAAGCGGTGTCTACACCAATAAAGAAGAAGAAGAATTCGAAAAATATTTGGAAAATGCATAGGTTGTTTAGATCTGATCAAATTTGACCCAGACTGAGAACAAACTGCTGTTTTCACGTATTTCATTACATATTTTTTATCGTTTACAAAATAGCCTGGCAGCCAATCGAAGCATGCCAGCGCTCAATTCAATCTTCCATATTTGCCGGGGCTGTTCTTCAGTGCCTTCAGCGAGTTTTAGATTTTTCGCTTTCGGCTCATTTTTGGAGCGCCTTTCTTTGAATTGTTGGACAGTTCTGACGTGATAGATAGACAGTACATTGTCTCTTTTACAACCCCTACTCGCCGAAAATATTGCAAAAGTTTTAGGTCTTTTGGTACGAGTCTAGTATTGACACGCTACATACTCAAAACATTAACCGAAACATTAACCAAAATATGTTGAGTCGATTCATGGAAGATACTGTTTCTGTTGTGTTGTTACATTTTTTATCATCAGGCCTCTGGGAGTTTTGAGTCACATTTTTAGATTATTACTTCATCACTACACCTTTTTCGGTAAATCATTAGTTCGTGCAGTTGCAGATTTTCAATCTAATGCCTATTGCTGTATGGTATTTCATGCAGTAATACGTAGGTTGCTATATATATTTCTGGCCTAATAATGTAAATAGGCATATTTATCAACGAAAATGTTTTTTTTTATTTTTTTTTTATTTTTGTTTTTTTTGTCGATTGCTGTTTTGTTTCGAGCTCATACGCATAGATCCATGATTCGTCACCTGTGACGATGTTATAAACGTCTTTTGAAGCACCGTGATCGTATTTTTTCAGCATTGCTTTACACCAGTCCACACGAGCCTTTTTTGAGCGAATGTCAAATTGTGCGGGATCCAACGAGAACAAACCTTTTTTACGGCCAGGTGTTCATGCAATATCGAATGTATGCTGGTGGGAGAAATGCATAGGCATGCTTCTATCTGAAAGTATGTTACATGAAGGTCTTGCATTATCAGTTCACGTACGGCATCGATGTTTTCTGGCATAACGGCTGTTTTTGGACGACCTTCACGGAATTCGTCTTTGAGCGACCGTCGGCCACGATTGAACTCGTTGTACCAGTTTTTCACAGTGCTATAGGATGGTGCTTCATAGCCATACAAAAATTTTAGTTCATCGATGCACTCTTTTCGTGATAATCCACGTCGAAAGTTGTGAAAAATGATCGCACGAAAATGTTCACGAGTTAATTCCATTTTTTGGCCGAGATGAATTTTTTAATTCCCTGTAAATAAAACAATTCACGATTAAATGACAAAACGTTCTGAGTGATGTTGTGCTAAAAAATGTCAAACTTTCCAATGGAAATGTCAGATTGCACCTGGCAACACTTAGTGTTGCCCTAGGCCAGAATACATATAAGTATATATATCGTACTCTACACTTCCGTTATAGGATATTTCATATGCTATATGTACATAGCTTCACTTCAAACTCTCTTGGTTGGAAAAAAATTAGAAAAAAATATTATTTGTGTCAACAATTCAAGGTTTTGTAGTCTTGACATTTAAAAAAATATAAAATATAATAAATTGCTATGTACACATCCAGACAGTGTGAGCTCCTAGAAATTGTTGGTAACTGTTGGTAAATGTTGTGGAGTCTTCATCACGCCGCTAGTCTGATTGCGTGCAATTGCTGTTGTAATTTCACTCCAATTAACAATTTACAGTTACGGTATCAACGTCGTTCAACCAACCAACGAAGGAGGAGGAAACAGCATATGTAGTGGATTTGTAGTGGTATGTGCTGCTTCACCTACTTCAGACCATACGAACTATACCGACATACACATTCGCGTGTTTGTGTGTGTGTGCGTAGTGTTTAATTACGCTACCGCGCATAGATGTGTGCACAAACTGGCAAGTTGTTCGACAACAAAAGAGTGCTGCGCTCTTGACATGAGCTAGGATCTGAAGCGCTGCTCAGCGCTTACTAGCGATACAATGACGCTCGCGGGTGTACTCAAAGGCGCCAGGGAGTATTGTTTCTGCATTTTCGCTCCCTTTAATTGCATAGCTTATTTTTGTTGCTTTATTTTCGTATAACCGGTGTCAAGTGCACCAAATGTTGCTGTCTGTTGGCTGCTGGCTGCTGCCTGCTCTGCCGTTCCTGCCTTTTAGTTTCCGCATAGTTTCGATGCCGCCGCCTTTCTCAATGTTTGCGTTGTTGCATCAGCTGTTTAACTACTACTGCTCACATACAAGCAGACTTACATTGTTTTATTAGCGCAACAGTAGCAGCGCTCACCCGATCGTTTCTGCTCCCGCTTACCCTCGGTGTATGGTGTTCTCACTGCAATCCATCCAATTCACGTTCTTCACAATATTTCCTTGCAACAGCAAATCCGTACGTGTTTGTCTGCGGTTTTAGTATTTTTGGTAAAGCTTCACATACAGCACAATGGAATAACAGTAAACAATTTCTTGTGTGTATATTTGCCGAAGTGCTTCATTTGCAATTAAGCTTCAGCTTTGCTGCCACTGGCAGCTTCTACATGTACATGGTAACCTCTGTTGCTGAGAGGAATACACTTCACACTTTCTATTACAAGTTGGCTTCAAATACAATTGCATTGTACCGTTACTTTCTTTTAGTGTAACCTCATGCTTTAAAGTTTATTAAAAATTGGTCAAATACTAGATTGAGTGTGCAGTTGTCGGCTGAGCATTTTTTAATATCCAAGATAGTGTGTATGCCAGTTACTTGGAGTTATCCTATTTAGCTGGAAGGTAGACTTGTAAGATGGCTGACCTCTCGGCATGGCGGAGGGAGCACACTTGGACTGTCCGTTAAGAAGTTATACGAATAGCTCCTGTGAGTGGATATGAGCAATCGGCACAGCAGGCTGAACCTATCATAAATCTGCCATTGGAAGGTGAACCGTGCTGAGAGCTAAGGACTTTCTAGACCTCTTTCGCTTTAACCCGGGCGAGTTCGGTTTTGCTAGGATTTATGGAGAAGTCATTTTCAGCAGCCCAGTTGTTTACTATGTTAAGGTACCTTTGAATTAGCACAAAAGTCGGAAATATTCCCTAAATCATGAGAGCTTCATCGTTCTCGTAGGCAATCCGGAATCCTATTTCTTCAGGCCTCTCCTGAAGATGTAAAAGCTCTAATGACCGTTTCAGGTAATACATTATTGAGTGCTCCTTGGTCAGGAGCCAAGAGTGCACGACAGTGTCCACTAAAATCGATTACTTTCCACCCTCTTGGCCTTCCTTATTTCGGACTTGTATATTGGGTGTCCTGCCTTACATAGCGACCAGTCGTTATTTACTTCACTTTTACCTACACAAATATGATTTCAATAAAATTGATCGTTTATGCAATTGACACCAGGGATAAGGGATATTTATGCTATTATCTGCACTTTCAAATAAATATTTATTTAAAACATAATTTCTATCTGGAATTTCAACGTGTTTAAAGGAACTCGTGTGTATGTGTATATGCATGTAGGAACTGTTATGCGTTTATTGCAAATTTTTGCTTGTTAGCAAACAAATTTATGTAGTTTGCGTTGTTGCTTTTTCATTGTGATCATTTCACCACAACGATGTGGTGAACTGACCTGCATAGCACATAAACTGCAAGGAGTACATTGCAGTTCGTCTCACTCGGTTTGGACTGGCATTTTTTTCAAAATTAATATTGCGCAAACGTTTGTACAATGTATAGTAAGGCAACCCTGTAGGAGCTGGAGGTAGTTTTCGAAACCACTAGCTTTATTTTCTTTATGTGCTTCAATGGCTCCCGAGTTGTTTTGTTCCATAAAACTAGTTGTAAATTTTGCCGGAATTAGCTCGTCTACATTATTATTTTTCTATATGAGTATTCGAGCTGATGCTATTTATAAGTTTTGATGCTTAACTTATTATTATAAATAAATGATGAGTGTTTCGTCCACTATATAATCCGGAAAAGCAGAAGCTCGCAATGTGGAAGCTTCTTACAGTTCTTCGCTTTAAGTGGATACTTAATGTTGGTTTATGTTATAAGTGTCTACACTTTTTCCCAAGGCTGAGTACTAAACCTGGTACTAATCTGAATTTATGTATATATCTAGTAGAAGCTTTTCCTATAAGGTCTTATTAACTCCAGACTCATCGTGTTGCTATAATTTGCTTGAATGCCGTTTATGTACGTCCCCGACAAGTTACTGCTATTGTCATATTTTTTGTTTCAATGTGTCTGTTATGCACGGGTGTATGCTTATGTCCATTCCAATTTCGGTCGCTGTGCGATGTGTTGAAATTTATTGAGTGTAAAAGGTAGTAGTGAATTTTCGCATTAGTGCAACTTCCGCATTTGTCAAGTGGGTGATGATTGCTCATTCGTTAAAGTAATAACTGAACACACTGTTTCCCAGTACTACTATATGCCTGCTTAATCTGTCGTTAGGTAATAGTGTTTTGAAATCAGTTTATGTTATGTTTTTTACGGCATATTAAGGCTTGCAGAGCAACATCATTATCTCAGTATAGAGTATTGAAGATATTTTGTCGAACTGTGTTAAGGGAGTTAAAAAATGCAAGGTTGTGATAGAAAAAGATTTTAAGAAATCTTAAATACTCATAAAATTATACAAAAAATCATGATATCTACACAAACTATCTTTATCTCTAAATCTTACTAGCAAAAATATAACAACGAAAGAAGAAACACAAATGTGGTTGCAACGAAGCTATAATACTCTACATAAGGTCAAGTTTTCTCACAATAATTTCATTTTATCGCCCAGTATGTATGGCCGCTATATGCTATAGTGGTCCGATCTGAACAATTTGTTAGTTTTTTGTACTATTGCCTTGATAAATAATCAATGCTAAATTTCCTCAATATGTCTTGTCAAATAAAGGTTTCCTTACAAGAAATAGAATTTCATTGGTCAGTTTGTATGGCAGCTATGTGCTATAGTGAACTGATCTGAAAATTTTTCTTGGAGATTCCACCATTACCCTAGGCAATATTCCATATCAAATTTTGTGAATATATCTCGTCGAATTAAAAAGTTTTTTGTACCAGCACTTCATTCCGATCATTCAGTTTGAATGACAGCTATATATATGCTATAGTGGTCCGATAGCAGCCGTTCCGGCAAATGAGTAGCTTCTTTGACAGAAAAAGACGTGTCCAAAATTGTATATCGATATCTCTGAAGCTGGGGGACTACTTTGCTTAATCGGCTCAGCTCATAATGCTCATATTTTTTACCTTATACGGTCTCCGACGTTTCCTTCTGTGTGTTACAAACTTGTTGTGTTTAAAGATACTGATTTTCAGAAAACTTTAACCTTAATAAAAGCACTAACAACTTACTTATACTATATATGTACGCCAACTGAATAGATTACCTCAGTACGATTCCCTTGTCGCCTGAGGTCACTGCAGGTTAAACGTGCTGGCAAATTACACAAATAATATTAAGTGCCGAATTTCCATTAGACATTGCGTCGACTGCCGACTTGAAGTGATCAGGGACTCTCAGTCTTTAGATGTTGTTTGCTTTCAGCAGCTTGGAAGAAAAATCGCTAGAGTATGTTATTGATGGGACGTAAGAGTGGAATGTAAAGGCTCAGTTGATGGTAATTGAGTGAATGAAGGTGAGCCGAGTTTACCAGTATTAGAGCATCGTAAAATTTGCCACAATAGGCTACGTGAAGTAATTGACTCTCAGGGGCGACAGTGAAATAATCAAAATGAGATAAAAAGGGCGGACCATTGTTGACATCTGACCAAAAGTTTTTGCTTTAGAAATTGATAACTTACACACACACCCTTTAAAGGCTATTTTTAACATGTTATAATATACACGTGTGTATATGTTGTACTTACATATTGGGTAGTCGAAAGAGTATTTTCGTATTTTGTCAATAGATGTGGTTTCAGTCGTATATCTCCAGAAAAATGGCAAAAAGTGGTCTAACAAAATGATACATATTTGTTTGTTTATTTATTAGTATAAAAATAAAACAAGACAAAACGTTAACTTCGGCTGCACCGAAGCTAATATACCCTTCACAGGTGCAATTCTTTTAATAACTATGTGTTCAGTTTGTATGGAAGTTATATGCTATAGTAATCCGATCTCAATAATTTTTTCGGAGATTATATTATTACCTTAAGCAGTAATCCATGCCAAAGTTTTCCATACAAGCATTTGATTCCGATCATTCAGTTTGTATGGAAGCTTTATGCTATGCGATCTGAACAATTTTTTTGTAGATTACATTGATGCCTTAGAAAATAATTTATACCATATTTCGTAAATATATCTTGTCAAATGCAAAAGTTTTCCATACCAGCATTTGATTCCGATCGTTCAGTTCGTGGGACAGCTAAATGCTATAGTGAGCCGATCTGAACAATTTCTTCGGAGATAACATTGTTGCCTTAGAAAATAACCTATGCCAATTTTTGTGAAGATACATTGCTCAATTTGAAAGTTTTCCATACAAGAACTTGATTGCGATCGTTCAGTTTGTATGGCAGCTATATGTCATAGTGGTCCGATATCGGCAGTTCCGACAAATAAGCAGCTTTTTGAAGAGAAAATGACATTTGCAAAATTTCAAAACGATATCTTAAAAACTGAAGGACTAGTTCGTATATATACAGACAGACAGATAGACAGACGGACATGGCTAAATCGACTCAGCTCAACATACTGGTCATTTATATATACTATATACTTTATAGGCTCTCCGAGGCTTCCTTCTGGGTGTCACAAACTTCGTGACAAACTTAATATATGTATCCTGTTCATGGTATAAAAAAGTGTGATAAGAAAAACGAAAAGACGACTCAAGCTCAAGTTTTCGATTTTTTAACAATTTATGCCTCTTCAGTTTTTAAATATTACAACAAATTTAACATTTAAACTTGTTTATTGGAAATATTCAAAACAATTTAACTGTGCATTGCATTCCGGAAGAAAAACACTTGTTTTCTTGTTGCTATTTAGGTGTTATTACAGGCATTAGCTACAGGCTTCGTTCGATATCAATAAAGGCTGCCAGCTGCCATAGCAATGCGGGCATTAAGCCGAAAAGAAAAGGAAGGAGCGCATGACATAACACGAAGAAAAACGTATGAAAATCAAAGTGTACAAGCTGCTCGCAAATTTAACGCTGCCCCACCTTTCCCTCCAACTAAGCTTTCGCTTTTATAGCGGCATTTAACGTATTTCCTTCTTTTTCTTCGTAAAGTAAACGGAATTGTTGTATTTGTGCTTGCTAAGTTGGTTGTATTTGTGCTTGTTAAGTGTCTAGGGAAGGAAGTCCTCTGCTAATGCATTATTATCTGCAAAAATATCTCAGTTGAGAAACGCATTAAAGAGTACACATCAGCATTAAAGACATATGAAAGCGTAAGTAGCTGAAGCCATCAAAAATACAAACAAACAAACAATTCCATAATACATAAAAGCTTATTATTTGTACAACTCTTACACATCGCACACGAGGTGGTACCTGCCCGCTTTTGACGCCCGCCACTCCAACGCCCACAATTACATACCTTTAACGCCTCTTGACTACCAGACAGCCTGCTCGCTACTCTTTTTCAATACATTTTTGCCTTTACGTCGGCTGCAACAAATGAATACTTCCACGTCAAGACTATAGCGCTAGTATGCATGGGTAACACGACGTATACGTAACATAAAAAGTAGAAATACATGTATGCATCTAGGAGAAAAAACTAGATAATGGTAGGCAAATGGTGATTATGGCAACTGACATGTGTAATTAAGACACAATGATCGCCATGAAAGTATACATGTGCTCTCAAGTAGTTATGTACCGTATGTGTGTGCGTGTGCGCAACTGCATGTGGAGTCTTCATTTGAGTCGAGGTTGTACCGCTGGATGCTTTCTTTGACACGTTTGTTTTCTCTCGCAGCTTGTATACGCGTGTGTGTGTGCGTGTTAGTAGGTGTACACAAAACACTTGTGAATTATTTGTAGTCGGCTCTCCTTGCTGCTGTCGCGTCGCAAATTACAGAGCGAAGATGACTATCATTGCTGCACGTAAATTTGATTTGAGTGCTATTAAAGTAGATTACGAGGAACGAAAATAATTTGCGGATATGCGGATTTGCACAAGATTATCCGCTTAAACTTCATATTATAATGAAGAGGCAGAATACGTCATTTGGATTGGTGTTTTATTTTGGTTTTATATAAAATGGAACTAGTGTATGTCGGCATATTCTGTCTCTTGGTAACTGCGGCAAGTTTATGCGTGGTTAATCTAAATATATTGCAATAAATAATTTATTTTTAAGTAATTAAAGATTACAAGTTATTGAAATTGTTTGAAATTTCAAATTTTTATATAATGTATAAAAATTACGTGTCACGTTGTTTGTCCGCGATGGACTCCTAAACTACTGACCCGATTTTAGCTAAATTTAGCACACCGTATCCAGTTCGACCCAATTTCGAAGATAGTAATAGATAATAAAAACAATCCATAAATAAAAAATACGGTGAAAGCTCTATTAAATGAATGCCCTATCAAGCGGACATTTCTATTAACTTGACAGAAAGGCTGGTAACCAGACATTGAAAAAGCAGCCACTAGTTATTCTATATGGTTTTGTGTCTGGATTTTGAGTTTAGTTAGCTAAAATCTAATATTCCCGCATGGGGAGTTATGAATGACTGAAGACCATGTCGCACTCAATGTTGCTTGTAGTCTTATTTTAATTATCACTGCCTGATTTAATATACATGTTTATGGCTGATAAAGTTATTCTTGCTGCGCTCAGGATAATTATGCAATTTCATCTCACACGCATATTTATGTACATGCATGTAGTTTATGCTTCCAGTGTAGCATATGTAGTTTAATTTAGCCCAATAACTTGGTAAGTCATGCTATTCTAATTAAGACTTTCAAACTTTACACCATTGCCTTGGCCACATTCAGGTGCTTCATTAAATCACAGAAACTTGCTGGTTTAAGTTTTCGACTACCTTGCACCTTCGGCGCAACTTTCGCCTAAAATTTAACGTTAACTTTGTACTGAAGTTGTGTCTGCAGTGCTATTGTTGCCTTCGCTGCCTTTATTGGCGGTTGTTTAGAGAGCGCCGTTATAAGCTCTGTTTACGAAACAAAAAGAAGCCAACGCGCCAAAGTTTGTCTTTGCATTGAAGTCTCATAAACGCGTTACGTCAGCGTCAACTTTGAGTACGTAGAGCATCAGCTGCTGCAAATTACAAAATTTATTCATAACAGAAACAAGCAAACAACAAAGAAGCGCAAAAAGCTTTATGTGTACTATAGATTGATGGAGTGGTGTGGTGGGGCAGGTACCTTTAGCCCAGCTGTTGTCGCAATTAACCTGTTGTCACTACGTACTTACTAAGTGAAAATGCGCCTTTGTGTGCGTGAATGCCACTGTGTATGTGTGTGTGTGTGTGTTCATGCTGCAAGTCATCAATATTTGGCTTGTCAGCTGAAATTTAATTTTGGCTCCTCAATGCCGCAGTCTGCCAAAATGACAATCGCTGCATTTTTTTTCGGCATAAAATCGTACTTTTTGCAGATTTCCAGATTGCGCAGTTTGGCAAAAGTTGTTGATGAGTTTATGCCACCCTCAATAGCACAGCTTTATTTGTTGTGTGTGTCATTTTGAAAAACTTTTATTTTAAAATTTGTTTTATTTTCCCTCAAAAAATATGTCACAACGTGTACATACCTATTTGAAAGTCCGTCACAATATTGTATTTTGACCATAGCAACTTGACAAGTTACATACCTATAAATTATACAAAAAGTTATTTAGTAAATGGAGAGTTTGTACTAGTACTGCTGTGTATACTTTTGAATTGAGAAAATGACTTTAATAAATATAAGTTAGCTGCTATGGTTGATACGCAAGAGGAGATCTCCCACAGTCTTTTGTGAAGCCTGCTAAAAAATCTTGTAGTTCTATATTAAATCGAACCTATCAAAAATCTTTTTTCCGAGGTATTTTAGCCTTGAACTGATAAAGGTTGGACAATGAAGAAGGAACTTTTAGAATGATTATATCCCGTTTTCTTCCAAGCAGCTTATATAGGGTAGTCGAAAAATTCTTTTCGTATTTTTAATCAAACTTCATCTTATTTTTTAATATTTATAATGAACTTTAATGAAGCAAATATCTACCATTTGGGTCCACCATTTTTTGCCATTTTTTCCGCTAGAGAAATTACTCCATCATTTCTGGTTTCTCGGCCAAGAACTGCGACAAGTAATTTTCACAGGCTTCTCTTGAAGCCAACTTTACTCCATAAAGGGAGTTCTGCATTCACCGAAACAAATGATAGTCCGATGGTGAAAGGTCAGGCCTGTATGGTGTATGCATCAAAACTTCCCAGCCAAGCTCTCCCAGTTTTTGCCGAGTCATCAAAGATGTGTGTGGTTTAGCGTTGTTCTAATGGAAGACGAAATCCTTTCTGTTGATCAGTTCTGGCAGTTTTTTCGATTGCGTGCTTCAATCTCATCAGTTGTTGACAGTAAAGTGTAGAATTCATCGTTCGACAATGCTGGAACAGCTCATAGTGGATGCTTCCTTTCTAATTCCACCAAACATTAAGCATAACCTTTCAAGATGTCAATCCTAGCTTTACGACCGTTTGTTGAGCTCTCGACGCTTGGACCATGATGCTTTTCGCTAATTATTGTCGTATTTGAAGTACGACTGCAACGACTTATATTGAAAAAATACGAAAATACTTTTACGACTACGCAGTATAACTGGTATCCTATAAAATTTTTGTTTAACGGTGTGGATACTGATCGAATGCCAGAAATAACCTCTACTGCAAATAAGTAAATCTAGCACCACTCAGGACGAACACCTGCCTAGCCTATACTTCAATAACTTGAAAGCTTACTTCTCCAAACCGATGGATTTTCCGAGAATTACGTGCTTAGTGCTCGTGGAGTTTCTTAGGTATTTCGTTGATTTGATTGAAATATTGAGCTAAATATCCTACTACCTTCCTTCAAAACGTATGAATTAGCCTAATTTTTTTCCATATTCGACAAATGCAATATTCAGTTTTGCATACCGGTGTAAGAAATTAGAAAGTCGCACGTAAACCTGTCAAATCACCCTTCGCTTCATGCTCTCCACTTGATATTTATGTAGAGCACTTTTCCCGGCTTCAACATGTGCCAGATATATCTAATATTTTTTGCTGCTTTAAGCCAACTACATTGCTAATGCACTTCACTGGCAAACAAAAACAAAAACAAAGTTGCCAAGGCCTCTTCATCTGCCCAGCGCCCACTTGCGGTGCTTCCCCTCTACCTCAAAAACTAGTTGCTGTGTATAATGTGCTTTACGCTTTTCAAATTCAACAGAAAATTGGTAGGTTTTGCGGCGAAAGCAAAGTTTTCGAGAGGCAACATTTAAAACTTGTGCGCCTTTATGGAGAGATGCATGAGAATGGAGAATGTGGGCCAAAGTTCGGTTGATTGGCCTGCTCACTTACCAAGTTTTCGTTTTTGTTCATGTATGTGGGTCCTGTGTGGCTTAGATTCTTTTGACGAGTCTGCAATATTTTGCCGCCGCTGCTGCTGCTGCTGCAGTTTATGCATTCAGATGCTTACCTTACTTAGTTTGTTAAGCTGTTGTTTGTTCGTTGGTCTGTTAGAAGCTTCCTTTGGTTTTCGGCTTTTCACTTTAATCGCTGCGAAAGGTTTTTTGATCACTTTACTATGCAATCAAGTGGCATTCTAATGTTATCTTCCTGCTAAGTTGTCCACTATTTTACACCTAGCATAAACTAAATCGGTACAAAAATGATTTCAAGATATCTTAATGGAAGTAAGTTAACCTTCACCTTGTCAAAAATGTAGGCTTTCTGCCCTAGTTTAGCCTTGATTAACAAATGGTTATATATTCCAAATAAATATAAAAGAAACCTACTTTTTATGGAACTGTTCTCTTCTTTAAGCTCAAGTATTTTTGCTCCACTGCCAGCTTAAACTGTACAGTAACTTAACGACTTGCAATAAAATATTTCAGTT
The DNA here is from genome assembly GCF_016617805.1 of Bactrocera tryoni. Lineage (NCBI taxonomy): Eukaryota > Metazoa > Arthropoda > Insecta > Diptera > Tephritidae > Bactrocera > Bactrocera tryoni. Next base: position 85,079,752 of record NC_052500.1, on the reverse strand, counting down.
CGCCCAATTGTCCGTGTTCTACAACTTGCTCGCTGGTAGGCAGGTGTGCTTGAAGGCTATAAACTCATACACACATGTTCATATACACCAACGACTATAGCCAGCAGAGAATGTGCGTGATGTAAGCACCCGTTGGAAACGACTTAATGCAATTTCGCAGATTAAATGATGTGACCTGAATGCGATTTTATAATTGACGGGGAATGGGTGGAAAGTAGCGTAGAAGGCAGATATGTAGAGAATGGGATAAGAATTCTATGTAATGTATTGGATGAGAAATTTTAAATGTGAGGGGATCAAAATATGTTATGCAGAGTTTTATGGGGCTTAGGAAAATTCTTTTAGCTTGTGTGCGCAACAACCTTAAACTCAATTTCTTTAGATGTGCATATTCTGAGACCAGATGCGCGTTAACTTCGTATTGTGTATCAAAGTTTATTTCTGAGGTATCTGAAATTTTCCTTTGGCGTTGAATGTTGCCCTGAATTTGGGCGAACTTAATAGGTATGCACAGCAGGTAAAAGCACAAAGCAAAAGGTCTAAACCTAACAGAAATCTATTTACCCACTTTTTTACATTCACTTTATCCTGAAGCATTGAAAACAGACTTTGTTGTTGTCAGTAGTCTGTAATTTGAGGATACATTTTCTACGGTTAACTTTTGCTTCATTACTGCTACCTCTTAAGCAAGTAATGTTACTTTTTTGATTTTTACCTTACCTCGAAATTTTCTTTGATGTTGAATTAACTTGAAAATCGTTGAACACAAGTTACAAAAACAAAAAAAAACATTTTTGCAAACGTTGCCGAAACGCAAACAGAAAATATTAAAAATCCAACGATAGCTAGAACTGTGGTTGAGGTTACCGAAAACTTTGGAAAAATGCAAAATGTGTTGGTAGCAGACCAGAAAAATCAGTATTGCTGACATGTAGCTAAAACGAAAAGAAACAAAGAAATAAACAAAGAACAACGTGGCAAAAAGGGGGGAACAAATTCGAAAGTGCAAAAACTTGAACAAGTGTACATATATCTCTACTACGAATATTATATAATTAGGTGGGGAATGTCTGGCAATGAAGTCAGAATCCTTTGGATTAACAAAAATCATTTGAGCCAAATTAGCAGCAGCCATGTTTTGATTCTTAAATAGTCGCCGTATGTATTCCATTTAGTGCCGCTTTGGATGATTTTAAGTAAATGCTAGAAGGAATTCGAGGTAGAAATATGTAAATGTACAATTAATGGCTTCAAGATATTTCTACTGGATCTTTTTACTTCTACATCATCATTTAAGGTTAGATTGGCTGAGATAAATAGACCACGAATAATTATAATCCCCTTGGACTTTTATAGAACCTGTATCCACCTCATCTTCCTCATCGCAACTTAGACAAGTTGCTTTCCCCAAAATCTTTTGCCTCACCGCATGGTGCATTCCGGCAATATGTTAGCAAGATCTAGCAGTTCAATAGACGTTTTATCTTACACTGTAGGTCAGAATTCTTTGCAACCCACAAGTGCTGGCTACTGACCAGCGCTTGCTGACTTCGCGCGAAATCTATATATCCAGTGAATGACTACGAGAAAGTAGGGAACCCTTGCTCGTTCCTATTCTGAAGGAATTTGGGTATGGGTGTCTATTTTCACAAGCTCATTACAATTTCCGACGATTTTGCTTTTGAAGGTACCCGGACAAGCTTAATAGGAATCTTCCTCCTCAGCTCCGATCCATCCATGGAAAAGCTCACTGCGTCTCTTCTTCTGCGACTCCGCCTGACGCACTTATGTCTCGGAGGTATGCGCGCAGAAAAAGGCCACTAGGAGTAGGTTCCACGGTGCAGTGATGTAAGATTTTGGAATGTCTTTCCGGAGTCTGATAATAACCTTTGCTGCAATGCATCTGCCAGTTATGTCCACAGGTGCTATACGTAGAATGGAATTAAGCGCCATCGGTGGGGCTATACGTAATGCATCACTGATGCCAATGAGAGCTGCATGTTTTACACGTTCGAGCTGTTTAGCGAGTGTAGCTTTACAGTGCGCTCTTCACCAAACAAAAACAACATATAATAGTATTAGCTCAATTGCAATTTCGTAAAGTCAAAGCATAATTTTTGGTGAGAGACTACAGCTTTCCAATAGCTACTTTACAGCAATAATGCCTTCCTCACTCGCTCTTCAACACTGGATTTCCATTAAATATGAGACCCAGGTTCTTCACCTTTTCGACAGGATGAAATCGAGAGCTCTAATTGAAGTAAAGGAAGCCTCTGGAATTTTATACCTCGTCCATCGAGTTTATTCAATCGGTATTAGAGGTAATTCAGAGTTTAGAAGATAGGACCCCACCTTACGTGGTGCCACTATTGACCTTTCATGCACTGCTCTACACCGCCACGACAGTTCTGTCGTAGAGAAGACAATATAAGAGATGCTCGAGGTTTATTTCAATCTAAAAATCTGCCGCTCTTCTCTCAATTTAAGTTTAAATTTATTTAATATAATTATTAATTTAAATGTATGATAAAATCCTGCATTTGATTGAATTCGGAATTCGATTGTGAATAAATAAATAAGCGAATGGCCTTCTTATACAACAAATATTTGTTCGGAGGTACTATGGTATTCCTCGCTGGCGTATTAAAGGAATAAATTATATTATTTTTCTCTATTTTACTATTTTTATATTTTATCATTCTGCGCTCTTACAGTCGAGTACTCCATTTCATGCCTCAGCTCATCAATTTAACGAGTCACCCTTCAAACTTATAACTCAGTTCTAAACAATTTGCCTTATTTCCGTTGGGCTACTTATTTCTGCTCCACTCTATTCTAGGTTTCTTAACTTAGCATTTTTCTCCCTCATCGATTTGGCTTTCTGGCCCATCGATTGCAGTTGTTTGCATTCGTGAGCGAAGTTCGTCGAAAGAAACTTTAAGATAAGCAAAACACAAACAGTGTATACTAGTATGTCTGCCTAATAGCTCCGTAGTACGTTGTAATAACACTGGAAGTAGTTTAGAAACCGAAAACTTAACGAACTTCAAAGGAATACCAAACACACATAAGAATTACACAACTCCTTTCAGCAGCAACTTGGCAAGTTGGCGAAGTAAAGTGCTGGAGTTGCTTCCTTTTGGTTTTTTACTTCGTTTATTGGCGTCGAGGTTTGCTCATTTTATTTTTTCGAAACTTGGGGTAGCAAGTGCGGTTCTAGAGAGTAATTCTATTATTGCACTATATCTCTTATTTGTTTTGTTTTTTTTTCTCTTCACTTAAGAAATTATTTTGTTGTTTTGTTGATAATTTGTTTCTATTGCTAGATCTATTTTTCGATGATTAGTTCTAGTGGTGGGTACAGAGTAAGCTTAAATATTGCCATCTTAATTGCGAAACAAAATTCCTGCAAGTAAGGCTCACCTGTACTAAATCAACTCTTTATAGCACTGAGCAGAGTTTTCTCATTCACAGTTTAAGGTCTTTAAATTTCAACACAATAATACAACAAAAAGTGTAAGCTCTCCTGTAAAGGACAAGTGGAATTGACTGCAGACATTATGCATGTTTTGTTTGTCATTTGCTCCAATGGTTACGTAATAAACAACAGCTGTTTGGGCAGCAGCAATAACAGTAGCAAAAACCAACTTAAGAACAGCAGCGCCAAAAGCAATAAACTCGGCAACAGCCCTGTTTTTGCTCTTGTTGCTTCAGCAGCTAACGATGCAACAACATTAAAATTGCAACAGGAAATAAGTAAACAAGCGTCAAATAGCAAACAAGTACAAAAGATGTCCTGCAAGAGCCCAAGGAGTTGAGAAAATATGCGGGTAAAGATAAAGATAGCAGCAAGAAGGCCCCCACTGAAAATGAATGCAACACAGACTGCAGTTAAATAACATTGCTGTCACCGCAGCATAAGAAGCAGGAATTCAGACAACATAGCAAAATTGCAAAAAGTGAAAAGTGAGCATAATATGGGCAAAATAGCACGACGAGCACCCGAAGCGCACTTGCAGGGGGAGTGGCATTACCAACAGCCAAACAATGAGACTTAAGTAAATGAAACATTCGGCCAAAATGACAGTTTTCTGTGGCAAATGCTGACCTGGCCCTCCTTGCAAGTTCCCACCGCACAACCAGCGGTGCTTTGCGTTGCAAGTGCAAGGACAAGGCTGCCAAGGAGTGCGCATAAATAGCACGTAAGTGCTACGCTGCCCTCATAAAAGCTAAGCAGCAGGTAACAAATCTTAAAATAGGCGAAACTAGGCTGCAGTGTGGGCACAGGGAACGACAAGGTCGGGTTGCAGCGAAAGCGTGAGAAGCCGAACAAACTCCTTGGCGTGTTGCACTTTCTTATGAGGCACAGTGACAGAGCAAAGTCACAATGTTTGCGTAGGTTCAATGGCGGTGGGCAAGACAAATACCTATGAAAAACGTTGCTGACAAATTCAGCTTCAATGCCGCGGGCGCAAAGTCTTCAGCTGCTTGGCACTGCTTGACTTTAGAGCGCTTGCTATATTTATATTCTTCTGCGCCAGCTCACACAGCTGTTTTGCTACATTTCGGTACTGATTTGCATACGTCAGAGGATTGTCGGCATGACTGACTGAATTGTTGACTAGCCGGCGGACTGAGAATAACTCTTGATTTCCTTTGGTGAAATTATGAAATCTTATTTGGCGCTTATGGTTAAATCTTTGGAAATGAAATAAAATCAAGTAGATTTACATTTGCAAAGTTCATCATGTTTAGCAGTAAGATGGCACAAAAGCTGCTGGAAATTGATTGTTATTGTGGCGCTTTTGCGTATCTATTTTGTCTGCTAAATGAACTGCAGAACTTCGAGTTGTGTTTATGCAAATAAGGGAACGAAGCAGAAAGCAGACTGGATGCTTTATTTGCTTATGAAGTGAAAAATTCTATGGAGCTATAGCTTACAATCAAATTTACCAAAAACTTCTACTATTCACAAACTCCTTTCGAATAGCACTTCTTACATTTCAAGGAAATGCCTTGATTTCTGTTTGGTTAAAATGAATGATATTCTGAATATTTGTGGCGTGGACAAAATACTAAATATACCTGATTTAAAATTTGAGAAGGGTTAGTAAATCATTAATAATAAGATATCTTCTGAAGTTTAAACTTAACACTGGCATTGTCAGAACAATACATATAAATAGGTTTGCGGGCTATACTATCCTTTCCTCTTCCCATATCCTTTGCTTTTCAATAACTCTAAAGTAAGCAGCGAGGACGTCATCAATATGCCACCTGCAGTAATCAACAAGGGCATCACTGTGTTGAGTATGGAGGTAATGTCAATTCTCCAGCGTCGGCGTCGGCGTCGTCGTCGCCGTCGCCAATGATATGATTATCATTTGTAAAATCCATACCTCGATTTGAGCAGCATCAATATTGGTCTGAATCACGGCCGTCAACACATTTCCTTGCTATGTCTACACTACAATTACTACAAAGCACCAGTTGAAGCTTACCACCATTGTCATTTTCATCATTAACACTCCGGCAACAGAGCGGCAGCACTTGACAGCTGCATTAGCCAGCCCATTGTCAGTTGAGTTAGATTTTGCCCATTGTTCTTGCCTTCTTCGTGTTGCTGCTGGCTATGCATTGCCTTCATTCGATTCGCTTTTTATACTACTCTTTCAAGGCGGCATTGTCAATTGGCTCCAATTTGTTTTTGCACTCTACATCCTATTGTTCTTGCTTACAAATCAACCGACGCTTCATCCCCGGAGTAATGTGCTGCGAACACATCGTCATTCCATTGGCTGCCTCCCTGCTCGCACCTGCTTACTTGGCTGACTTTCTGGCATTATGTCAATTGTCGTTTCCTATAAGTACGATAGCGCAGACCTGTTTGCTAAATGGTTTTGATTTTGATTTTGAGTTTTAAATGCTTTTTGATTAATTGCACTTGAAAGGCAGAATGGCAGTGAATAAATTCGTTGGCACTGAAAGTGATTTGTCTCTTTTTGCGACATATTATTTTAGTTATTTGTCGCATACTCCGTGGGAATAACTTGGCAAAGAGGTGATGGATTTCAAAAGAGGTTGGAAATCGATTATTAGGTACTATCGCTTTGCCCATTTGTGGTCTACAGAAAATTGCTGAAAATAATACAAGCTTATTCTTACAAAATAATGGAAGAAATACTCGTTTTGACTTCTCGTTCCTCCGCGATATTTAGTGTACCTTGGACCATTATGAAATGCCCCAGTAAGAATTATTAATTTCAAAGCTCTACTAAGACAATACCTGATAGAAATTTAGACTTCCATTGACACACTGACTGACTTAGATACTTTAGGTTTCCACCTTTATTCTGGGTAAAAGTTGTAAATTTCATATTGTTTCCTTGAAACTGTAAGGTAAATTCGGTAGCGTGAAATAGTTTTAAAGCATCTTTGTTAAAAAATAAAAATAACATTTTTTTTAGGTTTGTGTTGTCCACCTTTGTTAGTGAAGGCATATGGTATTCTAAACGAGCAATTCATCGCTGCTTTAGCTTTTGCTCTTGCAAGTGCACGTGCTGTTTTTTATATGTGAACACATCCTGCGGCATTATGGTGTAGTTATCTCAGTCACTCCTGCCATTGAACACAGTGAAATAAAAGCGAATGTGTTGCAATTCAATTCACATAAAAATCCATTCAGGTGGACAAATGGCTGTTGCACTCGAGAAATATCCGACAGCGTTGCATGTGTCGCTGCGTGTATCTGTATATGCTAACCATTTCATGCTTGGTAGCCTAAACGAGATTTTTATTGCCCTGCTTCAGTGAATTTGCACAATAATCTTAAATTTTTTTATCTGTCCAATTATTTGACTGTCTTCTATTTCAGTGGACAAATTATTGCAATCGATGATTTTTCCGAAGGGATGCTGTATGGTATTTGTATAAATGTAAATTCTGTAAAAAATTAATATATGCACTCTGTTCGTACAGGGTTCGATCGGAAAGTAATAGGACTGAGTCGATTTAAAAAAATTTATTGAACCAATCGTTACAATTCTCTTAGAACTTTCAAAATAGGCTCCTTCTGCGTCAGTTTTCAAGCATTGAAGGCGTTACGGAAGGCATTCTCCGGAATAGCCTTGAGAGATGCATGCTGCTTGGATCCCTTCAGTGGTCTCAAAACCAAGGCAAGGCAAGGAAACCAAAAGAAAGTCCGGGGGGCCACATCTGGGCTGTAGGGCGGCTGCGGAAGCGTTGGAATGCAAGCTTTCGTTAGGTAGCTGTTCACAAGAAAGGCGGTGTGAGCCTGCGTTTTCTTGTCACACCGTCACAATGTCATGAACCATAGATTCTGATAAATTTGACATCTTGGCAATTAAACGAATATTTAGTCGGCGGTTTGAGTTCACAATTTTGGGTACACAAGTCATCGGTGTTTATCGAAGTCGCAAGACTCCCAGCTCGGTCTTCCTCAGCCACGTTTTTAGGGGCTCTCCAAAACGTCCAGGTGCCACCGAAACACACCACTTCTTGGTAAAGCAACATTTGGCTAAGCCTGCTTGATCATATCAAACGTCTCTGTCGCAGATTTACCGAGTTTCACACAGAACTTTATCGTTTTCTTTTGCTCTAACGAACGCTTGCTTTCACCACTCACAGAAACACGTTCCGCGAAAATGTTTGTCCTAACTCTCCAAGTGCTCGGAGACGTTTGAACAGCCGCTCGATTGTTAGCTAAGAACGCCCTCTACCGAATCCAGTGGGTGCGTGCACGCTTCGAAGCACATTCGAGGCATAAGAAAATCAGTCCTATCACTTTCCGGACAAATCCTCTATATAAGTATAGTAAATCAATGGTCTAAATGCGACTTCTTCTTCATCACTGGCGTTTACACTGCTTACACGGTTGTAGACGAGTTAGCAACAGAGCGCCCGTCTATCTTCTCTTGGCTGTTTGGCCCCAATTGAAGAAACCAAGTGCATCCAGGTTTTTCTCCACCAGCTCTCTTCAACAGAGTGGAGGGCTTCCTCTACATCTGCCTCTAGCGGCGGGTACTGAATCGAGCTGGAGTGTTTTCAACGATCAGGACAACATAACCTATCCAACGTAGCCGCTTTCTCTTGATTCGCTGAACTAAGTAAATATCGCCGTATGTCTCGTAAAACTCACGGTCCCACCGGCTACGCCGTTGCCAATGTGCACAGAACTAGAAATCGTTCGCAAAACTTACCTTATTTTCACGAGTCTTTTCTAAGATTTGCCGTAAAGTGAATAATTCACACACTACGCTAGCATGATCTGATATGATATTAAGCAAGCATTTTGCACGGTAATTGGCGCAGATCGGTGGATCCGTTTTCTATGAATTGAGCAGAGCACACTTACATAGGTGCCAATCGTTAGGCATTCACCTTGTCAGCTTTTCGCTGCTGTATTTGAATAGTTCGGCTGGTAACCCATCGGTTCTTCCCGGGAAATTGCTATTCGATTCTTCTTAGTGGGGCAATGGAACATCTATTGCATCCTCATCGATTGGAGAACCTGCTTGTTGCACTTTCGCTACCGTTCGGCAGGCTGGCAAGGTGTTCCCTCTATAAATAGTATGCTATGGACATCAACCACTAGATCACCTTTTCGGGTCCTACAAGAGTAAGCATCGTCTTGGAACCTTCCGTTAGTCGCAGAATTTCTTTCTAGCATATCACAGTATCACCCCGTCGGACAGCTTCTCCAGCGACCAGCTCTGCATATATAAATACTTATGCCAAATCGCTTGCGTGACAAGTGCGCGTTTCAACGTTGTTGTTGCGATAACTAAAGTGCAATACAAACAAAAACTCACCAATAATGCGCCGTATCGTTATACTTTCATACATGCCATGTTACTTATGTTATTCCCAGCCACTGAGCACCGCGTATCGCATTCCCTGCATATCCCAAGAGCCGAATTTGTCTGCGTTTGGATTTGCTTTCCATCAGCGGATCATTTACTCAAAGTTTCCTGTGCTTAGGAATTTGTGCAGCTACAAAAAGCAATTGGAAACATTCATGCATATCCGTAGCTTTGCTCGCGATATTTAATAGTAACTAAAGCTGCGCGAATATCCGCCAAATACCCTTTTGATACACTCAAACGTATAAGAATCATGACTCTTAGATATACACATGACGCGTATATGCAAATATATTTATATTTTGTACAAGCAGAGGCAGAACTGAAAGTCGCAGGGCTGTTGGAAAAAATTATGAGCATTAGATTTTGCTCATACTTTCGTCGTTTCCATTAAAATTCAAGTTTTAGTACACGCTTGTGTAGCCCGCATATCCTGTTGATCCTTTGGATACAGACAGGAAGTTAAATTTAATGGAAGCGGATATTAGCATGGCAAAGTTTTTGTTTTTGCAAGTGCTGAAAAAGACCAAACTAATTTCATATTTGTTATTTTTTGCAAGTATACTTTTAAGGGAATGTTACTTATATATGTATGCATATGTATCTATTTATGTATATATGTATATATATAGGTATCTCAAATACATATGTCTTCATGTATAGGGGATGTGGATCTCTATATAAAGTGTTGCGAAGTATTAGTAATTGTTATCACTTGATTTATGGTAGGGGTGGAGGACTCCACTCCTCCACTTGGTTACATTTTTCATGTTGCTCTAGATTGTAGCATCTTAAGCAAACTGCGTGCGTAAATCTTTCCTTTTTTCCTCATTGTATATAGTAGAGGTGCACAATGCAAGCTCAAATAGTTATTTGTGTATCATTTCCAGTTGATTTACTATTTTCATTCGTACTCTCTTTGCAGTGTTGCAGGCGCTCACCCGACTTCCACTTGATATCAACACGTAAAAAACAGTATAAATACAAATCTGTTGCGGTGCTGCACCGAAATTGCATTTGGAATTACAAAAATTCGACAAAGTCTAACAAAGAGAATTAATCGAGGAGAAAAAAATTCGGTTCTCGGTGCCGAAAAGCAGGCAGGAAACGTAAAATCGAGATTAACACTTAAAAGGAATTGCTAGCACACTGAAAACACCGAAAAATTGAAAAGGCTCTGCGAAGCCAGAAATGCACCTTAGCAAAAGCCAAAGCAAAAACAAAACGGCAACGACAACATAGCGGAGTGCAAGAATAAATACAACGCAGTCAAGTGTAATTTTTTCACAGCAAAAAGTCAATAGAATAAGCACATATCTAAGCGATAGTAACGGTTGTTTTAGCAAAAGGAAAATAAAATCGAATAGCACATAAAGCGTACGACATTGAAGTCAGTGAAATGTGAAAGAGCTAGTGATGTCAGTAGGCAGCGGCGAGCAAAGAAAAGAAAAGCGCAATCTGTAAGTGTAGCAAATGCGGTTGCAATGGATCCAGTGCAAAACTAGTTTTAAAGCAGTGTGACAGCACGTCACAACTCCGTTGTAATGGAAAAAGTTTCGAAGCAATTTTCTTCATTTTTAATTTTTCTGCCTGTGGCTTCCCAACAAAGTGTGGACTACATATACAATATTTTCTTCAGTTTCCAAAGTGAAAATTGAAAAGGGAGTAACTGAAACAAGCAAACCAATGCGAATTAGCAGAAAAAGATATCGGGTATAAGAGTTTATGGAATTGACAGCTAATGTATTACGGTGCGTGCTCTTATTTGTTTGTGGCAACAAAGCGTAAAATTGGCCTATCACTCGATACACAGCGCGGACCAGCAACGGAAAGCGTATATTTTTTGTGAAAAGTGTAAATATTTGAGAAAAAAACGTACAAAGATTATAATGGAAGTGAGTAAAGTTTATAAACCGTGTGTTCGGGCTCTTCGGTTGGCAAGGAAACGTGAAACAGTACAACCAACGTGGCGCAGGATGTTGCTGTTTGTTGTCATATTTTTCTTTATACCAGGTACGTGTAGTTATATAGATCTACAAGCATATTACTTACATTCCATATATTTTTTCCAATTGCAATTAAGTTTTCCACGAAGTTTGTAACACCCAGAGGGAAGCGTCGGAGACCCTATAAAGTACATACATATATAAATGAGTCCGTCTGTCCGTCTGTCTGTCTGTCCGTCTGTTCATATACGAACTAGTCTCTCAGTTTTTAAGATATCGTTTTGGAATTTTGCAAACGTCATTTTCTCTTCAAGAAGCTGCACGTTCGATGGAACTGCCGATATCGGACCACTCATACATATAGCTGCCATACAAACTGAACGATCGGAATCAAATGCTTGTATGGAAAACTTTCACATTTGACAAGATATATTTACGAAATTTGGTATATATTATTTTCTAAAGCAACAATGTGATCTCCGAAGAAATTGATCAGATCGGTTAACTATAACATATAGCTGCCATACAAACTGAAAGATCGGAATCAAGTTCTTGTATGGAAAACTTTCAAATTTGACAATGTATCTTCACAAAAGTTGGCACAGGTTATTTTCTAAGGCAACAATGTAATATCCGAAGAAATTGTTCAGATCGGCTCAATATAGAATACAGCTTTCATACAAACTGAACACATAGTTAATAAAAGAAATTCGCCTGTGAAGGGTATATTAGTTTCGGAGCAGCCGAAGTTAACATTTTTTTCTGTTTTTGATGAGGCTATTGATTTAATAAACGAATAAAAATAATGTTAATTTACAAAATTGTAAATACTTTTATAGGCAGAAATTGATTTTGAAAAATTTTGGGTTTTCTTGGTCCCATAGCTGTCCTCCAGAAGTACATCCGAAAAAGGTATCTGGCAGGGAGCAAGATTTTTATACTCCCGCAGCATGTTGCAACAGAGAGTATAATAGTTTTGTTCACTCGACGGTAGTTGTAGGGTTATATACATACATACATATATAGGTTAGAAGAAAAAGTCTTTTTGTATTTCTAATCAAACTTCAACTTATTTTTTAATATTTATAATGAACTTTAATGAATCAAATGTGCCGACCACTTTTTGCCATTTTTCCGCTAGAGACATTATTCCATCAGTTTAAAACTTTTCTGGTTTTTCGGCGAAAAACTGCGAAAAGTAATTTTCACAGGCTTCTCTTAAAGCCAAATTTACTCCATTATAGGAGTTTTGCATTGACCGTAACAAATGATAGTCCGATGGTGCAAGGTCAGGGCTATATGGTGGATGCATCAAAACTTCCCAGCCAAGTTTTCCCTGTTTTTGCCGAGTCATCAAAGATGTGTGTGGTCTAGCGTTGTACGGATGGAAGACCAAGGCCTTTCTGTTGATCTGTTCTGGCCGTTTTTTTCCATTGCTTGCTTCAATCTTTTTGGTTGTTGGCAGTAAAATGTAGAATCAACCGTTCGACCTGGAGGGAACAGCTCATATTGGGTGATTCCTTTCCAATCCCACCAAACACTCAGCAGAACCTTTCAAGGCGTCAATCCTAGCTTTGGGACCATTTGTTGAGCTTCACCACACTTGGATCATGATCTTTTTCGCACATTATTCTCGTATTTAATCCACTTTTCGTCTCCTGTTACCATTCGTTTCAGAAATGGTTTGATTTTAATGTTACGTTCCTTAGCGATGCCATTGCTGCTTATGTGACGGTCCTGGTCAATCTTTTCCATAAAATGTGAAAATACTTTCTCGACTACCCAATATTTCCTTTCTTTTGGCAGACTGATATTGAAACATCTCGGTAGACACACCTTTGGCGAACCTAGTGAAGTTGCTAAGATTGATATTAACCGCCTCAATAAAGAGCCGCCTCGAAACGCTTCGTCGATTGATGTGGATCTGGTGATCCACTTGTGGGTGTTTATGGGTAACACAAAGGATGAATCTATCCAAGTGAGGATCATCATTTTTAGATCAACCCTATGACCCAACCTAATCTAACTTAACTGACCTTACTAGAGAGTCTTTAAGCAATACTTGCCTATTATTAAAGTGAATATAACGGCTGGTTACGAGTTTATTTATTACCAAAATTCAAAATTACAGCCCTTTTTCAGATGTCTTCCTGTCCGTGGTGGCTGGTTAGCTTGTGGAGTGTCCTTCGTTTCGATTTTCAATATTGTGATCACGTCGCCTGTCTGGCTTAGTGAAAATACTCCCGTATTTTGTCGTCACCAAAGGCCTCAGAGGATATACATACACACTATGGCGATGTTTTACTGCTTTCATATTCCCAATTGTTGTTTTTATTACACTCACTTTTATTAGAGTAGCTAATGTTACCTAACTCCTTTGATTTTATGCTGACCAATCAACTTTGAGGTTGTACTTTTCATATTTGACGACCAATGGGACATTTTATGGCGGAACGCAGCCTCGAATGTTAAACAAGTTTTCACCAGCTCATTCATATATGAGTTTTGGTAGCACGCAACACCCGTGATTAGCAGCGCCTGTACATGTTACCTACAGTTCAGGTTGAAAAAGAAAAATAATTTTAACATGAGCGCTTGCACAGCAGCGTTGTCGGTAACAATTTCGTAGTAGTGCGCTTTTGTAGTGCGAGGAGACTCCAGCTAAGCGCGCGAACCCAGGAAGTCGAACATATCCTGCGCACTGTGCAACACAGCCGCTTGGGAAGTGCTCGACATTGCGTTTTCAACGCTCGAGCTCTCGTCAATGTAGGTATATGCATATATGTGTGTGTGCGTAATCACGATTAAACTGTCAACGGAATACTAATTAGATTTTGGGTGGCTTTTTTGTGAACACGTAAAGGCCATGTTAGAGAATTGTATGCCGCAAAGTTCGCCGGCTCAACAAGCTGAAATTACACACAGTGAAGCGGCGGAGAGGTGAGCACGTTTGCTTTTGCTGTGCGTGTAGTGCTCGTGAAAATTGCCTAGCTGTCGGTCAAAAACCTTTGTATTTTTTATTTATGTGAGTGCGTGGACGCCCATGAATGTGTGTATAAGTGTGAGCTTGTTATGCAAATCGTGTTTGAATGCATTGTGATTGTTTGATTAATATGTTCACGAGCACACCCAGTTGCAGGTAGATTTCTGCTGAAAATTTGCACCTTTGAAAAATAATTGAACGAAAAGCTGGTTTGAATTTAAAACGTTGATGAGTCACTTGAATTTTAGGCGAAGAAGTGAACAGCATGAATGAATTAACAGTTATTCAAATATTATCTTATATATTTGGGATAGGCTTAGTTAAAGTTATAATTTCACAAACAGGTGCTTACCAAAATATTAGTATAAACTGCGTTTTGAGTTTACCTGAGTCTGCCATCAAGCGTACAGTAGATTATATATCAAAATTCTTCTAGCTAGCCTGATCAATTTAACAACATGTGGATTCCCTAAAAAATACATATCCTACAGACCTGGAATACTAACTTTTGTATTTAAGGAATTGGAAAAGCTCAAAAGCCGTTTTTTATATATAAAAAATATTATGGTTTAAAGTATTTGATTTCCACGGTTGCTTTTAACCAAAATTTAAGCAAATATTTCTTTGCACAGACACATATACATCTTTACAGAAATAAAACAAAAGCAACACTCAAAATGTCACAAAGGTGCTACATACCAAAGACCATATGTAAATAACACCTGCTTTATGCTATGCCCTAACACAAATTTTTCAATGCTTTTGCCGCTGTCCGACACGGCGTATACGTGTCATGATTTATGCCGATTTGGCGTGACAGTGCAATGTGGTTTGTGTTCGTACATGTTAGCTAACAGCACAACACCAACAATTATAATAACGGCAAACAAATGCCTTGTGAAATGTCAAAATAAATACAAATATAGACGGCATAAATAAACGGTGCTTTGATGATTTGTGAGCTCAACCAATAACCACAACAAAAAAAAATTAATGAAAATGAAACAGAGCAACTTTTTTTGTTTACTGAAGCATTAAAATAACTAAATGAAATGAGTTTTTTATTCGATTAACGATATTTTATTTATTTTTTATTGTACAAATAAATGATATTTTATATCATCGGAGTACATATCGACTATTCACTATTATAATTAAATTAATTTGTGAAAAACTAAATATTTAAGCGGCCCGTTTTTTTATAGTTTGGCAGCATGTTTCAGAGTATAATAATTTTGTTCACGTAAGGGTTTGACGTATGACCTAGAACTCATCGAGATATACATATATTGGGTTATAAAGGATGGTCCATTTCCCTACTTTTTTAAAGAAAAAAACCGAAACTTCTAATTTAATGGAAAATGTTTATTAACATTCGGAAGAACATGTTTTGACATTTATTTTTTGAATATTATTTCCTTCAAATGTTGGCCTCTGCTACGTCTCCGATGGTCCATCTGTTGAGTCGAATTTTCCGTGGCTTGTTCGAGTATTTCGACTAGTAACTTGTGAATGACACGCGTGATGTTGATTGTTGCTCCATGTGAAAGAGAGAGCTTTCAAAATATAAAATAAAGTAAAAACAGAGTACTAGTAAATTAAATTTTTCTCCATAACGTCAACGTATCATCAAAAAAAAAATCAGTTTCTTATTGATTATGGTGCACTACATACATACATATATAGGGTAGTCGAAAAAGTCTTTTCGTATTTCTATTCAAACTTCAACTTATTTTTTTTTTATTATATATCCCAGGAAGACGAAGACCTTTCGTACATTATTGTCGTATTTGATCCAATTTTCGTTTCCAGATACCATTCGTTTGAGAAATGGTTCGATTTCATTTCATTGAACAGCTGTAACTTTTTTTCAACTTGCCCGAATTTATTTTCTTTGGCTAAATGAAGTTTAAAATCTCGCCTTTCTAGCACTATAGGGTATGAGACAATGTGATTGGCAGCAGTAAAGATACATATACATACATATGACTGCAATGAAATTTACTGACAAAATACGAAACGACTTTTTCGACTATCCGATATTAAAATTTTCTCCATGTCGTCAACGTATCGTCAAAAAAATTAAAATTCGGTTTCTTATTTATTATGGTGTACTACACTATATTACATAGATATATCTACAAAATTTTCAGTTTTTGCCATCATATACCACATACATATGTACATATGTATATCAATAAGTTGCAATCAAATTTCATTTTTTTAATTAGAGGATTTTCTGTTTTATACCGTTTTTTTCTTCTCCTGAAAACTTATGAAAAATTATGTTATGTTATTTTGCATTTTAGGTGGCGATATACATTTTTTTATCAGATCTATCATAAGATATTGACTATTTCGCTAACAGACTGTGTTAAGCCTTTAGTTAAGACTTTATACAGTTTAGTCCTTTAGGTGAGGTTTCCTTTGCTTCCAAAATATTATTCTTCCATTTCATTGATTTATTTTATTATAAATTTAAAATATAAACAGAATTTTTTATAATCAGTAACTGGTTTTATAAAAACGTATTTTTATTAGATCATTATATTGAAATATTTTAAATAATTATTACTAAATAAGTAAATTCATCCAAATAAAGTTCGAATTAAGCACAGAAATCAAATTGTCTTTGACGGCACCATTACTGTGTTCTATTAATAACAGCTTCAGGCGAATGTTGTTAATTTCATTTCCTATTGAACTTAAATTTCGCCTACACAGTAAAAACGTTTTCCTGGCTGCAATAATTTGCATGCATAAGCAACAAGGCTTTAGGCGCTCAACTGAATTTAAATGCTAATAATCGTAAATACTTAATTTCCAAACTTGCAAGCTAATATCAGCATTTAATTTTAAAATTATGCTATTTATGTATGCACTATTGATACACGCTTCGTTGATATTTTATGAAACTATCGCAGGCACACATGCACACAAACATATGCATATAATCGTAGTGAAGGTAGCACAATAATATTTGTATGGGCAATTCAATGCGTGGATAGCGGTGAGCGCACTCGCACGTTAAACATTTCATCGGTACTTTACACTTTCGCACACATTAAAGCGTTAATCGCCTAAAAGCACACTACATTTTGCATATAATTTCACAACTGTGCTGGCTGTGGGCGTTTGGCGGCGGGCTGTCTAGTAGCTTGCGGCTGGCGGCTGGCGGCTGCCGGTTGGCGGTTTGTCCTTTGCGTGGCGTACCCTTTTAAAACACACTTTGTGGCTGTGAAATTATATTGTGGTCACGATATAAATTCTCGATTTCAGGTAACCACAAAAAAAGCAAACACTCACATACCGTGCGCGATCGAAGAGCAAAAGCAACGCAACCACAGAACTCAACAAAAGCCAATATAGCTACAAGTCACACATGATTATAAACACCTATTTATGTACATATTTATCTACTAGTGCCTTGCATAATAGGCGAAATATCACATTCAGTAGAGGAAAAAAGAACGGAAATTAAAGGGTAACTTAAGAGATATTAAGAATAGTTAAGTGAGTCTTGCTGTAAACGCAAGACAATTAAAAGTGGGTATACCTGGAATTCGTTCATAATTTCAAGGTATAGAATAGTATGACTCAATGTGAGTGGTAACACTGGAGATATACGACTCTAATGACATCTATTGACAAAGTACGAAATGGCTTTTTCGAATACTCAATAATTTGTAAGGGCAAAATTGTGAAAACCTTTATTTATTATAATGCTACCTTCTAAGTAGAGCTTAAAACGTCGAGCAATGCTGTCCACCAAGTTCTGAAAAAGTGATTGTGGTGTTCATGATCCATTCAATCTAGTAATTTTTTGGGACGACAGAAAGATATGACGAGCAAATCTTCCAAATATTTTCATAAATACTCAATTGGTTTTAAGTCAGGGTTTTGGACAAGCCATGGAACTCTATCGGCTTTTGATCGAAATATCTTTTTTCGACTTTTATATTTGGGATAATTGTCTTGCTGTCATCTAAAGTTATCTATAAGCCCATTTTTTGCCACGCAGGCTCTAAAATTTGTACTCTCTACCTATTCGTAGGTCTCTGCCGTCAATTTGCCTTTGACCATTGCCAAATTTTATAGACCACCATAGCTAAAGTAAATCCAAACTCAAACATTTTCACCTCCGAACCTTATGGTGCTCACAATTTTTCACTGCCTTTCGTATTTTTAAAATAAACCTTGCTCACGTCACTCTAATTATAATTTTTACTTTAAAAACTGGGCGGCATTTGATAATACTTTTTAGCAAATTCTAATCGTGTCTTCAAGCGGCTTGTGAATAAATCGTTCTGACACCGGCGGATCTATCATCACTTCTCCTATTGTTTCAATCTCTTCGCGAGCCGTGCCTTATATTTCTTTGCCACTTTCTGTGTTCTGGTCTGGGTCCTAGCATAATAGAATCTATCGTAGACGAGTCCATGTAATTGATCCTGAACAATCAAGGCTAATTTATGCAGATTTTGGCTTTTGATTTTACATACTTTCAGTATGTAGATATTAATGGTGTGTGCATTTTGGTAATTGTTGAACTTTCAAAAAATAGTCAAATACTGCCTATTTTTGATTCAGTTTTTAGTTATTTTGCGGTACCTAGGTATCTTTTGCTTCTGTACATTGAAACTCTCAAAAAGGAGCAATGTCAAAAGCGGCTAAAACACAAAATTGCTATATGGTATTTTTTAGCCTTCCTCAACGTATGTGTACATGACGGCGGCACAAGCGCTGGGGGCCAAGTGCTCGAGCGCTTTTCGTGCGCTAAACGGCGATAATAAAGCTTATGTGGGCACTCGAGTGCATGCACGGGTGTGAAAGTGTGTGCGCTTGTGACGGGTCATAAAAGGAATGCTACTCGGCGTACGTTATTCAACACAACGCGCGCACGCTTTCAAAATTGAATATTTCAATTGTCTACTTTTAGGCGTGATCGCATATACACCGATACAGTCAAGAGCTGGCGTTTGCAATGATTTCTGGTGGATTTTATTGGCTTTTGCTTGCATTTTGAAATGTGATAACAGACTAGCCCTTGGCATGGGCGATTTATAGCTTTGTGCTTGTTCTTTTTTTTTTGTTTTTGTTGCCTATTCTTGTTTTATTAGCGTCACGCAGAGGACGCCAAGGCAGCCGTGACTGAGCTCCTTTTTATGTTTATTAGCCTAGTATTATTGTTGAAATATGCCAATAAAATTTGAAGGTCAGCCTGCAGTGAGCAAGTGGCACATATTAAATTTCATGAACCCGGTGCAGTACATTAGCTCCAGGTTTTGATTTTAATGTAAATTCATATTTTTTTTCAGGTTCGAGAATTCTTCATTCATTAGTATTGTTGAAAGTATATTTTGAATAATAAGTTGGCATTCCTATATACATACATGACCGCACCGATAGTTATTTGGTTAAAGTTGTCCTTGAGATTTGCAAAAATTCAAACCAGTGAGTTGGGAATCTATAAAAATGTTTAATACCACCTAGAAATAGAAAAAAATAGAAAATAAAAATAGAATTATAGTATTTTAGCATTTGAGAAGCTTAATAAGATCAAACACAATAACATAATATAGCGGAAGCGACAGAAAGTTCGTTGGTTATGGCTTCCGTTCGAATCATTAATGGTGTAGACGTACTTACTCACAAAGTTTCATTGTCCTCAGCCTTCTCGTGATTCGTTCATTTTTGCCAACACTGATGAAATTGCTCAAGAAGAGAGACGTGGTTGCCAAATCGCTCTAAGCACTTTGAAACCCTCACACCAAAAATGGCTAAACGAATTATTGTTCACAATTGTATCTCACTTAATAAGAGTAAGATTTTACGGTAGTGTCTTAATGTTTATTAATTTTTTTAAAAGGATGTTGTGGATTTGTTTTAAAATGAAATCAGATTGATTTTTTTTGGACATTATATTTAAGCTAATTTATAACATAACGAAATTGACAAATCGATAATTTTTAACGGTGTTGTGATTTATATGGCATATTCTGCTCAGTCTGACTGCGTCTATCTTAAAATAAAAATCTTGAGTAGTCGAAAAAGTCTTTTGGTATTTCTAATCAAACTTCAAATTATTATTTTTAATTACAATAAACCTGAATGAACTAAATATTCACCATTTTGGTCGACCACTTTTTGGTATTTTTCCGCTAGAGACATTATTCCATCAGTGTAAAACTTTTTTGGTTTCTCGGCGAAAAACTGCGACAAGTAATTTTCACAGGCTTTACTCCATTAAGGGAGCACTGCATTAGCCGAAACAAATGGCAGTCCGATGATGCAAGGACAATGGTGAATGCATCAAAATTTCCAAGCTAAGCCTTCCCAGTTTTTGCCGAGTCATCAAAGAAATGTGTGTGGTTTAGCGTTGTCCTGATGGAAGACGAAATCCTTTCTGTTGATCAGGTCGGGCCGTTTTTTTCGGTTGCTTGCTACAATCTCTTTAGTTGTTGACAGTAAAATGTTGAATCAATCGTTCCACCAGGCTAGAACAGCTCATAGCTGATGATTCCTTTCCAATCCCACCAAACACTCAGCATAACTTTTCGAGGCGTCAATCCTGTCTTTGCGACCCTTTGTTGAGCTTCACTACGCTTGGATCATGATCTTTTCCGCACATTATTGTCGTACTTGATCCACTTTTCGTCTCCTGTTACCATTCGTTTCAGAAATGGTTCGATTTCATTGCAGATGTTAATTCGGTCCATTGAATTTTTCATAGACAATTTATGTGGTACCCAAACATCGAGCTTCTTTTTGTAGCCAGCCTTTTTTAAACGGTTCAAAACCGTTTGATGATGAATGTGAAGTGTTTTAGCGAAAGCTGCTAATGTGATGGTCCTGGTTAATCTATTCCATAATTTCGTCGACTTTTTTAACTATAGGTCGACCAGAGCGAGATGCATCTTTCACATCGAAATTTACAGAACGGAAGCGTGCGCACCATTGTTTTGCTACACGAACAGATACAGCATCGTCTCCGTATAATCCATTGGTGGCTTGCATGGCATTCTTCCCTTTTTTATGTAAAAATTACAAAATATAGCTAATTTCTTCAACTTTTCTTAACTTTTTTCCCCCTAATTTAATTCTTTTTGTGTCAAATGAAGCTTAAAATCTTACGTTTCCAACACAACATAGTGTTCAAATATATTGAACAGGCTTATCTTCGCCAATGCCGAGGCAGTACAATACATACATAAATAAACACATATACATACATGAGGCATGTATGCATTTAAATGCAATACGCATGCACTCAAGATATGTAATATAAACTTATTTACGTAGGTTTGGGCAATTGATTACAAATGCACTTGTGCTCTTGAAAACAGCCCAAACCATACAACATAAATTATATGACAGCACACACACACACACATGTATTAAATTGTATACTGGAAACAACCCCATGTGGTGTGCTGTAACATACATATAGAACATACATATATTTAATTAGATAAGATAGTTTTAAAATTTGTATATAAGCAAGAAAAATACTAAATAAAAATCAGATTTGAAAGACAATCTCAACTGAAAAGGTTCCTTTTATTTACATATTTTACTTCCCCCCAACAGTGGTAAGGGGTAAAAGAAAACTTAAAAGGAAATATTTCAAATAAAGGAGCCGTTAGCTATCACTTATTGCCCTCCACCCGAGGTAGGGAATAAGTGACGCAGAACTGCAATAACCTTTATTAATATATAGTATTAGACAATGTGATTGGTAGCACAAACTACGAAACGACTTTTTCGACTACCCAATATTTTATTTGTTTATAATAAGGTAGAAGCACTGTTGATAGTCTAGCCACGCATAGCGCAAAGTCATGAGCAACAACGCATGTTTTCGGCAACTAGAAAGTCCGTTATTAGCCCAACAAAAATACGTTAGTCATTGAATCAACAGGAAAGCATGAAGGCAATAAAGCGACCGAGTTGCGCTGTAATTTGTCATTATGATAATTTCCACTATTCACTATTGACTTGAACGACAAGAGGAGGAAATAGTCCCGAAAATTCTTATATGACTCCTTAAAGTTTCTGACTTCAAAGGCTTTAAGAAAATACATGATTTTTTTTACTTTTTTAAGATTTTCAACCACTTTGACTTGGAATCTGTTTCCTTAAACTCATTTTTTATTTCGATTTCATCACTTCGATTACGCAGTTTTGCGGATACTCAACAGTTTCTTTAGTTCTAATTAATATTTGGTTGGTCTGCTTTTGTTCTTCTGGAGCAGCAGTTAGGAGCAACTTCGCGCTAACTCCGAGCTCACAATGCCCACCAGGCATCTTAGGCAACTTCAGCTGCGCACAAAAAGCATCCCACGCCGCAAAAGGCAAACATGCGCCGGTGAAAATCTCCCGAGATATGTGAAAATTTCTGTACTTTATTCATTAATTTTCCCATCATTTATCAATTAGCAGATTTTCTTGAATGCACACTTCGATATATTGCTATTGTGTGAGTTTGCGTGTATGCGCTTATTAACCTTATTTAATTATGATTAATGGACTTAAGTTCCAAACGAAAAAGAATGTGTGATGTCTATAAAGTTTGTCCTTTTAAATTTGTATTATTTATGAACGAAATGATATAATTAAAAAAATTTAATAATAAGAGTAATAGCAATAAATAAAACGAAATAAATACAGTAATAATAATATATGGTTTTACATTGGTAACCCAATTCGGTTACTTATTCCTCATTTAAATTATAGCGCAGAAAAATATTTAAGAAAAGTAGATTTTTTGTATTTGTAGGCGCAAATAATGCAGTGCGGGTGTTGAAGCCGTCGCTGAATACACGAATACTAATTACCTTGCCAGCGCAAAAAAGTGAATGCCATTAAATTATGTATGAAAAAGCTATTGAATAAAAGATTTTGATAGGAAAGAGAAAATTTCAAAAGTCAATCTTAAATACAGGGTGGATCAGAAGTTTTCTTTTACGTTTCAAAGAATATTAATTACATTTATTAAATTTTTTCATCTCAGTGCTGCTAAATTTAAATGTTTTTAACCCAACGTCAGCAAAGACCACGCGTATAAGAATTCATGTGGTTCAGTTACTGAAATTTTTGGGTTAAAAGTAGCACTAAACGGTGAAGATATAAACCGCTCAGTTTGCTGCATGACAAATCTTTCTATTCAATAAGAGAAACGAGTAAGTTTCAAGCAAGGCATTCTATAAAAAGGACGATTTTTGGAAATTAAAATCAAAAAAAACATTTATCAATTGTTGAAAATTGCGGTTTTCAACGCCTGAACCAAGTGCTACTGGTCTGCTTGCTGGAGATTACAGGCGCAATGAAAACTACCTCAACAAAAGCTCTGGAGGTAATCATCGACATCCTGCCTATACATATTCAATGGAAGTATGGTTATCATACACGACCTTGTTAATGAAGTCAAGCTAAGCTGGCAATGCGACAGATAAAAGGAGACCGATGAGGAACTAAACACATTGTTTTCATTCCCCAGTAGAGTACATTGGACCAATGGTTCTGTGATTGACAGTTACAATGGCGGCATCAACATATTCACTGATGATTCAAGGAGTGAAACAGGAACAGAAGCGGGCTAAATAAGTCATCCAGGCCGAAATCGTGGGCGTAACAAAAGGTGCCAAGTAGGCTTTTGCTCAAAGCAGCAAATTCTTAAACATTTTAGCCTATAGTCAAGCGGCAATTGAGGCATTAATGTCATCCGTAGCTCCAATACTAAGTCTCACTGCATTAGTTTATTCAAACATGCAAAAACTACGCTCTCGGTAAATAATTTGGTTAATATTATCTGTGTACTCGGTCATATAGGAATGGAAGGAAATGAAAAGACAGATAAGATGGCTCGCTCGAGGGCGGCTGGAGACACGTTTTTCCTAAGCTGCAGCAGGCTATTTAGCGCTTTCAAGTTTTGTACGAAGCAATGAACCCTAGAGTAACACTTTAGATCTTCAATACAAGCAATAAAGTTACTTTGAGGTAATGTTGATGGTGGGCACACCAAAAAGCTCCTACTTCCAAGGGAGCTTAGTAAGATTGTAGGGGTCATAGCAGAGCACTTACCCTTAAGTGGTAACCAGCCTACAGCCGGATCAGAAGGAACATATTCCACGGCTCCCAAGCCTGCAACTTAAGAAACGGGGCAGCTGGAGTGCAAAGTAATGAGGTTTTTTACTAAATCCATTGAGTTGCTGGATAAGGTAGATCCATTGAGTAGATTGGTTACCGCCTGGAAACACAATGGAACTAATGACGGCCAAAGTGCGGCCGCTTAAAGTCCAGAGCTCATGCGCCTTCCTCTACAACCAACTGACCAACGTAATGTTTTATAACTTTAAGAACACAATATTTGAGAAAAAATTTAATATTTTTCGTGACACAACCGATCTCCGACGGTGTTCAAATAATGACCTCCACTGCTGAACCAAAAGGTATTGTCCATACAATGGTGTAAATCTACAATATTTTGGCGTATAAAAAAAGTTGAATTTTGTCTAAACTTTTTGTTGATTTTTCGATGTGGACCAGACCAAAAAGTATTACGTAATTGTATGAGGAACTAAAATACATGAAGAAAAAAATTTGATAGTTGTCATTTCAGTTGTCTCCGAGTACTAGTAGCAGAGAATTCCGAAAATTTTTTTTCGAAAAAACGCGTTTAGAGTTTGGAGCTGCTACATTTTAGAAGACTGTAACTGAGACGCTTTTTGAAATATCGATTTAATATTTGAATATGTTATATTTAAAGGTATAGCGTATTCAATAATGAAAAATTATTAATTTTCAAAAAATTTCACAGTAAGTGTGTCCTTTAGATATAAAATTTGTGTTCTATCGTTAGACTACATTTTTGATTGATTATGTAGTGAAAATTAAAAAAAATACTTTTGAGGCACCTTGTTTGACGCTCAATACTGTATTTCAATGGATTACAAGCATCGATTTTTAGCACAATGCATATAAATTATTGCCTAAATGTATGCTATGAAAACATTTCGAATTACATATTTGCAAATGTGTGTGTGTGCTCAGCATTTATTTTGCGCTTTTATTATTTTTTGCTTATCATTGCGTTGGTCAATAACAAATGGCGACAGTTAAAATATGTCACATCTACATGCACTACCCAATATGCATTGCCGTTTTTGTTTTTCCTAGTGTAAGTGTTGGCTGCTGCTGCTGTTGTTGCTGTCAACTGTCTCTTATGCAAATTGCCGCTGCATATTTATTACGTATGCAAGGCCTGGACGACCGCTAAGCAAATAATTTGTATACGCTTTAATTGTTGTGCACTTTTAGGCGCGTTACATTAATAACCAGTTCATACACAACCACATTTACATGCCACTGCTTTTCACGGCTCATGTATTTACCAAAGCGTGACCGCTTTAAACAACTGTAAATCGAGTGTTAATTAAAAAACAACTGTGACAGCGAACAAAGTTAAATTTTACTTGTGCTGTTTTAATAATTTTTATAAAAAATTCCACCTCGTGACATTGCTTTAAATAAATAAGCAACTAATGCAGGGACGTTTTGATACAAGAATAATAAATAACTTATCTCATATAGGCTTTAACCAGTAAATTTTGTAATTTTTAAATTCGATATAATTTTCGATACTTTGGTCACAGCAATTAGAATTTGAGCTAGGATATGCAAGCTTCCGCGCAAACTTTTATTTATTTCGGATAATCGAAAATTGAGGGACACCCTCTTTGCTATGAAATTAGAACCCGTTAATATATACATACACATACATATGTAAACATACCTACATATACAGATATATACATATTTTTAGACTCCCGAAGTCAATGGCGCGTTGTGCTTATGGCAGTTGAAATGTTTTCCTATCAATTTCAAATTGCTTTCCCAAAACTTTTCACATAAAGCGTGCGCTCTCGTCAGTTTCCCCCTTAGTTCTGCGCAAAACGTGCAGCAATTAATAGCAAACACTGTCAAAAGCGAAAAGAGTGCCAAGCTAAATATAGCAACAAAACTGAAACAAAAATTAACAAAATATTATTTTCGCTCCTGGAGAGAGAGGCAAGAAAGATGAAACATGCGAAGTTATCCAAAACTTAGCGCACTTCTCACAACTAGTATACTTTGAAGCAGCATTCTCGCCCCATACATACATACATACCTTGGATGCTTTGTCTTATAATTTTCGTTGGTGCAGACATGAATTTCAGCGCCGACACCGTTTTCGTCAGCATTTCACGTCGCCCTTTCGCACTTTTACTATAGTAGTACAATTTCATTTAATTCATTGATTGATGAACGTGTCAAGAACTTATGACATTGATAGTTATAAATTATTCGTCCCACCAAGTGGACACACATCAAATGCAGCGTGTACGACATATGTATTTACTTGTGTACATGAATGTATATATACAGTTATTAGCAAACTAAATTCGTACATAATATTTCCTCGGGCATGGGAGAATTCAGCAAGTTTGTCTATTGCCTACTAATTAGTGTGGGAATCGTTCGGTTATACATTATATGGTAAAATGTGAAATGGAGCGAGAAGAAATATTAGTGTAAAAGCAACTTCAGTGAATACTAGGGTTGCCAAGTGTGTAGCTTTCCTAAATGGTATACAAGTAAACGGACTTTTCTGGAATGATTCAAATGTTTCTTCATTGCAAAAAATTATAACTATTTATTCGATAGCCAAAGTTGTAAATCTCAATTGCAGCAATCACATTTGAATCGCACTCACCCATTTAAACTGTGAGCGCAAACTAAATCGATACCTTTTTTTCTAGATTGGTATAGTCTTTTTTTATGTTCGTGTGAAACTTGATTTCCTTATATCAAAGTTTTTGAGTTTGGCAACTAGCCGAGCCGTCAGATTACCTCTATTTATGGCGAAATCATCGAAATCAGCGAATCAAAGTTAAAGAAACAGTGCTTGAAAATCATCGAGTTGGCTATCTCTCTGAACGCAGAGGCACTAAACATCCCTTATGGATCGACTTCGCAGATTTTTTTTTATTTTTTTAATATTCCTGATATGATACTAAAAGACTTGAATGTTTTGCAAAAACGATGATGTGTAGAGGTCGAGAAAGATATGCTTGACGACGTATCTAAGCACCCCATATATGCACATTAATTTCTGAAGACGAGACATGGGTGTATGAAAATGAAGCGTAAAAATCTAACGAAAGGCGCTAAAATTTTAACCGAAATTGAGAAAATCAAAATTCGCTGTTATGTATCCCTGTATAAGCTTATAACAATAGAATCTAGATTAAGAATGTTTGTATTGTCTCATGCGATAAGAAAGATAATGAAGCTAAATAAATATTGACATTTTAACAACACTTAGGTTTTAAGTAATAAATTTTGTGCTTAAAATAAAGCTAAATACTCCAATGGGTCGTAGTACCGCCAATTTAACCTAAACTTTAACCCCAACTTCGCAATTCCGCATCGCCAGCATAGCAAACATTTCCAATTATGTTTCTCATGAATTTTAAAACGTTTACTAGCGGGTTAACGAGAATTTACTTAAGCTTAACCACAATTTTCGCTTGCTTGCATCCAAACTATTGTTAAAATGGAAGTGCATCAGCACTATTGAGAACACAAGTTTCGAGATGTACGCCAAAATTTGGAAAAAACCACGTACCAAGAAAGTATGAGGATTGTGTGAAAATTCGCGAAATTCGTTTATATTTGTGTATGCAACATTGCCACATTTTAGCAGTTAACTCAGCAAGTTTAAATGCAATAGAATAGACTGCGGTTAACGGTGCATTGCTGTTATTAGTATTTACAACAGCCATTACAATTACTTCTGCGAAGCCGAATATTACCACTTTCGGAAGTTGCTTCAAGGACTTAATTTTGTGTACGATATGGCTTTTTAACGCATTTCGGAGATGATGCATCTCATGAGTGTCATTGCAATAACTGCAGCACTGGTGTTAATGTTTATTTGGCCAAAGAAAAAACCAAAACTTTAATACCCTTCGTAAATACAAAACATTCCTTACAAGAACTCGGTTTGCTTGTATGACAGCTATATGGTATAGCGACGCGATCTGAACAATTTCTTCTTCAATACTAGCGCATTTGCCATCGTATGGAAGATTTGATGAGGTCACTAAAACAAATTATCTTGCTAACGGATACTGTAGACTCGAATGGTGATATTGTAAGGCGGTTCAAATGTCATCGATCGTCAGGAGGGCGATTCTTAAGATACCATTACCAGTCGAAAAACTTTGTGGCCGGACTTATGAGGGAAGACCAGGAGCGTTGAGTGCGAGGCAATAGAGAAATTTAAAACAATTATGCCTTAAATATCGTTTTATCTCTGCTTCCAAACTTCGAGAGACACTGCTTGGCTTCATGCAGCATTCGGATAAACCAAAAAAGATTAAAGAGCATGGGTCTGAAATTCGACAGACCACAAAAAGTCTCTTCTCACTGCGAAAATTAGGTCTAAACGGCAAAAGTGGACTAACAACCATGAAATGTGAACATCTGACGAATAGGAGAATGTTATATTATTAAAGAAAAACTCTGCTCAGATGATTGTATATTGAGAACTGTAAAGCATTATGCATTCATAATGATCTATGAGGCGGTCACAAGTCAAAGAGTTTAGCCTTCAATACTCCTCGTAGGATTTGTGAATACGGACAAATAAAAGAAAATAAGCTTTGGAAGGAATTATTCGCACAATAGAGGACTTACCGGCAGTAAGCACGATTGTACTGTTTTGTTCTTATCATCGAGCAGTTTGTGTAAGTTAGACACATGCTTTCATGTCGTTGACTGTATATATATATTTCATAGGGTCTCCAACGTTTCCTTCTTGGTGTTACAAACTTCGTGGAAAACTTAATATACCTTGTTCAAGGCATATAAACTGTTGGTTAGTACATTTATTTAAAAGAATGTAGGCAGGATCGGCGTGGTGGACTTGACCTTTCATCAGATTCAATAATCAGCATCGATTTGCCAACCAAGCTTTGAATAGTGAATCGAACCAGCCAAATACTTGTAATTCAATAAACTGGCAGAACTTGTGTTTCCATCATGAAGAAATCCTTTTTTTAGCAGTAGATTTACTGCTTCGGAGTGTAGTCTCCTTCAGGGAAGTGACCATCCATTCAGATCGCAAAGCGGCGATACTAGTCTTGAACTCATTAACAGTGTGTTCAGGGTTGGTCAGTGCTGGGTCACCATCCGAACATGGCAAAGGTCTTTTGGCCCAAGATCGATCGCAAGAGATCTAGTGATCTCTTTGATCTCAGTCAGTGGAGCTCTTAACAGGCAATTGTCGTATTTTGGGCGGGAATTGAAATTATTATATAGGCTACTAAGCGTTTTGCTTATTTATGAGCTCGAACACAGGAGTTCCTCTTTTCTATGGCTTAACAAAGGACTACATATAGCAGTTTACGTGCGATCTCTCTAGATCAGCCATCTAACCTAACCTAACATATCCTTATACCAGTTTAATGAGATATCTGCATTTTCTCTTCTACTCGTACCAATTCAACTGGACAACTTTGTTGTTGCTTTCCCATTTAAATTTGTTGACAACAGAGCAGCGCGCAAAGGTAGCGAGCAGAGAAAGGCGAATCGAAAACAGTTATCGTTTCATGAATTTCAAGTTTTTATTAAAGGACTTTTGTGATTTGAAAGCATTAAGCATAAAGCGATTAACAGCTTGCACTTGTAGAACACCAGACTATTTGATTACTTCAGCCACCTTAAAACTTTGAAAACATTCGCACTGCGAAAAGTGCAACCGGATTATTCGTGACTTAACGAACACTTGTGCATAAAGGAGCAACGCTTTTTATATAATGGGAAAAAGTGAGCAGCCGCTGAAAATGTGCAACAATTGTGGCGCATAGTCGTGCGAAAAAATTGCACTGCAACACTGCTGCAACAACAACAAGCGTGTACAACAAATCCATAACAAAGATAGCGCAACAAAAATTACCAAGGACAACAAACCGAGTCATTTCAATTATTCTGCCATTAAATGCACTCAATTACCACAGCCCTTCACGGATGCCGGCAGCGACAACAACAATAGCAAGAGCCGACAATCACCGAAGATACCGACACTAGCAAACACGGCAGTCAATGAGTGCGCAGTTCAGTCAGTTAGTCAGTCATTCAGTCAGTTGAACATTGTGTGCTGTCAGTCAAAATTGGGCAGGCAATAGCAAAACCAAAAAAAACAACAACACGAAACAAAAAACGAGTGTACATAACCAAACATTACTTGCTGATGGGTAGCCCAATTTGCAATTCTGTTGCCGCTGTGAGCGTGCCACTTAAAACTTTTACTCGTAACTCATCCAAAACATTCCACTGAAATATGTATGCGGTTTAATGGGTGCAGTTGTAGCGAGGGGTGCGTGTGTGCCGGGCTTAAGTCTCGCAAATATACACATGAGTCTTGTACATGTGGCGCTTTTGTTGCAAATGCCTGGCAGTGCAATTCATAGCGTGATAAAAATTGCAACAATCATCCGTAAGGCTTGCAAAACCATGGACGTCACTCAATATAGCATAAACCCGTTATAAATGCATTTACACGTATACACCGATTCAGATGTTAATCCCTGCGTATATAGGCAGGAATGTTTAAAGGGTCGAGGGTGTGTCTGTGGGTGTGTTAAATTGACAGTGGTCGCTGAAACAAAAGTTTAAACCAGACAAAGGACACATATTTAAAATATACATATATATTTACATAGTTTTTTAATGCTTTCCTCAACGTGCTAATGCATGAGAAGGCCCATATGTATAATTTTTATAAAGAGATTAGACGATTACGATTCCAAGTATTGAAGGCGTCACGGAAGGTGGTCTTTTCAGGCAAGGAATCAAAAAAGTGCCGGCGGGTCACACCTGGACTATAAGGCGGCTGTGGAAGCGTTGAGATGCCGCCTTGATTAGGTAGCTGTTCACAAGAAAGGCGGTGTGAGCCGGGGCCTGGTCGTGGTGCAATTAGCAATCGGCTGCGATGTCTTGTCGGACGCGTGGTAGACGATGCTTTTGATGTCAAAAAAGACAATGAGCATCGTTTTAACTTTGGACTTGTTCATTATTCCTTTTTTTGGGCGAGGAGACGCCAGCGTGTGCCACTCGGAATATTGCGTTTTTGTCTCGGCATCATACTCAAAGATCCATGACTCGTCACCTATGATTACGTTATTCAAAAATTGGTCACTTTCACGGCTTGCACCACAGAAACACGTCGCGCAAAAATGTTTGTCCTGACTCTCGTTCGTTAGCTAGGAACGCTCTCTACCGAATCCAGTCGGTGCCCGCACGCTCCAAAGTACAGTCGCGGCGTAAGAAAACCGGTCCTATTACTTTCCGGGCAAACCCTGTATTACCGATAGAGGACAGGTCCTATAAGTTTCAGTTCAATTTTGAATGGTTCAGAGAATCTCTATGTTTCGTGTAAAGAAGACACTTAGAGCTTTGTTGTTAGTAGTTGTAGTGAAGTGAGTCTCCTTACCAAAAAATATATTTTTGGATTCTGATTTAGCTGGGATTTTTTTCATGACGTCTTGGGTGATAGTCACCTGCAATATGCGCTTGACTACGGTAGAAATTTCAGTATTTAATCTCGACAATTGCCGAAACATCAATAAAAATGCCATTCAAATGGAAAAAAAAAAATGTATGTGGCAATTACAAAAATATATTGGAACAGCGAAGAGCTAACATCAGGCGGATAACAAAAAAATACTGTGATGGCATTAAGTAATCGATACTTTTATGAAACAATTCTTTTGGTAATGGCGCTGAAGAAACTAAGATCTGTTTCAACCTATTTGAGTAACAACTATTGCTATATGAAAAGTACGGGTCACGTGGAATGGTGCCCATTTATGAAGAATATTGTCGAA
Source organism: Bactrocera tryoni (assembly GCF_016617805.1). Lineage (NCBI taxonomy): Eukaryota > Metazoa > Arthropoda > Insecta > Diptera > Tephritidae > Bactrocera > Bactrocera tryoni. The sequence continues at coordinate 85,048,008 of NC_052500.1, read as the reverse complement.
AGAAATTTTTCACTTATCTTATTCGAGATTTAACTTATCTTTGAAAGGAACTGTGTGGCCAAACTATGAAATTGTCCTTTTTATACATTTTGTCATATGAAAGCCAGTGCAATATATGCATACTGGGGTTCAATGAGATCAAAATATTGCTAACTCAATAGTTTAAACAATTTAAATTTTCACTGTGGTAACCCACAGTAATTCCATAAAAATCCCCAATCGCGTCATTATTTGTTCAACAGCCATCGCCTATCGAACTTAATCGCTTTTGTGCATAAACAAATTTCATTTTGATTTTCGTTGATTCTTTTCTCCGATATTTATGTAAATTTCATTTCCACTTTCCATAATCGTTTGCCATTTCCACTCAACGACGGCTGACAAACAATCCACCCATACAATCAAAATTCATTCATTTTACTCGGCTGCCTGTGTCGAAAGCAAAATGACGTAGGAATTTCCATTTTTGCCTCTGCGCTAATTTATGTGTTAATAAAATTGGCAATTGCTGAGGAATCAATAAAAATTCCATAAAAAATAAGAAAAAAAACAAATAATTGTGAAAAAAATATAGGAAGCAAAAACTATTTGTTACTTCGGCATTGTGGAAGTTCGAAACAGCGCAACATATCTACAGACATACGTTCTATGTGTCAATAGATGGTTCAAGCTAGGGTGTGTGCTGCACATAAAATAGCACAGCAGGACATTAAGTTGGCCTCTGTCGGACGGTTGAGTATGTGCGTTTGTTTTATTACAAGCAACTGGCAGCTAACTTGGAAAATAAATAAAATTGGAATGTGGCTAAGGACTAACTTTCTGCAATTTGTGTGGCGCTGGCCTTGCGCCGTGGACTATTTGTTTTGGGGGTTGAGCGACGTCCCGCGCCAAAAGAAATTAGAAAGTAATTTTGTATGATTGATTTATAATGCGTTTTCCAAGTGTGTCTGTGTCTGTGTCGATATCGGTATTTTTTTAGCGTACAAGTTTAATTAGAACGCGCTCACGCAATGCGAAAAGTATGCGAGACGTGGCGGAAATGACCTCGTGAATCTAGTGTTTCAAAATACATAGATTTTAATTATACATAAAATGGTTAAAAATAAGTAGAAAATTGATAGTATTGTAATTGTTTATATTATTATGTGTTATTATATAAACGATTATGGATAACGTTAGTTTATGTTCCCATGAAAAATTTAGAAGTGATTTAAACTATTCACTAATCTATACAGTTCACAATGCCGTTGGAGATTTATAAAACGGCTGTTTTTGACTAGACGATCGAAGCTGAATTATTTTTTCTGTGCACAACTCTTTTAGATCGGCTTCGGCAGCTGCACTCCACAATCGTGCTAAATCTAGCAGATTAGTTAGATACTCCACTCAACAACCTAAATCTCGCGATTAAGTGTTGGTCGGAACATGCTATTAATTTAAGTCTTTCTGATACCGAAATTCGGTTCTTTTGTTACTTTGAGTACAAATTTTCAGTCGCTTTACTATTTCCGTGAATTACACTCAAGATCAATTTTGACCCGGACTGGTCCATATAACCTGAGCTCGAAAGGTTTGTATGCTGAGTTTTACAATGAAAAAAAATTTAAACATTATTTTGCTTGAAATTTTGTTTTGTAATGGAATCACTGCCACTGCATCGTTGAAAATATTGCAAAAGTATTTCGGAGAGTTTACTTTATCACAAAGCATTCTTGGGACATCAAACTTGCCTCAAGCGAGTCGTCTGTCTACCTCTGTTAATGGAAAATGCTTAAATATCATCGTTTTGGCGTTAAAGAGATAGCAGAGGATATCAACAGCTCTTTGGAGACGACTCAGTCATTTTGGTTATTGGTTGGGTATGGATCGTGACAATATGTATATCAAAAGACTCGACTCGACTCGGTGTAACAAAAGTCGTTGCTTAGATAATGTACTACAATAAGCAAAAAACAGGAAGAAAAATAGAAAATTTAAAATTTTAAAATTATGAACAAACTCTTCCTATTTTTTGTCCCCGTCAAAGTAATCTCTTTTGGCTCCAACACACTTGTGCCAACGTTTTTTCAATTCTCAAAACAGTTGTTAAAGCTAATTTCCGGAATAGCCTTCAATGGCCGCAGCGATTCACATTTAATGCCTTCAATTCACTCAAAACGATTTCCCCGGAGCGGAGCATTCCCATAAGGTTGCAGCACGAATTGTTTGAAAATTTGGCGAAAAACTCACGAAGAATCAATGCAGTTGCGATGCCTTATCGTGGTGGAAAAACCATAATTCTGGTCTTTTTACGAATAGCTCCGCAAAAACGACGCATAACACTCAAACAGTTTGGCCATAACTTTGAATCTTTGACGTGGTTTCGGCTTCGGCTCATCTTTGTCACGATATTCGACCAAGACTCATCGCCTATAATAATACTTTCGTGATATCGTGCTAGGCGAAAAGCATTAATCGTGCTATCACTTTTCTTAGGTCTAAATGATATTTCAAAATGGTTTTTACTGATCCTTCTGATATTTCAACGATGCCAGTGAAATATTTAATTGTTAATCGTCGATTCTCAGCACCAATTCCTTTATTTTATTGATGAGTTCATCATCAGTTGCTGTTGACGGGTGTCCTGGACGTGGTTCGTCGTCAACGCGTTCTCAACCTTCTTTGAATAATTTGTACCAACCAAAAACATTTGCTCGGGTTTTTATTGAAAAATCTAAAATCTACAATCAGTTTTATATACACTAAATATAAGATAAGAGTATAGTTGTTGTAGATGTTTAGAAATAGTGCCAAATTTTAAGAAAATAATAATATTTTTCTTTCACAAATTTTTGCCAAACCTCTAACCTTCTTGTGAACACTTTGAGTCGCATGAAAAGCATGAAGTGGATGTTTAAAAGATTCAATAGGCACTCCAAGTCAATTTGGTGGCAACAAGTAGCTTGACCCGGCACTCAAGTGGTTAAGGAAACATTAAGTCAAGCGTGCGCTGTTGCTTCAAAGTGGCTGTTGCTTAAAAGCCGCAGTAAGCAGGAAAAAAGTATCTTTATTGAAATCGCTTCACTGAGCATAAAAAATCTCAAACCCAAAAGGACGTGAAAAAATGCAGAAATCCCCTTTGATATGCATACTCTTACAGTTAGTTTAGCTAATTCAAATTTCAGCAAATATATCAAACTTAGCCTCAATCTATTTTAACCATAAGTTGCCAGCAGCACCAGCGCCGTTCAATAAATATTCTTTCAGGCACTTAAACAATTTAATTAAATCTATCTGTCTATCTCTTAAGTCAACAGAAAAGAGAAGAGCGAAACACATTTGCTACTTTACTGCCGTTTGTTTTGCTTTCGAACGAGTTGTTGAAAGTTTTGCATAATTTAAAGCTGGCTGACGTGGCTGTCGCTGCCCGCTGCTGACTGCAGGGTGCTGGCTGTCAGGCAGACGCCTTCAATTCAGCGATAAAGTTAACTAAAAGCAAAATAAGGCGAAAATACTACAAATATTAAGTAGACGAAAAAGACAAAACTAATATAAAAACAGAAAACAGAGGACCAAAGAAGCAAAGAAGCAGCGAAGCAAAGCAAGCGGGGCACGTACTTTGAGCCAAAACGAAGATTGGCGACAATGACGCTGTGGACGTGAGCAATGATAACAGCGCGCGGAGGCGTCGTACTCGTCGTCGGCGTCGGCGAGCTGGCTCCGTAGGCGGCGAGGAGCGCGCTCCCGTACAAAGTCAAGTGACATCAAGTGACTGTGATTTCATTACATTTCATTTGCTACGTGATTATGCAGTTTTAATTAGAAAAGAATAATGAAAGCGAAAAATAGACAAGGAATAAGATGGCGCGCGGATAAAAAAGCGCCTGACAAGCGAAAGCGTGCACTTGCAAGCATGACAAGGATTATTCACAAAGGACAGCAGCTGGCGCGGAAGTTGCCATCCACTGAAATTATAATAAGGCAGCGCACTACTCGGTGCTAGGAAGCAAAAATGGAAGCTCATATTTGACGGGCGGCGAGTAAAAAATTTAAATGATGCAGAATTTGCAAAACAAAAACCTAAAAATCGTGCAAAAACAAAGAAATTGTGTGTACTAATGCAACAAAAATAACAAAACGACGCAGAGCTGTTGCCAGACATAGCACTGATTTGCTAGTGTGTGTGCGCATGTAGACAGTTGTGCATACATAGAGTTGCGAAAAATCACAACGTAATTACATTGGCAACTTAAGTGTAGTCACATCGGTGTTTGTGTTTGCGCTTGTGTTTGTAGATGCAATTCAAAGTTGAAAAGGACTTGTAGATTCGGTTCTTCATTCCTTCGCTCATTCGCAGTTTGCAGAACAATGCAATGAAAAGCATATCAGTTACTTGAAGTTGGAAGGATTGACAAATGGTGGGAGTGGTTGGCTCACTCGTCATTTGAGGGATATATTTATTACAGGCATTTAGTGGAAATAAGTAGGTTCTGCATGGATATTACATCAGTAAGGAGGTCAGCTGAAAATTAAATTAATTGAATTTTTTTAAAATATGAAAATCACTACAAATTTAACGAGAAGATAACGGCTAAATTCGGATGGAAACGAATATTTTATACTTTTTCAAGTGTTATAGCCGCGTGAAAGGATTTTTTATTGCAAAAAAATTTGGCATTCATTATTCGACGAAATCGTTAATTAATTATGATAAAACTTGGTAGTTCGTAAAGTTAAATTAAGGCCAAAGATTTACTCAGTTTTATTGCTGTATTTTATTTCGGGTCAGCTAAAGTTATGTGAAAATTAGTTGGAAGTCGGAAAATCGTTATAACGGACTTTTCAATAAGAGCGCTACAGAAGTTTTTTTTAAATGAAACAAAAACGATTTTGGGATATCAATGAAATTCTTTATTCCTGTGTAAACACATTCGATGCCAATATGCATGGAACTCGATTTCTTTTGCATGACCACCACGGGCATGTTTGCAGAAGTCCAGACGCTTAACCAAATTTTCGACGGTTTTCAAGCATAAATCAGCCGATACTGCTACAGTTTCACGTTCGATATTCGTACAAAGTTCATCAATCGTCGCTGGCTTGTTGGCATAGACCATAGACTTGACGTAGCCCTACAGGAAATAGTCTAACGGCGTCAAATCGTACTAGCGAGGCACCCAATTGACTGGGACATTTCGTGAGATAACACGTTCACCAAACTTGGTTTTCAATAAATATATTGTCACATTCGCTGTGTGGCTTATGGCGCCGTCCTGTTGGAACCACATATTGTCCAAGTCCATGTCATCCGATTTGAGCCGAAAATATTCGGTTCTCACTGAGCGGTAGCAATTCCCATTCACAGTAACATGCTGGTCTTGATCATCACGGAAGAAGTACGGCCCAACGACACCGCCGGCCTATGAACCGCACCAAACCGTAATTTTGACTCGTTGTCGTATCGTATATCTTTCCATGACGAAATGGCAAACATTATTAAAAATAAATGTGAAAAGAAGCGGAAAAAATATAGCGTTGCTTGTTCCTGTCTACTTTTGTAGCGTTCCTATTGAAAAAGTCGTTATTAGGTATATTGTACCTGAGAGAAATATTTACCCAATTCAACCTCTTTTTGACACGCAGACATAATGTATTATTAAGGAAAAATGCTTCTGCCCGAATTTTTAATATATCTAACTCAATGACGGATATTTCCGGTTAAAAGTCAGCCATGAGCTCTTGGATCTACATCTTCGGTATGTGAGGTTTAAACAGTTATGGTCCGATTTTGTCACTTTATAATTAAAATGTCTGACGTTTTTGCGGCCTTGTTTTGGTACTTTCTGCATCAAGAATAAAGGAATTAAGTTGTTGAAATCAGAAGAAATATGGACATAGTGATATCCTAAACCAATTCAGTGTAAACTTCAGAAAATCAGACTAATCTGCTAATGCTGGATTTCAATAGATACTTCCAGGTGAGGATACCCTCAAGACGAGAATCGAGAAGGGGCATAATAGGGGAGGAATGTATCATCTTAGTGTAAATCGACAAGTCCAAAATGAACTGCAGAGTAGGCATGGGAGCATATTCCGATGATCTGGACATTTCTCTCTCTAACCGTCTATCGAACTCTGCTATTGAATAACTACGAGAGCATACATAAAGCTAAAATATACACGGATAGCCAGGCGGCTCTCCTGGCCTTGTCGTCGCCCATGACTAATTCCAGCATAGTTCTTAACTACAAGAAAGCACTGAGGTCAATAAAAGACAAGCTCCACCTAGACTTGATCTGAGTTCCCGGCCAACTGAGAAAGCAGACGAGTTGGCAAAGGCAAGAGCTTTCCTTAATGAATCCGAGGCAGAACTAATACCAAGTCCGCTAGGATCGATGAAAAGAGAGATCAATAGACAATTTCAACAAGTTGCAAATAACAGATGGAAAAGTATAACAAAGTACAATAAAACTAAACAGATATAGCCAAATTATGACAAGAAAAGAACTCGCGACTTATTAAATTAGTGCAGGGAAAGTATATACAGACTAACTGCTACAATAGCAGGACATTGGCCATTCGGAGAACATGCGTCCAAAATGAGTATGACCTGCATTAACATCTGCCGAGGCTGCGAACTAGTAGGGAATAAGGAAACAATTTTCCATTTTCTCTGTGAATGCCGAGCCCTATCGCGATTCGACACAGAACACTTGGAATCCATCAAGCACCAAACCTTAAATGGATGTCCACAAAAAGCATATCGGACATTAGTAACTTCATCGAAATCACTAAATGGTTTGAACAAGATGGTGAAGATGGTGATAGCAATAATAAAAAAGTCTACGACTAGTGCATAAAAATGGCACAGCTAGTGCAAATTGTGTCCCAAATATAACAGGGCTGCACGTCTACCTACATACCTACCTACCTTTGGTACTTTATATGTTTTAGATTAATGACGTATGTGGGCGTGTCATTGGTCCGATTAAGTTAATCTGCAATACCACATTTCTTATGGTGCTTTGGAATACATATGCCAAGCTTCTTTGAAATATTTAAAATTTTACTGAAGTTACAGCTTCTACAGAGGGACGCTCGGACAGACAGTCACCCGAATTGGAATTCGTCACTATATATACATATGTATGTACCTCTATATCTATCTCGATTAATTTTTGTTCATACCAAAAGCCTTTAGTTGAAAAAAATATTATACTCTGCAGCAACATGTTTTAAGAGTATAAAAAATATAAAAATTAATGTTAGACTAGAAAGTGGGTGTGAAATAGTAAAGAAACAGTTCTTTAGCAGCAAAATTCGAAGAGTCGTGGTGGCAGTACTCATACCTACATATCTACCTACATATATTTTGTATGTTTCTAAGATCTTGCAAATTAAGTGTTTTTATTAACTTAAAGTCTTGTGCTACAAATGCTTTCCCAATAACTTGCATTTTTCTGAAAATCTTCTAGAGTTCTTTCGTCTTTTTGCAAGCCTGTGATTTTTCGAGTAGTTATTAGTGTCCTTTTCACTTCCTGCTGCTACAATGCAGCTTTTATTGTACAATAGTTTTGTCGTTTGCTATTGTGCTCGGTTAGTTTGTTATTGTTGCACTTCATAAAACATTTATGATTGTGTGCTGCAATTGCTTGAGCAAAGCAGCGGAATGAAAACAATAGCGATGATAAAACCAAAAGAGAAGCCAGACCAAATGACAGAAATGAGATGCAGTAAAAGCAGAACTACAAAGGCTGAAAAAGTCATTATAGCAACACTCGATTTGTTTGTGTTTGTGTGTGTGGCCAAGGAAAGAGACAATTACAGGACGCGCCGCGTGGAGTGCATAAAATAGCATACTTGCAGGCTGACTTGCATTTGAACAATGTAGTTAGACATGTTTTCTCTACTCGAATTTACACACATATATGTATATATGGGTGTGTGTATGTACAAGCTTATTTGCCGTATGTGTGCACAATTTTGTTCCTTTGTAAAGGCATTTAATCGTCAGAGTTAAGAAAATTTGCACATCATAAATTTTTCATGTGTTCACTTGCCATAACTTGAGTAATAAAAAAACTAAAAGACTACACAAGAAAAAACGAACGCATTGCTAGTGCAAATACATATATGTAAACACCGAAGTCCTTATGTATGCACGCATTTATAGCTGAAAGTGGAAGTTTCATAGTGAAAGTTGCAACGTTGCAGCATGCAGGCAGACAACATGACATTGCATTTGCCTTGACAGGGTTGGCGGCTGCATGGCTTTTTCCCAGAAAGAAGTACAAATAAAGTGCAATATAAAGAGGATGTATGAGTGGCAGAAAGTCAACTAGTAAAGCACTCAAACAGAACATGAGGTATTAGTTACATGTGTAAAGAGTTTGCAGTGTCATGAAAGCTGGAGGCAGCAAAATCAGTGCAAATTTATATGTGCATTTCGAGAAAAAATTATAAGAAACAAATATGCCAAATCAAAGTAATGTTAACAGTAGAAACACAGCTACTATTTCCTTTCATTTCCTATGTCTACTTAATAGATAAAAGTGGGTTTAAAATCGAGAAACTGAAACGTATGCTCCTTACTAGTTTTTTTTTTTTTAATTTCCACCATTGCCGCAGGAAAACTTTTGACCACTTTTTAAGCAAGTTGAAACTTTCCAACAATAAGCACACACAATTAGTCATGTTAATTTAATACCAGCAAAGATTTCACCAGCTGAATTACCCGCATAATTAAATATGAACCTGATGCCCTCGGAAACGTGATCATTGGCCACAAAGCAGCAAGCAAAGACAAAAAATATATATTTCCATACACTCCGTATTTCGTGGCACATGCCCTCTGACCTTCACGTTGAAAACGTGTCACAAATAATAAATGCGAAATTTTATTATAAAGCAGTCAACCCAGCGCGGTCCGAGCGTCCTCAAATTGGCAAATAACTTCTGCCAAACTGTGTCCATAATTAGCCGCCAAAAACGCCAGCAACCCACACTATTTACCTTCAAAAAAACACCGTGCTGAAAAAGCAATCCAAAGTAACGGTGTTAAGGGTGCATATTTAGATAGATGACTGCGGAGCGACAAATATTTGACCAGTGAAACGCTTTTTCTCATATTCACTCGACAGTGTCATTAACACGGACAACGCCTACGTCTGTGCCGTCGATGGTTGTAACATATACGTTTGTACAGCGAAGAAATTCCAGCACTGAAAATAGCAAAATCGTTGAAATATTATACGCCAACTAATTAAAATTAACGCATAATTTCTTCTCTCCCATGTTTATACCATTATTTTTATTTTTCATATTTTTGTTACAATCAACTCGAACTAAAGAATAAAACCTTAAATTTTGTGCATCAAATAACGTATCCGCAGTGGCGTTCATTTTAACATTCCGCTAAAATTGCGTTTCCTGTTGCGAGTTGTTAATATTTTTCTTGTGGATGTGAAGAAGAAACGATAACTTTGGTTGCAGCTATAATACCCTTCACAAATGTAAAATATTCCTTACAAGAACTCGATTTTGATCGTTCAGTTTGTATTGCAGCTATATGTTGTTGGGGTCTGATCTAAAAAATTTTGTCGAAGATTGCACCAATGCCTTAGACAGTACACCATGCCAAATTTCGTGAAGATATCTCGTAAAATGTAAAAGTTTTCCATACAAGCACTTAATTTTGATCGTTCAGTTTGTATGGCAGTTACATGCTATAGTGGTCCGACATAGACGTTTCCGACAAACGAGCAGCTACTGGAAGAGGAAAGAACGTGTGAGAAATTTCAGATAGACATCTCAGAAAATGTGGGACTAGTACACACAGACAGACGGACATGACTAAATTGACTCAGGTAGTCATGCTGATCTTTTATGTATATATGTACTTTATAGGGTCTCCGACGTTTTAAAAAATCAACATGGAAAATAACAGACACCCTAATGTATATATACATAAAGTCACCGCATTTTATACCATCAAATACTCCATTTAATAAGATTTGCTCAAAGCCAACTATCACACCGCTAAATACAAAGTTTTGCTAAATATACTGTTAAACCGCTGTCCATGCAGTTCATTATCACCTCTGCACACGCACATAACTGGTGTTATCACCCACATTGGTGCAAAACTCCACTACAAAACTAAATGTGACGCCATATAAGCTCCTCAGCACGGGGGAGCTCGCAAACATAAGAGAAATAACGAGTTGTTCAACAAAAAGTGAACGAAAATAAAAGCAATACACAAATGAATTCATCTAGGAATCCACTGTTTTATAATTTTGAAAACAAAAAATAAAAACGCCAACAACCAAAAAGGCAATGGCAAAATCCCACTGAAGTAGCACTAGAAACCGAGCAGCTGGCAGTGAAATGGAAATATTTGAAATGCTTACGAAAAATAATAACGTTGATGGTGCAGCATGTTCACAGATACATGCTTATAAATAGACGCTCACGTATGCAAAGATAAATGTATGTTATTATTTTGGAGAGCACATTCGTGGCGAGAGAATGTTTGGCTGAAAAGCTTGGGTATAACAAATAAAATTTAATTGCCAAGTATTGCGCTAATTAGCACTAGAATAAACGACCTCGAACCTTTGTGTGGATGTGCATATGTCTGCGCCAGTTAAATTACGTTTTAATACACTCATGAGCATACATATACATGTGCCTCTATATGCGCCGAAATAAGGGCTGGGTAAATTTAATCGTCTAAATATAGCAAGAGCAAGTAAGGAAGAGCTGAGTTCGGACATAACCGAACATTTCATACTCTTGCTACTTGCCAAGATTAAAGTTCGTTCAGGTAGATAAGGCCTGTTAGTTTTGTAGGGTCCAGGACGGGTTTTCACCCGAATTTATTCATTCTAGGCTGAAATATTCACCGTTGTCAGAGGATTGCCATATACGAAATTTGGTTGAAATCGGTCGAGCGGGTCCTATGATATGAATTGGACCTAAAAGAGGGCGGTGCCTCGCCCGTCGTCCGATTTTGACACCGGCTCATATAAAGTCCTCTCATACTACTTTGGGGGTAAAATTTGATATGTGGCGTATGTAGTCCAGTGGATTTATCGCAATTTTAGTAATACCGTTATATGGAGATTGAGAGGGGTTATCATCCGATTTCATCCATTTTCACCCTGTCGGTAGAAGTTCTTACAATATTTGCGCTGGTTAGTGTAGTTTAAATGGTTTACAAGATATGTATATTAAACTTATTAGTCGTCGGGGCCACGCCCACTTTTTGAAAAGTTTTTTCCCGCAGATATCCTACTGTAATCTTCTGTGCCAAATTAGAATAACATTTTAGATCTTAATTTAGTGCTTAGTTTTTTAAGTGTTTCTTTAATGGCATTTAGTGGGCGTGGCAGTGTTCCGCGTGGCAGTCACTCGAATTTCAACTCGTCTAGTCCTGCTGATCATTTATATATAGATAACTCAATATCTGTCTAGGTTGGTTTTAAGTGATGTGTATAACCATGAGGTGAACAAAACCATTATACTCTGTAGCAACATGTTGCAAGAGTATAAAAACAATCATGTTAGGGGTACAACGTTGCCACTCGCGCAAGCACTCTCATATCCTCGTTCATATAGACGCTTGCTCTGGATAGCAGCGAAAAATAACAAGCTACACATCATACAAGCATAACGGACGAGGACATTGAAATTAAAATAAATGATTTTCCCCTCGCTGTGGCTGATGTAGAACACATGAGCTCTGTAAAAGCACAAATCCAGGAGTAGTATATTCAATCGCAGCTCAGTAGAACTCCAATACCAACGCTCCATAAACACCAATAAAGTCTAATATAGATGCAATATATACATATGTGTTTCTGATATTATGAGGTGATGTCAAAATGAGTGTCCTATTATGGGGTTATAATACCAAAAAATCGAATTTTGTTCTTGCGCATATTCGATTATATGTATATAGTTGCTGTCAAATTCTTAATAATGCTAGGCATTCATTTAATATATGTGATTATATTTTTTATTCCAACTTTTTTGTTGGGATGCACTTCAAAATCAGTTAGCTTCAGATATTGACATGACAACATACAACAACTTGTTTCGTTTGGCTTCTTGTTCTTGCTACAATTGCGGGACTTTTTATTTGCAAAGCGTTTTCGGTCAGTCAAAATTTTAGTAGTGTGTGAAAGAAGTGTTTGAAAAATTAAAATTATCGGAAATTTTTTGTGAAAATTAGAAAATAACGGTGAAATTCATTCATTTATTTGAAGTTTTTGGTTTTAATGTCAAAATTTTACTGTTATCATTATATTGATTTAGAAATGTCGAAAAATAAGAATTGTACGCCTGAGATTTCTTTCTGAGGGCAAAACTTATGTCGAAGTGCAAAATATTTTTAGTTGCTTACCCACAATGGTACGTAATGCCTTCAGGTACCAATGAAGTAATAAAAAACTTGAGAGCAAGCCAGAAATGTCAGTAAGAGAAGTCAATTCGATTGTCAGATACCCCAAGCAGGTTCCATTTGCGGCTGCTACAGAGGTAAAAGACCCCTTTAATGTAACTATTGAATTTATATGCCTTGATTGCGTGATCATGACTTGGGTGCCCACGATCCATAAAGCGTGCCGTTATTGCCTAAAACCTGTGTTGAACAAAAATTCGCTAAAGGAAATTTTAATTGGTCTTCGACAAAATGGCGGAACATTTTATTGTCGGATGAATCGTCCGCCCAATACCGAATACCAGCCGAAATATACAACAAAAACGGCAAAACATAGAGGTGAGAGTATCATGGTTTGGGCACACTTTTCTTGGCAGGTGTAGGACCCATTTATTAGATTAAGGAAAACATGACCCCAAGAAACCATGCTGCTGTATGTCAGTGAAAAATTCCGCTCGTTTGGGCGTTCCAGCAAGACAACGATCTCAAGCACACAAGTAAAGTTGCTAAAATGTGATTTGAGGAAACGAATGTAATGGCCCCCACAGTCCACTGACATCAACCGTATAGAAAATTGTGGACTGATGTCAAGGAGACAATAGCCCGATGTATGTAAGTCGACATCGATCACGAAACTATGGAAGCCTGTGAAAAACGCATCGGAGTCTATTTCCATCGAAAGATGCCAACAACTCGTTAACTCAATGCCACGACGCTGTGCTGCAATACCAAAAAATATAGGTCACATCACCAAATTCTAATTTTATAAAAAGACAATATTCAATTTGAAAAAAAGTAAAAAAAAATTTGCTACTTTTTTGTCGAAATTTCGGGTTTAATTTGTTACACTACTTAGTTTTTGGCCGCCGAAATTCCTCATTTTTTTCATATGTTTATAATTCATTGAAATTATTTAAAAATTGTGTTTTTTTTGTGATTTGGTTTACTTACTGTTAGGGCTTTTATATGTAGTAAAAAATATATTTTTTTTGTATAAAAGCGATATCCTACATATATATTTTTAAAACTTTTCCTCTTCTACGTTGGCACATTACTAAGGATTTGACCGCAGCTGTATGTACTAGAATTTTCTCCATACTAATACTTATTTTTAATTTAGTGTTTTCAATACCGGGGAGCTGGCTTGGAATTTTCACAGACCCTTAGATGTATTTCTTAAGTAAAGTCTCAGGAATAAGCTTTTTGATAACGATTTCGATTTTCCAAGTCACTCTGAAATGTAAATTTTTTACAAAAAACTACTTTTTTGGAAAGGCATTATTTGGTCGAAAGTCAGAATTTCGACATTATTTCTGACTGGGAAGTAGATATAACCACTTAAAGACATGTGTGCCAGACATATGGTACTAGTAGCGATGCTTGCAAATGGGAGAAGGGTTTGTTTACTTTCACATATGTGTAAAAATTATCCAGTTTTATCCAAAAGAAATTGACAATTTTACCTTGAATAAGATGAAATTTACATTTATTTATTAGAAGGTTGCTAAAGTTCGGGTTAGGTTAGGTCGTAGGGTTGGTCCAAAATCAATGGATCTCACTGTCTCAGATATTCGTTGTCTGTGTTACTCGTAAACTTTTAGAAGTAGACCCAGATCTACAAAGATCATTTTGATTTTACTACAAACATATTAGGGAGCCAATATCACTACCGCCTACATCACTAAGTTCGTCAAAGGCGTGCCTACCGAGATTTTCAATCTCAGTCTGGTAAATGATGGACATTGGGCACCTTCTCCCTTTCAGCTTTGGCAAAGAGCGTCCGACATTATATTTAGCCGCACACGTTTAAAACTATTTTACAGTATTCAGTTAGAACACCTGCGATTGCGGCGAGATTGGCTTTGCTAAGAGCTGGTAATTCGGAGGACCTCTTACGGTTCACTCTGAGATCCTCAAGTCTATCGTCAGAACGTAGGTAGCCATCGGAAAACAAACTTTATTTAAATTTAAGTTTTAAGCTCTTGGTATATTTCCCTAAAGTAAATTATCATTTTTTTTATCATTTTTTTTTACTCTGTCATTTATTTTATTAGTTTGTTATAATTCATTTAAAGCATAAATGATTTAGATACGAAAAAGCTAAATTACTGCTTTTTTTCATTTTCCTTTCAGGTAATAATCTACCGTTCCGTTTGTCATATACAAAATGCTACGGGTATTTTACGTATACACATGTATACTATAAACGTATTTACATATCTGTATATAACTCTTACAATTTAAATTTTGCCTAAGTACTCTTTCTATGCAAGACATTTAAACTCCTTAACTTATTTTCTGAAAGTTTAATGAAGTCATATAAATCGTTATAACACAATTGTGAATAAAAGTAGCAAAAAAAGTCTCGACAGGTTAAAAAGATAAAGAGTGGTAGACGGAGTACTTTACCAAGCATCCTACCTTTATCACCTTGTTTACTTAATTAATTCTACCCATTTGTATAGCTACGGGGACCTACGGCTGTCATAAAGTAGTCTGTATTTGCGTCACAGCAATGTACTGGACGATGAAGTTTGGAATTTTTGCTCACGCTAAATGTTTGGCCAGTAGTTCCTTTTTTTTTGGAGTCTTGCGTGCAGATACATTCAAGTATAGTGCAATATATGATATCATCTATACTTCTGGCGAATAAACACAAAACTTCAATGCAAATCATTCGCAACTGAGCGCTACTTTGCTATCGGCAGCGCCATCACTGCCACCGACAACACCGACCACCCACATACTTGTGTCACTAGTGCGTCTGTTTTCTAGCGCGCACACGGTCGTTGGGGTCTGGCGAATGTTGATGACGATTCAACCACAAACTGCACCAATGCTCCACAACAAACCAATCAAGCGTGAATCGTATCGGAGATTAAGCTGACAATGACACCGGCACAATCGCCATCGCCAGGAACAGTGGCGTGTACCATAACTGCCGTTGATATGGCAGCTATTCTGTGTTGATCTGAAACGGAAGTTGTTGAATTGGCAATCGGTTGATGTGGCACCACAAACCCACCCGCATTGTTTCAGCAGCCGCAAAATAGCGTCAATTGGAGCAAAGATCCTGTGAAATGCGCAAGTGGAGCAGCAGCAGTTCGATATATTTAATGTGCAGTTGAGGTTTGCGATCTATCAGCGATGTGGCTTACTTTGATGTTGAATTGATGGTTTATTTAGTTTTCAATATAAATGTACTTGTATTTATATAATAACGGTTCGCGGTTATTTATCTGAAATTTGTGGACTTCTTCGGTTGGCATGATGTCTAATTGTTTTCGCCAAAGGTGGTTACATAAATATAAATGCTTTCATTACAAAAGCAAAATTAGTTATTTTGCATTATTCTAGTTCATGAAGAGGAGAGCACTGGTTGATCGTTCTTCATCGAGGCGCCTCCTCGTAAATGTATGTAAAATTGTGTGCTTCAATGAATCAAATGCCCGATTGAATGAGTGGCCCGGGCATAGATGGTTGTAATGGCAAAACAAATGAGTCAATACACGACACAGCGGACTTGAGGTGCTAAGGGGAGCCACTGCTGGCGCGAAGTGTCTATTAAGCGCTTGCGAATCAGTGAGCGAAAGGATGAAGCTATTAAACGGGTTGCAGCACCGATGAACATTGGCAGCGGCGCGTCATAAAAATCTGTGCTCATTGAAATAGTCAATGATATCGTTTTGACTGCGCGATTGATTGCCCGCGTTTAATCTTGCAGGATTATGTTGCCACTTATTTGCAATTTCAGATTCACTTTATGTTCTTTATGTGCAAATAATTTCACTATTAATGATGAAACTCGTCAATAGTCGCGGTTTGATATACTTTGAATATCATGGAAGCGGAATAACAAGATTTAATGCATTTGTATATGAATGACTGCCCATAGGAAAAGAGAAGCAAACTTGATTTACGTTAGCGATTACTTTAAAAGATATAAAAATTAGCTTTAGAGTGGACGACGTTACGCTCATTGCAAAATTTCTTAAGAATAACGTAATTATTACCCAATGTTAAAGTAAAAGTATTCAAGACATTAATTTAAAAATTCAAATGCCTACTCTTGAACATTTAAATTATATTCTGTTTTGAATAACCTGAACAACGCAACAATAAAAGTTATTAGATAAAGTTATCTTATTTACCTCTTCGCTAAGGACTGCTCAGAAAATTTGCGGGGCGACTGCTGGCTGCAGGAGAATTTACATATGTATGGAATCTTCGGGCATAGCTCGGTGGGTAATGTCAGCTTGGCAAGTACCGATTACATGATCCCGCTTTTCAACTGGGAAAGAAGGTTCAGAGAAAACATAGAAAAAGTAGTGTCTATCGTAAAAGTGTGTTAAATTCACACAACACATCAAATATTTATACGGGTTGCTTGAAAACGGAGAACGGAGTTGGTGCGTAGAGTTAGGCTTAAGACAGCCTTTTAAGCTGGCGTTCACTGCAGTATATTTAAAGTAGAGGTCTTTGCTATTGAAAACCCCGGAGCTAGTCTTTAATGTATTAGCAGAAAACTCCATAGTTAACATCTGCGTAGAATCCAAAGCAGCAATCAAGGCAGTAACCTTCTTTCACATATCGGTCAGAAGTGTCTTGAGAAACAGGGTGAAAGTGACAAGTAGCACAATTTATCAAACAACTTCATTTTTACTGGATGCCAGTTCGCAAAGGCATCGATTGAAAATTGACGAGATCGCCAAGATTGGCTTACAGTTCTCACCGACTTTGGTAAGCTTATGCGTCGTCTTTACGACGATCTGGACAAGAGCATGACAAGGAAGCTTAAAATTCGATGGAAGGATCTTACAGAATGCAAAATCCAAAGTGGTAGATCTGAAATTTACAACGAGTAAGCAGAGGAACTCTTGCTAGAAGAGAATTTAGGAACATGATTGGAATATTCACTGGTTGCAATCTGGGTCAGGAAATGACAAGAGCAATACGCCCGCTGAATGGGACTGACAGATTGAGATGACTGCAGGAAATATCAAGGGCAATACACCAGTCAAACCATGGGGGATCTCTTGTGCACTTGTCTCACACTGGCAAGGCAACACTTCTAACATTTCGGGGACCAATGGTATGATATTTACTTAACTGCATCCCATGTGGTATGGCTAATAATCAAAACTGGTCAATGTGTGGCTAACGTCCCTACCAGACTAACCTAACCTATTTAGCTGACAGCACTCTGGCTGTGTACTTTACTCCAGTGTTATATTTTATGGTTCACGGTCCACTCAGTAAGATTGTTCTACATGATCGTTATTCTTAAAAGAACATTCTAGATGATGTTGCAAATCAGTGAAACCTGAGCGGACTGGACGAAATTGCTCTGACAGTTATAAGTTCCGTGCTTTGATCTGGCAGAATCTTAAGCAAATACGGATGGACGGACGTGGACAATTTTAGTTTTTGTCACATATGCTTGGAATCATTTCCCAAAGCAGAACTACAATTCTATCTGCGAACGGAATGACTAATATGATATGTTTCAACGAGTGTGAAGCTTGTGATGATTTTTTAAGCGTATAAACTCAATAAAAATTAAATTGCAAAATGAAAAGACAGGGGAGAAAGGAAATTGCGAAAAAGAGAATATTAAGTTGTAATACCCTAAAGCTGCCACACATGTAAATTTCCTCACTTCATAAGACCTCTCAAACGAAAATAATATAAACATGTACACTGCTCCATGCATTTCGTGGAATTTTAATTCGGTTATGTAAATGAAAGACACGGTGAGACTGGGAAACAGAACAGACTGCTGGATGAGGATAAGAGAAACATACGCGCACAAAAGGTGTTGCTAAGAAATCGAGCGGTATATTACCTATAGGAGCTGAAAATGAGGAGAGGTGAGCATACGCTTATACCGAGTCTCCGGAAAGGAGATACAAGGTAAATTGAAACACTCGACAAAAACAAGCATTGCGCTGTCAGCAGTTGGGTAGAGAAGAACACCACAATTTATACGTAAGACAGCATTAAAGCCTGCGTTAAAAAAAGAAGGAACATTTGCCAGAGTATAATCAAATGCCACTTTGTTGTTGTTCTTTTCTCCCATCCTCTGCATGCTGTGCGAGAACATTTTCATTAGCTAAAAGGAAGATGATGAAGAAAGAATGGAAAAATGCAATAATTACAGACATGCATACTCATGTCTATACACGCACACCTTCGCTCGGCTGACTTACTTTCATGTATGAATGCATAAAATCCACCGCTTGGCCACAACGGTGCCAAAGGTGAGAAATGAGAAAAAACGGATTGCAGAATAGTTGTGTTGTCTGCTATCAGCTGCAGTGCAGCACAGCATCGAGCTGTGAACCTCACCTGCTGGCTTCCATTCAATTGTATTTGAGCGCTATACCACGACTTTGACTACATTAGGGAGGGCATTTGGCCAACGCGCACCTGATCGCACATACATATGTACATTCGCAATTCTGCGTTCTAAAAATAATATTTTTGTCTTACGTATATTCTGGGCACGGTGCTTAGCTGATATCATGGTATTTGATCACATATATTTTTAGTTTCTTCTCTCTTGCTCAATAATGCTTTTGGTAAGGCATAGAGTAGTTTGAGAAGTTGTGTTTATGGAGTTTTAATAGCTTAAACTAGTAAAGTTCAGTCCAGATTTCAGTTGATGTCTTCATTCTCGAGCACATTTCGTTTAATTTGTAGTTGTACACGAAAGTTTTTTCGATTTATCTGCAATGAATACAGACCTTGAGATCGAAATGTCTACAAATAATACAAATAATATAGACGTGTTAATTTATTTCTTATGGCAAGTATAAAATATTCAGTTATATTATATATCTTGTCAGCTTTACCGTTAGTGGAGTTTACAACTATGAGCCTTAAAGTTGAGATCCAGCATTTTCCAGGACCTTTTATGCAACCTTGTGATGCGATTGAATGGCGGTCGAGCACAGACAAACCTCATTTAGTGAGCAACTTAAGCTAGTTATTTATGAGCTGGCCCTATGCCGTTAGAAAATCACGAAAGATTCAAAAAGAAAACACGTGAAACCTGCTGCGGCAGTGCCAGTGCAGCTATCACAGCAAAACTAGTTGCATTGTCAGCAGCACATCTTGCAACTAACACACTTACATTCGCCACCTCACCGGCCTGACGTCGTGTGCAATTTCAGGTAGTCACTTTCTGATATATATAGTTTTTTTAACTTCTTTTGAAACGCCTTCAATGCTTAGACGCATTTTCCATCTTGTATGCACCCGCTTTACTCCTTTTTTTGCGTTCGCCCACCTCTGAACTACAAATCAGACCGCTGGTTTTGTGTGCGGAAATAATGGTATAAAGTTGCCATCGCAAGCAACTTTGTCATTTTTAATAGACTCAAATTCCGCAGAGTTTATATGCCGCCTATCTCAGGTACCGAAGTGGAGCGCGCGCGCGAGAAAAACGCTGTCGTTGTTTGCCTCCTAAGTTGGCAATATTTTAGCCAACAACGGCGTGTAGATTGTTATACACACCGCTGTATGCTGGCTGCTACAATCGCATGTGCCGTAGCCAATTTAAAATTGCCAATATTGATTTATTATAATGGCGCGGCGTCGGTTAGCCGGGTGGCTTTTACTGCTTGCCTGCGCCAAAATCGCTTGCTGCGACCTCCAAACGCTGCGTTGAATATCCATTTGGGTTGAAGCATTACATAGCTTTCTGCTGACTGTTTATGGCTAAATTTCTTCATTTGCCCGCGCATACGTAGGAATAGCTTACGTTTACCGCCGCTTCTTCCTCCTCCGTAGCATAGTTGTAGGCGCACACAAGTTGCATTTGCTGAATTATGCTCTTTTAAGATCCCTCTCTGTATACGTATGTATTAGAGCAACTCACACACACACGTGCACACAAATCTATGCACATATACATATTTACCTAAGATTCTAGCTTGTTTGTGTTATGCCGGGCATCTCTCAAGTGCTTTGTAATTTATTAGCTGCGAGCTCCGCGATTTTCATGCGCTCGCTACCATATCAATCCTCGTTACTCTAGTTGTTTTCCCTTTGAAATTTGCCTTTTCTCTCTTGTTTCTCCAATTGCTGTGTACATTTCTTTATTTTGTGGCAATTTAATTTAATATTTGGCGGCGCGGCTTATAAATTATGGTAATTCTGTGTTGTAGATTTTGTTGTTGTTAGCTGGAGGAAATAGGCGAGGAATTCCTAGCGGAAGTTGTAAATCGGTTATATACGAGCGTAATTACTCCAACCTTTAATTCATGGCAAATTCTTCAAGGTACAATATGCGCGTGGATGTGCGCGTTCTGAGAAGGAGGGTATCAGGAATTAAGAATTCATTGCTAGTGTGATGAATTGAGCTGAGGTTTAGCGAAATTAGTTGGAGACGCAAACAGCGGTTCACGCAAACAGCGGTAGACTTATCTTGAATATTTAAGAAATAATATATGTATCTTATTAAATTACATGGAAAATTACAAATCTTAGCTTTTTTAAATAAATTCTTCACATTTTTTGCTAACAAGTACTTTCACAATTATTATATCTTGGACGTATCCTAAGTTTGCCACGATCTGTATATCTTCTTCTTCTTCTTCTTAATTGGCGTAGACACCGCTTACGCGATTATAGCCTAGTTAACAACAGCGCCCCAGTCGTTTCTTCTTTTCGCTACGTGGCACCAATTGGATATTCCAAGCCTAGCCAGGTCCTTCTCCACCTGGTCCTTCCAACGGAGTGGAGGTCTTCCTCTGCTTCCCCCGGCGGGTACCGCGTCAAGTACTTCCAGAGGTGGAGTGTTTTCGTCCATCCGGACAACATGACCTACCTAGCGTAGCCGCTGTCTTTTAATTCGCTGAACTATTTCAATGTCGTGGTATATCTCCTACAGCTCATCGTTCCATCGAATGCGAAATTCGCCGTGGCCAACGCGCAAAGGACCATAAATCTTTTCTCTCGAAAACTCGCAACGTCGACTCATCAGTTGGTGTCATCGTCCAGGCCTCTGCATCATATAGCAGGACGGGAATTATGAGCGACTTATAGAGCTTGGCTTTTGTTCGTCGAGAGAGGACTCTACTTTTCAATTGCCTACTCAGCCCGAAGTAGCACCTGCTGGCAAGAGCAATCTTGCGTTGGATTTCCAGGCTGACATTGTTGGTGGTGTTAATACTGGTTCCTTAATAGACGAAATTATCTACAACTTCAAAGTTATGACTGTCAACAGTGACGTGAGAGCCAAGTCGCAAGTGCGACGACTGTTTGTTTGATGACAGGAGATATTTCGTCTTGCCCTCGTTCACTGCCAGACCCATTTTCTGTGCTTCCTTGTCCAGCCTGGAAAAAGCAGAACTAACGGCGCGGGTGTTGAGGCCGATGATATCAATATCATATACACCACAAATGATTGTAGCGACGAGCTGAGCTTATTTAGCCAAGTCCGTCTCTCTGTCTGTATATACGCAAATAAGTTCTTCAGTTTTTGTTTTTCAAAATCAAGTTCTTGTAAAGAATTCTTCATATCTGTGAAGTGTGCAATTAAAGCTAACGGTTTTTCGTTTTCTTTTTGTTTTTGTTTTTTTTCTTATAAACAGAAGGTCAATTGTATTTCCCAGCACATCATTGCAAATGTAACAGTTTCTAAAAATAGGTCAGCGAAATTGAAAATAAATGTGCTCACGTATCCACAAAACCTATATCAATATATCAGTGCTGGATATACTTACTTATGTCAATATAGTGAAATGTACTCGTGAGTTATGTCACATAGCTGCGCACGTGAGCAAATATCAACTGCTTCGGTGTCATTCGTCCCCAATCATATAAACTTACAACTCATCTTCATAGAATTTGCGATATTTTATTTTATCTTCCCGTCCCTATATACTGAATCAACATCTACATATGGATGCACCATTCTAGTAATTTTTTTAATAAGAAATATATATGTACGTATGAATCGTAGTCACATGTAAATTGTGCTTTTTGCTGATTTCCGTTGGCAACACGTTCTCACTTTGCGGATATAAGTTGATTTCCCCACAGCGTTGCCGTAACGCATAGCATAACCCTTCTTCGTTGCATATGTATTTTATACTTTTGTATGTATTTACATAGTAATACATACGTTCTATATACACATATCTAAGGTGGTTTGGCATTTGATATTTTTACGTGAATGCGTTTTTAACTTCTGTTTCGAATTCACTGTTCAGTGGCCGACATACCATACACTATACCTATATCTCCATGCAGTAAGTACCCTTGTCTATTTGTTATTATTGTTCCTATTAACATTGTGGTTTGGAAAATAATTTATTTAGATATGTATTGAAAAAGAGTTTGAAAAACGATTGAATAATGGGCATTGAAAATACATGCCAACTTAATGCCAATGGTAAACCACTTATTGCATCAGTGGAAATAAAAACTATACTGATCTGCCTCCTAAATACTACACAAACTAGAAAAATTATAAATGGAAGCAGCAGAGAGAAAACTGTGACCACTGTGTATATAATATTTGAACTGTGAAACTGTAAAGGGGAAAATCTAATAGTTGACGTCTAAAACTGTTAGAGTTAGCGACTTATGGGTATATATGTACAGCCTACGAACCAGGCCTTTGAAATAATCTAGAAAAAAAAACAATCCATGCTTTGCATTCAGGAACAGATATTAATACTTGGTCCTAACCATACCTTCTGAGCTACTGGCGAGTCGCTATCGATTTGGATGAGTTGTGTGTGATTTGTGCCCTTCTGTCGGACTATTTTTTTCCGGCAGCCAAATCTTTTACACCACTTATATGAATTAAGAGTTTGCCAAATAACAGATGGTTCCCTGCCAATCCCACCAATCACCCAACAAATCCTTCCTGATAGTCAGTACTATCTTGGCCACAGCAATTCGATCACCATCGTTATTACTTGACTTTATCAGAAGTGACCACATTTTTATCACCAGTATTCATCCGCTTCTGAAGTGGACCGATTTTGTTGAGATTCAGCAGCGATGGAAACTCGGTACAAAATGTTTTTTCGTTGTGCGGCGCCCTGCCAACGATCTTATTTTTATATTCAGCCTTATTTAAATGGTTCCAAACGATTTTCCGTATTATGCATAGCTCAGGGGAAATTAAAACAGGACTTAGGCGATGCTGGACTTGACGATTTCAACAATTGGCCTCAGGGCGTGGTGCATTTTTGACATCATAATTGCCGGAACGATATCGACGAAATCAAAATTGCCTTTGTCAAAGTAACAATTTTAAACATAGCCAGTTTTTCATTGGTGTATATCTTTGACACGTGGTCAAACTGTAATAGTCTTTGTAATTAATTTAGTACGTTTGTTTTTGAGTTTCGCACAGCCGGCTACTCGATTGACGATAGACTTGATTAACGATCAGCTGTTATACTTGCTTGTGTTCCTCATTTCGTATATTTTCTAATTATTAAAATGCATCATTTATCAATGTACACAACCAAATTTAAATTTTTAGCTTGGACAACAACCCGCAGAGTAAAACACAGCTAATTTTAGTATGTGGACAATAACCCGCCGAGTTGCATTTCAGTCTGAACGCGATTTGAATTCGATTAAGAATTAATGTAGTAAAATAAGATTTTTAGTATGTATTGCAAACCGATCTAAATTAGCGGTTTAATCGATTATCTTCCTGAGCCAAAGGACTATATTGTTGGAAAATAAGGTTGAAATGATTTCATGCCTTACTCCGCTCCTAACGATTATACTGATTTTGCATGTTTACATTCTTGTCAGTGTATATGTATTCAAAACTGCTGATATTTTTAAGTCTTTCCGGCTTATTTTAGACTTTTTTCCTTCAACATTTAGTGCACGCCATTTGTATCGCCCCCAAAAAACATCGAATTTTTTAATGTAGTGGTATTTAAAAACTTTGCCAATAAAAAGTTTCGTCAGCAAAATAATCTCTCCGAAATTCTGCGACCCCTCTGGAAACCATATTTCTTATTTACGATGCGATTTATATCTTTACATGCTGTTAAGATTATTTATGACAATATGTTAATAAAAGTATACCCTCTCGTGCCCCCCCTGTATGCGTAAGTATGTAAATTTTGTTTGTTTTCTAGGCAGTTTGAAAGCAATGACTTTTAACTTATACACAAAGTAGATAAATCTCCATGAGTTTGTTTATGAGCACCATTAACTATTCCACACCAGCTTACTTCACTGCCATTCACAAATAAAAATATCATTTATTTAAGCAAAATAGAAGCAAACAAAATACTGAAGCAGAAAATTATTTATTCAAATATTCATAGAAATATCCATATGCGTGCGTTGTGCGCCAATACAGAGACGACAATACGGCCTTCATAGGACACAAACTTGTTGTGTTGTTGGTAAATAATAATAAATTTGCATTGAAATAGTTTTATGCGCCCATCTGAATATTTTTAAAATCCCTGCACTTATTCTACGCTTTTACAGTTAAATGAAGGTGCGTTCCTCTCTTACCGCAATGAACACGTGTGCTTAAGTCTTCGCAATGCACTCGTTTCAGCTCACATGCTGTGCACTTGACATTGCGAGTTCCAAGTCCTTTAATGCTCGTTTCCCTTTCTTGTTGTCAATGTCGTATTACCTGAGCGGCGTAAGTGGCCACATAAATCTTATCTTTGATTGCTGTTACTTCTCTCCAAGCAACTTGATACTGTTTTCTCTTCCAACACTGCATATCCTTATTTACATGAATGTATGCCCCTTGGCACTTTACCTCACTAAAAGAGTGATTCAAAACTTTTACTTTTTTAGCAAGAGGACGCAGCTACATTCCCACAGCTTCTGCTTTGACACATTAGTAGCATCTAAGTGCCACCGCCCAAAATCATTACGGTTGTCCGCACAACTTCACCCACTTTTTAATGTTTTTGGTTTCTTTTTTCTATTGCGATGACTTTTTAAAATCTTTGCAATTCATTCTTGTGGCATATTTTATGCTTCATGCTTTTTGGGCAAAGACATTCTGGCGTTTCGGATGACGCGTGCACGCACACACAGTTATGTCATGTGCAAGTGGCCGTAAATGCTAGTGAAATCGTTTGTGCCATCATATGAAGGCCAGCATATGACATGGCTCTCTGAGCTATAACGATTTATATAAGTGTGTTACGGCATTATTGTTTTTGCTGTGCTTGAGGGTGTGATTCAACTATGTTACATCTTATTTTCAAGGAATGCGACATCACTGTAGAAATATCTAAATTATTATTCTATAAATTAATTATGAATATACTCGACTACTGTGATCAAAATGTAAGGTGAAATTTAAAAGCGTCCAAAAATCAAATATTTAATGCTAGAAAAACGTCCATTCTCATTTAGAGACCTTTCAAATAGTATCATTTGGCTCATCCTAAAGCATTCTGAAGAATGTTTCATGTCTCAAACTTGTCAAGTGTCGATTGGTGCCTTTATCGCGGCATTGCAACATCCCAAAACTTGACTCATATGTTTCCGCAACCACAGTAATCGCTTAACGTGCGACTTTTGGCTATTTAGAAAACTTAAAAGGCTAATTTAGGGACGCAGTTTTGACACGATTAAGAAGATAGGAATTCATTCAAAGAAGGTCTTGAAGGATTAACCACAAAAGACTTTTCCGACTGTTTGGAGGACTGGAAAAGCGTTGGCAAAAGTGCTTTTTATTGGACCAGAATTAATTTGAAACCGATGAAACTGATTTGGAAGACAAAAAAGATACTTTAGAAACAAATTCGACTTACTTTGACATTTTAAGTCCGATTTTGTTGTTGTTGTAGCGATAAAAAACATGCCTAACGTACGACCGAGCCAAGAGCCTCACATAAACCTGACTATCGCAGAAATAGTATTATAAAATTGGTCTTACATTACGAGGCTTGCTTAAAATATAACAGAATTTTCGTTTTTCGAAGAAAAGTATTTATTCATTCGTCAAAGCACTCAAATTCGAATTTTTGGAGAACCTTAAGCTCTTTTAAAGATTTTTATTTATCCTGTAAAACGATCGATTTAGAGTTCTCTTTATTTTTTAGAAATAGGACAAAGCCAGACGGAACCATGACTGGAGGCTGGAGCATCCTCTAGTACCGTCCAAAAAGGTAATTTTTTTCCACTTTTATAATGGGAGAATAACCCATCATATCCGAATTTTTACATATTTGTATGGTAAGAGGTATTATTGAACTACAAAATAAAAATTATTTTATGTCCAAAAAAAAAAAAATGGCGGAAATATCAACTATTCCGTTGATTGACATTTTTTGCGGCCGTCAACTTCCTGATTAGGCTTCTTATCTGAAATTAAAAAGTAGTAAAAAAAATGGTTAAACCACTGTCAAAATGCCATTTTTCTCTGAAAAGTGCTCTATGACGCACTTTAGTATAAAATTGTCTATAAAATACGCTTTAATTCAAGTAAACTGCTTAAAAAATTCACTCGCAATTTTGACGGCCGGATAAAAAAAGTTAGTTTCGAGGAAACGAGCCTCAACGTTTTGATATTTACCTATAAAGCCGCTGCATGAAGTGCATTGGTTCTGGAAACATTTCTTCGAAAATATTCGGAGTATACCAATGAAACTTCGTGACTATATTTTGAATAGTTTTTTAATTGATTAGGGAAAAAAAAAATTTTAAATTTTTGAAAATTCTAGAGGTACATATGTATCTCCCCCCTTAAACAGTTTTTGTTCATAAGATGGAATATACTAAAGACATTATTCGTGCAGAGTTTTATCCCGTTATAATAATTGTTTATTGATTTGTGTACTAGAAACTAAAAGAATCAAGTGGAATTTAAAATTTTGTTATATGGGAAGTAGGCGTGGTTGTTGGCCGATTCCGGCCATTCCATAAGAATGTAAGAAGATTGCCATATACTAAATTTTCTAAATCGGGTGCTTTCTCATACCATTCTCATTTGTGGGTGTGGCAGAAGTCCGACTACGCCCGTCTACGAACTCCACCTTGCTATACATTCATGATATCTTAATTTTTACTCAAGTTGTAGCTTGCAGAGATGGACAGATAGACACCCGGATTTTTTGAACACATTTCGCATAAATACAGTTAGTTCCTTATTGGAAAATGTGTATTTAACCTTAAATTCCATCCTTAGACCTTACTTTTATCTTTAGGCTGGAAGAAGATAAGTATCATGCGATCCTTTTCGAAATCTCATTATACAGATTTCGTAAATATTTTTCTTAAACAAATGAAGATATGTATACTCGTATACTTAGTCCTCGCAACGCTGCTGCCATGCTGGTAATGTCGGTCATAAATTATCAACAGTCTTTTACACTTTTTAAAGGTGCAAAAGGGGGAGGGGTCTCGCAGTTAATGTGGTGGTAAGTTTATTATTTTTAGCAATTATGTCTCGAGCAGCTAATGATGAATTTATATAGGCACCCAACAAATGTTGATAGAACATAAAATGCGCAGGAAAACTTTTAAATCATTAAAATCACTTAGAAAATCTGTAGACAACACAGAAAGCAGTTCAGCAAAACAGTATATGTATATAAATTATGAACAGAAACAATTACGGTATGAAGTTAAGGCAGTAGACAGCAAGAACACTATTATAAAAGTGAGCTAAGGCGGAAGTAACGGCAAAATTAT
Source organism: Bactrocera tryoni (assembly GCF_016617805.1). Taxonomy (NCBI): domain Eukaryota; kingdom Metazoa; phylum Arthropoda; class Insecta; order Diptera; family Tephritidae; genus Bactrocera; species Bactrocera tryoni. The sequence continues at coordinate 85,019,921 of NC_052500.1, read as the reverse complement.
GTTTATAAATTTTCCAATGCCGCAGTGCTGCAGCGTCTACCCCCGCCACATGCCGTCGTTCGCGGCGCGTCGGTAATTCGGGAGCACATCGGCAAATGTGTAAATGCTGCTGTGTCAGGCTGCATTGCGTTGTTGCTACATACAAACACACACACACACATATACACCAAGCGCTGCGGCATGTGGCGCACATTAAACAACCGCCAACAAGCATTTATCAAAATTCTATTATATTTCGCCAGTATGGAGCATCGAACCCGCTTGCCTATGCAACCTGCCGCCTCATCATAAATACAAAAGAGACGTGTGAACGCGCGAATTCCCTCACTACCCACACCAACCGCCTTTCAGCAGGCATGCAGTGGCGTTTGGCAACTGTGTGAGAAAGCAGCAGGTTGGCGGGTTTGCAAAGACGTTCCACGGAAGTTACCGGCACAGGCGTTGCCGGCGACGCCAGGAAAGTAACTACATTAAGCGGCAGGTGGTAAAGCTTTGATGGTACACACACAATTCTGTATTCATTAGTGGTTTATGCGGGTGTGTGTGTGCGCGCCAGTTTAATGATGGCAATGAAGGTGCCTATGGGACATTAAGGCAGCATCAAAAGCAACAAAACACACAAATAAAATATAAAAACAAAGCTTTACGTTCATTGCAGCTGTGTACAAAATAATAGCAACAGCGATAGCACCCCGACGAATGCAAAAATATGGAGAAAGATGGCTGCTGTAATGCGCAAAAAAGTTGCATCAGCACCGTTATCGTATACCTTTTATATTTTACGTTTATAACGTGGAAGCAACAACAAACATTTTCATAAGTGTGCTTCTGTGGCGGCCTCTATGGAAAATAAAGGAAGCACACTGTGTTAAAAAGTAAATAATTCTAAATAGTCGGAAGAGAAGTCGAAGTTCGTTCGAATCTTAAATTATGTAGATATGTTTTTATTTCTGATATAAAAACTATTTCGATAAACACAGTGGATTTGGTTATTAGTTTGAGTGAGATATATGAATTAGTTTACAAAAATACGCAAATAATTTAGCAAGTACAATCCCTCACAACAAAGAAACAAAATTAGTTTTTTTGTTTATTTTTTTCAAAAATGCGTATATTAAACGAGCGATGTACGAAATTTATTCATAATGGTCAGTTTTCATTTCACAAAACACCCCAAAATATTTGGTCATTGATCAATAGCAGCACGCATCTATTTATATGGACGCCGTTGTTCGAAGCAAAGACTTTTTGAGAACCAAATTTCTGTTCAAATATCTGTCATGTTCTCCAAATCTGACCACAAACTGGTCAAATGGATTCAATACTGGACTTCTAGACGGCTAATTATCTGCATCCATGAAACCACGAATAAATTCAATGGCATCTGTTGAGCATGATTTGCTTCAAACGCGTTGTCAGATGATTCACCTGCGATAGGCTTTCATGTGGAAATCATCCCAAATAAGTCTTGACATTAATCTGGTCGATATATCCATTTCCTTTGATACAATTTCCTGTTTTCTGAGGACATTTCTGCGAATGCGTTCGCGAATTGGTTTGGACCAGGTGAGGACGACGACTTCTTTTTCTGTTATCATCTATAAAAGTTTGGAAAAAAACAATCATTATTGCGGTAAACAAACATTCTCAAAATAATAAGATTTTAAAAAGCGCATGAATTTCACTTGCACCTTTTCCACACTTTAGACATTAGGTTAAGTAAGATTTTATTTGAGCACTATTGAGCATATGGCAGCACTGGATGATGAGTGACGTGCATTATTTGATCTTTGTTCGTCGGGAGAGGACTTTACTTCTCAATTGCCCACACAGTCCCAAGTAGGACCTAATGGCAAAAGTTATTCTGCGTTGGATTGGTCTCGAAACGACAATTAAACAAGCGATTTTTTTTTTCATAATTACACCATTTTGTTAATTTTTGATATTTTTCAAAAATCGTAGGTCACTGTATAGGAAATATCTTTAAGTTTAATAACTTTTTGATTTTTTTTTGTTTCAGCTACTCATTCGGCCGGAATCATGTCAGCAGTTGGGGCACTTTTTTTGGCACCTCCGAAGACAGCCCATACCTACGTTATTTTTTTAACATTTTTGTAATCCAAAAATCTTAAAATATAGCTCAAAGTATACCTTATTACGGTCAAAGAAGTTCGAAATATACAATCGCGTACTTTCTCTTAAAAAGATTCACGAAAATCGCCAAATTTTTCATGCGCCACAATGGTATAGCCCCTTAATGCTGGTTCCAAAATAGACGAAATTATCTCGGACACAGTGTTTGGGACCCGCTATGAAAAAACACCCTCAATAGTGTGAACAAAACAGCCTTTCTGCATGTGTCGTCGTTAATTATGCCAATCAAGGTCGTCTGTAATGCCAGTAGGTTGTGACCTGTCCTTAGGCAGTCATGGTCGCCTTTCGGGACCGTGTGCGTAAAGGCATGTATGTTTTCCTTGGGATGGTTTTATGTGCAAGATCTTAGCGATCCTGCTGTTCAGTAAGACATTCCAATTTGACCTGATCAGCTCTTTCGGAAATTCTGCTGTATATCGTTTTTAGTAACTTCCGTATTTCTTCCTGTACTGGTTCGGTAGCCAGACGGATGGCACTTTAGGCAATCTCTTAGGCCCTTATGGCCTAGAACCCGGTATTTTACTGTGATCAAATTGAAAGGTGAGTTTTGTCCATTTCATCTCCTTTAAAGTAATCCCGTCCCGCTGCAATACACTTATGGCAACGAATTTTCCAGTCATCATAGCACTTGGAAAAATCCTCAGAGCCTTCTTCGATTAAGCTTTTATATCCTCAATTGAGTCAAAACGGTGTCCTCGGAGTGGTCATATGAATTTGCTAATAGTCTGAAGTTACACGAAGGTAAATCAGGCGAATGCGGTGGTTGCGGCACGATACTAGTTGAAAATGTGGCGAAATGATCACGAATAGCCAATGCAGTATTAGATGGTGCATTATCGCACTTCTTTGTTCAATAAATTCAGCCATAATAAAGCTCGAAGAATTCACTTTTAGAGCCTCACAAAACGACACGTATCTGAAATACTAATGAATATTTTGACTTGAAATTTAGCATATATATCACTACCAACTTACAGAAAAAAAATTTACCGATTCAAAAACACGCGAAGTATACTTTAGTTGCTAATCCATTGTTAATAGCGAAAACATAGACTGAACTTATTATTATATTTGAGAAGACACAGCATATAAATTATAATAAAAAATAAGGAGACCTTTTTCTTGAAAATTATCGCCACTCACTCTATGCATTTTAAACTTTGTAACAGAATTTATGGCAAGACTAAATACTAAATAAGAACGTAGGAAAAAAGTATTTCAGAGATATTTCGACTCAAATGTTTAATGTTCACGGATATCAACCCTGTCATCGCCAGACGGGTACAATATTTATTTCTTGTAATAAGTTTGGTGTCCAATTATGAACTATATAAACGATCTTGTTACGAATTCCGTAAACAGCGAGTACTTTTGTGTGAATTCTGTTTATATGATAAAGAAATGTATATGGTCGTAAAAGGTATGACCATTTTTTGTTACAAATCTTTCTCGAAACATCAACTGTTTGTATTATATAGTTTATTCAACTTCCTTCTAAAACCTTTTAAATATTAAAAACCAGCTCCCAACTCTTTAAAACTATCTCAGTTATTCCTTCGCTCTTTTTATCCCAGTCAGTGCTTAGCATTACATAATCGGTAATTTTTTTGAACATGTTAAAACTACAAATTTCTGTAGTAATACAACAACTTTGCCGAAAACTTGTTTTTGGCTTTATCACTTTCATCTTGAACTTCGCACGCACAACTGCGAGGACACGGAAAAAATTAAGTCGACGACAGTTTTATTGTCATTCAGAAAGTTTTCTCATAATGGCGGCACTGCGGAGCAATATGCATAGTTTGTGCTAAAATTAGAAAAAAAAGGATTTCAGGGTAGTTGGCTTTCACTAGATAGGAGAAGATTTTTGAGAGTAAAGTTATATGTGCACATACATTGTATAAAAGATTAATTTGCTTTACTCATAAAGTTTTCTTTAAAACATGCCTAAACTGCACCTATTATTACTTTTTTTTTTAATAAAATAGTAAAACAGTTCAGGGATAAAGGCTAGGTAAAACCACAATTTGTTGAATATTTGGTTTCCTTTAAAGATTATTGTCTTCTATTGCCTTCCTTGGTTTTCCCTAATATGATTTTTATACCTTCAAGAGGATGTTTTATGTTTTTTATCCCAGGCATCGCTATGATTTTCATATTACTCTGGCGGGACTAACGATCGATCAGGATAAAGATTTAGGGCCTTTATCTCAATATTTGGTTAGCAACCATCTCTCAGTTAAGTTTTCGTTAAAAAAAGTTATTAACTGAATGAACGAGTCTTGGTTGAGTTAACCAGAGTTTAATTGTCAGATGTGCTGCTAATCAGACATTGAGAAAACTACTATACTATACTCTTTTATGCTATAAAAAGTGCAACTGTGGGGGACAGTTAAATTAACAACTTTTTACTTCACTATTTTATATAAGCTCTTCCAAAAGTTAACAGTTTATTTCCCTCTCTCATTGCAACTAAGAAAAGATCTCTTATTTCTGTTAAAATTTATTGCCTAACGATTTGTTGCGTTTAATTTGTAGTACAAGTATACTTTGGAATAATTTCTCAATAATATGAATCAACCAAGAAAAAATTGTCCAAGAGGACGGCAATTTATGGTATACTAGATAGTTGACTTAACTGGGTAACTTGTTTACAACTTTCACGCAATTCCAATGCTATCGCCGAACGAGTAAAGCAGCATATTGCTCCCAAAGGAATTTTGTTGGTGATAAGACACCAATTACGGTAGTCAGCAATGTCTTGAGTTTTTATTGGGTGAGTGCGCGTCCACTTGTTTGCGCCACGAAGTAATTGTGATTCGTATGGCCCCGACTTGCGACAACCAATAAATTATGTCAGCGCTACATGACTGGGGTGTGAGTGTACGAAAGCGAAAGGGTAATCTAACGTATCTCTGCACTCCCTCTCATAGCTGAGAAACTCTTTGCATAAAGAAATTCTGCAATACTCACGTTGCTGTATCTTCACGTCTGTATCGACCAAAGTGCGACATCGGCGAAATATGCAAATGAATATTGAATATCTCTAAAAATTTATGTCTAAACTATGTGACAATAATTCAGTTGAAAATTTCAAATTTGGCTTACCCATTCTGTGCAAAGCTCTTTTATTGTTAACGTGCTTCTAAAATTTCATTTTGCCTGATGGCACAATAAATACTTTCAGTTGTGCTTACATGAGCAAAAACTTGTACTTTATTCGGGGAACACTAAGTCTTAAAATGTATGTAAGTGTTGGTGAGTTTTTGGTGGAGTTCATGCCGTGACTTTCCGCAAATGCTTTTCTGGAAGAATGGATAAATATACCCTGAACAGAGTATATTAAGTTTGCCACGAAGTTTGTAACACCCAGATGGAAGCGTCGTAGATATATGTATAAATGATCAGTATGTTAGCTCAGTCGATTTAACCATGTCCGTCTGTCTGTCTGTCCGTCTGTATATATACGAACTAGTCTCTCAGTTTTTAAGATATCGTTTTGAAATTTTTCAAACGTCATTTTCTCTTCAAGAAGCTGCTCATTTGTCGGAACGGCCGATATCGGACCACTATGACATATAAAGCTGCTATACAAACTGAACGATCGCAATCAAGTTCTTGTATGGAAAACTTTCAAATTTGACAATGTATCTTCACAAAAGTTGGCACAAGTTATTTTCTAAGGCAACAATGTTATCTCTGAAGAAATTGTTCAGATCGGATCACTATAGCATATAGCTGCCTTTTTCGGAATCAAAGGCTTGCATGAAAAACTTTCGCATTTGACGTGGTATCTGCACGAAATTTGACATGGATTACTGCTTAAGGTAATAATATAATCTCCGAAAAAATTTTTCAGATCGGTTAACTATAACATATAGCTGCCATACAAACTGAACATATATTTACTAAAAGAAATGCACCTGTGAAGGGTATGTTAGCTTCGGTGCAGCCGAAGTTAACGTTTTTTCTTGTTTTATTCGCTCTTGCACCCCCTTTCGCTTAACAATCTCGCTTCAGTCACTCTCATTATCATAATTGAAAACATTTATTTCTGTAGTCATAATGCTACCTAATTACAACACATATTTCCGCTGCTCTGTGCATTCGAAACTGGAAATGAAAAAAATGCAGAAAAAACTTAAACTTCAGTTGCACCGAAACTACAATACCTTACACAACTGTGATTGGTAAGTTCGTATGTCAGCTATTTGCTACAGTGGTCCGATCTGAACAATTTCTTCAGAGATTATATCGTTGCTTTTAGCAATAAAATTCGAGAAGATATCTCATCAAATAAAAACACACAAGTACTTCATTTTGATCGTTCAGTGTGTATGGATTGATTTTTTTATCTGAAAACTGAGGAACAAACTTTTATGATCCTTAAAACACTTCGCCTTGAAAATTGCTGGCTCGAAATCAGTTTTAGCCCCATAGTCTCGTAGGCAAAGCTGTTCAATATGATCCGTAGATTTTTTTTCTGTTTTTGGCTCCCTGTAAATCAACACGCTCTACTGTACAGTGTATACTATTTTTCACATGAATTGTACAATCGGCAAACTTTCATCACTCAGTAAAACTTCCGTTTAACGAATCGCCGAATCGAACCCAATAAGCAAGTAGTTAATTGAATTAATTATTAATTAATGTGAAATTAATATAATGGCAAAATAAATGACAATTTGTCAGCTGTCAGTTGAACTGCTCTGATTTGGTTTGGTTTGGTGCGTCGGGAACGGTTTTACACACTTTTTTGCATTATTTATCAACTTTAACTCCCATTGAATTGTAGAACCTTAGTACACGAGTTTTTGCTTTCCATTTTAACTTTTATTGTGTGGGTGTGGCGCAAGAGTTTATATAGTCTACTCGCGTGCATGTATATATATATGTATGTGTACACTGCATTGCATTGCATTGAACTGATATTTTTGTTTATGTTGTGGTGCTTGACTATTTGTTTTATGCCCACAAAAGCCACAAATGAATTGAATTTTATTAATTAATTCAATTCACTTATTCGTTTGCTGCACTCGCATAATGAACGCCCACATATAATTTATGCAAAGCCATGCGTTTGGCCATTAAATATATATACATGCGTATGTGTGTGTGTTTGTGATTGCTGCAGCGTATTCTCTTTTTTTAATCAACGAACTGTATAGTTATTAAATCTTCGGTGCTGTTTTCTTATTATGAATTCATAAGACAAACTGTCTTCTTAAAAAGACTCAAAAATTTTGGTTTCACTTTGAGCTAAAGAAACGAAACTTCTAAAATAAAATTAAAACAGCAATAAAAATTAAATACAAAGTACTTAACATCGTGGCAATTCGTAGTCATACATGTGAGTATGGACATAAGTATGTATTCATTCAAGTATGTCTGTAAATACTATATCATTACATAACCATCATATATTGGTTTTGGCTGTAATGTTATTTGTTAAATTATTCACATAATATTGAAATGAGCTATGTGGAAAAACTTAATAGTACATATATAGTATAGTCAATATTAAAAAAGTTTATTAAGTTTTTATGGCGCAAAAAGTGCAACAGTCATAAAAAATGGAATTTTTAATCAGCTGCCACTTCCGATTTCCGTTTCCGGTCACTTTGTCGCTTTGTGATTTGTCATTTGAGCCCAGCACAAGCTCTGCTTGCCTGCTGTCATCAGTGAATTTTACTGTAATTGTAGTTGTCATTGCTGATTGGTCAGCTATGACTTAAAAAACTTAAATTAAAAAAAAAAAAATTAAAAAACTATATATTTTTTTTAATAACTCGTAGTCTGTTATTTAGTTGTTTTTATTGCGTGAATGCTTAATTGGCAAATAAGTTTAAATATACAAATTAAGTAGATTGTGTCAATTATATGGTATTATATCATGCGCTTAAGTTCAAATTATAAATTCCATAGCCTTAATCCGTAATTTATTAGCAAAAATCAACAATAAAAATATAAAACTCAATTGAAAACCTAAAAATCAATTTTTTTTACAGACACACAAAAGTAGAGTAAATTAAAAACAGTAAATTAGATACCAGTATAACACACCATTATTTTTCCTGTTTCCTGTTTTGTTGTTGTGGTTGAAAAACACTTACTTTTAAATACCAGGTAAAGTGATATATGGGATTTTCGTATATGTATTAATTAAAATTCTTTTTCCACAATCGCAGCAGGGAAGATACTGGAAAATATTTGTTTTAGGTATATGGAGCCTATGGAAGTTTTTACGCGATTTTACCCATTGTTGGCACAGAGGCATACTGTCATCAAAAAAATAGTCTCCCCGATTTTCCATACTAGACCTTACAGATTGACCGATATATTCGGTAAAAAATCAGCTATCAATCAGGGTCCACATATTTGATGTCTGGGTCCCTGAATAATTATAATCCGATTTCAACAATTATTGGGTGTAAAATGTAACACCTTGGGGCTACTATTTGTGCAGAGGTTAACTCTGTTAATTTCATTGGTGCTTGAGTTTTATACTAACGGGTTCTGCAATAGAAGCGCTACAAAAGTTAATAATAATTAAATTCCGATAGGGACAGTAAACGACGTCATATTTTTTCCCGTTCTTTTGACATTTCTCTTTGGTAAGGTTTGTCATTTCACCACGGGAAGAAAATTTACTACCGAAATTCGGAGTCAATGGCTTCAACTTTAAGAGGGCTACGTCCAAATTATGGTCGTCATAATTGTCCTGTCAGATCTAAAATTGAGCGTCTAGTAGAAAAATTTGATTACACAGGCACAATACGAAATGTTCTCGCGCCCGTGAGACAAAGAATTGTATGGCTTCGTCAATAAGCAAAATATGCATTATTGGTCAGGCAGCAATCCACACGTACTCCATCCCGAAAAAAATACGGTTTGCTGCGGTTTATATTCCAGCGGCGTCATTGGACCGTACTTCTTCCGTGATGATCAAGACCGGCACCTGGATAACCTAATATTTTTGGCCCGAATTGGATGATATGAACTTGGAGAATATGTGGTTCTAACAGAGCAGCGCCATATAATTGTTTTACTGAAAACCAAGTTTGGTGAACATGTTATGTCACGAAACGGTCTAGTCAATTGACGCCGTCTATGGTCTATGCCAACAAGCCAGCGACGATTGCTGAATTTCGTACGTATATCGAACGTAATCGGCCGATTTATGCTTGAAAACCGTCGAAAATATGTAGCTATTTAGCCATTTAGAGCCTCGCCCACTTTTGAATATTCTGCAGCACACAGGTGTCCCTCCAATTGTGATCTCTGTACCAAATTATCGTTTTATGCTTTTATCGTAGCAATGGACCGATTACGCCTATCTGCAATAATAACTTTCTGTGGGCTCTGATATATTTATTTATCCCTATATCTATTTCGATCATTGTATTGTAGCAGCATGTCGCAAGATTATAGAAAAATCAATGACTTAAATACTTAAAACATGGTTCGACATTAAAAGCGATTTTTGGTAATTAGCAGAATATTGTCATTGTTAAATGGACGATACACAATCGAAGCTATTTTTCAGAGTACTTGATCAAACCACAAAGAGATATCTCTCTTTAAATCGTCTGTTTCCATTGCGAACCCAAAGTTTTGCCGTAAAGAAAATAACGTGTGTGAGTGTGTACGTCTAACAAATTCGTCCTTATGTCATCTCGAATGCGACATGTGTATCCAATACATTTGTGCGCAATTTGCCAAATCGCCAAGTAAACAGCCAACATTGTGTAGATGTTATCGCACAATAAAAGAGACATCACCAAAAAGATGTCGGAATTTTTTCTGCACACACATCCCCATATATAGTATACATATGTCTACTGTTTATGTGCGCAAATATTTTGACAACTTCCAAGTTAATCGTTACAAAGTTGAGCAAACAAAAACAAATAGCCAACGAAACGCTTGCTGATGTAAACAGACACAAAAACACTAATTCAAATACAAATACAGACACAATCCTAAATAGATAGAAATCGGGTCAATTGGCACGCGTTCGTTGCGCTTCACTTGCTTTCGTTACGTTCGTTCTGTTGCTCGGTTGTTAGGTCCATTCGATTGCACCTTGTGTCACCTTTATGTCACCAACGCAGGCGTCCCATTGACCTGTTGTAACTTTGTTACGTCTGACAGAAAGCAAACAATTTGATTTGAAGTTCAATTTGTAAATTGACTGTTCTGCTTGTACTACCATTCGCCTCGATTATATCGCATCTACACACACACAGTAAAATAAAAAAATAAAACAAAAAAGTTATTTGTGGGCGGTGTGTTTGTTTGAGCCTTAAGAAAATATTAAAAAAAATAAGGAAGTAAGATGCGTGCTTGTGGGTCCGAGAAGGTAAACGCCTTCATAATCAGAACAATAAACATTTGCCCAAACCAATTGCTGTGTGCTAGAAAATAGAGCAAATCGCGTTCTCAAACTTTAAACATTGAGAAAAGAATCTATTAGCAAACCATGCTGAAAAAAGGCTTCCTTTATTGTAATCTGTCTTGGTTTAGGAAAACTAATAAATAAATGCACTCAGCTGAAAAATCTTTATTAAATTCTAATACAAATTTAAGAAATTTGATTTTAAGTAATACCATATTCCGTCAACATATTATATAAACATATAATTTATAAAATTCAAGCTTAACCAAAATTATAACAAAATTAATTTGCTGCGGTTTTTTGAGAACTCCTTAAATATTCTTTCATGTACTGATTCATTTATTTATTATAGATAAACAGCATATGTGTCATAGATATTTGAGAACTTAAAAGGTATCCTTTTCAGCACAAAACCCGATATAAATAAATAAGCGTAACTAATCAAACATGCGAGCCATTTTAGCCATTAAAAAGCTTGTAGTTAACGAGCTTGAGCATATACATATACATATATATATGTATATATATATATATATAACAAAACAAGTAAGGTAGAAAAAGTTCGGGTGCAACGGAACATTTTATATTCTTGCAACTTGCAGGAATCAAAGCCAGAGAAATACCTTAAGGTGTAAAACGTCAATCAGAGGATAGGAATTCAAGCAATTTTTATATAAAAAAACATGTTTAAACTATATACAATATAAATCATAAACTGACTGATATATTCGACATAAAGTTTGTTAGACAAACGAAAATCATTATATGTTGCATATGATAGTTAGATTAGTCTCGACCACATTTTATCTATTTTTGCCAATACCACATACTACTAAAATGTTCCCTCGGTTTCATAAAATATCTCACATACAATCACTAATCACATGGAGTAAAGTCAGTCGGATGTTCGAAAATCCTGATATCAGTTATACGGGGGTTGGGTCAAGTTTTCCCTCAATTTTATCTATTTTAGGCACAAAAATACAATGTTATGAGTAGAACACACTCCCTCATTTTCATTGAAATAACTCATACATGTATGTTGGCCGAAATATGCGGTATTAAGTTCCCGAAAGTTCGAAAATCTTTATAATAGGAGATCTTAGGAAAGTACTGAAGCGATTCAACCCATTTGTGATACACAGAGATGTTATTATTGTATTCGGTATTCGATTCCTAGCTTGCACAATTTATGTTGTATCGTATTTATGTTATATTGTAAATAAGTGTTTAGTTATGACACTTTTTTGGTTAATAGCGTTTTGTGGGCGTGGCAGAGGTCCAATTACGCTCATTTAAGAACTCCTACTTCTTGCCAAGGAACGTGCGTACCAAAGTTTCGTCTCCTCATTCTGATATATGCAACCTCATATATATTTCGACTACTTTTAGGTGATACTCGTACGTACACCCGTTAGGTGAACAAAACTATTATACTCTGTAGCGACACATTGCAGGAGCAAAATGAAAAAAGGTATGGCTGTACTCTTAAATAGAGCCGCGAAAGCTCTGGATAACGTCTATAGATCATTTATTGATAAAAGAAGTTTCAGTTCAACGGATTAAAGCCAATAGTATTAAATCCATATTTTTTGAAGCTTCAAAAGGCATGTGTTCACATTAAATAGCTGTCGGACGATCTGTTTGGAGGCAGTTAGTTGTGCCGCCACTTCTAGCTCAATTTCCGCTGGTTGCGTCAGTTTGTTGATGGTAGGTCCTCTTTTTACTTTTGCGCTGAAATTTTCATGCTCTCAATGAAACTACTTATCTGATAAGCTTTTTGTGGGCAGCCATTTAAGGTTTGGTACCTGAAAAGTTTTAAGTATTTTGTATCTGGTTTGTGGTAAAGCAGGAAATTCACAGAGAGAGTAAAAAACGGTGTCCTTGTTCTCTTTTAGCTTGCAGCTGGGGCAAATATTGTTAAAGAGCAGACCCATTTGTAGCAAATATTCTCCAAATTGTCTCTTCTTTATTCAAGAGGACACCACAAACTATAACTGTACCATATACAGGGGGTGTCCTCACTCGGAAGTGGCTATTGAAGTCTAACCTTTTGAGAAAATAGTCTGATTTACTTAAATTTAGCTTGTTCCGGAAGGCGCTTTGTTCATAATCTTTTCTGTGACAATCTTCTAAATCCTTTATTCGTAATGCAGAACTTGCCGCTACTTTCCGATTAAAGACGTCTATGGGCAGCTGATGCAGGAGTATATTGAGCGTATCAATCGGACATGAATTAATAACTCTGGTCCCGCCTGCAAATGCTGCTCTCCGTACTCCATTTAGTCTATAGTATTTATTTACTGCTGGCCACTAAACCAAAGCATCGTATGTCAGATTTGGTCTATTGACGGCCTTATACATCCACATAACTAAAATATATTTGGTTTGAGTTGAGTTCCTGCTAAGTATTATATTCTTCCTTTTTCAATGTTAATATTCCAATTCAGTTTGGTATTGATTTCAACCCCCAGGTATTTAGCCGTGGGATAAAAAGGAATTATTGTACCGCCGACTGAGTAAAGATTAAATTCGGTTTTTTTGGGTTTATTCGTAAAAAGTTCAGTTCCGTTTTACTAAAGTTAACACTAGCCCATTGTTAGCTGCCTACAGGTGTCAGCTTCGCAGAACTCTTTTCATGATTGAGGAAAGAAATATCCCTGAAACCATCAACACTACGTCGTCTACATATGCTACTGCTTTCACCCTTTCTTCATTGAGTTGAAGTACATAGTATTCTATTTAACGCCATTACCACTTCGTGGGGAAAGGACGCCTCCGTGAGGAGTACCTCTGCTTACGTCGGTTGTTTGTGTCGCTGATTCATTAGATGCTATAATCATTATGGTAGATATAGTACTTGACAATAATATTTATCAGTCTCCAATTTTGGGACAAAGGCGAGAGATATCTTCATATTAATTAAAGAAATATATAAAAACAAGAAAATACGACGAAATAGCTGTTACAACAGCTGAACCTATACTTAATTTCAGAAAACACATGTCGATAGCCTAAGATATCTCATTTACAAATAAACTGAAACCTATAATTGTATTAAGAAATCTTGGATGAACACAATGTCGCTACAACCTTGAATATTTCCTGAGCTAATATCGCTATAATTACTTATCATCATTCGTTGATGTGATTTCTCAAAACTTATTTTTGCTTCCATATTCGAAAATAAAATAATGGTTAATTATGAAAATTGCTGAGAAAGCATGGCTATCAAAATTCTCAAACATTTTAATACCGCTAATGTTTTTCCACTTTGTCTCTCTGATTCCATGTTTTGAACTTGACTTTGCAAGATTATTATTTAAAATGTTCTTACATTTGCCTCTTGTACACAAATATTTCAAATAACTCTCAAAAGCTTTACTAATAAATTTAATGTAATCATACCGACGTCATTTAATGAACGGTGATATTTGATGGAGCTTATTATGCAAACACTAAATGATGTTGGATTATTCTGCATATTAAATCCCGATTATTTCAATTTCATTACTACTTGCTTTAAGAGGTATTAGTTTATTAATGAATATACCAGAATACATATGTACATACTCGTACGTACTAATAAGCGCACATGCGCTTAAAACTGTAGTGTTGGAATGTCTCTAAGCATTTGCTACGGATTTATGTGGAATTAATCATAACCAATTAATTAAGAATATGCCTAAATAGTAGTTAGATACAAAGGCCAAGTAATTGACTGAAATATGGGATTGAAAAAGAGGAAAAAGATGATATTTGGAGTGTGTTACAACATACTCTAGAGAGTAACTAATTACTAGGTATATTTCAACAATGGTAGATTAAAAAGTATTGATAAATTGCTATACACTGAACAGGGTATATTAAGTTTGCCATGAAGTTTGTAAAGCCTAGAAGCAAACGTCCGTTATGAGCTGATTCGATTTAGCCATATCCACATTTTCGTCTGTATATATGCGAACTAGTCTCTCAGTTTTTGAGTTGTTGATCTGAAATTTTCGACACGTCCTTTTCTCCAAAAGTAGCTGCTCATTTGTCGGAACCGCAAATATGGGACCAATATATAATATTGAACAGAACAACGTTTAGCTGCCATACAAACTAAACGATCGGAATCAAGTTCTTGCATGGAAAATTTCGTATTTGAAAAAGTATCGTCACGAACTTTAGCAGAGACTGTTATTTAATGTAATCCGAGAATATCTGAAAGCAGTGTTGATATCGGACCACAACAACGTATAACTGCCATACAAACCGACCGAACAAAATCTAGTTCTTGTATAGAAACTATTTTATTCGTGAAGGTTATTCTAAGCTTCGTTGTAACAAAAGTTAATATTTTTATCTTTTTTTAACGTGGCGGGTTCCAATCTCAGTGCACAACCATGGGGAGTGTTGGTTCGCCTTCTCACTTTAGCTCGCCTTCAAACGGATGTTCTTTGGCTACCCAGAGGATACTTGCTGTCAGACCGGAAGTCGTGAGCTGCTTGAGCCATATGTAAAAGAATCGTTTCTAGTCACTACCAAGTGAATGTCACGCAGAGAACTTTCCTCACTTGCGTGAACTTCTACACATAACTCTATGATTTTTCTTCTTTTAGATGATTTTGTAATCTTCACTTTTTGTCTCAGCTAATTTTATAGTAAACTTACCGTTTCGCTGAAAATCGGAAATTTTCCTTTACCTTTGACTTCGAGTAATTTATCTAACATAACGAATGATGTGAAGTTCTAGTATGATATTCCAATCAAGTTTTGAACATATGTACGTTCTTTCATCTTTTTGTTAATTTATGCACCTTCACTGTCATTTTCTGTCTAATTTGATCATTTTGTGCAATTGTAAAGCAATTTATAAAGAAATAAAATACATATGTATGTATATTCGTGTGTAATATTTATGTAATTTCAATATACCAAATTATAATCCATTTTCTCACCAGCACCTCAAAATATTGAACACTTCTTCACGTGGTGTGATTGCTAGTAATTTTCACTCGCCGCTGCGGCGAGCTGAGTGTCGATTATTGGCATTGCTAGTGCGAAATGTAATAATAACTTACATAACAACAACAACAGCAGCTGCAAAATTGAGTTAGACATTAATAATAATTAGGAGAGCACAGCAAGCCGAGTTCGCTTCACTCAAAAGTCTCGTTGCTGTAACCAGACTGTATGTAACAACAACAACAAGTAAATGGTTACATTTCAATGCCCGCATACCAGGGTATTACTTTGTTTACTATACTGTTATGCTATACCATTGACATATGTATGTATCTACACACTAACTGGGTGCCTAATTGAAGTGCGTATACGCAGTGCGGTAATTTCATTATTGGCAGCGTCAATTGCGCCAGCCTAATAACAAAGCTTCGAGCAGCAGCAGAGATAAAGCGCCAGCATGATGGCGTACCAATGAATACGTACATATACATGCACACGACAGACATAAAGTAAAATATTATAGTTGTATAGGGACAAGGTGGCCGTGATGCTATAAGCTTAGCGTTGCATTGGGCGGCTAAATCTTGTACAGCTGCCAACGCCAGTAGTCATTCAGTTCCGACTACAACAAGAATAAACTAAACAGCGCCACCAAACATTGAATGCTTGTTATATGTGCGTGTATGTATGTGTTATTTGCACATAATTCCTAGCTTTAGGTACATATGTTAGCGGTTTTTGTCTGAAGTGTACATTGAGGTCAATCTAAACACTGACTGGTGTTGTAACTGACTGCCTGTCTAAGAAACGCTGTTCCAGCTGCTAAGCCGCAACTAAGCGCTATGTATGTACCATACTTGTGCTTGTACATATTGGCCCATAAATACACTTCCGAGGCTATTACTTTATGAGAGTGGCGGCTTTCTAGAGGCATCAAACCGACACAGGTTGCTTAGTTTAGCGCTGAGCATTAGTAGTTGAGATATCCTGAGCCTGTACATGTGCGGCTATTTGCTGTTTCGTCTTACTCGCTGTTGTGTTTCTGATTTGTGCTGGGTTTTTGTTGTTGTATCTGTTGTTGCTAATTTTCTCGCCTATATACTATATTGTTGACGTTGCGGAACGGGAAGTCAGAAATTATTATGGCTTTAATTAGTTGTTTTATGATGTGGAAAATTATGAGATTTATTGCGTTTTACGAGCTGCCTTCTCCTTGCCGCTTCTGTTTGTTTTATGCGCTCTTCTACACCACATTATATTTCTATTTGGGAATATACAAATAAGTATATTTTTGCACGCGGAACTCGAACGAAACGACGTAATTTGTCATTTACTGTTATCTTATAATCACCGATGATATGTCCACGCTGTTCACTGCCACTTCTTTTTCATTTGATTTTAATGAGATTCTGAAAATTACATGAATAGCACAGGAGCCATTCCTTTTCCAGTCCTCCGGGAATTGCGTGCTAATTAGTATTTCGTGTGTAAAAAGCCATTTCTAGTGAACTTTGATATGAGCTTTCCGTAAACCAATAAGAAATAGTATGTAATAGCTAGTCTTAATACTTGTAGGGATTTGGTGAAATAGTTGGAAGCGATATTTGAATTTTCCTTTCTGATAATGAAAAATTGTAAGACGGGGGAGGACCTCTCCGTTACAATTAAGCGCTCATACTTGGAGATACTTCCTTAGAGCTGTCCAAGGACCTATTTTTCTTAGTATCAAGCAAAAAAATCGTTTTTTTTTTCAACCACCCTAATGTACATATATGTAATAAATTGAATAGGCTGCCACATCTCTTTTTAAGACATTTCTGTCTCGCGTCAGCGGTCCGCTGAAGCGCAACAAATGTCGTTTGTGGCAACTGTCACTTCCCGCATGGCAGCCACTTTTTGTGCCACGATCTGTATGCCACACGATTTTCCTTTATTTTCTGATTAATGAAAAGTGCATTAGCATGCATCAAGAGGATAAATATATAAAGGGCAATGAAGCAATAACGCGATACACGCTGTGTGTGTGTGGCTGTGTGCGTGCGAGTGTATTTGCGAATGAATGCTTCAATGAATAGAGCGACTCTGAGAGGAGTTAAAAAAAGCGCATCGGCGCGGTAGAAAACAAATTTTTTAATTGCTGTGCAAACGAAAGAAAGCAAAGAAGAAAGCGTATAAACAAAATGATGAATGAGCGGTTGAATGGAGAAACTGCTGAAAGAGGTAATTGAAAAGATAGCCGAAGAAAGCACACACACGCGCACGCTCTTCTTTATTACTGAAACAAGCTTACGATTACTTTATATTCATTTGCTTTATACTCAATGGAATAATAAAAAAAGTATGTGTGAACCAATTTGAATAGCTTTGTATGCTTGTATAAACAAAGCGAATGCTTTCAAGGCATGACGCGATAGCTTAATTTGCACACGGCGTGCTGATAAAAAGGTGTTCGCTGTATTCATTTCAAAGTTTTAATTTTAAATAAAAAGGGTCGATACGTTTTTTATTCAAATTATAATATTTAAAACAAATTATGTTTAGGGGGCATACCTAGTGTGCCTAGACAGCCTAAAGAAGAAGATTTTCGGGTTCCACGCGATCACCGATGGAGTCAAAAACGGTACGCCACTCCTGCAGTCTTACTGGCTTTCTCTATCAGGCTTATACCCCAAAAAAATCAAAACACGCCAAATACAGCATTGTTTCCGGAAGGTCTTCGGAAAAGTGGTGCCTCCAACACACATTTTTATAAAAAAATGGTAAACTTTGGTGAAGATTTCTCGACATTCTTTTGTTAAAGACTTTCAAAATTATATCTCGAAGACCTGTGTAAAATATCATTAACATCGCTTGAGTAGTTAGGGAGAAATCTTGACAACCGACTTTAACATCAAAGTTTCGAGATAAAGATACTATATAAGTAGTTGATCTCAATAATAATAATACTCAACACTCCAACACTCCAACACTCCAACACTGAAACGCCCGACAAAATTGTATCGCATTCAGATCAAGAATGTTCATCAAACAGAATAAACTCAACATCACTATTCCTGAAAGAAATCATTTCAGCAATGAACGGTATAAAAAACAACAAGTCTACAGGATGTGATCGAATCCATGTTGAAACTCTGAAACACAGTTGTGATTCAAATTTTAACTTCCATTTCAGTAGGGAAAAGATCGCTGAGAGATCCTGGCCGTTCTTCCAGAGGAAGGCGGTACTTTTCAATGCAAAAACTATCGCGGAATATATTTCTATCAATTACGTCCTAGCAGGTGGCACAATAAGCACAATAAGCTGGATATAATATCTCCTGGTAAGCCGTCATACTGTCCCAGTGATAGAAAAAAATACCAAACTTAACAAGATTTTGTTGTAGTCAAAAATATAGATAGATAACATCACATAATACTAACTGGTTGAAGTATAGAAAATATATCAGCGGCCACATCAATATTGATTGCAAAATAAATCCAGGCAGAGATATTGATAAAACAAGTAAGGAAGGGCTAAGTTCGGGTGTCACCGAACATTTTATACTCTCGCATGGTAAAGTGATAATCGAGATTTCATTATCCGTCATTTACATATTTTTCAAATACCGTATTTGTGTAAAGTTTTATTCCGCTATCATCATTGGTTCCTAATGTTTATACTCGTATTATACAAAGAAGGCATCAGATGGAATTCAAAATAGCTTTATATTGGAAGAAGGCGTGGTTGTGAACCGATTTCAGCCATATTTCGTACATGTCATCAGGGTGTTAAGAAAACATTATATACCGAATTTCATTGAAATCGGTCTAGTAGCTCCTGAGATATGGTTCTTAGTCCATAAGTGGGCGGCGCCACGCCCATTTTCAATTTTTAAAAAGCCTGGGGCAGCTTCCTTCTGCCACTTCTTCCGTAAAATTTAGTGTTTCTGACGTTTTTTGTTAGTCGGTTAACGCACTTTTAGTGATTTTGAACATAACCTTTGTATGGGAGGTGGGCGTGGTTATTATCCGATTTCTTCCATTTCTGAACTGTATATGGAAATACCTGAAGAAAACGACTCTGTAGAGTTTGGTTGACATAGCTATAATAGTTTCCGAGATATGTACAAAAACTTAGTAGGGGCGGGGCCACGCCCACTTTTCCAAAAAAATTACTTCCAAATATGTCCCTCCCTAATGCGATCCTTTGTGCCAAATTTCACTTTAATATCTTTATTTATGGCTTAGTTATGACACTTTATAGGTTTTCGGTTTCCGCCATTTTGTGGGCGTGGGAGTGGGCCTATCTTCGAACTTAACCTTCTTATGGAGCCAAGGAATACGTGTACCAAGTTTCATCAAGATATCTAAATTTTTACTCAAGCTACAGCTTGCACGGACGGACGGACGGACAGACGGACGGACGGACAGACAGACATCCGATTTCGACTCTACTCGTCGCCCGGATCACTTTGGTATATATAACCCTATATCTGACTCTTTTAGTTTTAGGACTTACAAACAACCGTTATGTGAACAAAACTATAATACTCTCGTTAGCAACATTGTTGCGAGAGTATAAATATATGAGAATTTAATGATGTAATAACTAATGCAGCTGTATTGGCGACACCAAAAAGAAATAATAAACCAGTGGGTTTTAGAAAAATCACCAATAATGAAATAGAAAAACTTGTAAATGAGAAAAGGCAAGCTAGACGTGAATGGCAGTTAACTCGCTTCCCTTCAACTATTTATACTCCCTTTAAAAAGCCCAAAAGTCTTTCAAGCCACCAGTAGATTCCAACATGCGCCTAAGACAGCTAAATGATAATTGGGTACGTAGTGATGAGGAAAAGGCAAATTGCTTTGCAAATCACCTAGAAAAGGTATTTCAACCCAATTGCCCAAAGAACAACTTTAAGTTGCCAACCTTGCCCAATATCGCTAATGAGTCGCTTATGTCTATTAGGACTACTACTTCTGAAGTTACTAGAATCATAACAGAGCTAAATCCGAAAAAAACATCAGGATACGATAATATTACTCCAAAAATGATAATTGAGTTACCAAATAATGCTATAAAAGTGCTCTCCTTCCCTTCCTTCTTTAATGCAATTCTTGGTTTCGAATACTATCCAATTTCGTGGAAAAACTCGCAGATCATCATGTTAGATAAACCTGGTAAAGACCTAACACAGCCGTCTTCCTACAGACTAATAAGTCGCTTACCCTGTATTTCTAAAATATTTGGAAAAGTGTTACTATCAAGGACGACTCCTTTCCTCCGCGAAAATAATATGATACCATTATAGTTTTTGTGCTCAACATGACACTGTAGAGCAAGTAAATAGAATTACGAACGAAATCAGGAAAGCATTTGAGCAGAGAGAGTACTGTTCAGCTATTTTTCTAGATGGAGCTTAGGCGTTCGATAAGGTGTGGCACGAAGGCCTTTCATGGAAAATCAAAAACGTTTTACCTTACGAATTACATAAAACAATAAAAAACGATTTTTTGAAGCCATGAAACCCTGTAGGGAAATTTGAAAAGTCTTCTTGGGTAAAACTGTTGAAAGATAAACTGATTGCTACAATTTAGAAGAATGTAACTCAAAAACTATTTGAGATATTTAATTAAAATTTAGATATGTTATTTTCAATGGTATAACCTATTTTAATAAGATTAAGATTTTAATATTTCACACCAGGTGTCTCCCTTAAAACACAAACACTTAAATAACACATGGAAACACTTTTTTCTAGTTTGATCTAACCCACTGAAAATAATTAAGAATTACCACAGAATGCTGTTTACTGGTTCCTTCCTGTTTCCATGCCCTTCAACTTGTCTCAATTATTTCGAAACAAAGATTCAACGTAAAGGAATTTGAGGTCGAAGAAGGGAAAATCAAAACAAAGAAAAAAGTGACCCTAATTACAAATGATTTATTGAAATGTCAACAAAGCAATTGTGCAAAACAATGGGTGACAATGAAGTGACGAACTTAAAAGTTAAAGCAGAGAAAAATAAACCCTGGCGTGTTAAAAAAATGCTAAGTAAGGGAGCTTTAGAAATTAACAAAGAATGGGAGATTCGTAAAAAATTAATTTCATATTTGTACATAATTCTACGAATTAACATCTGGGATTCTTTGCTGAGACGAAATAAAATCGAATCATTTCTGAAGCGAATGGTAGAAGCAGCTGAAAAAGGGATCAAATACGACAATAATGTGCGAAAAAGATCATGGAACAAGCGTGGTGATGCTCAACTAATGGTCGGAAAGCCAGGATTTTTGTCTCGAAATGTTATGCTGAGTGTTTGGTGGGATTCGAAAAGAATCATCCACTATGAGCTGCTTCAGCCTGGTTAAACGGTTGATTCTACAGATACTACATATGTACATAGTCAACAACTGGTGAGATTGAACCAAGCAATCGAAAAAACGGTCAGAACTGATCAACAGAAAGGCCTTGGTTTTCCATCATTTTTGATGACTCGGCAAAAACTGGGACAGGTTGCCTGGGAAATTTTGATGCATCCACCATATATCCCTGACCGTGCACCATCGGACTACCATTTGTTTCAGTCAATTCAGAACTTTTTTAATGGAGTAAAGTTGGCTTCAAGAAAAGCCTGTGAAAATTACTTGTCGTAGTTTTTCGCCGAGAAACTAGAAAAGTTTTACCTTGATGGAATAATGTCTCTAGCGGAAAATGTCAAAAAGAGGTCGACCAAAATGGTACATTTTTTCGACTACCCAATATATGTTGCACATTCCATCCTACATATGATCAACTCACATATTTCGAACCACAAATACTCCCACATTTATATATGTAAAAGGTCTTTAAAAAGTGATGGTGATAACAATAAAACCGCAGTACATAAATCGCGGTACACTTTGAGCTTCGTCTGCATTTTGAATATTATATGTCGTAATTTCGAATGGAGAACATTCGTAAGAAATGAATTTCCTTGCGCCATTCGATTGATTGTTTTGAGAAGCAAATAAAATCTGCGCAGTAAAGTATACGTCAGTTATTTTCAATCAAGTGTGCCGAAATTGATAACCTGAAATCGTGACTGCTTTTTACAACTTTACATATTCTTTTGTGCTCTTAACTCCAATATGATGAATGTTACCCATAAATTTTAACACCTTCTTAGACGACGTGCAGGTCCCCCTCGTATTTTCAGCAGCAAGCAATACAAAATACAAAAAGAATTGGCACTTCTTTTGTGGGTGGTTGTAAATATGAGAGACCTTTCAGCACACCTTAACAGAGTGGGATAAAAAATAATTGCGAAAAAAGACAAAGAGCAAACAAAAAATGTATGTGTATGCAAACACCTCACACAACACAAATGGGCGAAACGCCTTTCTCATAGGCGGCGCTTGTCACGGCGTAACTTAATGTGATTTTATTTATTTTTATAAATTATGGCTTAAGCCGGTTTGGCCACGCGCCTGCCAAACGAAAGTTAAAAGCGGCAACAATAATAAGTTTTGTTTACAACACTTAAGTCAGTTTTTTGCGCGACTAAATGGAGATGCTGGAGCGAAAAATACAGCGATGTAATAAAGCATAAATAAAAAGCTAAGAACAAAGCGACCGAAGACAGGCCAGCGAAAGCCAGAAAAATCGGGCAAAACCGCACACCACGCTTACAGTGCTATCCAATGTCAGCGCCTGTAAAAATCCACGCGCAATGACAAAAAGGAGTGAGAGTTTAACAACAATAAAACAGAGCCCCCCGCCAGCTAACAGAGATATTTATGACTGTGTGTTATACGCGCGTGTAGGAAGGAAATTTTAAAGCCTCTAAATGTGTTGAATTCAAACTGAAAATCAGGCTAAAAAATAAAAAACCGGAAACGAATTGGCTTAGTGTTTATTATGAATTCTAAATTTGCAATGACTTGGAAGAAGGCTCGAAACTTTCTAAATTTATTATATACAAATTATTATTATTATTAGATATTTATTATAATTTAGAACAAATGTGAAAAAACTCTAGAAACCAGGGCTTTCGGTGCAAAAATGTTAAATAACTTTCAAGTTGAATCTTTTTTTTAAGAATTTTTCTCGCTTTTCACTCTTCAGTTCAACTCGGTCAGCTATTTGCTATAGCTATACGATTTAAACAATAAATACAGATATTGTAGCGTTGGCTTGAACAATAATACCGAATTTCATGAAGATATCTTGCAAAGTAAAAAAGTTTTTCAAACGAAAATTTGATTTGAATAGGTCAGTTTGTATGACATCTAGATGCTATAGTGATACGAGCTGAACAATTTTTTCGGACATCGCACCATTGTTTTGCATAATAAAGGGTTTTTTGGAAAGTAATAGGGCTGAGTCGATTTAAAAAAATTTATTGTATCAATCGTTTTCTTTAAAAACCTAGGCTCTTTCTGCGTCGATGCAGCGCTGCCAGGGCAATTTCCAAGCATTGAAGGCGTCGGGGAAGGTATTCTCCGGAATAGCCTTGAGAGCCGAGGTGCATGCTGCTTGAATCCTCTCTGTCTTCTTAAAATGTTTGCTTTTCATCGACCTTTTCAGGCAAGGAAACAAAACAAGTCCGGGAGAGGCTACATCTGGGCTGCAGTCTTTCGGTGTCGGCTTAAATTTTTTTATATCGAAACGTGAGGAGAAGCTGACTTACAAATACTATTGTTCCTAATTTCTACAGGTCAAGGAAACTCGATCTCAACTATTTAAGGATAATTTACCTATTTGAGAAAATGATATGAACAAAGAGTTCGACTGGAAATTTGCTCTTTCAAATTCGAACACTTGCAAAGTGATTTGGTTGACTTATTAATTGAAAGCTTTCACCTATAACGGCATTTGAAACACAATAACACATGTGAAATTATTTGATGTGCATGGAAGGGAACCCTTTATTATTTATATTACTTGTTAATTTCCCCGTGGGAAATGTAAAAATAAAAAAATAAAAAGCAATGACAGCGTTAACTTTGCTCGTCACTGTTGGCAAAAGCTATCTGAACAATGAAAATAAAATGAATCAACAATAACAAGCAGAAATAGCGCTTGCACATAATGGAGGTGATGGCGATGGTGATGGCCAGTCATGGAACACAAACGCCAGCCAAACGAAATATGTGCGACGATAATCACATCATGTGAGCGTCATAAAATGCAAAGTGAATGAAAAAGCAAAAGGGCAAGCGAAAGTTGCCAACTTGAAATACATGAAATCAAGGCGGCTGTATAAAGAGGGATGTACGAGCATATGTGCATGCATGTATATGGGCTACCCAGTTGCAGCTTGTTGGCGACCACCGGTCCGAGTGCGCATATGAGTAGTGATGGGATTTAAAACTTTTGATGCCCTTCCTTTTTTAAACTGGGGTCACCGCTTATGACCGACCGTTTTTTCCCATTTATTTATTGCTTTATTGTGTTGTTGCTTACGCCTGCCTGGTATGTGTCCTGTCCACTTGCCTTTACGTCGACATGGTGAGCAGGGCGACGTTTCCTACTTGTCAGTTTGTCGCTTGTCTCGCTTTTGTAGCTTTTATTATGAAATACATAAAAATGACCATAACAACAATACAAAGTGTCATGTGAATGATGCGCCGCACAATATGCTACACATATGCCGCACGCCGGCACAACTCGCCAACTCGCAGGCAGTTAAGAGTTAAAGCGCGGAAGTGTGCGGAAATTGACTTTTAAATATGCGCACACACATTTGCGAGCGTTCAGTGAAAAGTTTTCTTTTTATTAAATTTGCTGAGAAAGGCTGACTGACAATGGCCGGTTGGAGTTAACGTGCACTATGTTGCTTTGACGTGCAATTGAAAACCTGACTTGGTCCACGAGATGTTGGCCTGTCGTGCACGTGTTTCGTGCCTTGTTATTGTGACATTTGAGTGATTTATAATTTATAATTTTCAGTACATAATAATATTTTACAAACTACCTTGTTTATCATATGTTGACCAGTCTCTTTTAGTATCAGTTGAATTTATGTATGTATTTAATCACGGAAATTATAATTAGAAAAATTATTGGAAATTGTAAATAAAACGCAAAATATTTTATTTATTTATTTTGTCGCCTTCAAAGTAATCCCCACCAGATGCAATCCACTTATGCCAGTGATTTTTCCAGTCCTCGAAACACTTTTCATAACCACTTTTTGGGATGGCCTTCAACTCCTTCACCGAATCAACTGAAAACGGATTCTAAGGAGCAGCAATTTCAGTTTAAGGAACAATAAAAAATCAGTCTTTGCGTTTTTGGCTTTAAATAATTCGGTGACAATCGTGGCTCGATGCGATGGTGCATTATCATAGCGTAAAATCCATGAATTCTTCCACAATTCCGGCCGTTTTCGACGGATGTTCTCACGCAAATGTCTCAATACGGCCAAAAGAACCTCCTTCCGGAACAAATTGTTGATGCATCAAACCACGAATATCGAAAGAAACAATGAGCATCACCGTCTGAGCGTTCTGAGCGACTTTGGCATGGCTTTTTTTGTTTCGGCTCGTTTTTCTCTCCATTCCGATCATTGTTGCCTTGTTTGCATGTCAAACTCATACACACATGCCTCATCGGCAGTTATGATGGTCTCCATGTAGGATCGGATTTCGCATGATAAAGCATGTCCAAAGATACCTGTTAGCGGTACTCTTATTGAGAAAAATTCAGCTTTATCGGGACGATTCGAGCAAAAACGCTTTACATACCCAAAATATCAACCAAAACCGATACGAACGATATTTTTATCCATTGTAAAAATCGCAACGCACTACGGAGGTCTACCGACTTAAGCAGCTGCTGTAAACAAACTGGTTGATAGATCGCGTTTGTATTTGACATAGTAATTAAGGACAGTCCCACCAACTTAGCAAAGTACATTTTTTTGAAATATTATTTATGTGGGAAGCTCTATTTAATATCAGCCACAAATCGAAATATGTAATTTGATTTTGATCTGTCAGTTTGTATGGCAACCAAATGCTATAGTGCCTCGATTTGGAAAATGTTTTCGGATATTGCAAAATTGCTTTAGGTAATAATACATGCCAAATTACGTGGAAATATCTCGTCAAATGAAAAAGTTTTCCATACAAGCACTTGATTTCAATTGTTCGATTTTTATGGGGGCTATATGCTATAGAAGTCCGATATCGGCAGTTCCGACAAATGTGCAACTCCTTGGAGAAAAAAGTACGTGTGTAAAATTTCCTATCGATATCTCATACATGGTATTAGTCGTTCGTGTATATACAGACATGGTTGACTATTTAGGTCATCACGATCATCATCATCATATACCCTAAACATACATATGTATATATATGTATATAAAACTTGGAATGGATTTTTAGAAATAATAAATTCAGAAATCCTCTAAAAAATGCGATAAAATATCGTCTTTTTTAAAAAAGAATCGATCAATAATTCCCCAGATGTGCTACCTCTTAACTTAAGAATCACTTCTCTACTCTTACACAAATTCAAAATTGATTTTGTTCCAACAAAACTCGCGCAAAGCGTGTGCAGTAATATTGCACAATAAGTCTCCACTAATTCGAAATGAGTGCGCTTGGTTATTTTGTTGTTTTTGTTGTTGTTAAAGCTATTTAACAACAAATTAAGGATAATTTAACAATAATTCTGTTTGTTAAAAGCACAGGGCAACAGAAATGCATAGCATGACCGCCGCGTTAACCGCCGTCTAGAGCAAAATAAAAAATTAATCGCATTGTATATGCCGACAGACCTACATATGTACATATGTATGTATATACATTTTCTGTTCATCATATTTATAAATAATCAACACTTGAATACAAAAACAATAAGGGAAAATGCAGACCCAAGAGCTTAGTTGCTATATACATACGTACAATTACTTAAGCGCAACAATAACATAGGTATGTACATATTTATGCATGTAAATACAAACATATGTACATATATGTATACGAGTATACACACTATGTAGAAGATGTGCATATGCACATAAGTCAGTATATAGCGTTTATTAAGCTTGAACGTTTAACATGAAATGCCATTGGCAATTGCTTTGTAAATAAATTAAACGCATTGGCTGTCAAAGCTCGTGTGCTCTGTGCCGACGTCGTTGTTGACTTTGAGTGCATGTGCACTTGACGCCGT
Organism: Bactrocera tryoni; assembly: GCF_016617805.1. Classification (NCBI taxonomy): domain Eukaryota; kingdom Metazoa; phylum Arthropoda; class Insecta; order Diptera; family Tephritidae; genus Bactrocera; species Bactrocera tryoni. Next base: position 84,992,267 of record NC_052500.1, on the reverse strand, counting down.
CGCTAATGATAAATTAAATAGCGGCGTATGTAGCGCAACCCAGTGACATACTTACATGTATGCCAACAACTTTAAGGTACAACAAATACAGCAAAATGCGGGCGTCTAGCGAAAACAACGAGCGGTGAGCGTAACAAAACAGTAGAGGCTTAGGTATAGGCATATGTAAGTATGTATGTATGTGAATGCTTTGTAATCAGTTCGACACCTATGGCTGGCAGTGTCAAACCTTCGATTGTGTTTTTGACATCAAAACAGATCTGACCTGAGGCTATGAGCAAAAGAAATCATTAAGATGGTCATCGAATATCGAATAAATAAAAATCATATCTATCCACTCATATATGGATGTACAACTATGTTCGAAATAATAGCAGTGACTTTTGGAAATTAGATTAATGTTATTTTTACATTTAAAATATTCTTGTCATTTAAATATTTCCATTTCGTTTTCATTTCATTTCAATTTTTTGTTAAATATTCCAAATTGATTCTTGTAAAAATTATCACACTCATTGTTTTTTGTGCTACAGTGTGTTTTTTTGCTGTGATTTAAAATAATAGGGCAAGGGAAGCAGTTATACATGATTACTGATTCCACAGTTTTTTAGTAAATATGTATATCGCTCTTCTACTCCGAAGAAGAAAGAAAACTCATCAAAAAATTGTTTAAAAAAAATGATTCAGCGCGGAAGTTCTGCCGAAATAGTTGCGAATGCAAGAAAATTGACCAAAAAATTAACGAAAATAGGCTCTTCTGCGATCACAGTTGAGGAAAGTTGTAGTTTTTGCCCGATAAAGGTTCTTTTATTTCTTAAAAAAGCTAAAGATGAGTTAAGTGTTAGTGTTACCTCGTCCAGAATAAGAAAAATGCTGAACCAAGAAAGGAGCCACTACTTCAACCCCGGCATGTGCAGACCTGAGGTCAATTTGTTTAATTGACTTTGGTCAGTGGGAAAAATGGCGCAGCATATTGTAATCAGACAAACCAAAATTGTTTTATTTGGTTACCGAAGTCGCCGAAAGTATGTACGAGTGCCGAAAAATGCTTCACTTGATCCCAGATATATTTCTCCGCCGGTATAATATACAGGTGGAAAAACCAGCGGTACAGGTCCATTATATTAGAAGCTATTGAAGTTGTAGGGAGAGAGATCCCGACCAATACTTAGCCGTTAGGGTGAGTTGTGAAGGAGGTGTGGAGAGCCGTTCCTCTCGGGAAACGTTGGAGCTGCCCAACTTTAATATCCAACAGCCCTCCAACGAAGTACTAATTATTGAGGCTTTATTTTATATTATTACTAGTGGATCCGGTCACGCGTTGCTGTGGTATACATTTTATACTATTATCCATATAAAAAAATATTAAGTGAAAATTACAAATAAAGGCAAAACGTTTTTGTCGGTAAAAGAATCCAAGGGATTGTACTTGAGGTTTATGTTGAATATGTTCATGCATATAAATTTCATTGGTAAAAATATACGAATTTAAAGCTGCTTTCTCAATGTCTGGTTACCAGCCTCTGTCCAGGTAATAGAGTTGCTTAATATAGCGTCCATTTAATAAGGCTTTCGCTGTATGTTTTATTTATGAATGGCTTTTACTATTCTATCTTCTAAGTTAGTTCGAACTGGACACAGTGTGGTAAATTTTGCTAAAATCAGTTCAGTAGTGTGTTTAATATGTACATACTTATGTAGATAAATTATAATTTTTCGTCCGTTTGTATGGAGAAACACTGACTGCTATTGAGTAGACTTACTCATAATCGTATATGATACACGTCGTGCCTCCACGTTTTGTGTTTGTATGCTTCTTCTGACATTTTTGGTTGCTTAATCAGCTTTTCGTAAATATGCATACCTACTCGTATGTAGCATACATATGTAAATCTCTTTTGTTTACCAAGCAGCACGCTATTTTTGTATTTTTTTTGGCTTCTTCCCACTTCAAAGATTTTCTCGCTCAGCTCACTGATTGCCTTGGCTCCTACTTTACGTTGCTGCGCGCCTATTAAATTGGCAAACTGTTTAAAAAGTTTAAAAATTTTGTTTACAAAATTTATTTAAATTTTTAAATGTGGTTGTGAAATGAATATAGAAAGTCCGTCTGTTGTGCTTTTTTCTCGCGTTAACAAAGTAGGGGAAATTATGGAGAAATATTTAAAGGCTTGTTTGTTCATTATCGCTTTTTATATTTTTACACAGCGCCCTTTTCGTTTGATTGTGGGGGAGCCAGCTTATACGTGATATGTATAAGTGTGGTATACACATACATACATATGTATGTGTCGTCGACATTTTGGTTAATGGTACCGAATTTTCGGACTTTACTTATCAGTCACCCAGCAATTAACAGCAGCAAGACTAATTCATCAGCAGTGCGAGCATTTGTGTTAAACACCCTAAAATATGACATCATTCTAACAAAATATATGTATATGTACACACCTACATGCCTGTACATATCTTCACATATTCACTATATTTGTACGTTAGGTTGTATATGTGTTATATTTTACATATTGTATAATTGTGTTTATTTAAAAATTAAGCTGTGTCAAGAGTTTTTAATAAACCAAATTTGCGAATCCTGGTTAGCCAGTTTCCCCCATTTGAATTCTGATAAAATTATTTGTACGATGAAATGTTTATATACGAGCATATGCAAACATATCTAGCCATGAAAAAGAACCCGTTTTATTGTGATATCGGCGCCAATGGGATATCTATTGTACAGAGAATTGAAAATTTGCACGGAAGTCCAGTACAATTTTAAACTATTGGTAGCAGGCCGTCATGATTGGCAGACACAAATAAGTCTACGAACTTACCAACATTCTCACCTAATATTTTATTATACCAGAAAATCAGATGATGTATGTACATTCAATCGTTCTAAATGCATATGTGAATAGTGTATACCTATAATTGTGTTGATCATTTAACACTATCCTTAAGAAAACATTTGAATACTTACTGATTCTAAATTTTTCCACATTTATGTATCTTACCGGTTGGTTCGCTTTTAAGAGCAGTTGTTGTTCATACGAACCTTCTCTTTAACATTTCAATTTTTTCATGTGTTATGCTAAATAGAATTTTTGTTAAAATTTTTACCAACACCTTATCAACCTGTATTCCATTAAACAACATTCTAAAATGTTTGATAAAAATAACAAAAAAAAAAAAACAAGCAAAATCGCTGACGTTGGCTGCACTGAAACTAATACCCTTCATATATGATATTTTAATGGCATAGAAATGTATGAAAAGACCTTTATCTTGATTTGAATCGGTCAAATTATATGACAGCATATGCTATGTGGTTCGATTGCAACAATTTCTACTAATTTTGGGCCAAATTTCGTCAAGACGCCTGTGGAAAGAAAAAAATTATTCCAAACAAGGCTTTGTTTGAGCTTTTTCGACCAGTATGTATGACAACTATACATACGTACATACATATGTAGTATGTCATAGTGATCCGAGCTCACCATTTTCTTTGCAGATTGCAAAATTGCCATAATATCTTTATCTTTATGTATAAAAATTACGTGTCACGTTGTTTGTCCGCGATGGACGCCTAAACTACTGAACCGATTTTGGCAAAATTTAGCACACCATACCCAGTTCGGCCCAAGTTAGAAGATAGGATAATAAAAACAATCCATAAATAAAAAATACGGTGGAAGCCCTGGACATAAAGGCTGGTAACCAGATATTGAAAAAGCAGCCTTATCTTCGTTATTTTTTCAAATGAAATTTATTTGCCTCAAGTACAATCCCTTGGATTCTTATACCGCCAAAAAAGTTTTCGCGTTTATTCGTAAATAATATTTTCACGGTATTGAATAGTTTATTATATGAAAAATATTATAAAATGTAAGCCACAGCAACGCGTGCCAGGATCCACTAGTATGTATGTTCTTTCTAGGGTTTCCAACGTTGCCTTTTGGTTGTTACAAACTTAGTGACAAACTTAATATGCCTTGTTGAGGGTATAATTAATTTGTCGACACACCCAGCTAAATACGGATGGCTACACAATTAGACGTACATTCATACCTACGTAAATTTTATCCGAAAGCTCTTAACTGCAAAGTTACGATAAAATAACACGTACTTGCTGGTTCTGAACGCCTATACAATTGGGTACAAAATACCAACAGGCTTCCTACGAAATCGAGAGTGAATCTATGACACCCTAGTCGCAATAGAAAGCCAAAAAAACACCGAGGCATTTCTGTGCGATCCCAAATGCGTCAAAGGCAATGTTATCGGTGAGTGACTGAGTAAATTTTCAAACAGTCTGAACTCTACAATATGTTCTGGACGCCGTATATCAGTGTCGAAAACTAAAAAAAGCGCACGTCATTGACGTTGTTTGAATTTGAAATGAGATGTTTGAAATTTGGTATCATTTGGGTATCATTTGGTTAATAACTAAGATAAAAACTGTTAAACAGTTGCTAAACAAAAAGTAAACACTTATGACGCTTTGCACGTTGCCTTGCACTGCATTCAAGGTGAAGAACTTTTGGGGAATACAACAACAATAATATACATACGTGTAGCTATGATCGGCTATAGATGAAAGTAGACGAATTCACTTCCAAATTTGTATGCTATGATCTTGTGTCGTGCATTGCTGCGTTGCTGGTACAAAAAGTTTATAATTTTTTGTTATAAACAATTTATAAATTATTATAAGAAACTGTACATTTTTGGTGTTGGAAAGAAATCAGGAATGCCACTTCAATTTTAACTTTTAACGATCACAACAGACGCTAAGAAAGTTACATAAGCTAATCGGAAAGCCAGTTGAAAATTTTGATATATATATATTCATAGTTACCAAACAATCGCTTAATTTTCACACACTGCCGGAGTTCTATTGGAATGATGAAAATGTTTACTAAGCTTTTAAGCAAGCTGTTATTACACACACTCATTTTAACACGCTCTTCTAAGAATATCGAATAATGCAGCTGAATATTAACATTAAAATCAAAAAAATATTAAGATTAAAATTTATAAAAATTAGGCTATACTCTATTCCCCCATGTAAAAAATCTTTGTGTGAATTTAAAAACTCTCGCTGTTGTATCAAAATTTAATTTTCATCGAGTTCATTTGTAGCCCTTTTTTCGCCCGCCTTATCGTGCTTGTCAAGTAAACAGAAAACAAGCAATGCTATTCACAAAAAGAGAAACGAACTTCTCCATTCATACATACATTTTATATACATGTACATACATATACTGTAATTTTTGAACTCAATATCAATTTAAAAACGCAGAGCGACAAGCAGTCAACAGTTGCTGTGCTGCCGCTGCTGGTCGCCGGGTATTTAGTGACCGAATATTATTGATCATTTTAAAAATCGAAAGTGATCCTGAAATGGTGGATGATGTGAATGCCAGAAGGGAGTGAATTAGGTGGAAAGCAACCTCGTGGTTTATTTTATGCGGTTAGTGGTGGTGGTTGGTAACTATGAACAGTATATATGAGAGAGACACTTAGCAGCACCACCTTGATCGCAAACCTTACTTTCAATAAACAGTCGGACAGAAGTTATAGCAGGGGTAGGTAGCCTTCATTTAGCGATCATGCCAACAATTTGCGAGTTGTGGTAGCACTTTTTTAATTTTTGTTCACAGCGTTCGTGCATACGTTTAATTGTGGGCATGTGCGTAACATAAGATTTTGGCTTTCTCAGCACCGCTTGCACTCCGCTTCTGTTTGCCTGCTGCTTATTCAAAGAACGCTATCGATTTTTGCACTGAAAGCGAGAGTGAATTTACTCGATCAACGCAACAACAGCAACGAACAGTTTAGTTAAGCGTAAGTTGAACGCACGCTAAGTGGCACATCGTCCCTGAGCATCGAAGTCAAGATCATTGTGACTATGTGTAGAGAGCATGAATGCAATGGCCGCTTGGAATGCATTTGTACGAGTGATCTCGATTACTGACACTGTCCCGATTTCTGTAAGCGATTCAAGGTTTTCTGATGGTCACTTAAAGGTCACAGCACACAAAGCGTTGGTATCTCAAAAGTCATTCGAAAGCGCGAAAGTGTGTCGATGCTCTTCGCATTGCTTCGCTTTGAGTTATTTAACGAAGGGTGTAAAGCAACCATGTACACTGAGCGACTTGCCAACAACTTAAGGTTTGATTACCGGGTACGCGTGGCTAATGAAAGAAAAATCATGCGAGCAATGTTTCAACCAGGCACTCAGAATTTAGCAGATCATCACTCTGCATTGCCGAAATATTATAGCGGTCGGTGTCGTGAACACATTGTCCACAAGGAATGCAACAACAGCACATAATGTTAGGGAAATATCATGTTAATTGCCCAGAGTTATGTGTAGGTATACACACGCCCTGTAGGAAATGTACTAGCTTGGAACTGGTCTAAACTTGACACTTAAAAGTCATCGCTTTGACGATGACTATTTATTCGGCTATAAAATACCTAATATTTTAAAAAATTTTATATGACCTGAAAACTGTATTTATGAGCGGATAGGGTTATTGTACTATTCATACAATCTCAAAATTATGACATTTTACATTGTAATTGCAATTTAGGTTTGACAGATATTTGGTTCGAATTCCATGCACTCATTTAGCTTAAAGTGTGGTAATAAGCTCTAACCGATACACTGATAATATAGATATTATAAATATAATCGTGTTTTCCTACCTAATTACCAAGAACCCTATGCACACGGTTTTATGTCTATATTCTCACATGGTACGTTGATTCCCTCGTGCCGCAACGGCCTTTCGTTTCTGTCTCAACCATTCTTCTGCTCACACGCACGTTCGTACAGACGCATACACGAACGGTGATCGCGCTGACCTGCTTCTCAGCTGTGAGTGTGGTTCATTGAACCCCCAAACCAACTTTCGGCGATCTCGCTGTAGTTCAGTGTGACATGCTGGTTGTTGTGTGGAGCATATTGTTTTTGTTTCCTGCTATGTGTGAAATGACGGTGCATTGAACTTAAAGTCAACGAACTCTCGAAAAAAGAACAACAAATACTTATGTACAGTTATTAAGGCAGCATTTATGCGTGGGGAAATGGAAGAGGAATAAAGCATATCAGTGAGCAGTGAAATTACATTAGGCTCCAGATAAGATTGCCTGCGCTGAGCAATTTTTTTTAGTGACTTAGTGATCTCACTGTGTGTCGAAAAAATCTGTTGTTATTATAGTTAGGCGACTTGGTTAAAAATATTTATGTATCAAGTTGGGTAAAAAATTAGATATTGCTTATGACATAGTGTTGAATAAACATATCTTATAATACTTTATATATGTATATATTACATATGTATGTATGTATATATCGCCATCTAAAAAGCAAAACAAAGTATTTTCAAAAAAATCGAAATTGCGTTTTTGTTGCCTACGATTCACTACATCATATTACATACAGTTACGGACAATAAAATAGAACCAAAGGTTTTGCTTTGAAACAATGGTATAATTTTTTTGAAAATTTTCATTTAGTTATTTCAAAAGTTACTACATTTCTGCATAATAAAATAGGCAGTAATATGTACTTTTAAAAAAGGGGAAAAGATGGCATTGCCAAGTTTTACAGTTAACTGTACTTGTATATGTACATATGTATGTATGTAGCATAAAATTTTCAGATATAACCATTTTATAACCAATATATAACCACTTTATAACCAAATCTCAAATTTTTTTCCAATATGAGTGGTTTGTACAATATCGTGTTTCCTATAATATATACATACATATACATATGTATAACATAGTAGACATAACATAATTGTGTTATGTTCCGTTGTAGCTTCACTGTACTGATATTCACAGAAGCATTGATAACAGAATTGTTGAAATAAACCACATAACTGGCGGAGTTATACCCAAAGTCAACCTTTTTTTGGTTTCTGTCTACTCGACTTCTGATTGCTTGATGACAGAATAACGGTTTTGATACAAACTAAAGTTCGACTAGTGTTTGTATGTAAATGGGAGTAGTATGCTTTGCGAGGTCAGCTAGAGTTACATTAAAGCTTAAACTAGAAATTATTATACTGTCCACGGCTTTTTAAATATTTATAAAACTGATATGTAAACATTTCTTCCTACAATCGAAATAATTATACATATGTACATACGTAAATATAGTGCACAGCTAGCAAAGCGCTACAAAATATATGAAACCTCACAAAATAGAAATTCTTCCTTTTCTCTAACCCCCCTTCTTCACTAACCTCTTATAAATAAATATTTTTAAATTGTTTATAACAAAAACTTGTAAACTTTTTCTACCAGCAACGCAGCAATGCGCGACCGCTGATGAACGGCATCCTACAATTTACACTTTTAGTTCCCTCCCAAAAAACCTCCAAAATCAACGCCGCGTAAAAAGCTAATGAAAAGAAATTTATATCTTATGGCGTGAAAACACTTTGCCGTACTTTGTTGCTGTACGCATGAAGCACTTCACACAGACATACCGAAAATTTTGTTAGTATTTTGTGGTGAGTTTTTTGGTTAACTGCGTGTGCTTCAAAACGGCACAACAACAATGTACACATAAGTACGTAAAGGTTATGATTTTATATGACGCGAGCAACGAAAGCTCTTTAAAGAAACTAAGTAGGTCACGGCGAGAAAAGACAACTTTTTCGTCTTATCCGAGACAGATCGTGCTTGATCGCTCACTTGTTTGCTTCATATATTTCATAAGTATGTATGTATGTTTGTATTTTCATATGATATTTGGCGCGTAGACGTCTCTTCGAAACCCAGTGCTCCAATTTTTAATGAACTCGCTAAAATTAATTTTCACCCATCGCGTCTGTCTGTCTGTCTGCTTTGACCAAAATCACTTTCGCTTTTCGCATTTAACAGGAAGTCTAGTGGTTTTTTGTACCTGATTGTATAGGCGCCCAGCTATGACCAGCAGGTGAAAAGTTTCTCTGTTCACTTTGTGTTGGGCGTTGGTTTTGTGTGGTTTCTCATTTGTTCGCATTTGTTATTGGATTTGGGTATGTTTACAATATAAACAGTGTAGGTATTTTATATGTATGTATGCCCATTTAAGCGGCACACCCAGCGTAACAAGCAAGAGAAGGCGGTATTTTGGAACTAAACAAAAAAACTACAGTATCAATTGTTTTTAAATTTTAGAGACAGAAAATGTTTGAAAACAAAAAGATCATTGTAGCAAGAAACCCATCGGAAACGAAATATAAAATAATAAACATAAAAGAAGAAATAATATAAAAATAGGAATGTTATAAAAAAACCAAGTTTTTGTGTTTTTTTATTTTTATCTTGTAAATTTGTTTTTTTTTGGTATACCTACTACTTGATGTGAGAATTAAGAAAACAAAATACAGTGTTTTTAAAATATAAGAAAGTTTGGTAGGTCATTGTAAGGAGAACTTTATACAAAATAAAGACAAGATTGTTTGTTGTGATCAGATCGTTTGTCTCCGAGTTTTTAAAAAAGCAAGCAAAGTATTTTTTCTTCCTTAAAGAGATATTCTAGTCTAAGGTCTCAACAAAAAAACAGGGACCAGACCATATCCACAATTTTAAACCTCCTGACAACCTGAACAAAAAAATTAATGCAGAAAAATTTCGCTATATCTGGAACCATCTGGAAATACAGAAAATTTAAATTTTCTCCTCAAAATGGCGACTGCCTGAAACCAAAATCAATTTTTGCATAAGTTTTTTGGGTCTTTCGAATTTTTGAAAAATAGTAAAAATTGAAATTTGGGGTTATGGAATGTACCAGACATACCAAATTCCATAAAGAACAATGTCTATACATCTATCTAAAGACTTCAGGTAAAATGGTCCAGTAGAACCTGCGAAATCGTGGATATCGTTTTGAAAAAGAAAGCTTGGCGAAAAACGCGTTTAAAGCTTCAGTTCTGGCCATACCAGTTTGGTTGTCGTAACAGCAAAATACATACATACATATGTATATGTATCTATCTCCGAGAATAGTTAGATTTTTGAAAAGTCCTTTTGTAGACATATTCTTGAATAGCTTTGAAAAAAAAATCGATATCACATGACATATTTTTTCTGGTAATTGTATAATTCGAAAGTTATTAATTGTTTTGGATTTGGAAACCTTTTTCTTAAAACTTAAAAAAATGAGTTTAAACTTGGCTTTATTATAACGCTTATGACTGTCTACATACAAAGATTATACCATAGTTTTACTATATATTAACTAAGATCGCTAACTGGCAAAATGGAATCAGCGTGGAAATAAATGTAAGAACACGAAACTTAATCCCTACAGGGTGTTTATTCATATGCTCATTTCGGGCAGTAACGTTGTTCGTGTCGATTAATACTAGCCTTTTATTATTAATATTTTTGGTTTATTTTCGCGTGTGGTTATTACTTTTATGTCGACCACGAAACTGCTTATACTTGACCTTCAAAGTTTGGACTCGTTGAACGAATTGTCTTGGCAACAACAACAGTACTCGAATTTACGTTGACGCGCTTTATTGACATTATTGTTGTGATTTCTTTCGCTTCGAGTTTATGTCGGACTTCACCTTTGATTTTAAACCTTGCCGACGACAGCAGTGCACGCACATATGTATGTACATATGTATGTGTATGTATGCATGTCTGTGTTTATAAATTTTTTGTTTAAATGTTGTTTTCATTAAACTGTTGTTACTATGAGCTTACCGGCATAGCTGTTTCCGCATTATGTGTGTATGAAGGCATGTAAATATGTATAAATTTAAAAATATATTTATTTGTATGCAGGGTAATGATTATTGTCCGACCCATTCGAAAATCTGTGCGTTGCTGATGAGCGCACTCTGCTCGCCTGGTTGAAATAGTACAAAAAACTAATCAGCTTTGGCTTCCACACACCTTATACTACGAAGCCTTAGTAGGTAAAGTAGTTTGTTGGGCTGCAGCGCTATGTGATAACTAGGGGTATTCTTTTGTTGTTTAGAATTCGTCAAAGGAAATGAAACGTATATAATAAGCGTGAATCTAAGAACCATGTAGAACTTCTGATTATGCTTGTTTAGAAGTTTCTGCCGCTACTTCCGTATGTAGCATGTGTGTGTAGCCCCACTGTTCACAGTTTCTTTACTAATTCGCTACCGCATTGCGGCTAGTTAATCTAGCCACGCTGGCTTAGCGCCGCAGCTATTCTATGCGATACAGGCAAACAGAAAAACGTGGTGGACAACTAGCCTCATAAAACATATTCAGTAAAAATCAATAAAAAAGCATACATTCATGGCGAAAAACCTGCCGGTATTTTCATTTCAGTTTTTTTTTCAAAAACCTTGGAAAACCTTCAACAATTACCTTAAAGCAAGGCTAACACATCGCAAGTCGTATTAAAACCGCTAACAAACTGAGCAAGCAGTCTACCAACCGAAGCCGAATGCTCCTCAATAAAGCGCCGCAAAGAGGCGAACTACAAAAACATTGCCACAGATATTTTGTGTACATAAGCTTGTGATTAAAAGCTGCATAAATGCACAAACTGCCTTGTCGTCAAGCGCCCTCTGAAGCCGCGAAGCCTACGCTGGTAGGCCTTTACGATAGCTTGACAACCAACCGCCAAGCGACACTCATAAAGTAAACCTTGTCGCGGTGTAATGTTAATAAGTGATTTCTTTAAGGTCAACCAACAGCAGCGAAGACATCCAAAGCGACCGTGTGTCAAGTTAATATGTTTCACTATTTTGCGTAATGTTTGTTTTTATTGTTATTATCTGCCGACTGTGCGGTTGTTGACTGCAACGAACAAATTAAAGCAAGGCAATAAAGTTCACGAAGCAACAGATCATACACAGAAAAATATTCACAGATATACATATGTCTGTACATACATACGTACATTTTAAATTGGCAAGCACTACAGTTGGTAGTTGCAGAACATTTATGAGGTTCTTTATAGTACCTTTGCGCGTAGTGGCCATGCAAAGGGATCCGTGTTCATGAATGTACTTTAAGCGTTGCCTTTGCATTGCTTGGCCTTCACAAGTTCGAAAAGCAATAGCAGAGTTTATAAGTATGTAGTATCTGTTTCAGAATTTTATGGGAAAATATTGAAGTTGCTATAATATGCAAGTTTAAAAATACACTATACACACATACATATGTATGTTAGTACATATATCATATGAAGACAAGCAGCATTCTTTTGTACTGTGAACTCAACAAATTTTGTATTCAAACAAAAAAAAAACATAAGCTTCGGCTGCAACGAAGCCATAATACCCTTCACAGATGCATTTCCTATACTATAAAAAGATTTACAAATTTTTTATCTTGATTGGCATCAGTCAGTTTGTATGGCAGCTAAATGCTAAGTGATCCCATTTGAACGATATTGTCTTGGATAATACTCAGCGCCAACTTCGTGAATATATCGTGTCAAATAAAAAAGTTTTCCATACTATAACTTAATTTGGATCGGTTCGACATTGTTTATTCCGATAAATGGCTAGTTTCTTGGGAAGAAAAAGACGTGTGAAAAATTTCAGATTTAAATACAAGGTGCGTTCCAAAGTAAACAGGACTTTAAAAAAAAAAGAACAAATGGCAAAATCAATTTATCTTATTCAAAATAGACTCGTTCTGCTTCAATACAGCTTTTTGCTTGGTCCAAAAGCATGTCGAACGAGTGTTTTAGCTCGTGCCGGTATGGTTAATGGGTAAAATGTGATTTTTGGTCAAATAATCGGTCACAAGCGTCGATCGAATGTTGGATTCTGAGCAATTTTTGGTCGTCACTAAATTTGTGCGGAACAAACCTTGCACACACCTTTCGTAAGCCCAAATGTTTGGTCAAAATGCGATAAATCGATGTTTTGGAGATGTTCAATTCCATTTCCATGAATTTCAATGACAACTTCGGCTGATTTTTGATGAATTCACGCACAGTCTCGATGGAATTTCCGGTGATCACGTATTTTGATTGGCCCACATGTTGATCATTTATGTCCTCACGACCACTTTGAAAACGTTGAAACCACTCGTGCATTCTGCAAAGGGATAGGCAATCATCGCCAAAAGCTTGTTTCATCAATTGAAACGTTTCGGTAAAAGTTTTACCAATTTTATAACAAAATTTGATGTTGGCACTTTGTTCGAAGCTCATTTTCGCACTGATAACACAAACATACTGACTCTTAAAACGCAATAACTTCACTTCCAATCAATGAACCCACTTTGTAGATATCTCAAAAACTAAAGGACTAGTTCGCATGTATACAGGAAAACGGACATGTTTCAATGAACTCAGCTCATCACGCTGACGATATAGAGTCTCCGTGGTTTCCCTCTGAGCTTTGCAAACCATGGCCTACTTTCCCAATACCTCAAAAGGTACCTTGGGTCATTCACTAAGTACCTTCATTTTTATACTCTCGCAACAAAGTTGCTAAGCATTATAGTTTTGTTCACATAACGGTTGTTTGTAAGTCCTAAAACTAAAAGAGTCAGATATAGGGTTATATACACCAAAGTGATCGGTGTGACGAGTAGAGTTGAAATCCGGATGTCTGTCTGTCTGTCTGTCCGTCCGTCCGTCCGTGCAAGCTGTAACTTGAGTAAAAATTGAGATGTCATGATGAAACTTGGTACACGTATTTCTTAAGTTCGAAGATGGGCAAACTCGGCCAACTGCCACGCCCACAAAATGGCGAAAACCGAAATCGGTACACAACCACGCTTTCTTCCAATATAACGCTAATTTGAATCCCATCTGATGCCTTCTCTGTATAATATATACATTAGGATCCAATGATGATAGCGGAATAAAACTTTACACAAATACGGTATTTGAAAAATATGTAAATGACGGATAATGAAATCTCGATTATCACTTTATCCTTTTTTTGGTGGCTATAGGTCTTTGAAGTGTTTTGATTAGAGCGGGTTCATGCTTTTTAGACCATGATCTCTTGCTTTTTATATTCTTTTAATCATCCCACTTTTCGTCACCAGCAACAATGCTGGTGCAAAATTGATAGAACTATATCTCTGGCGGAAAAATGGCAAAAAGTGGTCGACCAAAATGGTATATATGTATTTGTTTATTTATTTAATACAAAGATATAAATAAAAAAATAAGTTGGAATTTAATTAAAAAATACGAAAAGACTTTTTCGACTACCTATATAATAGTAAAGCAGTTAAGTGTGAAGTTAGCTTGCGAAAAAATAAGACCAGGTGATATCATCAAACGAAATTACTTAGTAAGAGAATAAATCTTAATGATAAAAGTCTTTCCATTTTGAAATGTTTATGATAACGATATACATATGTATGTAATTATGCGTTTCGAGTATGGACCGATTATGCTCATGTCATAGTACATATGTACTTGTATATATGTATTTCTCTCGAAATCTAAAGAAAGCTACTAATAATTTTTATAAACAAAATAAACATTACAAAGAGTTCACACGTTTCACGTTCATTTGATTGCCGCCATTTATTTCACTTTCGCTTTCAGCTCATCTAGGAAGTGAACTACACGCCTATGAACAGGCGATCATCGAGCAAAAGCAAGGCCCTTCCAAATTCCGCTCCAAGTGCTTATCGCTTAGTGGCGCTTCCATTACCATTGTGCGATGTCAGCAATTAGTGGCGTTGGCAGCAACTACGTCAACGATTGGAACTGATTAACAGCGCTCTTTGCTGTACACCCAACGCATGTTTCGGGTTTTCTGCGACGCTAAAGCAGCACCGTCCAATATTTTTGAGCACTCTGATATGTGTATGTACATATGTACATATATATAATATGTATATTATGTGTATATGCCCATATGAGTATATGGATATCGCTGAGGGTATCGCTGTCACGGTACACGATCGTGCATATTTGGCTACGAAGCTTTTTGGTTGACCCACTTCTGAAGCTAAGTTGATTTTCGTTTTTGAAATTCGTCGCTCCAACTTTTGCTGGGCGCCCAAAAGATTTCGATGACGTTTTTGGCGTTCGAAAGTTTTTTGTATGGCGTGTTGTTAATGACGGAGCTGCGTATTTGTTGTTGGCTACGCATGTCGTGTATTTTCGATTTTAAATTTTTTATAAGTTTCAGGAATTTTAAATTTCAAGTTCGGTTGGAGAGCGTAAGGCTTATACCAATAAAAAATAAATACAATTGCCGTCACTTTTTAAATTCTCTCCGCACATGTGCTCTTAATAGAAGTGTACAGTAATCCACAACTTTCACTTGCGCCGGCGTCAAAAGTTTTTTTGTGTGAAATTTTAATTTGTAATGCAATTTCATGTCTCCACCATATAAAGTTGCTGACAATCAATTAATATAATTGAAGTGTCCGCTGCTGCGTTGTGTGTAGCACCACATGTTGCCGCGCATACGTGAAACTGCAGCTAAAAGGCTGGCGCAAAAAATTAATATTCAACTTGGAAAACAATACACGGAAGACAGACGAGCAAAAGCAGCAAAAGCCAAGTACAAAGTTTCTGTTTTTAAGTATTTTTATTACATTTTCCGTTCTTCTGTTCACAAGCTCTTCATCCACTTACTGCCCACTTATGCGATTTTTACTTTTTTGATTCGTTTATTCGCAGACAGCAGCACGGCGCTGAGCAATGTGAGCGTCTCCATACCTTCCGCCGTTAAACGTGGCGATAACGCCATCTTAATCTGCAATTACAACCTGGAATATGAAAATCTATATACAGTTAAATGGTATCGTGGACGACGGGAATTTTATCGCTATACGCCGAAAGAGAATCCAGCGTTGAAGATATTTCCGGCAAGTGGCGGATATTCGGTTGACGTAAGTAAAAAAAAAAAAACACTGCTGCTATTTTATACTTATATTACATACATACTAGTCCATATGTACATACATATGTATATATTTTATATGAGACAATAAATGAAGAAAAACATGGACAATGATCATGGGCTGGTCGAGCATAAAAGTATAGTATATGTACATTAGGGTGCACCTTAGCTATACGGGAGAAAAAAAAATATAGCGTACAGGGCACCACACCCCCCCAAAAGTTGCATTAGAGTATAATATTATGTTCTGCAAAAAATTTTGGCGATTGGATAATGGGAAGACGTGCCGCAACGAGGGTAAAGTGACCATGTTTTACAAATTTTGAATAACATGGTCACTTTACTCCAATCGCCAAAATTTTTTGCAGAACATAATATTATACTCTAATGCAACTTTTGGGGGCGGTGTGATGCCCTGTGCGCTATATTTTTTTTCTCCCGTATAGCTAAGGTGCACCCTAATGTACATACATACATGCCTATAAGCATGTAAGAAGTAATCATGAATGAAATTGTTTATAACCATTGTCACACTTGCTCAACCAGGATGTGGAAAATTAATTTTCTCTCAACTCGCCGTTATGCATATAAAATACCAGGGAAGGTAGAGATCGCCATTAGTGCTAGTAGTGCTAATTTTTTTGTTTTAGTACGTCGTTATATTTATTTCCACTTGTTGGCCTTGAGCGTAGTAATTGCTTTGTTATTGCACTATTTTCGCCCTTTCTTTTCTCAGTTTGCTCACAATTAATTTAGAAATTTCGTAGCAACGGCATTAAGAGTTAAAGTTGAAAATAAGTCAGCATTGTTACAGAAATTCTCATTTTTTTCATTTCTTTCCTCACTCTCACTCACATGCGTCCCTTGTTGCTTGCGTCCAGCCAGTGGCCGTTTCATTAAGAATTTTTAGCGCGTGCCGCAAAATTTCAACTTTAATTACGCTGACACGTCGAAAGGCGGTTTGCGGCTGAGAGTCATGCTGTGAGCGAATATTTCGTTGTTGCAATGGCTTTACCTTAAAATAGCAATTTAATGTTTCACTTTAATTACAGTTTTTAATGTTGTGAGCTGTTTTTCGAAATAGGGAGGGAAGTAACCTTTAAATTTTTATCAGAACTTTCTGATGTGATCGCTTTTGTCAAAATATTTTGATTGAAACTGATAATTAAAAAGCTGTTTTACATTTATTGAGAACACCAGAGAAAATGTTGGCATTGTTGTGAGAGCCGCCAAACGCTCATGATCTCAAAAGACATATTTGAAGGTTAGGATAGGTTGGATAAGTTTAGGTTAAATGGAGGATCCCTCAGCATTGCCTAGACTGTTATCTAAAGCCATTTGTGACGCCAAACGAGTAGACACTGTAATTGGAAATCAGTTCTGTATCTGTCTTAAATGAGTTAAGGTGTTTTATTTCTATTTCGGCTCTGTCACCTAGATGTCTTAGAAGTTTCAATCCTTGATCTCGCAAAAGCGGGGCGTTCGAAGTGTTGCGATGGTTCTACATCATTTTCTTCAAAAACTGATGCAACAGACATCCGGTAAGATTTGTTTCTGCATGAATCTCGATAGGACAATATCCAGTCAGTAAACCTACAACCACTCAAATGTGAACCTTGCTGAAATCGAATTCCTTAGAACTCTCTCAGTTTACCCTGACCCAGAACGGCCTTGAGATGTTATAGCCTACTTCCCACACGTTCTCATTCTGCAGATTTTGAAGCTGAAGTTCCCGTCCTGGTAAGCTTATCAGCATTACAGTTTCCTGTAACACCGCTGGGCCAGGCACCCAAACCAGTCTAATCACAAAGTAACTCGATGCTAGAGATAAGAAGTCTAGGCTTGCTTTCACTAGTTTTGAGCTCACTGTCAGCTAAATCACGGCAAATATTACCGCCCTACTATCGGAGTGGATATTCACCACACTGAAGGAGACTGCGCTCCAGAGTAGTGAGTCTACTGCTACCTTTTTGGCAGCCACCTCCGCTTAGAAGAAGCTGCAGCGGTCAGCAACCCTAAAATAAGAACTGACGGAAAGTTCCTGACAGTGAACTCTTCCAATAACCCTCTGCCTTGAATGTGTACGAGCAGAGAACACATTACCATGGCTACGTTCAGCGATCTGGTAATCCAAATATTTTGGAATGAAATAAAAGTGTGCAAGGATTACAGAGTGCCTAGGCTCTCAGTCATCTAAGTGCCCAGATTCTCTGAGTCTGAGGGCAGCTTTCGCGGCGATACATTTTGCAGTTATGCCCACGGTGCTATAAACCGCAAGACATTTAGTGCTAAAGTTAATGTGGTTCATAATGCATAACAAATACTGACAATGAGAGCAACCTATTAAACACTATCCTATTTTTTCCAGCGCCTTCCACCGAACAAAGTTTCCGTAGAACATTATAGGCTTAACTATGGTTTCACTTTTGGTGAGAACTCTCAACACTGCTACAGTATAGGGCAACCGTTACCTTCCTTGCTCTTTCTTCGTCGTAGGGTTTTCACGAACGCTTCCCGTCAAGGATACTTAACGCACCTTCCATCAGTAAGCGGAACGCATTTTCGACTGAAAAATTCTGAAAATACGTTCCGCCTACTGTTGGAAGATGCATTCCAGGTATTTTGTACTACGTAGTGAATAAAACCAGCTCGTATTGCTAGGATCTATGGAGAGCTCATTTTCAGCAGCCCAGAGCTGACGGTAGTAAGGTACGCCTGAGTTAGCTCATGCACGGCATTCAGGAAAATTTACTCAACCATTAGAGCTATGCCCTATTCCAAGAAGTTTGAAGATGAGATGCTTAAGATTCGATTGAACTACAAACCTAAGCAAAGCTCTATTGACCGCTTTAAGCAGAACGTTGTTGAATGCCTCACCGATATCGAGAAAAGTCCTCACTGCAAATTTCTTGTATCTTATCGTATTCTCGAGTTAGGAGACAAGTGTATGCCAGGCAGTGCCCACTGACCTACCTTTGCAATACTTGCAATTTTTTGGAATACTACCCTTTATGTGCAGATCAAATAGCTTGGGAGACTGTGTTCACACAAGAATTCAGATACACCAGCAAGAAGCATGTGCTGCTAATTTGCAATTTTACGTCCGTCCATTCACTTGCTCCATAGATTAATGCGCTAGACATACATATATGGTACATATGGATACGTTAGTAGTTGCTTGTAGAATCAGTAATTATAAAATATTGCATATGGCGCACATATTTAAATAAATTATTTTATGTGTTTGCATACACATATGTATATTTGTTTGTAGTTCTTTTTTATTCATAAGATGTGTTTTTCTCCATATACTTTCAAACTTTTGTATATATGTACATACATAATTAAAATAAAAGAAATTTATTAATGTCATGCGCAGCGGGTCCAAGCCATGCTTATTGAAAATTCCCTTGTGACTCAAAAATGCACTCCCGGGCAAAATCAAAATACATATACGCGATATGTGTTCCATGGCAAGAACAGCTGTCGCGTATTCTTGGACAGAAATAACATGTACCCTGCAGGAAGACGCTGTGGTTCCAAATTATTTCGGATATAAGCTTTCTTCGATTCGCTAAGTGATACTCTCCAGCGAATTGATCAAACTATACCAGTTATTCAAACAAACGGGCAGCAATCATCTGACGCATCCACAATAGTTTTAAAAGCTCTATTTATTCTTGCAAATCCATTTCATCTCCTTCAAAGTAATCCCCTCCTGCTGCAATACACTTATGCCATTGATTTTTTCAGTCATCATAGTACTTGCCATCAGAGCCATCAGAGCCTTCTTCGATTCAGCTTTTATATCCTCAATTGAGTCGAAACGGTGTCCTGGGTGTGATCTTTTGAGTTTGCTGAGCAACCAGAAGTCACACGGGGCCAAATCAGGCGAATACGGTGGTTGCGGAACAATATTTGGTTTTTTCGGTTTAGCTCGCTTTTAGCACCATATTCGGGTTTTTCGGAATCGTAAGCGTAGATCCAAGTCTCATCTCCAGTTATCAGCGGTTATGCGTTTAATTACGTTTCATTACGTTTCGAGATTTGACTCTTCTCAAGCCCAATTCGTCTTTCAAAATCGCCTGCACCGATCCAAATGATACGCCCAAACTATCAGCAAAGTCTCCAATAGTTAATCGACAATTTTCAAGCACCATTTCTTAGACTTGTTTGACGTGATGTTTATCAGTCTATGTTTTTGGCCGATTTGACACCACATTTTTCTCAACACTCCCACGACCGACTTTGAACTCGTTGTACCACTTGCAAACACTTTTAGAAAACAAAGTTTGATCCCAAAGGCTTTTTGCAACATCCTCAACGCAAGCGATATTTCATTCCGTAAACAACATTTAATCGAACTTCTTTGTTCAATAAATTCAGACAGTAAAAATCGAAGAATTCACTTTTAGACCCTCACAAAACGACGCGTATCTCAAATACTACTGAATATTTGGACTTAGCATACATGTCACTAGCAGTACTATCAACTTATATAAAAAAAATGTACCGATTCGAAAAACACACTAATGTCTTTCCTTTCAATTTGATCACAGTAGTATCTGCATACATTCTCGCACGAATTCAACTCGATAACCTGGATGTGGCTTTTACATATAATTCTATTGCCAGAAGCGATTAGGAAAATTGCGTACTCGTATTAAAGACTGCCATTGTGACCTTTGTCTTTCTCAAACAGATATTGGCAACTCATAGCATTGCGAGTTCTTTTGTTCTAAGTTTCCTACTGGGAATTTTATATATAGAAACAGTTCACAGCAACATCATGCAACATTTGAGTAATTAAGCATTAAATGTGCATACATTTGTTATTTACTTGTATATCGAAATTATTGCAGAAAACATCAATTTCCTGGAATTAATTACAGAGAGACTTATTTCGGTATGCCAGTATTATGGAGTATACTTTCAAAAGCAGTTTCATATATTGTGAATCAATTTTATTGCATGTTTATTTGTATGTAGAATATGAAGAGAAGATTACGCGACATTTTTGATTGGATCTTGTATTCTTTAAATTAGTTGATTTCTCTACTTAACAGTATTGAATATCGAATATGAAAGGGCAAACTAAATTTCTTTGCTGTATAGAAATAAAAAACAAGGAATAAACAATAGAGTATTCATAGTTTATTCTTTAATTGTAGAATTTATATAATTCAGCTTAAATGTATATTTTGCAGATGGCCGAATCGAATGCCACACATGTTTTTATCAGAAATCCCACTTCTGGCAAATATAGCTGCGAGGTTTCAGCCGACGCGCCATCCTTCAACACATTCTTAGTGTCTGGAGAAATGGAAGTTGTAGGTGAGTGCTTATGACATTGAAACCTTTTAAATGAATCATACGACTTTTGTTCTGTAATTATATTTAATTATTGGAAAACATCACTTGTATTCTCTTCTTTGTAGAATTACCCACGCAACGCCCGGTTATAACTGGGATTCATTCTCGTTACCGTCTCGGTGATGTCATTAATGGCAACTGCTCTTCCGACTTTTCAAAGCCGGCAGCGAATTTATCTTGGTGGATCAATGACTTGCAGGTAGGTATATGCTTTTGTTGATTTGTGTCTTTAAGCTTTTCTCAAAAGAACTTATGGAGCGGCGAGTTTTTATATTCTGAGCAGGATATATCAAGTTTGCACAAAGTCTCAAACACCCAAAAGGAAATAATAATGATCAGCATGACTAGCTGAATCGATCTAGTTATGGCCGTTGGTTCATCGGAATGCATGAGTATATGGGCTAACTAGTCCCTCAGGGCTTGAGATATTATTTTGAAATTTGGCACACGTATTTTTCTCTCCAAGAAGCTGCTGATTTGTCGGAACCGCTGATATGGGACCACTATATCATATGGTTACCATACAAACTGAACTATCGGAATCAAGTGCTTGCATGGATAACTTTTTCATTTGAAGAGAAATACTTAGAAATTGTCACAGATTATTGCAAATAACGAAATTTAATGAATTTTGGTTGACTACTTTTTGCCATTTTTATGCTAGAAAATTTATTCCATCAGTGTAAAATTTTTCTGGTTTCATGGCTAAAAACTGCGACAAGTAATTTTCACAGGCTTCTCTTCGGGCCAACTTTACTCCATTAAGGGAGTTCTGCATTGTCGAAACCAAATGGTAGTCCGACGGTGCAAGGTCAGGGCTATATGGTGGATGCATCGAAACTTCCCAGTCAAGCTCTCTTAGTTTTTGCCGAGTTATCAAAAATGTGTGTGGTCTAGAGTTGTCCTGTTCTGTTGATCAGTTCTGGCGGTTTTTTGTTTTGATTGCTTGCTTCAATCTGAGCTTCACCACGCTTGGAACTTGATCTTATTCGCACATCATTGTCGCATTTGATCCACTTTTCGTCTCCTGTTACCATTCGCTTCAGAATGGATGAAAGATGTTAATTCGGTCCTTTAAATTTTTCGAAGCAAATTCTTGTGGTACCCAGACATCGAGTTCGTTTTGTAGCCAGCCTTTTTTAAATGATTCAAAACCGTTTTATGATGGATTTAGTTCCTAATTCCATAATTTCATCAACTTTTTCAACGATAGATCGACCAGAACGGAAGCGAAGGAACCATTGTTGTGCTGCAGGAATTGATACACCATCGACTCCGTAAACTCAACAAATTTCTTTAGTGGCTTGCATGGCATTCTTCCCTTTTTTTCCAAAAATTTCAAGATATAACGCATTTTTCCATTATTTTCAGTAACAGCTTTTTTGTTTAAATTAAGCTTAAAATCTCACCTTTCCAACACTTTACAAGATGGCACAATGTGGTATCCAGTTTTTTCTTGTATTGAAGATATTAGCAAATAGTGTCGAAATAGGTTATCGGAAATATTATTTACATAGATATTTATTAATTTAGTGACATTAAAATTGACTCAATTCGGTAACATATTTTTCTCAGCACATTTGCATATTCATAATGCTTGATGTGTGACATTCAATTGCTTCGATATTACTGCACTTTTTGCACCTTGTTTGCTGCTGATGCTGCCGCTGCTACACATTTTCATTAAAGTGTCGCATAAATCAAATCAGAGACGAAAAAATTATGATTTTGCTGCACTCATGCCATACATACCCCGCGGCTTCCGCTTTCTTCTTACTCAGCACCATTCGCAGTTGGGCTCAGCGACCCTCAGCTAGTTGGCAGTATAGCGGCATTGAAAGAGCTTAGAGCCAATCAAATTTCACTTGGCATGCTTGTAACGACACTCAACGGACGATAGCAGCGCTGAAGGACATTTTGGTGGAAGAGAGCAAACTCCAAAAAATATTCTTAATGAATGTTCCACTTACCGATTGCTTCCAAATAGCAGCTCACTTCCACTCCTTGAGCAACTACAGCCCGTAAATTGCAGCGAATGTCCAAAAAAATTCAATTTGAAATCAATATTGGCTAAAAGTCATTTTGCCGAAATGGACAGCAACTGCCAGCCAACTACTAACAGCATTCCAAACGTCAAACAAATCTAGTGCAACAACAACAATACGAGTAAAAATGCAAAAGTAAAACAGCAAAACCTTGAAATATGTTGCTAAACCCCGAAATGTACAACACAAAACGAATAGAAATAAAGTGAGGAAAATACCAAAACTCTCCGAACAGATTTATGAAATGTCGAAGAAAATGAAATGCCAGCATAGCCGCAAGCCGTGCTCGCTATGCGGGCGAAGCAGTGGGCTGTAAGCGTGTCGCCTTAGATCTCGGCTATGGTGTCAACGCGCCGAAAGTGACATATGCTTGCAGTCCTGCCAACGCTGCTCGGTTGCCGTTGGCGTGTTACCCTAAACACACCTACATCATTTCAACTAACTTTACCGCAAGACATTACGCTTTTTTATTTCAGTTTTCTCTGGCTTTCCAAATTTCCTCCAACATTTTTGCTTTGTTTCTGGCGAATTTTTCATTTAATAGAGAGACGTATGTAGTTGTTTTTCGGTAAATAAAGAACTCTGTTTTTGCAAGCGTGACTTTGATACCTCCCAGGGCTATTTCACCTCGAACAATTTAAAATTTATTAAAAATCATGATTTGCGCTTTGACATTCACTTGCCACATGCGGGTATAAAAACACATAAATACTTTGCTCTAGTTTGGAAATAAGCTGTAAGGAGGAGGGCTGTGCTGGCGCTTCGCCATTATTTAAAGCTTGAAATTTTCACCAAATTAAAGATTTTTGCGTAATTTATTTGACCTAAAACAATATTAGCCACTGGCGTCGGCAAAAAGCAGAAATTTATATGTGCGAATGAAACGCCGTGCGGCAACCGGCAAGCTTCATACTAATGCTGTGCAGTGAAATGAAATGAAAGTTTATTGATTTATGCATTTGTTGGCAAACTCAAATTGAAAATTTCAGCTTTTACTGCGTCAACGCCACAAATTTTTTATTATTGCAATTTTTTCTCAAAACTACTTCAACTAAATTATTTTTTTGTGAACCACACTTGAGCGAAGCGGAAGTTGCACTCGAACGCTCAGTGGTGGCGGCAACTTGTAATGCAGGTACCTGTAGCCACTTGAGCGCTGATTGCGATTTCTGTTTTCACTTCCGTGTTACGGCGCCAACGCCAGCGCCACCGCTATCGCCAACTCTGGCTAACTGCGTATGCGGTAGCCACCGCTCGCTCTGCCGCCAGTGCGACAACTCTTGACAAACTTTTCTGCGTCTACCAAAGAAAATCTGTAGTTTCACTAGACATACACACACAAACCCACCTTTATAGCCTCGGTGACTTCACTTGCTGCGCATACGCACACATTCGTAGCACAGTTCGTACTGCACACATATGCATATACGCACGCACATACATATTTAAGAGTACAATAGTTTGCGTAGTGAATGCAGAAATTCTCAACTTTACGACTTTGCTCGCAAATCAACAGAAAATTCGTTCATTTCTGGTTTTTTATTAGAATTCCTCGCTTTTTTGTGACTTTGCCAAGTGTCACTTGCTCACAAACACGCACAAGCAAGCTGACTTGAACACCAACACACACACACACACACACACGCACACATAAAAACACACTTCGAGTCTGCTCGTATAAATGCGGGTTCATGCAGGCGTTTGCATGATCGTGTTGAGTTGTCGAGTAGTCGAAATTACATCGCATTAGGTGGGCGTCATTCTTTCGGAACTAAGCTGCGAATAAATGGGTGGAAATTACATAACCTGCCAGGTCGTATATGTGACAAAGTTGTTTTTGAGTAGCGCGTTTGCAGTAGATGTGCTTGATTTAAAGCTGCATCGGGTGTAAAATTTGTGTTGTAACTTCCCTCAGCCGAAACGCTTTCACATTTTAAGAGCAAACTATTGAAGTCGAAGCCTTTTTCGGAACTGCATATGAATGTATTTGCTATCTCGACAGCGTTGGAATTATTTTTTAAGAAATCTAAACAATAAACTCAGTTATTATTTTATATCTAGAACTTTTTATTTCTATTTATATAAATAAAAATAAAAAAAAAATAAGTTGAAGTTTGATTAAAAATACCAAAAGACTATTTCGAGTAACCAATATATTGGTTATTTATTTATATAGTATATTTTTTTATAATATATTTTCAAGCCTCCACCAGATTCTGTTCGCACATTTGGCATTCAACGTCATTTTTCGGAGAATTTGGAATCTGCGATAGTGGAAATTAACATTGTTGCTGAACTGCATCATTTCATCAAGGGTCGCTTAAAGGTATTGCTGGCACATGCCTCAAAAATACTGTTTGTAATAAATTACAATTTTTTTATATTTCTGCTCTGATCTTTGCAGCTGAAGTGCTCCGCTCGTATCTACGATATTTATGTGCAAGAGGCTGAGAAGCTTATCGAGGAAGATCGTCCGCGCATATTGGCTTCAGGCCGTTCGCCAGAGCTGAATATGTATCCATTTGATCATTTATCGGATACGGAAGGTTTCGATGAACATAACGAACTGTACTTAACACATTATAATAGTAAGTAAAATAATAATGATTTCTTGCAATTCGGGAGTTATTTAAAGTACTGTTTAAGCTCGATTGACAAGAAATTAAAAAAAAACTGAAAAAATATGCTAAATATCTTCGAATGTTTCTGTTATTGAAAAACGTTACATTTATATGTTTCTTTCGCGGCATACTATATACCGAATAACGGGTGATTTTCGTGAGGCCAGGAACGATCCCACTTCGACTGCTCTAGAAGCTAGTCCGTTATGAATCTTAAGAACGGATCAAAACGACCTTCGTAAATCTAAAAAAAAACTGTGAAAGTTTGTTAAATCTCTTCCTATGGTCTTTAGTCGAAAACCTGTAAATTTATCCAGCGCCAAGTGCCCGAAAGCAGGCTAGCTTTTTTTTTTTGCAAACTCATCGGCTTTCTAGTTCCCTATTTCGCTGTGACCAGGTACCCAAAGAAGTTTAGTATAGAAGAAAATTGATGCTACAGCTAGTGTGGTCATGCTTTCCTTGACCAACTTTGAGCTCATTGTCAGCGATCTCAATGCCAGGGTTTGTTCGGAAAGTAATAGGACATCTTTTGCATCGGGTTTTGCCATATCTAGGCTATAGGGGGTCTGCGGAAGCGTTGGGATGCCGGCCTTGGTTAGGTAGCTGTTCACAAGAATGACGGTGTGAGCCGGGGCGTTGTCGTGATGCAACTTCTAATCGGCTGCGATGCCTTGTCGGACCCGATTGACCCTTCATTTGAGTCTCTTTAGGACTTCGACGTAAAACTTGGCGTTGACGGTTTGTCCAGGAGAGACAAATTCATGGTGGATGATGCCTTTGATGTTAAAAAAGACAATAAGCATCGTTTTCACTTTGGTTTTGCAGGTCGCAGGTCTCTCAGCACGGTCTTCATTAGCGACCTCTTCGCGTCCCTCCAAAAAGGCCTGGTGCCACCGAAACAACATCAATAGCTGCAACTTAGCACAATCAACTTTTGTCTCTCGATAGAATACTCCCCCTCGAACCTTCCCCTTGAGCTTCGATCCATTCGTGAAAAGCTCATTATGTCTCCAACGATTTCGCCCCATTCATATACCTCTCAGAGGTATAAGCTCCGCGGTGCAGTGGTTCAAGTTATCAGCGATTCAATCTAAGTGCGAAGGATTTTAAAATGTCCCACTCTGGGCTCCTTAATGTGTTCGACTTTCCAGAATCTGACGGCAATCATCGCAGCGATGCCAATGTTAAAGATGTGATGTATATAAAATAACAATAAAATATATTTACGAACAGTTTTACAGCTATGAATTTATATATGTACTCACGTTCATCTCTATTAATGACCATTTATACCTACGATGGGGAGTTGTCTAGCAAAAAGCGTTGTCAGGTTTCTCCAAATACAGAAATTTCCGGACCTATTTAAATGGCTACAATAATTCAAAGTACAAAGCAATTTCCTTTGTCATAAAAATTTTCCAGCATATTTTGATCGAATATTAACGCGATTTTGCCATCGACAAACCCATTACAAGTACACAACTGACTATCTTTCTGCTAGTGTGCAAACAAAACAACCGTTGGCATCTGCCAATTTATGTATATACATTTTGAAAATCATTCATTGCGAAAATGCATAAAACTATGCGTAAACAAGACTAATGAGTCGAAAGGATACAAGTGGAGACTGGCTAAATTCGAAAGAGTGCTGAGAGGTGCTGCGGGCAAAATGTTGTGGTAGTAAATTTGTATAAAATATATATTGGAGTAACAAGGGAAATAAGGGTACTTAGTTGTACATCGGAGAAATAGAAGGAAGAAAAATGGCAGGATGTGTTGGCCGATGAGCGAAAGCAAATGCTGCTTTTGTTTCTAATGCTCGTATTGTGCTGTGGACAAGCTTTCGTTACAGCTGCACTTGTTGTTGTTGTTGTTGTGGTTATTGCCGGTAGAGGATATGAGACATTAAAAATCATCTTGATTAATAACCCAACGTTAGTCAAGCATAATATTGTCTAAATGAACGCAAATGCGCAAACATTCGATTGCCACGAATGGCCATGCAGCAACTATGTATTATTAGCTGGTCTGTGTGGCAGTTGCTGTTGCTGCGGAGAAGGAAGTTGGAGTCCATGTATACAAACAACATAATGATACGTAAAATGATGTTTAATAGACAAAAGGCAGTCGAGCTTTAGCAGCGGCGAAAATCAGTACAAAAGAAACAAATGACTGCTGATGAGGAATGTTATCGGTGCGGCAGCCGTTGAAAGTGTGAGGAGTTAGCAAATATGAAACGTTTGAATGGCGATTTCACATTCATACATATACTTGTTTAAATAACTTTATGTAGTCCCGTAGTCCCTATAGGAAAAACCTGAAACCTGCGGAACTTACCGAAATTCTTCTGCTAAAGTGGGACAATTTGGCAAGTTGTTGCTATTTAAACGTGAAATAGAAGTGTTCTTCAACTTTTACTACAGAACGTGACAATATTGTTCAAGACGGTACAAAACAGCTTTGCGGCGGCTTAAGAGCAATGCCACAGAGGCCGATAGATTGGCGGCTGAACTGATTAAAGCCGGCGTCCAGGAGCTGGAAAGCGCAAGTTTTAGCTGCTTAGCATGATTTGATCGGATGAATACATGCCCAATGATTGGAATATGAGTGTTTTCTGTTCTATCCAAACGAAGGGAGATCCCATTGTCTACGCTAATTATCGCGGGATCAGCCTTCTTAACATTGCTGATGAGGTTTTATCGTCAGCGCTGTATGAAAGACTTAATTCTATTGTAAATAAACTGATTAGACCTATCAGTGCGCCTTTAGGTGTAGTAAATTCACCATAGACCAGATTTTTAAATTACATCAAGTCCTGAAGAAGATCCTTGACAGACAAGTAGACACCCATTACCTTTTTGTCCGTTTCAAAGCCGCTGTAGACAGCCAGTGATGCCATTTCTAAGTTTGGTATGCCGGCGAAATTCATACGGTTATGCAAAATGACGTTGAGCACAACCATCAGCTCCGTCAAAATCGGGAAAGACCTTACCGAGTCGTTCGAAATTGGGCGAGGTTTCAAATAGAGTGATTCCCGTTCGACTTTGTTGTGAGCGATGAATATCGCAGAAAATTGAACCACGAATTTTATGAACTCCACGGCGACATGGAAATAGTTAAAAGTATGGAAATCTAAAGATTGCGCTGGGTTGGCCATGACGTTCGCTTGAAAAATGTTGCTTTAGCGAAAAGCTCCTTCAATACCAGACCAAAGAGTGGACAACGGCTGCAAGATAAAGAGATTCCGGCCTTCTCCGTGGATGAAACCTAAAAAAAGACTGCTAAAAGATGTTGTCCGTAAAATGCCTTATGGTCAAAAAAATTATAATCAAAAACTGACGAAATGACGGTATTTAAAAAATTAAATTTTTCCAAAATTTTCGTAATTTTTGGCATTTGAAAATTGGAGCTTTTATCTGAATTAAATTAATTTGATTTTGAGAAAAACGCGTTTACATATGAACTGATTGAACTGAGCGCTATATTTCATATATAATTTTAAAATTTTAGTACTAAAAATAATAAAATATCGAAATGTGAAAAAATATTTATTTTTTGCACAGTAGGTTTGTCCCCTAAAGTCTCCAAGCAGTGCAATTTCCTGCAGGGCGTACACACCTAGTGATATTGGCTAGAGTACACTCTGGCTATCAATCTTCAAAGCTATTACTATACCCAAATGCAATAAAAATACGAATTTGCTCTTATGTACACATATATTTATAAGCTCACTCGCTTGCATATACATATATACATACGTACTATTTGCATAGTATCTGCTAGATTAAAGCCGCTCATCCCGCCGGCATCATGCCATTCACGAAGAGGAAAGAAGCAAATCCCATAAAATCTTTTGCCTGATTGTTTTTTAACTGACACGCAACGCTCAGGAATATGAATAGAACCATGGCTTCAACATATATATGTATATGTATACATATGTACGTATATATGGTACAATACTTACCGTTTTCTGTTTTGCGAATTAAAGGAGATATTCAGAATGCGAACACCATTACATTGATTAAGTGCCAAGCATTAAATCAAAGTTAGTGAAAAATTTGCTAAAGCACAATTGAATGGCGGTCGCCAAATGGTGTATACAGACGGAGATGAAGATCAAACCGAAGAACGAAGCGGAGGAAATAAGTGAAAACGTGAAACAAGTGTGTGCCTTACACTGAGCAAATTTTCGCAAGTTAATGAGAATTAAAGAAATCTTTTAATTTTGACGTTAAATTCTAAATCTTTAATCACATAAACATACATTCAAGCTAATTGGTTAAATTCAAACAAAATTATCGGTAAATTTTCCGTAATGTTTGAGGTTGAATTTAAAACTAATTATTGCCGAAATTTCGAAATTTCCGATTTCCGATAAGAAATTAAGTCGCATATCCGGCAGTGTATTAAAACCGCTATGTGTACCATACGCTAATAAAGAGTATTAGCTTCTGCTGCAGAAATCGAATTCCCGACTTACATACATAAGTCATGGAAACCACCAATCTTTGTAATTAAGAAGTGCATACTCGTACACATGTACAATTGTAGAAGTAATACCGTTAAAAGTATGTATGTATGTACATATATACGTATGTATATGTATATCACATATATGTATATATGTTACGTACATTTATATCGTTGCGAATGGTTAAGTTAGTTCAGCATTAAATGATTAACGCTGAGCTTTCGCAATTAATTCAAAGATTAATACCACCAAGGGGAGTCATTTCGCCTCTTGGTACATGACGCCATATACACACACTTACACAAGGGCGGCAACTATGTTATGTACAAGTACATATGTACATATATGGTATACATATGGCGGCATAATCGTATTACCAGTCGCAACTAACCGAAAGCTTGAGTTATTGATGCGAATGTACAAGCACTTCCAGTTATATTATTAACACCTACAAGCTATAGAACTCGAACTCGATGCATAGCAGGAAATTGGAAGTGATGGGGATTGGAATGACAAGCAATGGCGAATATGCAAAATGAAAACTCAAATTCTTCAATGTTCCGATTTTCAGCGCATGATTTTATCAACTCGCATTGCCCATTTTTAGTTTTGGTCACAGTACAGGGTGTAGAGCTGTAGAGAACTTATTCGAAAATTTTATATCCTGCACAGGGTATATTAAGTTTTTCACGATGTTTGAAATGTCGGAGATTTTATAATATATTGATCTTTTCGTATTTCTACTTTCACACTTCAACTTATTTTTTTATTTTTATAATGAACTTAAATGAAGCAAATATGTACTGTTTTGGTCGACCACTTTTTACAATTTTTCTGCTAGAGACATTATTCCATAATTTAAAACTTTTCTTGTTTCTCAGCGAAAAATTGCGACAAGTAATTATCACAGGCTTCTCTTGAAGCCAACTTTACTCTACTAAGAGAGTTCTGCATTTACCGAAACTAATGGTAGTCCAATTGTGCAAGGTCAGGACTATATGGTGGGTGCATCAAAACTTTCCATCCAAGCTCTCCCAGTTTTTAAGGAGTCAACAAAAGATATGTGTGGTCTAGTGTTGTCCGGGTCGGTTGATCA
Organism: Bactrocera tryoni; assembly: GCF_016617805.1. Taxonomy (NCBI): domain Eukaryota; kingdom Metazoa; phylum Arthropoda; class Insecta; order Diptera; family Tephritidae; genus Bactrocera; species Bactrocera tryoni. The sequence goes on along the minus strand of NC_052500.1, from coordinate 84,960,816 downwards.
GTGCTGGCCGTTTTTTCCAATTGCTTACTTCAATTGTTGACAGTAAAATGTAGAATCAATCGTTAAACTATTCTGGAGCAGCTCATAGTGGATGGTTCCTTTCCAATCTCACCAAGCACTCGGCATAATCTTTCGAAGCGTCCATCCTGACTTCACGACCCTTTGTTGAGCTTTACCACGCTTGTACCATGATCATTTTCACGTATTGTCCGATTTGATACACTTTTCGTCTTCTGTTACCACTCGCTTCAGAAATGGTTCGATTTCATTTCGTTTTAGCAAAGAATCGCAGAAGTGGAACTGCTCCTTTGTCGGAACCGCCGATATCTGCTCATTATGGCTGTATATAGCTATCTTACAGACTGAACCATCGGAATCGAGTGCTTTTAGGACGAGATAACTTCAAGAAACTTGGCACGGACTAAGGCTTAAGCCAACGAAGCAATATCCTATGATATAGTTCAGACTATAGCATATAGTTGCCATACAAACTGACCGATCAAAGTTCTTATAGCTATTGAACCACTTAAAATCCACCTCACTGATTATAATGTATAATCAAAATCTGGTGCAGCTAACTGCGATTTAAGAAAAAAGTATAGGGTAGTCGAAAAAGTTTTTTCGTATTTCTAATCAAACTTCAACTTATTTTTGTTTATATTTCTTCTTCTTTTTAATTGGCGTAGACACCGCTTACGCGATAATAGCCGAGTTAACAACAGCGCGCCAGTCGTTTCTTCTTTTCGCTACGTGGCGCCAATTGGATATTCCAAGCGTAGCCAGGTCCTGTTTATATTTACTAATAAATAATTAAAGAAGTATGTACCATTTCGGTCTACCATTTTTAGCCTTTTTCCTTTAAATGAATCTTTAAATCTTCGAAAAAAATACGAAAAGACTTTTTCGACTAATCAATATTTAGCAAACTTTTCAAATAATTGCTATAAATTTTATAATACAAAATATTAAAAATTTACATTTATTTAATGTTCTCTCTTTTTAGATCACGCACCAGCAGTAACGAGAAGAACGAAGGTGCCATTAGAGTCACAGCTTCTCAAAGTGGCCATTACCTTTCTGCTCATGGCCGCAATCAATAGTCTTTTCAAGCCCACAATAGAAGCAATTGCTCAAGTAGCAGAAGGAACTCACTTGCAGATTCAGAGAAAAAGTAACGAAATCGCCACCGAAAAACGAATTATTTTACAGCAATTCCAGAAGTGTTATGCAGTAATTAATTTAAAAGCGAAGTGTGTCAAAGAGTGTGAACCGACTGCCCGACGTGTGCCGTTTGAAATGCGGTGATAAGTTACAGTAAAATCATGAAAATCATTGGTTACAAATACACATAAGAATCGATAAAAAATATTTAAAAAAATGAAACAGTATAAAGGATTATAAATAATATAAGAACAGATTATGATAAGCTAAATAAACAAAGATATAAAAAACGTGTTTAAAGTGAGCAGTTCATTGTCATCATCATACATCAGCATACATACATACATACATATTTGTCAAGTAATACCATGCATAGCCATACCCAAAAACTGAAATTGAAATTAAGCGGACGTTAAGGGAGATCATTAAGAATAGTGAAACAAACGCTTAGCTAAGAATTGTACTGTAAGTAGAACTTTACTTTTTATTTTTTATTTTTTTATTCTTCACTTGTATCTAAGATTTATTTTCATATAGTTTTTTGTCGTATTTTTTCTTTTTATTTGTAGTATTACCGCCATTTCTTCTCAATTAGATGAACTGTTTTTTCGATAATGCGTTGATACTTACAATTTTTTTTATCTTGTTGGTTTATGGTTCTCAACAATGTTGTCTTATTATTTCTTTAAAGTGATTTTCTTTAATAAGACCCCACACCCTTTAAATTTTATGCATCCTCCATTTTATCTTTTCTTTTTTTTTTTTTATTTTTTCCCTGAAATATTACTTTTTTTTTACTTCAAATAATTCCAATTAAGATATTTAATTATTTCTAAGCAATAGTTGTTATAAGTGAAAGTAATGTAATATTTAAACAAATTGATAAAATAAACAATGTTTTCGTTTCACTTACAGTCTTTAAAATAAGCTTTAGTCGGTAATATAATATTATAGGTAGATCAGTGTATATAGGTTTTGAAATATTATAATAAGATGAAAACCATCAGAAATGAAAGATAAAATAATAAATATTAAAGGAAAAATACTTTACCGACGATATGTGGTCGGAAAAAGAAAGGAGATAGGCGCGATAGAGTTTTCATGGTTATAAACGGTAAAGATCGATTCCGGCAAAATTACGAGCCCTACGGAAAAAAGTTGTATGCCAATGTTGTAGGTAATGAAAAGATCTATCTTCTTATCTCTTGTATATAAACTTTTTTCATAACCTTAAAATTTATAAGAAAAATACCAAGTTTTTGGGATTTTTATTTTTATCTTTTACAAAAAAACTTATTTCTTTCGAGATATATAACCGCGGTCAAATTCTTAATAGTGTGAAACCGTAAATGAGAAACTGTTAATAAAGTATACGATGTCGCCTTTATAAAAGAAATATTTTAAACCACAAAAGCTCTAACAGTAAGTAAAACAAATCACAAAAAAAAAAATCATTGCTTAACTAATTTCAATGAGTTATAAATACATCGAAAAAATGTATGAGGAATTCCGGCAGTCAACAACTTAGTAGCGTAACCAATTGAGCACAAAATTTCGACAAAAAGGTATTAAATACTTTTTTGATTTTTTTTCAAATTAGATATTGTCTTTTTAGGAAATTAGTATTTAGTTACATAACCTTTATTTCTTTGTATTGCTGGTTGTGGCTTTGAGTCAACAAGTTTTTAACATCTTCCGATGGGAAGAGACTCCGACGGGTTCTTCACAGCCTCCCATAGTTGCGTGGTTGATGTCGGCTTATATCGAGCTACTGTCTCCTTGACATCAGTTCACCAATTTTCAATAGGGTTGGTGTCTGTGGACAGTGGCGACCATTCCATTACCACGATTTTCCTTTCCTCAAACCATCTTTTAGAAACTTTACTTGTGTGTTTGGGATTTTTGTCCTCCTCCTGTTGTCCTCGTCCAAACAAGCGGCATTTCTTCAACGGCAAGCATTGCCAAGAAAAGCATGCCCAAACCATGATACTCGCACCTCCATGTTTTACTCTTTTTGTTGTATATTATGGCTGGTACTCGGTATTGGGTGCAGGTCTTACATATTGGCGCCTTATCCCTTTCCGCCATACTTAATAATCTTTGGTTCCTCCGCCCATAGAATGTTCTGCCATTTTGTCGAAGACCAATTTAAATGTTCTTTAGCGAATCGAAGTTTTTTTTCAACATGCTCAAACGTCAGCGTACAGTTTCAATACTTGCAGATGCATTAAAGGCATCTTTTATCTCGATAGCAGCCGCAAATGGAAACTGCGTTCAGTATCTGACAATGGAATGACTTCTCTTACTGACATTGCTGGCTTCGTTCCACGTTTTTTATTACTCGGTTGGTACCTAATACCGTTACGTACCAATAATATTGGACTTCGACATAAGTTTTTGCCTCATAAATCAATATTTTTATCAGGACGAGCTTCTCGGGCGTGCAATTCTCATTTTTCCACATTACCAAATGACATAACATTAATAATATTAAAAACAAAAATTTCAATTAAATAAATGAATCTCGCCACAATTTTAAATTTTCACAAACATTTTCAGATTATTTTAATTTCTCAAACACTTCTTTCCCACACAACAAAGATTTTGACTGACCGAAAACGCTTTTCAAATAAAAAGTCCCACAATTTTAACAAAAACAATAAGTTAGGCGAAACAAGTCGTTGCATATTTTTATGTCGACATCTGAACCTAACGGATTTTAAAATGAATCCAAAAAAAAAAGAAAAAAGTCAGCGGGATGTTCGAAAATCCTGATACTATTATACTTTCATATATATGGGGGCTAGGTCAGGTTTGCGCCTAATTAGATCTATTTTATGCACAAAGATACACTGCAATGAGCAAAACATGTTCTGTAATTTTAATTGTGATAGCCCAAATATTGGCCGATAATCACCAAACCACTTAAGCCGAATTAAACATATATTCGCATAACAAATTTTGCTATCCACTCCGACAGTATGAAAATGGACGAAACCGGTCAGATCGATTATTGAAACTCGGAAAGAATTGTACTCGGTTTTGATTCTTGTAAGTTGCAACGGTAGAAAATGTTTGTTTCAATCCGTACTTAGCTCTCCTACCTTTTCATTAGGGAAGTTAGAGAAGTTCTCACACAAACTAACTCCTTTTGTCTGCTAGTTGGGAGGTCATTCAAAACTAGAAAAAAAACAATACAAAATTGAAAATTTCTCGAAATACAATTAAAGGGGTTATATTCGACTAGAACATTGAAAACGTACAAAACAAAGCGTTGTGTATTTATTTATCATTTGTGTGTAGTAAAGTCTTTTAGGCGTATGCACTGGCTGAGATAGTATTTGCATGAGTATTTAAAAGTTCGTTTACGCATAGCAAAAATCGCTGATGGCAGTTCAAATTGTTGCAATTGTTGTACTTGGATGTCCGCACTCGTGTGTGCACACATACGCACCTGTGAGTATTGCTATTTCTTTGTGTGGACTGATAATTATGTAACAAAAATGTTTATGGCTTTTTCAATTTAAGATTTTCAGATTTGTTGTACAACAAATCATTTACTAATTGTTCTTTTCTGCGTCCATTTCTCCCATCGGCATTTGCAGAACAATGAAAACCAAAACAAAACAGCAATTTCATTCCGAATGGAAACGAAACAAATGCTCGGTTCCCAAGCCGCTCTGCCTACACTCCTGGGGAGTCCAGCTACATATAATACATACATTTTGGTATATACATATGTATATACCTGCGTATGTATGTTCATGACAGAATTTGCTCTGTTGGTCAGTTTGGTTGTTGATATTTGCAAATTTGTTTCGCTGGTTTCTATGTGTTGTATCCTGTTTTGAGTTGTGGCCAATATACTTGTTATTGGAGTGCTTTTGTTTTTGCATTTTCCAATTCATCTTTGCTGTTGTGCTTTCGTTATTTGCCGATTCTTTGGCCAATTTTGTCGGTCTTACTGGCACATGCAGAGAAACATTTCATTTTGACAGCAACAGCAACAGCAACAGCAACAGCAACAATAACAACTACATCCTTGTGTTTTTATTGGTTTTCTGCTTGTCTGGTCAGCGGCATGCAACAGAGAATTTTTAATTGGCATCAAATTACGCTGAAATTTCAACAGCAATACTTTCTAAATTCTTCATTCTATCCAGATTCTTACTCAAGCCAGCTGCCTTTGTGCGCACAGCTGTCGGTGGGTGTGGCATGGCGCTTTCTTTGTTTGGCTTTTGGGTGAGGAAAACTTTTTCTTACTTTGTTATTTGTATTTCGGTCCACACGTATTGCAAAAGTGGATGTCAATAAGATAGTAATCTTCTGGAATATTATAATTATATTCTTCGTGTAAATGATATTTCAAAAAATGTATTTTGCTAAGTTGGTGCGTTGCGATTTTTATAAGGGATAAAAATATCGAACAAAGAATTTGACTCAAATTTTGTACTTCTAACCAAATTTTGTGGGCGGAATGGTTGTGATTGTTGGATAAGGTTTACGGTTATTCAGTTTTATCAAAAACACAAGCCTACGAGTGGTAGAAAGTCTTCAAAGACGGTCGAGAGATCGTTGAAGACATGCCTATTACAAAAGTGAAGATGATGCTTGAAAATCGTCAGGAAAGTGTTAGAGAGACGGCAAGAGAACTCGACATCGCGTTCTTGCTCGATTCTTCCCGATAAAACTGATTTTTTTTTAAAGAGTTACTATACTCACAGGTCCCTTTGGACATGTTCGATCATGCGAGTTCGGATACCATATATTTAAGGAGAGCATTAGAACTGCCGATAAGACTTGGGTTAGAAATTTGACATAAAAGCAAACTGAAATTGCCGTTCCATAGAATTCGTTTTCAATCAATCAAAGAAATAAAACAAAATTCGGTGAAAGAGCTAAAGGCCATCCCAAATTGGCATAAATGCATTACATTTTGTGGGGATTTCTTTTCTTGTACACTGCTTTGATATGCACCAGCTATTAGCTACTTTAACAGTAAACTTTGTTTAAACAGGAATATTATTTTAAGTTTACATATATAAAAGGTCGTTGGGTACACCTTATCGTTGGAAAGAACACTACCCTCTATGCTCGAATAAATTTATGATTTCGTCTGTTATTCTATTTACTTTGTCTACAGTGCTATGCTTTGTTGAAACCCGAATGGGTGCGATGTAATTGCATATATAATATTACTGTCATGGAGGAAAGGAGACATCTTTGATAGTAAAAGTCTTTCAAATTGTTTGAAAAAGCTGTGTAAGAGACTAACTTCAGTAAGAAGACGGCTGTGTTAATTGTTTTCCGTTTTTGTATTTCAAGATGATCTGTGACTTTTTTATGAATACTTTTAATTTTTTATGTCGAATACGAAACTGAAAATTGCACTAAAAAGTACGAAAAGTACCCGATTCAGTTTCCATTTCCACCGCACAACGATGGTTTCAACGTTTTCGTTCTGGTGTAGAATCAATAAAAATACCGCAAGACTTTTTTGACAACCCATTATTTGGGAACTCCATTACCATTTGCTAGTAATTTTATCATGTACTGGCGACTTTTTTGGATTAATCTTTTGTGCGATCCTTTTAATTTCACAACTTGAAAACTTAATAGGGGAAAACGACTAGTCTGAATAAGTCATCAAGCGCAGACATTCTAAACGATGACTACTCCTCTTGGACTTACCTTTTAGGAAGTGAACGCCATCTGGCACCGCAGAGAACTTAAATGGTCTATGCGTGGTAGTGACCGACCAGATTAATCTAACCTAACCTAACCTTGAATAACACATGAAATGGTAAAGCTTCACTTAATTCATTATATTTTTGCTAATACTCGGTATTTTTAACCTTTTTGCTTAGCAAACAATCGTTATATAAAATATATTTTGTGTTGAATCATCAAAGGTTTGTGTTGGTTGGAAAACCAAAAAATCCACCTAAACATTCAATCAAGAAGTACTTATTTATATCCGAATGAAGCAACATGTTAACTTCAGGATATTTTATATTCGTTGTTTCATTACGGAACACATTTTAAAAATGAAACGACCGTAATTTTATGAAATAATTCCAAACCTCTGATTAACAAAATTAAAAGATGCGTTTGCGCAAACTTTCAAATATTTGTATGATTGGATTATTTCTGTTTACTATATGTATGTATATTATATGTTCATATATACTTATACATACATACATATATGTTCATATTTAAAAATACAACAAATTATTTGGTTGTTTGTTTTGTGTTTCTTTTCACAAAAAACTGCAACTCGATTTATTTCGCTTCGAAAGTTGATTGGTTCACAACATTGTTTCATTTTCACTCTATTGCAGCTGAGTGTGCTGAGAGACTGAACATGTATGTATGTCTGTATTGGGAGGACACAGGAGTACTGTGCATTTGTTGTCTGTCATTTTTGATGTTATTAGCATAATTTTACACCTAAACCTCAACGGCTACTATGCAATTTACAGCTTTGCTTTTGTTGCTGTTGTTCCACTTTCCAATGAAATGCGTTGACAAAATATGATTAAGTGCGAAACCCACTCGAAGCGTAAACGCATAAGCTTGCAACAATGCAGGCGTATTTGGCGCACCTTCATACCTAACGTGTATGCAAATTAGGGTGTTCCTAATTTAACATATTTTTTTGTTTTGGTCTAATACTTTATTAACAATTGCTCTATAAATTATATGTCGCTCATACGTCATGGTATACTATTTATGCGGCAATGTATTAGAGAATAGCACACACCTTAATGTTAATATATATATATGTATATATACGTTCGTGCATACTTGCTTTGCTCTGTGCGAGTACACACGCGTAGTATCAATTAGTCGGTTCGGTCTGCCTCGTTATTCAATTTCGAATAACGATTTTCCTCTTACTATCAAGTTAATTTGGGTGGTGACGGCATGCTGCGACAACAACAAATGTATTCACAACGGGCAACCACTGCAAGTATTCCTGTCTACGGCAGAATATGCGGCAATGCATTATGTCATTTTTATTATTATTGTTTAGTTAGGCGCTTCGTGTTAGGAGAATGTGCTCCTACGTGGCTATTTATCACGGGAGGACTGGTTCGAATGCATTCTAGCGGATTCAGTCACCTAAAACTGAACTTAAACTTAAGTTGTAAATATCTTTAAAAATATATTTGTATAAATATATGTGGATTATCTTCATCGCTAAAACAAGTGTTATGAAGATGTGCCGGCAGTGGCAACAAGTACACTATGCCACTCTCCGCAAATGTAAGGAAAATACGGCCTAAAACCTGTTTCTATTCTTCGACTCGCTGTTATTATTAATATGAATGTAGTTTGCGGTGGTAAATACTCCTTCACCTATTTGCGCATGCATGTCAGCAACACTTCGGCCCACAGTGCTAATTAAACTCCACATAAATACGAGCAACACGTAGTTGCACCTGCAGCGTTGCCATTGTTCATTTCAGTAGAATGTAGGCTTCCAGCCAGTGTCTCTGCTCTTACCATTGAGACTTCGTAATTCCACCCACAAGCTAGCATGCAACGAAGAGGCAATTGATAATACAACCGGTGTCAGGCGGATATGGGAAATTAAAGTAATAAGATTATTACGGCACTGTTGGCAAAAGCAAATATACAGCTTTGCAGCGCACTGTCGCATAAAGTTAAAATTATTAATGGAAAATGATACCTTCTAGGTAAAACTTGGTATTGTGTTGTTCACTCGAAAGACTTCGATTTTGGAGATATCTTAGAGCGAAAATATTTACGGTTACTATAGGATTCGACGATGCATCATCATCTTCTTCTTCTTCTTCTTCTTTGCTCCTACACACCTGGGTGGTTTAGACCGATAACATAAAAACTGGCCAGTTGTGAGGTCACGCACGTTGTAGACCTTTTCGTTGGAGCATCGTCTTTCATGCGTAGGAGATGGCTTAACCCGCGCTTTTGTTGGATATGTATTCTGCTTTCTCGTTTCGGTTCGTCATCTCCCATATTACTGCGACATATATGTATTAGAATGTGAAAGATAATAGACTTATAGTGCGCAATTTTTGTTCGCCGAAAGAGAAATCTGTTTCTCAGTTGCTTACCGATCCCAAAGTAGTATCTGTTGTCAAAAGTTATTCTCTAAGTTTGTATTGTTGGTGGTACTTATGCTGGTTCCCACATACGATTTTTTATCTTGCCCTCGTTCACCATTCTTTCGCTTCTTTTTCTTAACTAGAAAAAAAGAGGTTCTATTATTAAGCTCTATGATGTCAATCGATTAAATTCCAGCTGAGAGGCCAATTTTCGACCACTTTTTCCTGCAATTGGAGCCATAAGTCAGCAATAATGCGCTGAATATTTTCTTCCAAGGTGTCAATCATCTCCGACTTATCTGCGTAAACAAAGTCTCACAAAAAACAGGCCAGTGGTGTTAAATCGCAAGAACTTTGAAGGCGTGCCACAGGACCACGAGACTAATTAGTGTGGACACCAAAAGATCCGTTGGCTGTATGGCATGTAGCGTTATTTTGTTGGAGCTAAAAGCTCGTCCACATCCACATCCTCCATTCCAGGTACAAAAATGTCAGTAATTACTATTTTAAAGCGTTCCTTATTGACTGTAACAATATGGTCGGCTTAATTTTTGAAGAAATTTGGACCAACGGATGGACTCTTTTGGATTTTCGTAAATACTCTGCTTCACAGCATCTTTAACGTCTCCGTGCGTAAAGGACGGGATTTCTGAGGATGTGCATTATTCATACAGGTAAACGTGGTGCGAATCCATGGTTTCTCGCATTACCGACCCTGCTGAGCGATTATGTTGACCGATTATTGGACGCAGCGGACAATACGTTCCGCGAACTGAATTATTATTTGGTAATAAATTTGCACGATTTGTAAATGTTCTTCCGGAGTAAGTGTGTTTATTATGAAATGGCAAATAGAGTATAAATCAAGTAACAGCTGTCAAAACGACTAACTTCGAAAAAGGTAATGCCTCGTTGAAAATCACACGTCTAAGAAACACCCATTATAGTTGTCAATTCCAATACCTCTAGATCAACTAGACCCACTTTCTTCCAAAACACGTGCGTTTGCATTAGTTCAGTACGCTTCGGAATATGCTTAGCTAATTGTTATTAAAAGACTAATTTTATATTTTTAGTTGTCGCAAAAATTTGCCATTCAAGTCAACATTATACCGGACGAAGGGAAAATTTAAACTTTGCTTGTCATTATTCTTCACACGTCTACAATGTTTGCTAACTTCGATGCCTTTAGTTGGTTGTTAATTACGCAGTCTTCTAAAGTTTTCAACCTCAGTCATTTACAATTAATGAACTCACCCTACTTGTTTGCTAGATACTTGCATCTAAAGCACATGTTTAAATGGAACTTTTCAAAAAGTGTCAACGACAGCAGCTGACCCCTGTTTGAGTGAGAGACACCCAACTACGGTGATTGTTAGAAGACAAGTTTCAAAACAAGTTTTAATTTTTAATTTGTGCTGTGGTCAAAACGGTTTACCTGATGTCTTGCGCATCGCTGCAAATGCTTTGAAAACAAGAAAAGCTGCAACTTTCGAAGATTTACACCAACAACTAAATAAAATTCACCGACACACGAAACTGACGTGCGGAAAATGTTCTAAAAAAATATTAGTAAATAAAAAATTAAGAAGAATGATAATTATTTGACAAAGACAATTAATATAACTCGACTATTATGTTGCGTATGCTCAAAGCATGCTTAGTTAAATTTAAGAGCTCACTGTGTTAGCTTCAAAAATTGCCGTCAGTATTGTAGCATTTTCGTATTTGCATATAGCATTTGAAGGTAAAGGTTGCTGAGAAAAGAAAATGAAAATAACTAATTCCTCTTATTTTGCGTACATGCTTTCATATACTACATATCTATGATATCTATATGCATATATAGTTACATATATGGTTTTGTTGGAGTAACCAGTACGAGCAGCCAAAAATGCAATCACTTGCAACTGTGAGCAAATTTCGTGGTATGTGTAAACGAGTATAACCAAAAAATTGAAAAATTCCTTAGAAACAATACAAAAATACCAGCATGGTACGAATATAAAGCTGAATGTAACTGCTATTTACATGCAAACTATTGTAATATCAGCTGCTGAAGAACTGAAAAATTTGAAATATTGCTAACAATTATCTTGCAACTTTTTGTTGTGTTTTTGTCACAATTGCTGTCTCCTAAACATATATTCAACAAGTAATGGCTATCTAAATATTTCGGTGCTGTGGCTTTTTGGGACAATTCTTACAAAAATTTGAAGCAAAGAAAAATATTTCCATAATGAAAAAACTAAAGTGAGCTCAAATTAGCGGTTTAAAATAATCATTTCTGTCATAAGCTGAACCGCTGGTCGGAAAAGTCTTTTATATATATAATGAACTTTAATTAACCGAATATGAACCATTTTAGTCGGCCACTTTTTGTCATTTTTCCGTCTCATCAGTGTAAAACGTATTCCATCAGTATGAAAATTTTTTTGGTTTCTCGACGGAAAGCTGCAATAAGTAATTTTCACAGGCTTCTTTTGAAGCCAACTCTACTCCATTATGGGAGTTTTGCATTGACCGAAACAAATGATAGTCCGATGGTGCAAGGTCAGGGCATATGGTGAATGCATCAAAAAGCTCTTTTTGCCGAGTCCTCAAAGATGTGTGTGGTCTAGTGTTGTCCTGATGGAAGACGAAGCCCTTTCAGTTGATCAGTTCTGACCGTTTTTTCGAATGCTTGTTTCAATCTCATCTGTTGTTCAATCAGGCTGGAGCTGCTCTTAGTATATGATTCCTTTCCAATCCCACCAAATACTCAGCATAACCTTTCGAGGCATCAATCCTAGCTTTGCGAACATTTGTTGAGCATCACCACGATTGAACCATGGTCTTTTTCGCACATTATTGTCGTATATGATCCACTTCTCGTCTCCTGTTACCATTCGCTTCAGAAGTGGTTCGATTTCATTTCGTTTCAGTAAAGATTCGCAGATGTTAACTCGGTCCATTAAATTTTTCATAGACAATTCATGTGGTACCCGAACATCAAGCTTTTTTTTTGTAGTCAACACTTTTTAAATGGTTCAAAACCGTTTGATGATGAATGTAAAGTTCCTTAGCGATGTCTTGGCTGTTTATGTCTTTTCCAATCTTTTCCATCATTTCATCAACTTTTTCAACGATAGAACGATTGGCTCCGTAAAGTTCACAAATTTCATTGGTGGCTTGCGTGGCATTTTTTATAAAAAAATGTTCAAAATATAATTTATAAAAAAATTTCTTCATTATTTTCACTCATTTTTGAAAAGCTATAACTTTTTTCAACTTCCCCGATTTTTTTTTGGTGATATAAAGCTTAGATTCTCATCTTTTCAATTCTATATGACGCAATGTAGGTAGCACTGGATATATACGACTGGAACGACATCTATTGACAAAATACGATAAGACTTTTTCGAGTACCCAATATTATACGCTGACCTAGGTATATTAAGTTTCCCACAATGTAAAATTCAAAAGAGAACGTCAGAGACTTATAAACTACATATATATATGAATAGTCAGCGTGACGATTTAGCTTCAATTTGGAATCCAGGAAACTTCTTATTTGTCGGAAGGGCTGATATCTGGCCATTGTAGAATATATCTGCCAAAAAAAACTGAACGATCAGAATAAAGTGCTTGTAAAGACCTTTTACATTTACTGAAGAAATGGCTCAGATCGGATCACAAGAGCTGTCATACAAGCTGACCGATCAATATTCTTGTAAGGAATCTCTTGTATTTGTGAAGGGTATTCTAGCTTCGGTGCAACCGAAATTAACGCTCGACGTTGGTTTTTATTATTTGAACCCTAGTTTACAATCCTCTAAGCCTTTAGCCTTAGATGATGTGCTGTTGCGAAGAAACCAACAACCATTATATGTTGAAATAATAAAACTCGCGTAACGACATACTAACAGAAAAAAACAATTACATGAACGATGATAACAATGTAAATAACTTCCGCTCATAAATTTGCAATAAATTCCTATACACACACATAGAACTGTTGGCCAAATATGGCCATTACATGCGAAGTAAGCACAGTATAGACGCATATGTGAAAACATACTCATATACATATGCACGCACTTTGAAACACGCCCCATCGTACACATTCATATCTACGTGCATATATGGCTTTAAAGGAATAAGGAATATGTACATATGTATATGGCAACACACAGCGTTCTAGGATCATAAGGATCTGTTTGTACAGTGAATATGATGGTACATTCTCCCACTGACTGGCGCAGAAGTTTGGTTGTGTATGAGATTTTGTTCGTCGTTGACATTACACATTTTTTCGGTGGCAAAGACTGCAACAACATCAATCCAGCAACTCCTCTGTAGCTCGATGCATTGTGCGTCCAAAGTGCAGGAATTTACACAAAAATTACACCACATCAAAAGGGGGGTAAAAAAGTTCACAAGAATGATGGCACTCACAGGGTGTTGGGCAACTTTACGATTTACTATATACAAAGAAGCGTTTTTTGCAAGCTTTGTGGGTGAGCAAAATTTATACTGAATTTTGCAGATATAGTCATAGATACATTCACGTTATTTTAGACTAGAAAGCAGATCGCAAATTTATTCAAAAAAAAAAAAATTATTGACTGCCTACAAACGCGCATTCTCGCTATCACTAATTTTAATAATGGAAAGTTTTTTGCAAAACTAATAATGATAGATTTGTGTTCGAGAATAAGGTCTACTAGAGAAAATATAATCATTTTGTTACTATGCTTTTCTTGAGTCTTCATTGAACGTTGTTTCACTGTAGATTTGTAGATTGCTTTAGAGCAAACAAGCCTGGGCGTAGTTTCTGTATCTACGCGCTTGAAGAACCCGACTACCCTGCAACTACGCAGCAAACTCCGATAGCGCGATATACCAACCTCACCAATGAACACACAAGCGCGCCTGCAACTCTCATGGCAATCGGCTACAGCTTCTGTTCTCCATGTAGTTCTTGTGAGTGACATTTTGAAAGCGTCGCTCATTTTTTGTGTTCTTTACGTTGTCTGATTACTTTTATTTTCCACTGTGGCCGAGTTGTGTATTTGCATGTTGATAGTATCGCCGACGAGTTTGCAACGTATATTGCTACTGCGCCCGCCGCTTCCTTGCTTGCCACACGGCACTACCAACACTGTTAAAGTGCACAACAAAATCTGATAAAATGCAACTGCTTTAAAATGTCATCTCTGTTGATTTTCAGCAACGCACAGGCACCGTCTCCAATGCACATACATTCATACATATATGTATGTATGTGGCATACATGCGCACAAACACACACCCAGCTGCATTGATAAATGTATAATAAACCCGTTGGCACCAGAAACTGGGCTGCCCTTTTTATTTGCTTCTTTTTGGCTTTGTTGCAGAGTTTCAGTTTTGGGGCTCTCAGCGAGCGTGTGTGAGTGTGCGTAAATTGTTGTTGCAACACATTTAAATGACATTATAGCGTCCAATCTGCATTTTTGTCACTGTTTACGTAGTTTACGACTTTTGCTGTTTGTTTGTTTGTTGTTTTTTAGTGGCCTTTTATTTAACGTAAAAATTTGCATGGGAGAGGGGTCAGACAATAACTTCGCCACTGAATTGCCGAAAAGGATAGCTTAAGAAATATTTTAATTAAAAAATTTGTTGCAAATTTCCTTTTCGTTTAAAAGTGTGTGTTACGCCATTTTACACAAACTTTCAGAGACGGTTTGTCTTGCTCGTCGGTATAATGTCGAGCATGTTGGCAGAAAATAGCTCGGGGTAAATAATTTTGTAATTGAAACGCAATGGGTTGCTTAAAGTGAACGAAAGTTATGGTAATGTATGGTATGGTTTCCTTTACTAAGGTCAAAATGGGACTACCTTATATGAGACTGCCTGGAAGCTGAGAATAAGTAACGAAAGGATGTACGGTATTAAGAAATCTTAAATATTGAAGACTACTCTTGAGTTCTGAAGTCCGTCGCCTTAAATGGCGCTGAAATATGGGAAAAGCCACTCTAATTGACGTAACCTTTTTTCCATTTATGTCATTTGTATGTCAGAGTATACTTCTCGTTTCGTAGAGCGTTGGTTGATGCTGCCCTTGTAATCGCGGACTTACACCCTTTAGATCTCTTAACCAAAGATATTAGGAAGCCTGTGAAGGACATACCACACAAAACCGCAAAAGAAAAGAAAATATTCGAGCAGAGATGGTGAAGAGTTGACGATGGGAAGTCAGTCGAAATGGACATTGGACGTTCCGACTGATACCCAACATTGACTCATGCCTAAACAGACTATACAGCGAGGTAGATTTTTATTTTAATTCAAATTTTCAAAAGACCGTTTCAAAGCAGATTTGAAACATTTAACTTGCGAAAATGGTGATATATTCTCTTCTTAACTGACTGTCCGAAACGCAAGCAAGAGGGACGATACCTTATGAGCGCATTCGGTATAGACTTATTCGCTGAAAACTTAGTAGACCAAATGGTTGAATCAAAAGATAAGTGAATTATGGTTTGCAATATAGCCGCCAAAAGAGAAAGTCGGTGTGAGCCAGGCGTTGTCGTGGTGCAACTTCCAATCGGCTCCGGTGTCTTGTCGGCCCCGATTGACTCTTCGTTTGAGTCTCTTGAGGATGTCCACATAAAATTTGGCATTGACGGTTTAGCCAGGAGGAACAAATTCAGGATGGACGATGCCTTTGATGTCAAAAAAGGCAATAAACATCGATTTCACTTCGGATTTGCTCATTCATTAGCGACCTCTTGTCGGTCCTCTGAAAAGGCCTGGTGCCACCGAAATACACCACTTCTTGCTAAAGCAACATCTATGTAGGTCTGCTAGATCATATCAAATGTCTCTGTCGCAGATTTACCGAGTTTCACACAGAATTGAATCGCGTACCTCTGCTCTAACGAACGCTACATTTTCGGCTTGCATCACTCACAGAAATACGTTGCGCGAAAATGCTTGTCCTGACTCTCTAAGTGCTCGGAAACAAATGACCAGCCGCTGGTTCGTTGGTTAGGAACACCCTTTACCGAATCCAGTCGGTGCGCTCACGCTCCAAAGTACAGTCGCGGCGGAAGAAAATCTGTTCTATTACTTTCCGGACAAACCCTGTAAGTAAGTATTGGGTTATCGGGTTTTTTAATATTTAAAAAAAAATATTATAACATTCGACTTTTTTCGCATTGCCTAAGGCCCTATAACACCAAGTCGCCTGTAAATTTTGCTGAGGTAGACAGTACAATACAGTACGGTACAGTAAACTTATTAAAGTGACAAAGCCACGCCCCTCTCCGAGAGCCCTCAATGCACACTGCGCGGCATTATTCATGGTTTGCCAATCCGCTTACTAATACATCTTTAGTAGACACATACTTATGGAGCTTGTTCCCACAACATTGCTTACAAGTTGTGGCCGGCAAGGAAGCATAAAAAGATTTTGCTGGCGTGCCTTTATTGCTTATTTGCTTAAAGCTTTATTAATGATTTTGCCGTTATGCGTGTTTTTGTTGCTGTTGCTGTTGTTGTAGTATCTGCCAACACAATGTCATTACAGGCAAATAAATTACAATAACAACATGCTCAGTAACTGCACATAACCACACACTTCTCCACTCATCACTGGCATGACAAAATATTTGTCGGTTGTGTGCGCGAAATTAACAGCAACAACGGCAACAACAACAGCAGCAACAATTAAAGAAAGTTATGCAATCCGTTCGTTTGCTCGTTATGGCCGGCATTGGCGTGGAAGTGCTGACTGCTTTGATGCGGGCGGTTGCTGCGGCGACGCCAGTGACAGACAGAGGCGACGACGTCTGAGGCAGCGGCGACTTTATTGCGCGCCGACAATAATGCGAGAACGATTGTTGCAGAATTTATGCATATTCCACACACACACACACGCACACATTTGCGCACCATCGTGTGTACGGTATATTGCTTGTTTGTCACATTTGCTTGCTTCACTGGCTGACTGACATTTTCTTTGTGCTTTCCATTTGGCTGTTCTGCAAGCCGACCGCCCCGTGATTCCCCGGCCCGGCGCGCGCTGCATGTCTGTTCACATCACTGGTTGTTCATGCATATTAAACCCATACATTCAACCAAGCATCCGTATGTCCGTCCACAGTTCTGTCAGTTTGATTGTCTGTCTGCCGGTATCCTTTCACAAGCTTCACATGACATACGCACAAGTGGAGATGAACACACGCGTGCGTGTAGTTGCCACCACCACCCTGACGCGGCATACTTCACCACGCAGCCGCCTTACGCCCACTTTGCTGCTGCTTCGACAATTTTTGATTTTATCTCGTTGATCCACTTTTCGCACTTCACTGCTTTGCCGCCACTCCACTATTTTTTCACCCATTAATCGCTTACACCGCAAATTACGCCGCTACTGCACTGGGCTCCGGCTCCTTTCTCCAGCTTGCCAACCATACATCACTTTGAACGGTTCGCCAGCGTGCGCCTAAAATCAGGCAGTAATTTACGCTCGTAAATTTCAATAATGCACAGGCCTGTGTGTGTGTGTGACACGCTGCATGCGGCGGCATTTCGCTTTGACTCCTTTTTGTGGGTGCTTCATAAACATTTTTGGGGCTTTTACAAATCGCTTGAAATTTAATTAGAGAAATCTTTTCAATACATCGCTGTCATTGGCATACAAAAACATGCTAAGTTAAGTGAATAACAGTTTACATCTTCGATTTGGTATTATTTAAGCGCTGCTGCCTTGCTTAGATACAAGCAGAAATAGGCAGCACAACGTTCGGTATACATTGAAGCTACGCAAGGTAAGTGGTTCTACTTGCAAGTTTTTACTTTTAGCATAATTCAGATTCACCATAATTCCCGTAGTTTATGCCATTATTTGTTTGACTTGCAGCGCTTGCTGAAAACTAATTTCCTCCAGCCCTTGAAAGACAATGTCGAACAATTCATAAACTGTCTAATCTCCAATATACACAAAGCCAACAACAATGGCCAAAGCGCTTACAGAGCGATCACAAATTATATACGTACTTAACCACACAAATAATCTCAGCAAGTTTGGTGCTTGCAAAGGGGAAATCAGTATGCAAGCAAAAGACAAAAACTTGAAATGAAAACTCCAAAAGTGATTTCCATAACGCAGTCATATTTAGCATAATAATGATAACAAAAATAAAAGCAAGTCGCTAGTTATGAGCGCCAGCCATTCGTTCCTATGTTTATGCAAACGCTTTAATTCCCCCGGCAGCGAGCGGCAGCCCTCAGGACTGCTTGGCTTTGGCTCGCCTGTTGGGCAATTGGCACTTGCCTGTGTGTCGGGTGTGTTGGGCTAAGCCGTGTTGTCTTGTCTTCATTTTTGAGCGTAAATACAAAAACGAAAACAAAAAAACAACAGCAACAATAGCTACTCCCAGCACAAACATTTGAAAACAGCTGAATTACTAACTTACTAATTTACACTTAAGCGCTGAGTGCACTCCAGACGCTCATTCCTTACAACTGACATACATAAATACATAAAATACATACTTATGTTTGTATGCATATACCTACGCTTGCACATCAGCAGCAAAGGAATCTCGCTTATTCAATTTTCCTAGCTCGGCACCTGGATTTTAAACCTTTTGTTTTTTTTTTTTTCGTTGTTTCATGCTTTTGTTTCACGCTCCTCCAAATGAGGTGAAGTGGCTTCAATTGACACGAGCAAAGCAAGCAAAGCAAGCAATGACAGCAACAGGACTACAAGTGCCTGCCTTGGCGCTGGCTGTGCGCTGCCTACTTGAGTCTGTTTGCAGTGCTGCTTTTTGTTGTTAAGGCGGCGCTCAGCCCGTTTGATGTGCGCACATTAGCGTGTACGCCATAAAATAACAGTAAATATTATTTGTAGCACAGATCTAATGGGAGTATTTCGGGAAATGTTAAAAAGGGATTATGGTTAATTTATTTATTATAAAAATATTAATTAAAATAAGATTTAAATTTTAAAAATTTTGTATTAGAGATTTTGACAAGTCTACTACCATAAAGCAGCCACTGTGCGCCATTTGTCGCTGCTCAGCGTTCATATGCGCATTTGTGCAATAAAGGATGCCAATTCGGCTTGTGCGTCTGAGCGAGTGCGCTCCTTTATTTGAACTCATTAGCGCAAGATTTGCAATGCCAGCAAGCATTTTTTCACTTTTCACCCACCTCACCTAATTGCTGTTGTTTTATTGCGCGCGTTCGTTCGTTCGTTGGCTTGTTGCCGCGTGCCACATGACATATGCGCCTCGCTATTTGCATACATAAATAAGGCAATGTTTGCGTTTGCTTTGTATTTGCTCATTATAGTCAAAGCTGTGCGTAATGTTGGCGGTGCTGTGACTTATAATCAGTCAAAATTATAATTACATCCTTTTTCATGAGCTTAAAAAATATTTATAGTACACGCAGCAGGTGTGTGTGTAGGTGTTGCTGTGTGCTTTGCTCTTACGTACGAGCTGCTTGCGTACTCATGACCACATACAAACACATGCACATACGTGCGATTGGTGTGGTGAGGGTGCCGTCTACCTTCCTGCTGTCTGCTCGTTCGGCTTTCCACTTGACTGCCTTGATTGTCAGCGTTGGAATACATAATAAGCAACACAGCAGCAAAAGTGCCAAAGTAGTCATCTCGTCTAGAAATTGTAAAGTGGCAGCTCTTGCACTGAAATGTGCGCTTTATTGTTGTAGTTTTCATGCTTCTGCACAAAAAAGGAACAGTAACGCAAAGATGTACAGCATGGTGCAAATACTTAGTGCTGCGAAGCACTACAGCTGTAATAGCTCCGAGATCTGTTGTATCGTTGTTCCTTCACCTCATAATTAATCGTTTGAATTGCATCAATGGATTACACATAAAGTTGTCTTCAATTCGTAAAGTGATGAAGAGTGGTGTATCGAAAGACAACTGGTAAAAATTGAGGATAACGACATAATTAGAGGGAATATCAGATGACTATACCACTTCAATGGGGTACATTAGGTTAGGTTAGAGCATGTGCTGGATCCTAAATCGGTAGACTCGACTTGGACAGATATTTGCCTTTGAGTTACCCAGAAACTCCTTAAACACATCGGCGAAGCGTTTTTAGCTCACCACAAATTTATTAGGGCGGATAAAATCAATCTCAGACCCTTCAAAAGATTATCTAAAGGTGTGTCTATCGAGGTTCAATATCACTCTGGCAAAAGTCGGGCAATAAGGGAGAAAGTCACAAGATGATTCCCGCTCGCCTTCCTCCATATAGCTTTAGTCGTTTCGCGTAAGTGCCTATAGTGCAGTGTAAAGTCAGAAGGCCGCATAATGACTTTGCTAAGCATATGGTCCAGAAGTTCCTCGTAGTTTTGATTGTGAACCAGCGCCTGCCTAACTAACTGCATGCAGGATTCCTTGAAGGAGTAGTGCGGTGTCGGCAACTTTCCATCGACTTCAGTTTTAGGCTTCTTGACAACTGCAGCGTCTTCCAAGCGGAGGTGGCTGCCATAAAGCCATTGCTCCTTTAGAGCGGATACTACCTACTCCGACATTAGAGCAGCGAAATTAGTCTTGAGTTACCTGAATGCGCGCTCAAGACTAGTGAAAGGATGTCTAGACTCCTTATTTCTAGCATCAAGTTATCTTAAGATTATACTGGTTAAGGTGCTTGACCACATATAATTGTCTCAACACTTGCTTCTCGAATGTCGATCGTGGTAAAACATTTTGAACCTTATTTGTTTTAGCAGAAGTAGAAATATGTTATGTTTTATGTTATAAATTCACGATATTTTTAGTTTCACAAAGAATATAACCTCCACCTTGTTGACTGATCAGTCATCTAACCTAACTTATGTTATGTTGACTGGTTTATGAAAATTGTGCCGGTGACAAATTATATTATGTTACGGTTTTTTGAATTGCTAATGAGGAAGATTTTATGCTTTCGAATTCAAGAGCTGTAAGAGAAAACGGTTCGGTGATGTGATAAAACTACTCTTTTACACGTAAAAATAAACTATATCTTTTTCCCCCATTGAATAGGAGTTTCACCATCTTAAATGGCATACTTTTCAAAGTGTTTCTTGAAAAAACTTTAATTACTACAAAGTTCGCACCGCAAAATTTAAAATAATTGCGCACATATGCACTGTGCTTAACCGATGCAGCAGTGTCAGCAATAAAAGTAAAAACAATAATAATAACCACATTGACACGATATGTGGTTGAATTAACGCTGTGTGCGGTGTTGCCACAATTTCAACCGCCTCATGCAGCGCAAATGACTTGCCACGCTGCTGTGAAACTTCCTCTGAATGATGATGACGTTTTTTATGGCTTTTTTATTTTCTCCATCATGCTTTGTTTCATTGCAAAGTAAATGCATTCCAGAACTCACACGCATACACACACATATGCCCTTAACACACTCATACATATGCGTTCTTATGAAAATTGGATGCTGCGCTCAGCAGGTGTTGCGGCAACTACCGGCGCTTTGCAACTACATTGCTACACTAACTATGCAATACTTACACCTTCCCCTTTGCCATCACAAATCCCAGCCCATTGCGCGGCGCTCTTTTCTCACCATATAAACATAATGGCGGTTGATTATTCTCCTTAAAAAAAATTGTTGCACATCGCGGCAGCAAAACGGGCATATAAAAGGCTTAAATAGCACAGACCAACAACAATAACCAGTCAGCTGCGCTCAGCGTGAAAGAGCAAATGAGAAATATTGAAAGTCGATGGCGTACTAGCGGCCATTTGTTGGCAATAAGCGGCTGGTCGATAGTTCGGCTTCTAATGCATTGCGAATTTGTTACGCTTCGGCAAAACCTCAGCAATCCTAAAGTACCTACTTAATCGTAAAAAACACGCAATAGTTGGAATGCGTTTAGGACTTAAGTTTATAAAAGAATATCCACCACCTGCGAGCGATGTAATAGCATTATTTTGAAGTGTTTCTTGGAGAGTTCTAAGTGCCAGATAATATATGCAAAGCCATACTATTGAGATAAGGAGCTCAGTGGTAGTGAGTATTAGTGTAAATGGTGATTGCTTCAAACGAGATCACGTTCTTTATAACTGACTCAAATTAGTGGGCACGAAGGGTAGTCAAAAAAGTATTTTCGTATTTCTAATCAAACTTCAACTTATTTTTTTATATTTAAACTAAACATAAAAACTTTAATGAACAAAATATGTACCATTTGGGTCGACCACATTTTTCGCCATTTTTCCACTAGAAACATTAACATCAAAACTTCCCAGCCAAGCTGGCTCAGTTTTCAGTCATCAAAGATGTGTGTGGTCTAGCGTTCTTGATGGAATACGAAGCTCTTTCTGTTGATCAGATCTAGTTACTTTTTTCGATTGCTTCTTCCAATATCATCAGTTGTTGACAGTAAATGTAGAATCAATCGTTCGACCAGGCTGGAGCAGCTCACAGTGGATGATTGCTTTTCAAGCCCACCAAAACCTCAACATAGCCTTTCGAGGCGTCAATTCTGGCTTTGCGACCATTTGTTGGGCTTCACCACACTGGACCATGATCTTTTTCTCACCTATTGTAGTATTTGATCCACTTTTCGTCTCCTGTTACAATTCGTTTCAGAAATGGTTCGATTGCATTTCGTTTCAGCAAAGAATTGCAGATTTAAATTTTTCACAGACAATTCATGTGGTACCCAAACATCGTGCTTCACTTTGTAGGCAGACTTTTTTAAATGGTTCAAAACCCTTTGAAGATGAATGTAAAGTTCCTTAGCTATGTCATGACTGCTTATGTAACAGTCCTGGTCAATATTTTTCATAATTTCATCGACTTTTTCAATGATAGGTTAATCGGAGCGAGGTGCATCTTTCACATCGAAATTTTCCGAACGGAAGCCAGCGAACCATTGTTGTGCTACACGAACTGATACAGCATCGTCTCCGCAAGCTTCACAAATTTCATTCGTGGCTTGCGTGGCATTCTTCCCTTTTTATTGTCTTCATTATTTTCACTGATTTTCGAACAGCTGTAACTTTTTTCATTTCTTCCATTCGGTTAAATGAAGCTTAAAATCTCACCTTTGCAACACTATATGGTATGACACAATGTAATTGGTAGCACTATTGAAAAAATACGAAAATACTTTTTCGACTACCCTATGTATATTTGATCTCATTGATACACCGCTAACTAAACATTTGCTGTCGAAGAATTGCATTTGCAAAGTGCTAAGCAAAATTGAAAGTATAAATATTGCGAGTATTGTGAGTTAACACACTTAGGAGACTTTCAGTCACCCGCAATCGTCGAAAATATAGCACTACAGCAATAATTTACCAGCAGTTACATATTATTGCCTCACTAAAAGCCGCCCCGAGTCATCAACTGTCGGTAACAGCGACACAGCAGTAAATGCGCCGGAAACTGAGCACAGCCACACTGCCTGAGCGAATACATTTGCCAAACAATGTAACTGATCTTCCGCAACTAGTTGACAGCTTGCCGTTCATGGCGTTTCCGCAAATGTCTCTGCGACATACGCAAATAACTGCAGTATATCGGAATACAAAAATAAATAGCAGCATGTATATTTACACGTTTAATTTTATATTTAGTTGTGTTCGAGCCCCCTGCGGCGCGGACTCGCCTTCTTGGTTGTGTTGTCGATTGTGCTTACATAACCTCACTGGCATTATCAGGCCAGGAGCTTCCGTTTATCGTTTGCCTAGAGCACTTTTTCTTGCGCTGGCAACAAAGGACTGCACTCGAGGAAACACATACACTTTTACACGCCCCATACAAATACAAATATATATATTTTAATAAATGTAACAGTGCGCCTAGTGGCAAGGTGAAAGGTCAGAAATGGTGAGGAGAATATGCTCCTCTTTTATTTGTTGGCCATTATTGCGAATTTGCCTTGAGTGGTTCACTTATGCGCGCATATAAGCGAGGCATATTCAACTATTTAATAGAATATATGTATGTACTTATGTATGTATATAGTTAGGTATTCATAACAAACAAAAATCTTAACTTTGCCGGCATCGAAGCTATGACCCTATACCCTTTGCGCATTTTTTCTAGCACAAAAGTGTTAAACAAAATCTTAACTTGATTTTGATCACTCGGTTTGCATGGTAATTATATGGTAGACTATAGTCGTCTGATTTGAACAATATTTTCGATCATAAGCAAATAAGATACAAACGTGCACAAAATTTCAGACCGATATCTCAAAAACGCTTGTATACCCGACAGACAAGGCTAAATCGACAGAGCTCATTACTCTGATATGTTATACGGTCTCCGACGTTTCCTTCTGAGCGTTACAATCTTCTTTCTTAACTAAAGGGTAACATGGTAAAATGGGTTTCCTCCAGCCTATTTTCAATTACTTTTTCTTATATAAAAAATTAAATTTTTTATTCTAATTCATTATTCTAAAGATCTAAAGATGCATATTTTACAAAGATCTTGTGAAATTTTCAAAAGAAATTATCTTAGATCATAAATGAGGTGCTGTTCAAAAAAAATAAAAAGTGAAAATTGTAGTTTTACTACTGGTTAAGGGGTTATATGGTTTCCTTGAGTAAAAAACAGAATTTTTTCAACAATTTTTTCTCATATTAAAAATGAAATGTTTTATTAGAATTTTTTATTCTTACAAACATACACTATTAATAAAGAAATTCAAAAACTAAAAAAAAAAACTGTTTTAAACTCGGCCAGTGCGAAGTCATTTCCGGTGACCCTTCGGAAAAAAGATACGCCGCGTTGGCAGGATAAGTCCTTACAGGATCACCTTAAGTAAAAAAAATACGTGTTTTAGTTAAAACCTTAACTTAGAATTTGGCAAAGGAAAAAAATAAAATAAAATTGCATTTTTGGCTGACTTTTTTACAAAAAAATTAAAATTTCAGTGAAAATTTCGCGAGATTTTCCAAGTCTTTAAGAATTGTATCTCAAAGACCTTATTAAAATTTCATGAAGATCGGTTATGTAGTTTTCGAGACTTTGCCAACTTCAAAAACACAGTTTCGTGAAAAGCGCGTTTAAGGACGGCGCATTTAGCCTAGCTAGCCTGAAGCGCACAAGTTCTCAAGGCTCTACCTCCGAAACTATTACTCAGGTCAACTTGAGAACTTAGGACAATATTTTTGAGATGTTGTAGAATTTAATAAAACGATAAAAACAAAATCGTTTTTTTGAAACCTGTAAACCCATGTAATCCCATAAAAGAAACGAAAATTTTATTTAAAATTTTTTGATTTTCTATTTATTAGCTATCTTCACTTTAAGTAAAAATCAAATATATCTGCATCATATTCTTGATTTCTAGAGCAGTGATCATCAATACTAACATGTTATTAACCTTTTCTGAGAATGTCTTCAAATCTCTGATTAATTATATTCGCCTTGTATTAAATAGGGAAAAGCATAAATAAACGTTCTTTAGAAAAACTTCAGACGTCTGCTATGTAGGTTGGTAAGACTGGTAAAACGTTTATTATTCATCTGAACTGTTCACTGGGTTTTTGGTGTGAATTATCGCACTCGTGGTTGCTCCAACTTACTGCCAAGAGATTTTCCTTTTCTTTTTAACTTGACAATTTTTACACATGCATACTATGTACCTGAGCTTATGTAGCTAGATACGTTTATGTGCACAAACATATGTAAATGCGTACAAATAAGGGTGCACCTTGTGCTCTTATGTTGGTGTTTACATTAGGTTGTATACTTCGGAGCCTTTGAATTAATAATTTACTTACATATAAGCTATAGAACTTGCATAAAAGGGACGGAAAATAAAAAAAACTTGCAAATCTAGCAAAAAATACTAATAAAATAATTGAGAAAAAAAGTCAGTTTCATAGTTGAATAAAGCATTACGTGTGTTAATTTGGGTTCAGTGAAATCCACCTTTGAAAAGATAGTTACTAAGCTGGAAAAAGGCGAAATGAGCACCGAAGACAATGATGCTCTAAAGAGGCGAAAGTTCTATGCGAAGTGGGTGCCTCGCGAGTTCATAATCCAACAAAAACAACGAATAACTGATTCTGAGAAGTGTTTGAGTGTTCTTTAATCGTAATAAAATCGAATTTTTGCGTCGGTGTTTGACAATAGAAACATAGCTCCATCATTTCCCACTGGAGTTCAATCGACAGTCATTCTTGTGGACTGCACATGATGAACCGGTTCTCAGGCGTGAGAAGACGAAAAAGTCGGCTGGAAAGGTTATGACATCAGTCTTTTTGTATGCATGTTGTATAATACATACTCAACGACTGATTACTGAGCCAGTCATAATCTATTTCGCTACGTACATATTTGGTTGCAGTTCTTTTCTACTATTCCCAATTCTTAGCAATTGTATTATTTTTGAAGAAGAATCTGTTTAAAATTGTACACATATATTCAAATGATTCCGACAAACATGAATTTTGAACAAATGCTTATTATTTGATATATAATTTTTGTATTTATGAGTTGTACTAAATTTTAACATAAAGAGATAAAAGGTATCCTGTCCTTACCCTGGTTCTAACAAATCCTCCCTAACAAATTTCTGCCAAATTGGTTCAGCTGTTTTTGAATTATAAATGGTGTAGCTAACACAACTTTCTTTTATATATGGATAATTTAGTTTTTGAATTAATTTTTCGGATTAAGAAATTTAATTTAATTTCTTTATTAATTTATTAAATTTTTTTAATTTTTCGGATTAAAAATTAAATTTTCAATTTTTAATCGAATGCGTTTTAACTAAAAACTTCGTAAACCAGATTTGTATTGACTATTTGACTTATTGAACCAAAAAGGTTCAGTTCAATGATTTCGTAAAATGTGTAACTTTTATTTATCGCCGAAGAAGTGGAACACCCCAATGGTAAAATTCCGTACAAATACATTTTTGCAAATAACGGTAAACATATGTAAGCACATATTTAGCAAGTAATCGGTGGAAGCATAGACGCGTAAAGTGTGCCGGCAAATAAGTTGTCAGAAGTGTGCTCGTAATTGGGCTCGTTTGGTAGGTATTCAAACCTACACGTGTGATATACAGTGCCATAAAACTGCAATACTTCGCCTGTAGTCATTTACCAAAACACACAGACAAATTGATGGCAATTTCCTTATCTGATAATACCAAATTGGCATTATTCCATGTATGTGTTATTGGCAAATTTGTTGTATGGAAAAGTGGATAATTGGTGGCGGAAAATGTGTATCTAAATTAGCTGAAGCGTTTTTGATACGAGTAGATACGAGCACAAACGCTTTATACGACGAACGAAATTTGGAAAGGAAAACTATGAGTAAATACAACAACATGCTTGAAAAATATAGGAAATTTCAAGCTATGGATGTTAAAGGTGGTTGTAAATATATATAAAGTTGAGTCTTTAAAGTTGAATTTAATGAAATAAATTGAGAATATATATGTAGGATAAAGAACTGAACTAAGTTTTATAAGTTTCTATAAAGATTTATCTTCAGTCTGGGCGTACTCTCAACATTTTGAAGTTAAATAAATGATAAGCAAGCCTGTCAGAAGCATTATTGTTTTTGGTAGCGCGCTCTCATAACTAATTAAATCTTTGTTGTTGTTATTACAGCATGACCTCGTACTTAAGGTCAGGTTGAATTTAGATACGCGATGTATATATAAATAAGGGTATGAAACCCAGCTCCCACAGCATGGTGAGCATAAAAATCGTCTCTATTTTTTCGCACGCCCAGCTGTGAAATAGGGATATTTACACGAAAGCCACTAGCTGGGTGTTTTGTTGCAACAACAAGTTCAACAAACACAACATTAGCGCCCATTCTTATGCAAATATAAAACGCTACTATTATATGAGTGCCACTTGCCCGCACACTTGTGGCCAGCCAAAAGGCAAGCCGGCATTCGCAGATAACAACAGCAAGTGTCACCAGCAGCAAGCTGCAACAAAAGCAAATGCAGCAGCAATTGCAAAGCGCTATTCCAGGAATATATAGTAAGTGCCCAGGCATTGCCGGAGTCGTGTCGCAGCAAACTTTTACTTGCAAGTTGCAACTATGAGGAGTCTACAGCACACACATACACGCAGACACGCTAGTTTCCGCTTCCTCCTTCGATACGTTGCGTCTTTGGTCAGATAACTCTCTGTTTCTATCGCTTTCTTACGCTTTTTGTCCCGAACAGAACGCGGGCGTGGCTGACACCTCGCTAAAAATGAATGAAATGAGCAGCCACGTTGGGCGTAACGGCGCACCTACGGGAGGGGGCGGCAAACTCTTGCAGAATGCTTTGGCGCGAGTAAGGCGAAGTGTTTCAACAACACATCTCAAGGCACTGCGATTACACCAGAAATTAACCTACTTTTGTTGAAAAAACTTCAACAACAACAACAACGACTGCACACAAACAGCTAGCAGCAATATGGTAATTGTTACATGAACAAAAAGCGCAAAAGGCGCAAATGATAAAAAAAAAGCTGTGGGAACGTACATAATTGTGGCGCGTTCTGTTACATGTCAACAGCAGCCACAAACGCCGCTGCATCGCCATCATGATAGCAGTTGCCAGCATGCAGTGATCATGTAGAGTTTTTCTACAAACAAATATTTTAATTCTTATAACTATTTGTCAGCAGGCGCAGGCTTTTCAAATACACACACACCCACGCGGCCCGGCCCTACATGCTCTGCCGGCACTACCAGCTCTAGCAGCAGCGCAAAACCATTGGGTGTTGCACATTGCCTTTAGTTGTTCGTTCCCAAATTTACAACTGTAATTTGGGAATACTTTCAGTGACTGTGCGCCGCCTTATTTTATCACAGTAATTTGTTGTTGCCTGCTATTTTCATCTTTAACGCGCAACTACATATGCAAATCGTCGTTTGCATGCCGAAATGCACTCGTATATTATATTTTTGTGCGCTGCCACATGCACTTTGCGGCCAGAGCAACTGCGTCTCTGCAGAGGAGCTGCAGCGCTCATTCTGGTGTTTCATCTTTTTGCGTATCTACTTATTATATAAGCACACACATAGCATAGCCCCTAGCTGTTGGCAAGCTGCATGTGATATATTGTAATTTCATTCCACCTACGGCTTGTGCATTGAAGGAGGCTGAATTAATATAAATTATTATTTTTTTTAGTTTTGGGGAGGACATTGTCGCTTCGAAGAGTGCTACTGTTGTAACGATATGTAGACTCCTTGCTCTACTTGCGTTTTAAATATCATTAGGTCTTTGTAACGAACCTAAATTTCAATTAAAAAAGAATCTTTACTTCGGTGCAACCGACAAGAGAATCCTTAAAAGAACTTGGATCTGTCAGTTTGTATGACAGCTATATGCAGGGAAGGTGTCTACAGACCATTAACAGTATTATGACCACCACTCTCAATACGGTATCGCAAGCGGTTCTGGGGTTGAACCTGGAGAAAACGGACCTGCTGGTGTACACAAGAAGGCACAAAATTCCTCCATGGAGGCTGCCTTCTATAAACGGGGCACAACTCTCTTTTAGGGACCGCACCAAGTACCTTGGGTTTGTCTTTGACAACAAACTGTTGTGGAAGCTCAACGCGGAAGAAAGGGTGAAGAAAGCCAGCAATGCTTTATATGCGTGTAGGCAGATGCTCGGCACAACCTGGGGTCTTAGGGAGCTGTTATTAGACCAATTCTTCTCTACTGTGCAATTGTATGGTGGACAGACGTACGGGAATGCACCTACCGGAAGTTATTGGAAAGAAAAATGGAGAATTTACATGTAGAACCTTCCGACTACATGACTCCACTTTACAACTCAGAAAGAAGTTTCAAAGTAAACATAGAAAAATATGATTGGCGTAGAGGTATGTTAGCCACGCGCAACTTTCTAAACATCTATACTGATGGCTCAAAAATGATGATGGAGTTGATGCGGGAATATACTGCCCAGAGTCAGGCTTATGACAACGTTTTAAGTTGCCGGACCACTGCAGTATATTTCAAGCTGAGGTCTTTGCTATTTCGAAAGCCGCGGAAAAAAGGCTTCTATTGCACTTGCAGGCAATTCCAGAGTCAACATCTGCGTAGACAGCCAAGCAGCAATCAAAGGAGTAACCTCGTACCGCATATCGGCCAGAAGTGTCTTGGGAAGCAGGGCAGCAGACATTGAGGGCAATGAAATAGTGGACGAGATTGCCAAGATTGTGGTAAAAACATCCGCACGACTCGTAAACGATGACTACTCCTTTTGGACTTAGCAAGTGAACTCTATTTGGCATCGTAAAGGACCAAATTGAACTATGCGTGGCTTAGTGGTCTACCAGATTGACCTGACCTAACCTAACTAGGATTTGATAGAAGGCATTTTTTGAATACTATATTACGTCAATCTCTTTATCTCTTTATCTCCTTACCTTATACGTATGTACAAATTCCTTAATCGTTCTGAAGCAGGTTATGGTAAACCATTATCAACTATTTCCTACTATTATGAGTCAGGGTTTTTATTGCTAACACAATTCGATGGATTTCTCCAAGTTGGTGTTCAACGAAGCTGTTGGCACAAATTTGACAAATTTCGGCGAAAAAAGTGTTAAGGAAATTATTATTGCCACTTGACTTATGCTGTCGTTTTTAATTTTCCTCTAGTTTATAAATATGCACTATGTGCATATGCATATGCAAGAATATATGTATATATGCTTCCTCAGAAGTTGCACATTTTTGTAGACTATTTACTTTCGAGTGTCAAGGGAAATTATATTAAGCAGGAACTTTTGCACAAATGTGTCGCAGATGTATTTATATAATGCACTATATCTGTATATGTCCAAAGGAATGAGTGTACAATTCGTCTTAGTTTAAAGCAACCGCCTGCTCAGTGAATCTAATGCACACAGTTCTGGGTGGGAATGTTTCTTAGAAAAAAATGCTCTTTTCAGGCGAACACCGGGCATCCTTCGCGTGTGTTTGTGTTTATGTGGATATATATATTTGTGAAATGTTGGCGAATTAGAAGATTAGCAATGCAGGCTGGGAATTATGTAAAGTTTCTAAGTAAGTAATTCTAGTGTAATTATGAATTCCCCAATAGAATACTCTATTTACTCAGTAAACTGGCAACTGTTGTCTCTGCAGCTAATACGCATTTCATATTGCTGCAAAAGAAATATACTTTTACTTGTGTTCCGAAAGTGTATGTATGTGGCATAGTAAATAAGCTAGAGGCGCAACTCCAAAATTTCAAACAGTTATTTTTCATCTACGTACATACCTATATACGGTTAGAAGACTTCTTTAACTGTTCACGTAACGTCAAGAGAAAACTCCAGTTATGTCCGTGTTTGTATTCATTGCGTATCTTCTTTCGCTTTCACAGTACAATATAATTACTTTGAGTTGTGCAGTTACGAGGGTCGCTTTTTGTATTTCGGGATTAGAAAACAAAAACAAATATTAATCATCGGAAATCGTTTTATCAGTTTTTAAATTATTCTCCATTAGGATCTATTCACTTTAAAATGCTTCTTCTTCTTTAGTGGCGTAGACACTGCTTACGCGATTACAGCCGAAGTAAAAACAGCGCTTCAGTCGTTTCTTCTTTTTGAAACATGGCACCAATTGGAGATTCCAAGCGAAGTCACCTAGTTTTTCCAACGGAGTGGAGGATGACATGACCTAGCCAGTGCGACGACTGTTTGTTTGATGACAGCGGTGTTTCAAAACATGTCTATCACATCATGACAGGCGAGTCGTAGATTTATCTTGAGCTCTTGATAGAACTTATTCGCCATAAACTTAAATTAGTTCATTTGGTTCTGTTAATCCAAGTCGAAACCTGTAAAAAAAATAATCAATCGAAAGTTTCCGTAATTTTATGCCATTTTATGTGCGAGATGAATATTTTAAGTTACTGTAAACAACAAAAAATAGAATTTGTATGTCAAAACTTTTTGAGTATGTACAACATTAAAAATGTGAAACTTTACGATAGGGTTTAGAGTTGCCAGATTGTAACACTAGCGTTGCCACATCTCGAAATATTAAAAGGTAACCTACGTATTTGGTGTTCCGGTGCATTTTTTCAATTTAGCCTACTTTGTCGAAAAAAGGGTATATAATCG
Organism: Bactrocera tryoni; assembly: GCF_016617805.1. Lineage (NCBI taxonomy): Eukaryota > Metazoa > Arthropoda > Insecta > Diptera > Tephritidae > Bactrocera > Bactrocera tryoni. Next base: position 84,928,448 of record NC_052500.1, on the reverse strand, counting down.
AGACCTAAAATTTCAGATGATATATTTTAACAAATAAATATTTTAAGTTTGGCAAAGAATTTTAATTAAAATTTCGATTTTCCAATGTAACCTCCACTGTGAGTTGTGCCATTTTTGTAGCTACTGTGTGTTTTCTTCAAAGATTTCAGAGCATTTTCTTTCTGCTATTGCATTCGATTGTAAAAGCTCCTTGTGTGCCCTCAAAAGCACTTACTGTCGTAATCTCTAATCTAATCTTTTGAACTCCCAAAACTAAGCGCTGATTTTGATCTACTTTATGCAGTGCCTTCCCAAAGCTGTATGCGAATGTCTGCCTCATATCTCTTATTTATTTCGAATGTTATCAAAATACCCACAGAACCAAATTGCATATTTTTATATTATAGTGCTTTCTATTTTTTTTTGTAAATAAATGCAGAGAAGGGTAAAATGTTTCGTAACTGTTTTTTTGTCCTTGACCGGGCTGTTTGTCCTGATTGCTTTCTATATTGCAAGTATGTGCTGTTATTGCAGAAAGTACGTGATTTTTTTCTTAAAATTATATGCTCGCTTTTAGTTTATTCTTCTTTTAAATAAATTTTTCTCATATGCGTGTAATGTGTTTCCAACTTCTTCTTTTAATTTCCTCCAACTCATATCCAGCTGTTTATTAGGGCTCACATATGATTTTCTCTTATTTCTGGTGTCTTTTGCAACGTTTAATTCATTTTCAGCACTTATTATTTTTTCGATATCTCCTTGCTTGCGCTGCTTCACGTTGCCATAAAATATTATTATTTTGCCCCCTTCGCCATATTTTATTTACTTGCAGTTCGATTGCAGACTTTTAAGCGGAGTGCATTAAAAAATCCATTTCAAAGGCATTAACTCGCATTTCTTTTGGGATTTTGCAAAGGAAGGGCGATAAAGCTCGTGGTCTCACGGAGTAAATAAATAAAAAAAGTAAAAGATCGCACAGCAAACGAGAATAAATTTCAGGCATCTACAAATAATAAAAAGTAAAGCGCATAACTTTGTTGAAACCACACATACTTCACAATGCCTCGATATACTGAAGCACGAAACCTCTTGTGTTATTATATGGAGTGGTCACTCTTGCATCATTTTACATTGATTCTCTAGATAATTCATCTGGAAATTTATCACAGATGCTTCTTCAACTGCTTTACATGACGTCTGCACGACAAAGAAACCAAGAATAATTGCATAGATTCAACTATAACTTTTAGCTACCGATACAATTCGTCATCGGTAGGTGGTTATGTCAGGAGCGGTCGAGTAGTAAAGTAGTCGTTGCATGAAGTCGCACGTTTGGGCGACGATCGTGTGAGAACTTTCACTTAAGAGATGCTCAGCTATTTCTGAAAACTAGCAAGAACTGGAAACTAACAAATGAACGAAAAAAGCAAAAGCAGAGAATATTGACAAAATAGTACTCGTATACCAAAGTTTAGTTTTCTCTCCTTCTGTACGATGTTCTACATATTCTATTAGAATAGGTTTCTGAAAGAATAATATTGAGTAGTCGAAAAAGTCTTTTCGTATTTCTAATAAAACTTCAACTTCTTTTTTTATATTTATAATGAAGTTTAATGATCCAAATATGTACCGTTTTGGTCGACCACTTTTTGCCATTTTTCCGCTAGAGACAAGGAATTCTGCTTTGCCCCAAATAAATGGTAGTCCGATGGTGCTATATGGTGAATGCATCACAACTTCCTAGCCAAGCTCTCCCAGTCAAGATGTGTGTGGTCTCGCGTTGTCCTGATGGAAGCGAAATGGTTCGATTTCATTTCGTTTCAGCAAAGAATCGCAGAAATTTCGAAACATCGAGCTTCTTTTTGTAGCCAGCCTTTTTTAACTGGTTCAAACCCGTTTGATGATAAATGATAAGTTCATTATCGATGTCAAGGCTGCTTATGTGACGGTAGTGGTCAATCTCATCGAAATCTCCAGAACAGAATAGCGAAAAATTGTTGTGCTACACGAACTGATCCGTAAACTTCACAAATTTCATTGGCTTGCGTGGCATTCTTCCTTTTTTTATACAAAAACTTCAAAATATAGCGAATTTCTTCATTATTTTCACTTTTTGAACAGCTGTAACTTCCCCGAATTTAATTTTATTTTAGTAAAATGAAGTTTAAGCTTCTCACCCTTCCAAAACTATATGGTATGACACAATGTGATTGATAGCACAGGAGATATACGACTGTAACGACATCTACTGACAAAATACGAAGAGACTACCAATAAAATAATAAATATGCTCTGCAGTTCTGCATATTGTTATAGAATGGGTTTATGAAAGAATAAATTTAGAAAATTTCAACTCAAACTAATTAATACATATGTATATCAATCGGATTGATTTTTAAAGTTACAGCGTAGAATTAAAAATCCAAGGAAAGTCGGGAATGAATACTTATTATGCCTCATTATCTTCGCTTTTCATTCCTGATTCAACTAATCAACTATTTGAATGATATTGAATATGACCAGCTTGAATACCAGATTAAGTTCAATTTCATGACTCACGAGGGGTAATTGAGTATAATACTAAAATATATACATGCTGAGATTATTTAAAGACAATAAAGTTGTTGTAATGCGCAGTTATTATTCTGCATTGAAATCGACTAGTTCTAAACTAATTTAAGACTAGTACAAACCGCAATTCAACTACTTGGGGAACTTTTGGTTTTCTATACAAGCAAGATGAAATGAAATATGTAAAATCACAAAAATTTTGAAGTAAGTAGTCTATTACCATATTCGGGGGGTTTGTTTGATAAAATTATGGTAACTTGATTATTATTCCATTATTCTAATATTTCGAACATGCCTTGGACACTACTACTATTCTCGCAGAGGCTTTAGGAATTGTTCAAGCAGATTTTTCAAAACCGTTAAAAGCAGTTAAATGCATTCGAAAGCAAGGAAATCGAATCTTGAAGTCAAGAGACGTTGAAAGGCTCTTTTGCATGTCGGATATGCTGACCGTAGGCTACAAAAGGAAGGCGTTTTTGAAGCGGTTTAACACTGGTTGTAAAATATAGTTTCATTACAATAATTCTAAATGGAAAAGTTGGTATGTGATACATTGCTAATCAGCCAAATAACAGTCAAAGCAGAATATTTATAAAGCCTAGAGAGTGTACTGCATCTGGTGAGATCAGAAATGCTTTCTGTATTCTGAGCTTCTAAAACGTGGTGAAGCAATTGTTGTGAGGTAACAAATTGCAAACATGACAGCGCTCAGCCTCTTATTGCAATGCCAATTAAAATCAATTTGGAAAACAGGGAGTGGGGAGTTATGGTTTATTCGCTTTATATCCTAGACCTTGCCCTTCTGACTGCCATTACTTTTGACCGATGCAAAAGGTTCTCACTGCAGAAGGTTCTCATTAGAATGCGCTTCACATCAGAACGGGAAAGCTTTAGATGGGCGGACAATACTATGAATAATAATATAGCAAATTTTGTTTTTACATAAACGTAAATTTTGAAAGAAAAAGCCCACGAATATGGAGAAAGACTCAATATGATTTCAGGATTACAAATTTTCATTTGGTAAACAATCGCCTCTTATCAATCTGAAACCAGAAACAAAAAGTCTTATCAATCTAGATAACATGCAATGTCTGGAAACAAGGAAAAATTGGAAAGAATTTTTATTACGAAATGGTGATTGGAAAAAAAAAATATTTATTCTTACCACTTTAGGTTTTAGTTTCGAATTTTTAAAAATAGTAAAAATTAAAATTTGGGGAAGTTATTTGAAATTTGAAAAATACTCTTATAAACATATTTTTGAATAATTAAGTTTTGAAAAAGTAAAACAAATTTGACTTGTTTTCATTTCTAGATTAGAATACCCCTTAACACTTTTATTAAATCATGTAATACTTCCTTCAGTTCAGTGTTAGTCAGAAAATACTGTAAGTAACCTAGTATTTTCTTGCCCACATAGTTTGCTGCTTTTCCGCAGGGTGCCAACTCAACGTGTGAATGAAATGGCGTTTGTGTATGTATATTTGCTTGTACCGTTATATATGTACGTTTTGATGTGAGTTCGTTACTTAGGCTGATTCTATTTTGTAAGTGCTAATTATTTATGTAGTTCTTAGCTGTTGCTGCTGTTGTCGCTGTCAAATATGACTTTTATTGCTGTCAACATTGATGAAGATGCATACACGAAGGCGTTTATGAGCGTTTTTCGTCGCTTGCTCACTTGTTCAGACGCGCTCGAGTAGTTACTTAATATGTATTTATATAGGGTAACTTTGTTAATCTTTCCGTTAATTTATGAAAATCCGCTTTTAGCTGGGAAATCTGCCGCGTACGCTTGATTACCAAACGAAAATAGCAAATTTTCAGCGCAAGCGAAATTTCAAAGTTTGAACTTTATAATATTTGCATATGGGAGCGTAAGGCGAGCATTGTTCATATGTCTAACACTAATATTTGAATTGCGTGGGGCTCGCGTGTATATGTGGTTGTGTGTGCGCCCAGGCGTTGCTTTTGTTTGTGTTTGCGGTTCAATTTGCGGCTGAATTGTGTTATTTTTTCTAGAAACCTCAAACTCAAAATATTAACTATGCAAAGCGGTTAAGATCATTAAATTTCACGTGTAAACACACGCACACACACACACATATACACACATGCTTTTATGCGTAACCTAACACCTCGAACACGCTGCGCGTAAGCGGGGTTCTCTAATTGAGCGGCTGCATAATTTAGTTGAAACTAAGTTTGTTTGCTTCACTGTGAGTGTGTGCTTGCGTGTGTGTTAGTGTGCGTATATTTTGCACCACATTCACCTGAATACATTTGATAAGTTTGTGAATGTTAAATTTTGGTTTGTGCGGTTTACCAACAAAAACAACAATAAAATAAATGCGAAGTCAAGCAAATAGTGTTGCGTCAGCCGCCGTTATATTAATTCGCAAAGCAAAAAATGAGCTTGTGTGTGTGTTGTATATAAAATATTGTATTAAAAATACTTTGGCTCTCGATATTAATTTTTTAGTTGTATATAAAGGTGTTCCACACAATGACAGGATTTTGATCGATCAGTTTGTATGACAGCAAGGTGTGTTCAGAAAATAATGGGAATTTTCATATTTGAATGGCTTGGAAAGTACTCTTTCAATTTTTTTTGTTATGTTGATATAAAATTCTCATTTCATTCATTACTACTTTGTGAAATGGACTAAAAAATTTTATAAAATTTTGCGACTAGGCCGGAAGAAACTCGACAAGTGCCTTTAAACATGAAAATTACACTTGCTGTGTTCTTCGATTTTAATGGCATAGTGCCATCATCTCAGTTTTTACAGTAAACTCAACATTAATAAAAGAATTTTGCCTACAAAAAATCCCGTTATATGTCGACACACTTCGTATATACTGTTATGGTCCGGTATTAGCGATTTCGGGAAATAACGAGCTTCTTAAGGAGAAAAGGGCGTGTTCAAATCTCCAAATCGATATCTCAACAATTCAGGGACCAGTAAGCGTATATACAAACAGAAGCGAAGACAGACGACATTTTTTTATAGTAGAGGGAAGCAGCGAACCGCAAGGACTCAAGACTCTCCCACAGAACCACAGTTTAAGTATTGCTTCGTTGGAGGGAAAGGACAATTAAGTCTCCTCTATTGTGCGGACTGACAGACACCTAGTCTGTTGAAAAAGTCTCAGTTTTGTCATTATGAATGTTGATGCTTCGCTAACAGCTTTTTGTTTATCAGTCGACAAACATATGAGTGTCATTAAATTATTGACCGTAAGTCTACCGCCGAGTGTAGATTTTAATTTTTCCCATGTATATGAAAACCGAGAGTAATAAAATAATACATGTTCAGAGTTTTCTATATACTCTGTACACGTCGAACAGTTCAGACTGATATCATTATGGAATCTGAAAAGGAAGCTCCAAAAGCAGCCATGTCCACTAAGTATTTGGGTCAGATGGAAATCCAGGTCCCCATGTCGTCTATCTATCCACGAGCAGATGTCCGGTATAAGTCGGTGGATCCAGCGACCTTTGCTTGAGGAATACCACCACTTCTGCCACATTTCAATGCTCCTGTTCCTTTTCTTTGTCCGATACTGTTTTTGATGGTTTTGACTTATTACTCGAATTGCAGAAAGTCTATGCACTGCAATTATTTGTTAAGCACACGCCTTTGTATCCATTACTTGTATACATATTGGTGCTGCATACAGTACGACGACCTCATTGCTTTTGCTATTAAAGTTCGCCGGCATTATAATTTTTTTTTGCTTTACCAGAAGTATACGCAAGATGTTCCTTATAATTTGGAATCCAATATTACTTTCAGGTACTTCAGCTGCGTCTGTGAAGTAATCTCGCACTTCCCTATGGTGCGCTTCTGTTTTGCGCTCAGCCAGTTGCAGACTCACAGAAGAGAACCATTGGCGTATACCATTTAAGCACTCATTGCTTTTTTTTCTTAGGTCGACTAATTACTTTGCCACTGCTACTACCATGATATCGTCCGCGTTTGCTATTCGTTTCACATCTTTTGGTTGCTGTCTTCTCAGCACCTCGTCATACATGAGGTTCCATAAGGGTGGGACTAATACTGAGCCTTGAGGTACTCCACTCGCGATAGAGTACCTTGGTGCCTTCGTTCGACTTAAAAATCAGCCTTCTATTCTTAAAATATTTTGTGGCGTGTATTTCATCCAGGGTTTTGATTATGTGTGCACATTTTGCAGTGTTGCAGCATCCAGGGTAATCAGTTTTGTGCCACCTTTCCATCTTTTACCACTTACTGCACATTTCGCAGTATCGACGATTTCTCATAGTGCGTCAATAGTGGATCTCTTTTTTATAAAGCCGCAAGCGATTTCGTATTACATTTTCGTACAATTGAGGATAATCCAGGCGCTTTGGTGTTTTTGATTTTCTTTGCTATAGCCAATAGTTCTTCTTCCGTGAGTAGCGGGGTTGACTCTTCAGTTTCGTTTCGTCGCTTGGCATAGGTGGCCCATCGTGTTTCGTGAATAGTGCTTCGACAACTTTCCCTATAAATGTTGCATCTTTAGGTTGACAGGCGGGCATATATTTGTAATTACGTTTAGCACATGACTTGGTTTATAATTCAATTCTTTCATTATTCCAATTATTTGACACAATTACAGCAATTATTTCGAATCTTTGAAGTCATTCGTTTGCTGAAGTTACTTTCAAAATTGATTACCATTTATTATACGGAGGTTACAGGTGAAGGCATTCATTACCCATAATATTCACAACACACAGGCACATGAGTTGCACCACTGTAGCAAATGTACCGTTGTCCAACATGTCAGGTTGTTCGTCTAACTTGTAGCCAGAAGCGCAAATGTGAGCAGCCTTTGTAAATCGTGAAGAAATTATTTACAATAAATTAAACAGCAGATCAGCAAAGCGAGAAATTAAAAGTACAAACTGCAAATGAATAATGAATGTGGCACATAGAATTACATGCAAATATGCCACGCAACAACTACTGGCGAGGGAGCAGCTTCGCTTTTATGGATATTGTGCTTAACGCACGTCTGAGCAGCTGCTCTCCTGTCAGTCCAAGTGAACGCTTCGCCACACATACAGACACACGCATGTGCATGCAATTCAAATTTCTTCACACTGCAGCTTTAACCGTTAGCCAAATTCCATTTAGTCCATTCGACAGCGCTTTGATTGCTCGGTTTCATTTGTCTGCACGTCGTTCGTGTTTGGCTGTCGGTTTAGGTTACACTTGGCAGCAGCTGCATCAAGTTCCAATTTTTACCGCAACGTATTTAATAATCCAAATAAAACATGCGTGGCGCAAAGAAACTGGCTCTATTAGCCGCCCCACCGCCCTTCCGACACCCGCACCACCAATTGAGAATGTGGCGTGTTGGAGTGCGGCATGTGGCAAACACGCATACTCTGTAAGCTGTGAAATGAATAATTTGTATGTTCGTTTATGTGTATGTGTGTGTGTGTGGTGTATTGCCTGACTTTTATTAATTGGTTTAATTAAGCGTGATTGTTTGGCTCGTGAGGCGGTTGTTCGCGCGGTTAGCTGGCTGGTTGCCTTGGTTCGGTTCGTCAGGTTGTTGTTATTGTTTTGTTTGCACACATCAGCTTTTTTTATATCTCGTCACTTCCATCTTGTTGCTGCTTACAAATTGTGGCTTGCGGTGCTTGCTTTAATACACGCACTCCCGTTATGCACATTAATTTCCACTTACCACCTCTCACACCGCCGTCTTCACGGCTGCGACTGTGCTGCTCTGGCATTGGCATTGATTCATGGTGTGACATTGCGATGGAGATATTCAATAGCTTTCGGTGGCAAAGTTAAAACCACAAATCTGTATTGTGTACATAAATTTAATTAGAATTTCTTGAAATTACGCAAAAATACTTTGCATTGTTCTTTGTGGCAGATTTTGACTCCCTTTTGGCTGTACTTTTCACCCATACAAATTGTGTTTGGAATGTTGAGTTGTAGTTTGTGTTACGTCAGTGTGTACGACAGTTAAGTAAGGTCGCTAAGTTCGACGAGCTGAACATGAAACGCTAAGGCCATTCATAAAAAAATAATAGTGAACTATTTGAAGATGTCTACAAAGCTAGTTACGTAAAGATACTCACCTAGCCGATGCTCCTAATTGAAAGTCAGCCATATTAATCGATAATTGTAGGAAATGAAATTCATTATATTATATACCGTCTGATTATATAGAACGGCTGAACAGTCTATTAGATCGTAACTGGTGCCTGGTCACATAGTATTGCTGGGAATGAACTGACTGATAAGCTCGTCCGCTTCGCAGCATCCACCAACATGATAGGATAGATCATTGCGGTTGGTAGGTATTGGCAACAAGTCCAAGATAGCAGTATATTGGAATTTATTAATATGCTCAGGCTAAGTGAGTAGTTGTGACTTGGGAGAGCGCTCAATAGATCTTAGGTGGAGCTGCAATCCTCATTTATTTATCTTATCTAAAACCATCTGATTGCATTTAAATTGACTTGGCTGGTTCATGTCAACCACCTGAAAACCGACTTAGTAATACATTTTATACTAGATTGATACAACTTTTTTATATTCGTGTTAAGTGTGATCCCCATATGTCGACAATTGTGCGTGTTTTAGGGAGTATACGTTATCTCGAACGCAGAAATGTCCACTTGAGTGGCACATAGCAGTGGTAAATTTTTCTAAGAAAAATCTTGTCAATACTAGACTCATACCAAAAGGCTTTTTTGAATAAATGACGTGGAATGTAGGCCGCAAAAGTGACGCTTGACACCTCGGCTGAAGACTCAACATCCATCAAGTGAAAGGCATTCTAAAAATAAGCTGAAACTGAGAGAACCAAAAATTGGCATAGATAAAGAGATAGACAGATATGGAGGAGAGGATATCGTTTACATTAGCCCTAGATGCGTGAGCCTTCTTCTGGTTACCGCATCGCACACCAAGAACATATGCGCCGACGTCTCTGACTTCAGCTCACAGAAGCAACAAGTTTTTTCAGATCTCATTCCAATTCTGTGCAGTATACCGTGTTCTGTAATAAAGTCTGTTATCATTCTTAAGTTATTTTTGTCAACAAAAATATTATTAAAGCTTCTGGTGTTTTAGCCGTCTTTTGACTGCTGTGAGTGTCTACTGCCGTCATTACTATACCAGTACCTGTCTTTTATTTTCTTTTGCTCATTTCTTAGTTCCTCTTTTATCGTATGCGGGCCCAATCATCAGGTTCCATCGGAGCCAAAGAAACCGAACTTTATTCCGTTCGCCTTCTGCATTTAGTTTCTTGAGCTCATCCCATACCATCTGCGAATTTGTTGTACATAAATGATGATATTGTCTTCAGTGTCGCTTAGCTGTGGCTGCAAATGACTATATGTTCATTAACTGATATTCTATAGAGTAAATGTTGTTGGCAAATACTTTTTTTTTGGAAAATGATGTGGATTGAGAGCTTTGACATTATTGTATTGGCTCAGGTATTTGGGGTCTATAGAAGACATTGGCTTTTGCGTCTTATTTTCCATATCAAAGAGATGAAGATGAAATCAATGATTTTCTGTATGAGTATATATGATTTAATCTAATCTAAGCCATGTTTGATGTAGATGGGTACAAACATGTTAAAGCCTTATGCCAGAATTTAAACTAATCCATATGCAGGACTTTATACCAGCGAGGTTTGCTGAGGTATCGTCAGTAATTTGTGCACTACAATCTTTAAGTTGAACAAAACACTTATTATTATATACTTTTCTTTCTTTTACTTATTTTTTGTGTAATATTCATTTATGAAACAGTATCTATGGAAGTGTACAGTTAGAATAGAAAGTCGTTGAATCCCTTTTTAATTAGGTACAAATGTTGTAAAAATTGTGCGTCTTTTCAGGACACAATTCTTTTCTTTCTGAATGCGTTTTGTGTTAATCCTCACAATCCACGGAAGTATCTTTGTGTGCAGGCATCACTATGGCATCTCCCCATATTAACTCCCTCAATGGCACATAACCTATTTTATTGCCACAAACACAAATAATGAAGAATTAAAAAGAGAGTGTGTGAAATGTCCGTGTTACTTTATAATGTGTAGTGGCAACGTTGAATTAATGTTCGAGCGCGTTAACGTATACAAGTAGCGACGGAACATATTTTTAATTAAGAATTGCAGTTTTTGTAATTAGAAAAACCAAGATTGTGTGGAAGTGGAATAGCAATGCGGCGCGCATACGGAAACGGGTGTATGAGAAATCATGTCACTCATACGCTCGGGTGCACTGGTCCGTTGCATTTGGTGTTAAGCCAACAGCGGTTTCATTAATTTGTACTAAATTCTCATTTGAACACTGTGCGCGTGTGTGAATAGAGTTTGTGTTTACTACAAATATGGCGTAGGCGTAGAGAAAGTGATAGGCCTATCAGCTTTTTAGTACAGACGCACTGAGAAAATTTAATGTATGTATTACATTTCCTTCATTTTCAATAGGTATTCAAAGTAATTACAGAGAAATGTGAATTTTATTTCGTTATTAATACAATTGCCCCATACAAATTTACCAAACAACCAGATATGTGTAACACATATCCTATAGATCCGTCAAAATGCAATTCAATGCTGCCGCGAAACCAATCAGTATGCAAATATCATTTTCAACTGATCACGTGCCAACAGCAACTGCAAACGAAGACGCAGGTGAAGGCGGATACTTAACGCATAAGAAAGTGTAAATGAGTTTTCGCATATTTCGAAAACCAAAAGATATGAGATCTGAAGGAAAAAAATAAGTGCAGAAAATAGTGGCAGCGTACATCATCTCGAAATGCAGCCTAAATATAAGTTTAGAAAAAGCTGCTAAAGCATTGAAAATATGACTTCCAAAACTAACTATGCAGCAAAAGTGCAGCGCAACAAAATCCGAAATCCACTAGTAGTGCCATAAAATAGCAATGCAGAAAAAAGCACGCTGGAATACCGCATATTACATATTAAATGCCTATGAATACAATCGACCGTCGGTTCGCACACAATTGTGCATGGCCGTGTGCCGCTTCGTACATTCGGCGCTGTGCTACTCCATTGCAGTATGAACCGCAAACTTACCCAGCCTCTTATCTTATTTTCGTTAACCCGCTTCCTATTCACATTCCGCTTATCTTGACGCTGTTGCAGCCACGTCCCGCGCATTCTTTCATTTTCACAATATCCTGTCTTTGTGGCTGGGTAATTTACATGTTTTCCTGTTTTTCTCAAGTTTGTTTTGTTTATTTTTAAAGCTTTTTGTTCTCACTCCACGCTTATACTGCTGCGTGCTTTTGTATTCATGTGTCTGCCTTTGTTTTCTGTGTATAAGTGTCTGTGTGTGTGTGTGCGTGTGGGGGTAATACAAGGAGCGTGTCTATATGAAAGTGTGTGTGCTCGTGCGTTAACTCGTTGCTGACTACAAATGCCACTCGAAGTGAGCCACAATTGCCAGTCGTAAGCACTTCGTTGGGCGTGTTTCCAACAGCGATGCGATATACATACAAATGCATGAACTGAGAAAAATAAATGCTGAATATTTTAATATTTGGTTAGTGTAAATTGAATTCATATCTTCTGGAAGGATTTGCGCTTTTCCTTACAGATTCTTAGCCTCTCACTTTAAGGAATAAACAAATTTCTACTTGTTTGCGGATTTGTTCAAATTTTCTGTCTCAACTTATCTCAACCATCTGGCGTTATTGTAAGAGATGTGCGATTTTTATTTCCCAAATTTTGTAACACCAAACGGGCTATACTAAACTTGCCATAATGTTGATATCAGCTAAAAGAAAACGTCGGAAATCCTTTAAAAAAATATATATCTGAATGATTAACATGACGCAATAGCCATTTCCGTCTGTCTGTCTGTATATATGCGAACTAATCCTTTAGTTTTTAACATATTGATTTGAAATTTTGCACACGTTCTTTTCTCCCCAAGAAGCTGCTCATTTGTCGGAACTGCCTATATTGAACTACATTAGTATGAATTGCCATACAAACTGAACGATCGGAATCAAGCATTGAAAACTCTTTAGATTTTTCTTCACAAAAGTTTTCGAGAATTATTGCCTAAGACAATAAGGATAAGCGTCATACTAGGAGCATCAAGAGGTCTTTTCCCACATACATATGTACGTCGACGACATAAAGCAATAGGCCAACCAGACTTCGGACGCAACAAACTTCCGGCAAGAATTGATCGCCTGCATTAATCCGGATTAACGTTAATACAGAATTAATCCGGATTAACTGTATTAATGTTAGTCAGGAGTTAGTAAAGATAATTCCGTTGCTAATTCCCATTTAATCCTCAAATTTTTAAACAGTTAGTTGCATTATCGTTGGCAACATTGTTAAAAAATGACCAATTTTAATCTATTGTGAATGAAAACAAGCAACACTGACAGCTGTTTTTCAAATTTTCAACAAAAAAACAAGAATTATGTTTTTAAGTGTTTATATGTTTTTATAATGAAAAATAGCTTTGTAAAAAATAGTCTTCTGACAATTGCAATGTTTATCTTCCATCTATTTTCATTGCAAATATTATACAAATGACAATCAGCTGATTACGAGAGTTTCAAACTCGCTTAGCTGCCGTCTGTCACCTACAAATTTGGATTTGATTAATGCGCAGTTAATCCGGATGAACGCTGCCGTCTGTCAAGGCTATAACAAGGACTAGATAACCGTAATAGCAACAAGAACAACAATACAATCCCCAAGAAAAGTGTCCAGATCAGTAATAAATAGTATGTATCTGCCTTGTAAGGAGAGTATTATAGTTTCGTTCACATAACGGTTGTTTGTAAGTCCTAAAACTAAAAGAGTCAGATATAGGGTTATATCTATATACCAAAGTGATCAGGGTGACGAGTAGAGTTGAAATCCGGATATCTGTCTGTCCGTCCGTCCGTGCAAGCTGTAACTTGAGTAAAAATTGAGATATCATGATGAAACTTGGTACACGTATTTCTTGGCTCCATAAAATGGTTAAGTTCGAAGATGGGCAAAATCGGCCTACTGCCACGCCCACAAAATGGCGAAAACCGAAAACCTATAAAGTGTCATAACTAAGCCATAAATAGAGATAAAACTTAAACCGAAAATGATAGAAAAAGTGCCCTAACACGTAGGAACTTTTGTGTTGTAGTATTGGTCAATACACCAGCATTTACTAAAATGACAAAAATATTAACTAAAATAAACTCAAATTCGTAAATAGGGCAGCTGAAATACCACGCAGACCTCTGAGCACATTAGTCGCTAAATTTTTCTTCAAATTTGTTGAGCAGTATAATTCTATACCTCAATATGTATATTCCTGAGGAGTTTAGGTAATCTTGAAATCGAGCGAGACGTAAAAGTAGCAGTTGCACTCACATTCTGAACTTCTATCAAAATTGAATAAGTTTCGCTTAAGCTAAATTGATATACTTTGAACCTAATAAGCCCAACCTCTAGAAGAGTTAATTGCATTCAAAGTACTTGCCTTTATGAATTTAATTTATTTGTATTACTCCTGCAAGTCTTCCGGATTTTCTTTTTCATTTGTACCATTTTTTGCAAAATTTGTTTTTGCGCTCATCTTCCGCCAACCTCCTTCTACTGCGCCGCAAATTTATGTTTATATGCATACTCTTCACCTTATTTGGCATGGCATTCATTGCGGCACGTATAAAAATTGAATTACATTTGCTTTGCACAATTTCCGGCCTCGTTTGCCTTGCTGTGGCGCTTGCGTTTGCCGCACGAAATGCAACACAGTTGCAACAGTGGCAACATTAACCAGCCAACAAATAGCGCACAAACAAAAAAGCGTGAAATAAAGAAATGACAGGGAGAAAAAGTGTGCGGGGGTGTACAACGACAAGAAAAGAAGCTGCTTAATAATAAATACTAAATTGCATTTCTTTTTGCGCGTCGTTCGCAAAGCTTCTCCTGCGTTCCACCAGCTGCTGTCCAACCAGCCGCGCTTCGTTTTATCCCCTTTTACATGGGTGTGCTTCGGCTTTAACTGCAGCACGTTTCGAGCGAAATTTACATTGCGCAAATTCTATTTATTTATTTTTCATAACTTATAAATAGATTTCGCCTTTTTCTGTTTTTTTGCTGTTTTTTTATGAAGGCTTCACAGGCTTCTTAGCGGTTTGTATGGAAGTTTTGTGTCCAGGCGAAAACCGCACAAAGTAGACATAATTCTGCAGCTGTTTCTTCTGAGTTTGAAAATTCGTTTGCGTGATTACATGAAGTGAAGTGAAATTAGTTTGGTGTGCAACCTGATTATATTATCGTCATTTGTGGTTAACACTTACTTACGGACTAACGTTCCGTAAGTGGAGATATGGCAGTGAAGAAGAAATTATTTGCCATAAAGTGAAAATTTACTGCTTAGCGTTTCTCATTTTATGAGCAAATCTCGGATGCTAGTCACGCTGGCAGCTCTTTTGTAAATAAGTTCATCGGTTACTCGATATTGTGGTATTCTTTTCTTAATTACAAATTATATACAGGGTGACGCAAAATTAACGAAAAATACAAATTTGTCTCTTTCATTAGTTTTCACATTTGGCGAAGTTAAAACACTATTCCGATCATATTTGGTATGAAATTTTCTAATGGCGGCCATGAAATTTTCAATATTTTTAAAATATTGGTAATAACGGGAACGTTGTTCTTCTGTAGTGTAGCAATCCATTGTTATAAAACTCTCAGCTGTCGAATTGTTTTTGTTTTGTTTACTACCATGAATTTGTGATGAGACTGGTATGGTTGCCAGACCACAGCGGAATCGCAGAAACATGTAAAGCTGATGAACTAGCAAGAAAATACCTCCTACCCTATATACCCTAATACTTGTAGAACCGCTACCGGTATAATGGAAATGCGTCGGAGCTCCCGTATCTTCTTGTGTTCTACTACAAGATAGCTGGGCGTTGCGGAAGCTTTTGGCCCAAGATCGATCGCAAGAGATCTTTTTTCCTCAGTAAGGCAAGCCTCTCCTTAGTTTTGTAGCTTTTAACAGGCCATTGCCCTATTGACGTCTACGGAGTAAGGCTGAGAATCCCACCCGACACCATCTGCAATAGGTGTATCGAAGAAGATGAATTGGAAACCGCTCAACGCTTTCTTCTTAACTGTCCCGCGATTAGGAGTCAAAACTTAAATACTTAGCAACGCATACCTTCAGACATCCCAGCTGGTGGGAATGGAAATTAAATGGCTGTGCAAATTTGCTTTTTCTTGGCAGCGTTTTGCTAATTTATAAGTTCGAATACAGTAGTTCTTCTTTTCTATGGCCTCACAGACGACATATAGTCCAGCCATCTAACCTAACCATAATGGCGGAAAATTTAAATCATAAAAGCCTTCCGCGTCTTCATGGTCTCGACACAGCAAAATTTGTGCCACTTGTAGATGACTAAAACCGCTTATCGTGATTCTTCGGGGTGATGTTCTATATTTCTCGTCTTAAGACTTATGGCACATGCCACTACTTGCGTTTAGGCTTTTTTTTAACCGCAGAACGTTTTCTGTGTATGTAACTTTTCGCGTCCTTTAGTTTTCCTCGTTTTGAAGCATGCCAGTTGTAATGTTGCCGTATTAACGATACCAAGATTAGAACAGCTGTGCGACACACTTTTTCTGGGGCTTTAAGTCGGTTATTTTATCTCAGTGAGTTTGCCCATAACCATGCACCGAAGAGATATTTACTGTGCCAGTATTAGAAATTTACGTTTCTCTTGTGTCGATCCTCCGATGTTGGCCATCAGCCTGCTTAGTTATATAATTATTATGGACTCCTTTTCCGCAGATTGTTGGACTTGTGCTCGCCAAGGAGGGTAGCCTGAACCTAGTTTTACACTGCGGTAATTGCGTCCCGTGCGTCAAGACACCTTTATTCTCTAATGACAGCCTGGTTTATCTTTCTGTGGACATCTTTTCGATTGTGTCTCGCGCGACGATTAATGCAGCATTGTTGTCTACGAAGCCGACTAGATATATATAGTTGGGCATTTTTAGGCTTAATAAAATATCGTAACAGATGTTCCAGAAGTCTGGGCTGAATATACATGTATCGTCGGCCATTTCGGGGCTTTATAAAGCGTCGTGACTGCCGTTTCAGAGTTCTGAACCGAAAATTGATTTTTACGTGTCCTTTAATTGTCATTGTCCTTCAAAGGTTTTAGCAGCAAGATCTTTTTTTCAGGTAGCTCGTCGTCATTATGCTAAGATATTTAGGTATTTTAAAGTTTTTTTTAAATGTTTCGATCATGTTTTTCTTATAAGTGCTGTTGAAGGTATTTTGTACATCTAGGATAGTGAGAGGAACCACTCGTCTATGTTTGTTGCGTTCTCTGTCCACTTCTCCTACACTCCTTATGACATTATCAATTACCTGTCACACAAACTGACCGATTAAAACCAAATTCTCGTGTGGAAAACTTATTTATTTTACAATATATGTATCTTCACGAAATTGGGCAGGGTTTTCGAGTACGTTTGTTAGCGATAAAATTTTCAAACAAATTGTTTAGATTGGACCACTATATTATACAGTTACCATACAAACTGACCAATCGAATAGAAGTTCCTGTGTGAAAAACTTTTTTATTTGTCAATTGCACTAAAGCTTCGCCGAATAACCGAATTTAACGTTATCTCTATTTCTTTCAGTCACCGTCTATAACTTTTAAATTCACAATTTTTACTTCTAGGAATAACATCTATTCGCGAAGCTAAGTAATTGAAAGCATTTTGTGATGATATTTAAATTGAAGACTCGAAATAAGAAGCCAATTTCACACATGCCTTCACAGGTAAGTGAAATTTCATATTTGAACACATATTTAAGTACTGTTACTACCAACACATACTAATGTACCTGGGAGCCTCACGCCATCTTTTCGCACTGTTGGCTTTTAATATAAATTTCGTGCGACGTAATTTTGCATATAAGCATTCCTTCATGAATCATTTTTGTCTTGTCTCTCTCATGATTTTTATTTGCGTTTGTTTTTCTAGTTGATGACAAACGATTTATGTGCGTTCAAACAACATTCCACAATTGATTGAAAATTACATTTTTATTCTCTACCTGACACAACATGACTCTGATCTTTTGTCGTCCTCTCTTTTGCTCTACGCTTATCGTTTTATGCTGCGTTTTCTTGTGTCGCCCATATTGCAAAGCTTTTGACATATTTGCCACATTAGACACACTCACAGCGCAAGTTTATTGAATGAATGACGGTGACGACGTTTACCAACGACAGCGTAACATGAAAAGCTGTCAAAGAGACAATTACGGGCGAAAGACCTATACTATATTTATGACTTGAACAAATTGGCAACAATTTAATACAAATGCTTCTGGCAACACCACATACATACATATACACAAATCTCTTACTTGTATAGGCGTGTATTAGCTGATGATAAGTTGAATACTGAAATTTAAGTGGCAAACAATGTAATTGTAATGAAATGCGAAAACATATTGCTTCAGTTGATCTCAAATAAGGTTGTTGTAAAACTTGACTTCGCACATACGAGTAGTATTTACGAACTTAATTGATGAACTTAAATGTGTATAATATTTTTTTACGCTCGGCGAAGTAATGGATGGAGGTGGACACCGTCACCATGTACGAAAAGATTCGATCACTTCACCGACCAATGTCATGAACAGTTCAAATGTTCCCTTGCGTGCAATGGAAAAACTTCAAGCGTGTTTATTTTTTTTTATTAAATCCCTTAGCCTTTTGAAATTGTTAGAAAATTGAGGCTCATACTCTTCCAAGTTTAGATAAGAGCTCGATTAACATTGACAGGAACAGTCACCCTATATAGCAGATATAGCGAACACTGAATCATAAGAGTATCCAAATTATCTTTAGCATTTTTTTAAATAAAAATAATATTTCATTAATACTTGTTTCTTTTTATCCATCGTTTTTCTAACTTAAATTAAAACTTGCTTTCCTAAAAATTTGTTTTACTCACCAATCTGCTGTAATTTATTATAAATACATACTGTGAACCACATAAAAGCGTGGTTTGACTTTGAAGTAATCTATCTCCTATACTATTAATATTTTTTATTAAGACTCAAAATGCTTTTGAAATTTATTTTTAAAAGTTCAGTTTTCTCAAAAAAAAAAAAACCAAAATAGCTTCATATTCGAAGACCAAGAGATAGCTCGTACTGTTTGCAAAAATTTATATTTTAACACTTTTTAAGGAAAACTAATACTTTGTATGTACATATTTGCTCCCTACGAATGTCATGATTTGAGGTCTTTTATTCATAACATAGAATACACCAAGTATTGTGTAAGTTCACGTGGTTTACTTGCCCCTTTTCATTGAAGATCAATCTTAGTCGTAACCGCGAGGAAACAAGAGCAAGAAGTTTGATGTCTGAAATTTGGGGAAATTGTGCCACAATTTTTTTCTCCTTGTACAATAGCCATTACTTAATCACTAAGCATAATGCCTCAGGTCATTATACTAATCAAACAGCTACCACCATTTAAGTTTAGGGACTGAGGGATCTAAAATATTGTTTAAGGTTTTTAGTCATCCATTCCTTACATCATCTCTTCGATGAAAACAAGGCTACCGACGTTCCCACTGCGCCCCTTTTCTTCCATAGCACCACACACCACACAATACAGACTTTGCCATGCTGAGGGTCTTATTTAATTTTTTTAACCTTCAGCGCTCCTTACGTCATACAAATCGACGACCATCAGATAAAAACATGTTAAATTTTGACTCACAGGGAAAATTAAAAAATCACAAGCATGGTTATCACAGTGGATATTCTCTTTAAAATATAGTAAACGTTTCGCTTTTCTTATTTCTCTTCGATAATTGTGGCTTGTTTCGTGGTACATATATTCGGTCTAAAATCGGGCAAAAACAAAAGTTCCGAACAGCTTGAGAGTGGTAATTGTGGATAATAAAATTATCTTATTGTAACTTTTTATTGCAGTTCAAAAGCTGAAATAGTTTAAAAGAAAAGCCCATTTAAAGTCAAGATATCGTTCCGTACACTTTTTTTGGTTCACTGTATGTATGTAAAAACATTGCATATGTAAATTTTCCTTCACAAATTTCGAATTAAAATAAAACAAAATTAAAAAAAATATGATCAGGTTCTACCGAGATTTGAACTCGGATCGCTGGATTCAAAGTCCAGAGTGCTAACCATTACACCATAGAACCAGTTGACGCTTCTTCGGCTAAAATAAGAAGTCAAAATACCGACCGCTAGACCTTGAAATGTCATTGACGTTAAATTGATAATTTCATATGAAATTATTTTTATATAAGCTAATGCATGGAGAAGTATTTTTATCAACTCGCGCTCTTATGTGGATATTTGTGTGTGAGTTTTGGCTGTAATATGAGTCTGTTTTTTGAAAAATTCTTCTAAAATTAAATTTTGTATTAATGGTGACAAGACTTTCAAATATAAGTATTTACGAAAATCATGCAAAAATGTGGATTTAGCATCTTTTACGGTTTTCAACCCAACTGAATTTTAGTTGAAGTTTTGAAATACGGTATTTTCGATATCAACTCAACTTGTGAAAAAAACCGGTTGAAGTGTTGTCAAACTTCATCTTTTTGTGGTTTTCAACTCTGTGTCAGTGGGGTTAACTGAACGTCAGAAATTTCAACTATTACCAAGCAGTTGTAGTAAAACATTATTGCATTTATTTCGGAAATATGTTAATAGAAAATGAAAAATAGGTAAAAATAAACTATTCTATTTATAATTTTATACAATTTTAGTGAATTAATATTTTATACAAATACAAAGAAAGGTGAAACATTTGTTGAGCTCGCGAATCGCGAAACTAGATGAGGCGAGCTACTATTAGGAAACAGTAAAAAATAAAATTAAGAGACCGTGGAAAGGGTTTTGAACGTAAAGAGCCGATGCAATCTACCATGTCTAGGGATATGTTTTCTGAGAAAAATTAAATTTTCTAAGAGTTTTGCTGCTCTTTAGTCATTTGTGTTATATCCACTGTACACAAATATAGACTAGCATAAATGCTTTTGAAAATGTTAAAAAAGAAAGAAATTTCTATTATTTTGAAATTCTTCGGAAATGGTGGATAAAATCACAAAAACTAAAAGAAAAATAATTTACGAGCGACCTGTGGCCGAGAAAAGTAAGGGGAACTCGTGGTGGAATTTTTAAGGATAAAAACCGTTTATCTCGATTTCCGCCATAACAAACAGTCCTATAGGAAAAAGTTATGTGGCAATACTGTAGGTAATGAAAATATGAATAACTTTTGTATATTTAACTTTTCATCTAACCTCAAAATTTATGTCAAAAATTAAAATTACCAAGGCTTTGGGTAAAATTCGCTGCAAGCTTCCTTTCGTATGTTCCAAAAACCTGATATTTTTTTATTCAAAATATATAATTTCTGTCCTTATTTTGACCTAATGTCGAAAAAAACTCTAATTTCAACCGAAAATTCTCACAATTTTGTTCTGTAGGTGAATTACATGGGCTTCAATTCATCCGAGTGGAGTTATAACCGTAACAGGGATATTTGAAAAATGTACAAGCTGGGAATCGACTTCATAAAGTACTGAAACTGCGCTGTTAAAATTATGAAATTTGTCGTATTTCTTTCTTGTTTTATTTTTTTATGCTAAAAAATAACATATTTTTGTTTGAAAACTAAATGCTGGCGCCGGTTATTGTGAACTAAACTCTGCTCATCTTTGTAGTTGCAGTTGATTGCTCCGTAATTCTTTGCCGCACTTGCCACACACCAGCAGGTTATTTGCGGCCTCACTGCTGCTGAGTGCGGGCGGATGCACTTAAATATCTTTTACATTCTATAAATATTTATGTGCATTTGTGCATATGTGTTTCGGTTTGTAGTTTATTTGCGACTGCAAACTCGTGTTGTACTAAAATGGGAAAAGTAAAAAGAAAATTCGTATTCCTGAAAATGAAAATAAAAACAAAACATACGGCAAGCCAAAAAATAGCATTTAATGCTGCCGGCGGGAGGTTAAATAAACCACAAACACAAAACAGGTTTTAAGTCAGTGTTCTGATGCGCTTGGTTTTCGAAGAGAGTGAAACTTTATGTTGGTGCATTTATGGAAGTATGTGGCCTTGGAGATCCCACGAATGATTTACGGTTTTTATTTGTTGATTTTTAAGAAAAATATCGTACAAAACAATTTCACTCTTGTTAGGATATTACAATGCTTTTAGGAACTTTCACGGAAGACAAATTAATTTCCTTTGAGCAAATAAGTCTAGGCCTCCGAAACTGTTATGTCTGTTAATATAAGCGCTTGAATCAATGCTTTACCTCGAATCACCCCAACAATTCCTGAGTGGGGCTTTTGCTGTTTCACGAGGAGACAACCCAAATTTTGCGGAATGATTAATAATGACGTTCTTCACCTGGGAACGTACTCTTTTGACCACCGCTTGTCAACAACACATCAGTGGCAGCTATGACGAATGCATCAGCGGCGATGAAAGATTGCTGTTGCGCACAAATTTCACTGTGGTCAAAAGATAAATGCAACACGAATGTGTTGAATGCACACGCCCGTCACATGCCCGTCGCCTCTACAACAGTTGCCTGCCGCCAATTGTGTACCCATCTTTGTTGTCAATTCTGCTGCTGTTGTTGGCCCCTATGCCTTTGCCTAGCTTGTCACCTGTGTTAGCAGTATCTTTCTATTGCGAAGAATTCGTTGTTGCTGTGTCAAATGTTGACTGTTCGACATCGGAGGCGAAAATGTTTGCCCTCCCACTAGCCTCTTGCTCCTTGTTGCCGCAAAGTCAAGCTGCAGCCAAGCAGCGTCACTTGACCGACTGGGTGCAACACAAGTACGTTGTGTATGTGTGTGAGGGCTTGTAGGTGGCTGGCGATATGTGTTTGCGTTTTGAGTAGCTAACATGGACACGCATATGTGGTTTGTCTTCGTATTCCTTTTGCATCTGTGTTGTATTTTGCTTGTTGGCATTGCATTGATGCATAAACGAATTTGCATTTTGTTGACTTTGTAAAAGAGATTCAAAATTTCAGTGGGAATTTGTAGTGCAGCAGCTGGCGCCAATTGTGTGCATGCGAGTGTGCTGGCCTGAGAGCATGCGGCTGCTGCTGGCCGCTTACTGCCTTCACCGCCGCCTTCCTCACCATCTACATTGCTGTGGACAATGTGTATTTTATGTCACCCGTGTGTGCTGATGCAAAGTTGTTGCGAAATGCAGCCCCTCGGGCCACTTCAAAACAAGTTTGTCAATCACAGCTGCTCTGTGGTAAATATCATTTCCTACCCTAAATTGTGCAGATAAGTCAATTGTGGTGCAATAAGTTACTTGTCGTCTGTATCATAACTCTAAGCAATTTTAAGGAGAATTGAGTGGAACTAATAGGTGACAAACTGTCTGAGGAGCTGTGACTTTTATCGATATTTCTAATATAAAAAAATAAATATTATAATTTATTTTAGGATTTTAAAGAAATTTCACTTTGAAGCAGAGATACTTAAGTTCAAATTTTAATCAAGACATATAGTATTATAATTGCTTTTATCTTAAGTTTAACATAACGTTGGGAAAATATTAAAATTTCGGAAATACAGGGTTTGTCCGAAAAGTAATAGGACTGAACCAGTCGTTACAATTCTTTAAAAACTTTCAAAATAGGCTCGTTCTGCGTCGATGTA
The DNA here is from genome assembly GCF_016617805.1 of Bactrocera tryoni. Taxonomy (NCBI): domain Eukaryota; kingdom Metazoa; phylum Arthropoda; class Insecta; order Diptera; family Tephritidae; genus Bactrocera; species Bactrocera tryoni. Next base: position 84,905,135 of record NC_052500.1, on the reverse strand, counting down.
GCGCTGCCAACGCGAATTCCAAGAATGGAAGGCGTCACAGAAGACATTTCTGGAATAGCCTTGAGAGCCGAGGTTCATGCTACTTGGATTGCCTCTGTCGTCTAAAAATGTTTGCCTTTTATCGGGTTTTTCAGACAAGGAAAGAAAAAAGTCTGGGGGAGGCACATCTGGTCTGTAGGGCGGCTGCGGAAGCGTTGGGATGCCGGTCTTGGTTAGGTAGCTGTTCACAAGAAAGGCGGTGTGAGCCGAGGCGTTGTCGTGGTGCAACTGTCAATCGACTGCGATGTCTTGTCGGACAAGATTGATACTTCGTTTCAGTCTCCTGAGGACGTCCACGTAAAGCTTGAGGTTGACGGTTTGTCCAGGAGGAAAAAATTCATGGTGTACGATGCCTTTGATGTTAAAAAAGACAAAGAGCTTCGTTTTCATTTTGGATTTGCTCATTCATTAGCGTCCTCCTCCCACCCTCCAAAAAGGCCTGGTGCCACCGAAACACACCACTTCTTGCTAAAGCAAAATCTAGTTAAGCCTAATGATTCATATCCAACGTCTCTGTCGCAAAGTTACCGAGTTTCACAAAGAATTTAATCGCGTGCTTCTGACCTAACGAACGCAGCTTTTTCGGCTTGCACCACTCACAGAAACACGTCGCGCGAAAATGTTTGTCCTGACTCTCCAGGTGCTCTGAGACAACTGACCAGCCGCTCGTTCGTTAGCTAGGAACGCCCTCTACAGAATCCAGTCCTATTACATTCCGGACAAATCCTGCATTAAAGCGACATTAACTGTTCTAAGAAAAAGTAAGAAAAAACATAAACTTCGATTTCAACGAAACTGTGGTATCTTTCACAAAGCTTCTTACAAGAACTTTAATCAGTCAATTTGCTATATGCTATAGTGACTCGATCTGAACAATTTTTTCGGAGATCTCATTATTGCCTTACGCAATAACCCCTGCCCAACCTAATGAACCCGAGTTTACAATAGCGAACCAGTCGTTCTTCCTTTTCGATGTTTGACGCCAATTGGAGATTCCAAGTGTACATAGCTAGGTTCCTTTCCACCTGTATTGGAAGTCTTCCTTTTCCTCTGATTCTCTCGGCGGGTACTGCGTCGAATACTCTCCAATCAGGAGTGTTTCCATCCATTCGGACGACATGACCTATATCTCGTTCAATCGACTGCGGTATTCGCCGTGGCCGATGCGCAAAGGACAATAAATCTTCCGTAGAACCTTTCCCTTGAAAACTCTATATGCTATAGTGATCCAATTTCGGCCATTCCGAGAAACGAGTAGCTTTTTGTTGAGAAAATGATAGGTGCAAGATATCTCAAAAACTAAGAACTAAATCGCGTATATACCAACAGACGGTCATGGCTAATCGGCTCATCTCATCATCCTGATCCGTTATGTATAAATATATTTTAAGGGGTCTCTAACGTTCTCTATAATATACACTGTTCAGAGTATAAATACACGATTTGCCACATTCCAAAATTAAATTTACACGCTTTCCTTTTCAAATCATAGGCACACGCATATATGTATTTCTTATTCGATACTGCGCTTATCGGTGAGCTTGTTTTGAATGCGTGTGGTACACCGCAAATCGCTTGTCGCCATCGTGTTCACCCGCTAATGTGTTGCTGTTGTCATTGGCAATAGCACCGTGGTTGCTGCTCAACGTAATATGTTGCCAGATATCGCCGATATTTTTGTTATTATTGGTGTTACGCACGCAGTTAGGAATCGGTGGAGTGTTACCGCCGAAAAAATGTCGGCAACAACAAACATGCGTGTTAACAATTTCGCCGGACAAGTTGCAATAGAAACAACAATAATACTAACTTCAAAATGCACAAAAAGCAATTTTAAAAGCAAGCACAACAATACGGATATTTACAGCTACTGCAGCAGTGGCAATATCAGCTTCGGCTTCAGCGGCAATATTGACCAAAACCAAAACAATGACAACAACAGCAGCGTAAGCAACAACAGTTGGAAAACATTAGAATAGCACATACATATGTTGGATGTTGTTGCAGCATGTGACTGTGTACGGTGCAACATGCAACACGCACTCCTCGCCTGCATTACACGCCTGCTGCACATGCTCAATATGTGCGGTGTACTATGTTGTGGCATCGGTGTCACTGTTGCGAGCATGCAACATGCGGGGAAGTTAAAGGGGGAGCGGGTGAAAATTTTTAATAGAAAAATTGCTTAGTTGTTAGGCAGGCGAGTCTATCAGTTAGCGATTGGGTGCGGCAGCTCCAAGCGTCGCTCTCAACTTACAACCCATTTGCTCCATTACAATTGGTCGGGGTCAGTGCGAGGTGTGTGCTGTTGGCGAATTTAGCTGCGGTTTGCTGCAAATGCGCGAAATTAGCCGAACGCGCTTAAATGTCGACTAAACAATAAACACTCACATGCACACACACACAGGCACAGGCCCTCAAATTGTTTTCGCTTCGCGTTTTTTGGGCATACACGAGGTGTTTAACTAAAGAGATAATGGCGTTGCTCGGGGTGACACGGTGCCATTTTACAACGACAACTGAAAAGCTCTGAAGCTTATCGTCAGGGCTTTTGGTGGATTTTTAGATTTCGAAGATTACAATTAAGTGGAGGAGGATTTCCTAAACTCAATTAAGGACATAGAGTTAAATCAACTTTGCGAATAATCGATTTTAAACATAGAAAAAAACTGAAAAACATGATAGATAAAGTGTTCATAAATATCTTTCGGTTAGTTTGAATACCACTATATGCTATAGTCGTTTGATCTCAACAATTTGTTTGGTGTTTATAGTATTCCGACAATAATCTAAGTGAAATTTCAAGAAGATATATCATCAAATAAAAAGTTGTTCGTAATGGGACTCGTTTTTCATCCACCAATTTTTCCTGACCACTACAACTGTCCGATTTCGGCGTTTTCAACAACTAGGCCTCTATTTAGAAGATAATCGCAAAATTTCATATCTCAAAAGCGAGAGGCGGACAAACTGACAGACATGGCTATATCATATATGTATATCATATGTATAGGTATACTATATATTTTATAGGGTCTCTGACGGTTCCCTCTGGGTGGCAAATTTAATACAGGGTTTGTCCGGAAAGTAATAGGACTGAGTCAATTAAAAAAATGTATTGAATGTAATGTCATGAACCATAGATTTTGATAAATTTAACATCTGGGCAATTAAACGAATACTAAGTGGGCGGTCTGAGTTCAAAACTTTACGCACACAAGTCACATTGTCGGTGTTTGTCTAAGTCACAGGCCTTCCAAACAGGCCTGGTGCCACCACTTCTTGCTAAAGCAACATCTGTGTAAGCCTGTTAATGTAATGTTTGTCCTGACTCTCTAGGTGCTCGGAGACATATGACCAGCCGCTCGCTCGTTAGCAAGGAACGCCCTCTACCGAATCCAGTCGGTGCGCGCACTTTCCGAAGTACACTAGCGGTGGAAGAATATTAGTCCTATTGCTTTCTGGACAAACCCTGTGTATCCTGTTCAGGGTACAATTATACAAGTCTGCAAAGAAAAATAATTATAATTGTTTTGTTTACCTTTAGTTGTGGGTGTGCTGAATACGAAAATAAGTTATTCTTATGGTATCATTTTCCCGTCTTTCTAATATCATCGTGAATCGTTCCCCTTGCTCTTCACTTTTATATCTGGAGAGTAGTCGAGATGGGCATGAAGAAAATGTAATTTAAGACTCTTAGACCTAAAGCTTGAAACATTCCGCTGGCGATTTGTTTGTAGTTAGCGTCTTTATTTTATTGCCAAAAATTTTCTCTATGACTACTTTCCTTGAAAATCCATCATGGTTGTCAGAAGTGTGGATCAGTTGTAAGCCATTCGATGTCTGGTCCAACGAAAACATATTCTTTCAATTTTGCTTTTGAGAGACCAAGAAACTTTAATATTTAGTCTTCTTCTTTATTGACACCGCTTACGCGGTTATAGCCGAGTTTACAACATCGCGCTAGTCGTTCTTCTTTTTCGCTGTTTAGCTCCAATTGGAGATTCCAAGCGTAGCCAGGTCCTTCTCTACCTGATCTTTTCAAGGGAGTGGAGGTCTTCCTCTTCCTCTGCTTCCCCTGGCGGGTACTGACTGCGTCGAACACTCTCAGAACACTTGGAGTGTTTTCATCCATTCATCGGCTCCGCCGCTTTGTTGTTCTTCAGACAGGTAATTGCTTTTCCATCTTCTTCATGGTTGGGCAATGGAACGTCCGCTCCATCGTCATCAATTGGGGAATCGGGTTCATCAACTTCTGGTGTTAAGCTTTCACTACCATTCAGCAGATTGGAGAAGTGTTCTGTCCATAAATTCAGTAAGCTCTGGGCATTAGCCACTATATCACCTCTGCGAGTTTTACAAGAGTATGCTCCGGTCTTGAAACCTTCTGTTAGTCGCCGCATCTTTTCGTAGAATTTTTGAGAATTATCCTTGTCGGCTAGCTTGTCAAGATTTTCGTACTTACTTACGAATCTCGGCTTTTCTCCTTTTTTGTCTGCAAATATGCCTCCCTTCTTCTCTATTAGAAGCAACTTCTATCTCTTGAAAGTAACTTTAACAAGTAAGGAAGGGCTAAGTTCGGGTGTCACCGAACATTTTATACTCTCGCATGATAAAGTGATAATCGAGATTTCATTATACGTCATTTACATATTTTTCAAATACCGTATTTTGTAAAGTTTTATTTTATTTATTTTTCTTCCGTATAATTTAGTGTTTCTGACGTTTTTTGTTAGTCCGTTAACGCACTTTTAGTGATTTTCAACATAACCTTTGTATGGGAGGTGGGCGTGGTTATTATTCGATTTCTTCCATTTTTGAACTGTATATGGAAATGCCTGAAGAAAACGACTCTGTAGAGTTTGGTTGACATAGCTATAGTAGTTTCCGAGATATGTACAAAAAATTTAGTAGGGGGCGGGCCACGCCCATTTTTCCAAAAGAAATACGTCCAAATATGCCCCTTCCTAATGCGATCCCTTGTGCCAAATTTCACTTTAATATCTTTATTTATGGCGTAGTTATGAGACTTTATAGGTTTTCGGTTTCCGCCATTTTGTGGGCGTGGCAGTTGGCCGATTTGCCCATCTTCGAACTTAACCTTCTTATGGAGCCAAGGAATACGTGTACCAAGTTTCATCATGATATCTCAATTTTTACTCAAGTTACAGCTTGCACGGACGGACGGACAGACGGACGGACAGACGGACGGACGGACAGACAGACATTCGGATTTAAACTCTACTCGTCACCCTGATCAATTTGGTATATATAACCCTATATCTGACTATTTTAGTTTTAGGACTTACAAACAACCGTTATGTGAACAAAACTATAATACTCTCCTTAGCAACATTGTTGCGAGAGTATAAAAATGGCTTCAACTTTATGTAAAGCGGTGGTAGAAGAACTTTATGAGGCGGCACCAAAGTTTCATGTGCGATATTCTATGTTTATATTTAACTCAATGTTATTTAATTAGGGTACTCACAACCCGTCGTAAAGCATCGTAAAATTATAAATTTTTACACTTGTTTAAAAAAATTGTTGTTGTATTTCATACAAAAATGAGTTTACACATTTACAATCTCAATGCTATGTTTTCGAATCGGTATAACTTATAACTTTATGAAACTTGTGAAAACCCTAAATATTAACTTACTTTTTTGGAAAAAACTTTTCGAAAGAAATCTGCTTCGTTATGCTGGCAAGCACGTTAAACAAACTTAAATACACGTGTTTTGAAATGTAAAAATACATGTACAAAAATGATGCTCCTAACACTCGTGTTGTTCGCCATCAAATTCTGACAGAATGGCCTATTGGCGACCTAGTCAACATTAATTATATTTTAGCTGTCAACTTAACTTCAATTTCAGGAGCACATCCCCTCAAAATCACCACGATGGAAATAAAAAGCAAGTAGTGTACAAGCATTGCAAGAAGAGATTGCGACGTGGAATGAATTCTAATTAGGCACCAAAAACACAGTAGCTTGGTGGAAAAGGGTACACAGCGAGCTTTCTTCCAGCCATCAAAACGACATCGCACACGCAAAGCAAAAGGCCAAACCAAAGAGCAGAACACAAGTACATGTAAAAAGTGAAAATTAACGGAAACCAACCAAAAATTGACAAATGACAATGACGCACGCTGGAAAATTGATGGAAACAATGTGCCAGAAAAAAGTTTAGATAAACCTATTTGTCTTCGAATACGAGCATAAAAGCACAATGCCCGTAAAAAGAACGGAGGCTGTCTACCAAAGCGAAGGCATGTTGCCTAAAAGTAGAATTCGCCGAAACAGCGTTTCGCGCCTGTGGTCGCCTGTCAATATAATGTGGCATGTTGCAGCCGCAAGCACGGGCAACTCGGCTCGAGCCGGCGACCGATTGCCATGCGTGTGGCATCTTGAATTTCAATCACGTTTTTTATTAGCACGAAGTGTCATTTATTCAATTTGCCAAAAGCAGCAGGGGCCGGCGGGGTGTAGAGGCGTGCAGGCGAAACAAGACCATACCAGCGCTTTAGAAGAGAATAGAAAAGCCATAATTTTGTGCATGAAATGAGTAGCTATGTCACAATTGAACAGCATCATCAAATTCTTTTTTTCCGTCGCGCGAATGAGGAAAATGATGAATCGAAAAGTGCGAAACGTGTTGTTGGCGTCTATAGTTTCGGTAGCTGTCGTTGAAGCGCTAATAAGCGTTAACATAATGGTAATTTAAAATGACATCGCTCGAGGACACTTTACAGTGCAGATATGTATGTAGATTTTGACGTAAACGTATTTATTTACAGTTTATATTTTTTACTTTTTATCTCCCAACCTTTGTGAAAACACAAAAGGACGCGGCTTTCTGCGGCCGGACAACGTGTTTATTCGGCCACGGTGAAGGCCTGCCAATAAGAATTAAGTAATGATTTATTGAATTACTTACGTTTAAGTGCAAGTTGAATTTTAAGTGTTCAGTGTTGTGCAAATTCATATCACGAGCGGGTTTTAGAGCTCCTCAAGCGGCATTGTTTTCTTTGTGGTTCGCCTAATAAGTCGCATCTATTTGAAGAAGACGAAAAACAGGGTGACGTTGAGCCAGCTTAGCCATGCCGCCTTGTCCGTCTGTACACAAATCTCTCTTTCAAAAGGGGGGTCTCTCATCCGAGGCTGTTGGAAAATTTTCATTGGGGGCGTCGCAAACCCTTCTCACTTTAGCTCGCCTTCAAACGGATGTTCCTTGGCTACCCAGAGGATACTTGGTCTAGGACCGAAAGTCGTGAGCTGCTTGAGACATATGTCAAAGAACCGTTTCAGGCCACTCCTAAGTGAATGGCAAACAGAGAATTTTTCTCACTTGCGTGAACTTGTACACATGACTCCATCCTCCAGTAAAGAAGAGTTTCTCAATTTTTGAATCCGAGACAAGGCGTCAATTTCCAAAGAATTTTTTCAAATCCGACCGCTATGGTGGTTGTAGATCATATATATAGACTAATCGATCAAAATTAATAAAGATCTTTTTAAAAGTTATAAAAGCCCTAGATATTTAAGACGAGTTTTATATACTGCTGAACAGAAGAATAAGTCTCAATTCTCTGCACTTTCTGCATGTAACGTCGTTACTTATGTCCAACAGGCTGTTGTTGCTGTAACGGGTATCTAATCCTCGTTAGGATGGTAAATATTAAATAAGTTGATATCGAGTACATCCAACGGTAGGCCCAGGAAACGTGCTGTTTCGACCATATGGAGAAGAGTGTGAGATGTGTACGGTTAGCAGGGCAAGCAAGTGGTATCCGCGCTGCTTTCAGACTGTTAATGATTGCGTTATTGGAGACGGATGGATGGATTGTCGAGCGCTCTACTTATGCCAAGAATGACGCCCAGAGGATATTCCTTATACTCTGGAGCTCTATCTATATTCAAGGTTAGCAAGCGAAGCATAGTCTGTGTTAATGTACGCTTAGTATAGTATGCACGCTATACTTTCAATATATGAGCCCATAGAAGATCTTTAATATGGGCGTCTAGAATTTTTGTCAAATGCCTTCAGAAGGAATGAGGGACTTCTTTGGCCGCCTTCGGAATGAAAACGACCCTCGCCTTTCTCCAAAGGATAGGTACATAATTAAGTCTTAAACATCACAATATAGATCTGTTAAGATAAGGTAAGGTGTTTTCTTGTTAAGTATTCAGAAATTAAAGGAATTTTAAAAGCTAATTTTTGATAAGATTTATTTAAAAATTTGCAAGATCTGCATTTTAATACAAAACTTTTTAAACTTTATTCCGTAATTGATAAGTTCGTTTTTGTAAATTTTTTTTATAAATATAATATAATTCTACAATTTAAGGCAATAACAACAGTTTGCATTTACTATTTTGTTAAGCATTAAAATGAAAAAATGAAATAAAAACTTAAAACCACTCAACATTAAGAAATGTTTACTGCCTCCGGTGCAGTATGTTTGAGCAGCTAAAGTGTTTGGGTGTGTTGATGCCGCTGCCCCATATTGTTATTGTAGATTATTATGTCCGAGCCCCTGGAGGTGATTCAACGCAACAGTGTAGCTACCAACCAACCGCGCTTGCCTTGGTATTATTTTTTTGTAATTTTTTTTTTTTTTTTTTTGTTGCATTTGCTTGAGGTCGCCCCCAATGATGAGGCGGCTCTGCCACTGCCACTGCCACTGGATCGTAGATGTAAGCTTGCTCGCTGGAACATTTCCGTAGTGCTCACCATAGTGATTGCTGGCATTGAGGCAGATTAAGTAACCGCAACTGCACCTCAATCGCTCCGCACCACTCGCTGCTAACGCTACAGTGTGCGCTGCTGCCAGCAGACCAGCAGAAATTGCCATTGAGCTTTACTGCCAAAGTCGGCAGCGCTTGCAAATTGTAGAAGTCGTTCAGCGTTTCTTCTTCCTCTTTGAGTGTATATATGTATATGTATACATATACATATATGCATGAGTAGCTGTGTGTGTGTGTAATATCGTCTTCATAAGTTTATCTGCTTGACGCTGAAGGACCTTTGACGAATTACTTGCCCTTCCACTCATTATATATTTCTGATATTCTTATTGTATATGTAACAAGAAATTCCCTCAGCAGCAATATTTGCAATTTATGTTACACTATTGGAGCTGACCACTTTGGTGGTCATCTTCTTTGCATTTGCTTCTTATTCTTCTTAGGCACTTTACTTCCACTTTCACTGCCCGTTCCCTTCGCTGCCCCTGATCTCCAAGGCACGTATATATGCATATTCTTCACTAAATGCCAATGTTTGTAACATTCATTCCTTTTGTCAGGCTTCAAGCGTTCCTCTCGGCAGCCCGCGCCGTCCTTCGGTTATTGTGGTTTATTGTAAAATCGCTTAAGTAAGAAACTTTCACATTTCTCTTCTTCTTCCGCTTCTAAGAGCCTTTTGCTGTCCCTTCTGCCTGCACTTGGTAAGCATCTTCGCCATTTTCTGACGCCATAGTACTTTAGCACCATGGTATTTAGTTTCGTTATCTATTTCCTTTCTGATATTCATATTTATTATTTATTATTTTGTAATTTTTTTTATTTTCCTTTTTCACTTTTCATTGTTTGCCAGTTTCGGTTGTAATAAATTGAAATTTCGCCTAAAGGCTTTTTGGTTGTGGTCACCCTCAAGTTATTGAAAACTTGCAGCGCGCTCTCAGAGCTGAGTAGATATTAATAACGAAGTTCTTAGCATATACGAGTGCGTTGGTGGGTGCAAATCAAAATAGTCTATAAATAGGCGCTTACGCACAAGTGTGCTCTGCGAAAGATGATGTACGCTGAAGGCATACATGGAGAATACTAAATAGCCTGAGTTTAGACTACAAAAAGACAGAGTGAGGAGCAACTTGTATTCGGTATCGCAACGTGCGTAGCAAATTAAAAGTAAAGAAAGTGAAAGATCGCGACATTTGTGTTTTCAGTTTAAATTAAGAAGTACTCTTAATGTTTTAGTAATCAGTTGCTGGTAAATAAATGTCATAAGATGATATATGTGGACAATATTATTATATTAAGTGAACTGACGGATCTCAAACCACACAAATGTAATTTTCATAGCCACACATTACCATGTTCTGTAGCCCTGCACAATCTCATCATTTTGGTTGACGACCAACTCTTGAGAGATTGCTAGATGCCTTTGACGTAGAATAGAACGCAACAGATCTACTGAACTACTTGCCCTGAACAAAGTTCATCTTGCCACATCAGTAGAGGTTCTTACTGGACTTAGACACAGTCTATATATCACAGTCAGATATATAGGCACTATGCGGTAAGGCTTAAACTTTTGTCGGACGCTTGTTGACCAGGTTGTATGGAAGGAGGTGAGGTTGGAATCATCCAGACATTTTCTTCTCCATCTTCCAGCTTTTGAAAAACTGAGATTGAAACATTTCGGTAGTCTTAACTTCGTTGAAATAGAAAACATATCCAAAATTGACATTAGAAATCACAACAAATTTTTGATAGGCTCAAAGCCTACCAGTTAGGGTCTCATATTCTAGTATATACAATGGACCGTCGTTCTAAATTATCCACATGGACCCTTGATAGGATCAACCTCTTTTGAAAGATAAATGAATGAAATGAGGCCTATACCTATATGTTATGTATACCATTTGATCAAATTTTACCCGCACTAGAGATGAAATTACATTTTCACGTATTCTAATTCAAATAGTTATTTTCACCTTCAAAATAGGCTCCTGTCCTGCGGATAAGAGTACAACCATGTCAACACTTAAGCCGGTTTCCTATACAATTTTTATAAGCCTGTGCTGAGATGATTTTTATGGGCTTCTGTACACTCATCTGAATTTTCCGAAACGCATTTTTCAATTTCGGAAATGATGACTCTCAAGTCTTGTTTGGTCGAACCCAAAAACTTCGTTATTTAAATTTTCCACATAAAGTTATCTTCCTTTTCCGAACCTCAAATCGATCTAAATGAAACAGTCCGAATCATATTGGATCACCTTGTATGTGGAAATCCTGTGAGAAGTCAAATTCTTGATATGATTCAGTGTGACTCAATGTTAAGTAGTCTGACGATACTTTCACTTTGGTGTCTCAGAATATCACCAGATTTTTTTTTAATAACACAAATATTAATATAAAGCCGACGGTTTAATAAAATGTTAATAAGGTGGGAAATAAGAGTTACCAGGTTGTTATCTAAGTTTTGTTGTTTGATAAGAAAAGTACAATTTTATGATTCAAAATACACTCTATTATTCAGTATAATCTCCCTGAACAATAATACACTTGCTCCAAGGATCCCCAAATTGGTGGATGCCACCTCTGAAATGAGAATCCGAAAAGTCTGCAAAATACGATTTAACAGCCGTTAAGACCTCTTTATTTGATGAAAAACGCTTGCCACGCATATATTTTTTAAGTTCTGGAAACAAATAGAAGTCGCTGGGGGTCAAATCTGCTGAATACAGTGGATGCTCCAACAATTCGAACTTCATGGATTCAGGTTCATTGATTTTAGCCATTGTCAAAATGCTCTTGTGACACGGTGCATTACCCTGATGAAAAAGGAATTTTTTCTTCTGCAAACCGGATCTTTGTTCACGAATTTTTTCCTTCAACTGGTCCAAAAGGTTTCAATAATATACAGAATTATTTGTTTTACCAGTTTGCAAGTAATCCACAAACAAAATTCCTCTCGCATCCCAAAAAACTGATGTCATAACCTTCTTAGCCGATTTCCTGACACGAAATTTTACTTAAAATATGGCTCACACTGCCTAAATCTCTCTCAGTCCTGTATTTTGGGTATGATTTCTGCTGTTTATGCGCTTTTTGGACTCCCTTCACGTGGATCGTCTTCAAGGCTTGTATGACCAGGTTTAAATTCAGCAACCCATCTTTCCACTGTTCTAATTGTAGGTGAACAATCATTATACACTTTTAACATTCGTTCGTGAATTTCTTTTGGTGCTACACCTTCCACAAATAAGAATTTTATCAGGGCACGATATTCAATTTTTTCCATTGTAAAAGAATACTGTGACACTGCGAAACTAAGTAGCTTGTAAACAAAGAATGAATTGACAGATTGAAATGAAACTTCACATATGTTCAGCGTGTACCAATAAAACAAAAAAAATGTTGGGCTAGTAGCAACACCCTCTCTTATCGAACGACAAAACTAACTGAACAACCTGTCACAGATATAACGACGATTTTCCAGTTAAGAAAGATAGTGTTGACAATGAAATTTCATGGGTTGAGTTGTCAATATTTTGTATGCAATGTGCGAATGTGTTAGTAAACATGTTAGCTAGCGCTGGCTTGAACAACTGGACAGATCGTTCGATTTGTCACTCTCTCACTCTTAGATAACTGAAAGCAGCTATTTTATTATCTTTCTTGCTAAATAAGCTCTGTAAGTAGTATTGATATTTAGTTTTTTTTTATATATTGGTTAGTCGAAAAAGTATTTTGTATTTCTAATCAAACTTCAACTTATTTCTTTTGATACGTTTATACGAAGAAATAAATAGACAAATAACTACCATTTTGGTCGACCACTTTTTGCCATTATACGAAAAGACTATTGTATGATGTATGCCGCAAATGCTTTTAAAATTAAAAATTTTAACATTACAATGGGTGTGCTAAGTCATAACTGTTTCACTGCGGTCTGCCGATAAAATACGAAATATTGCACACATTTCTTATGAATTCGACAATGATGAGACAAATCGCTTTATTGATTTTATTTATGCATGGATTAAAGGAGTCTACATACAAGTATACATTCAACCTAACCTCAAAATAACCTAAACGGAAAGAGCAACAAACAAGTGACTCACAATGCATTTGCCGAAGAACTCAGAATGACTTATGTGCATAAATAATATGATATAAATACATACATACATATACATATATGTAAGTGTGGAAAGACATCTATATGTATGTGCGTGTCGCCAAGTAAGTGAATAAGTTTGTTTGCTGGCAGGCCGGCGATAACAACACTTAAGCGGGCGACCATCAAATCGTGGCAACAATAAAAATAAACAAGCGAAACAATAGTATTTAGAGACTGTGCGGCGTTGATTGATGACTCGTAGAAAATTTATGAGTACAAGGATTAAACGTATAATTTTTCGCCGCAGCAAATTGACGACGTAGCAGGAGACAAAGTAGACAATAATATGTGTTTGTGCACATAGTTGCCGTGTGGGTGTGGGACTGTATGAGTTTAGTTGCACGAAAGGTCAGCTAAAGAGTTTGAGGGTTTTATATATACATATATTCATACGATGAGCTGTTGTTGATAAGGCATAAAAGGCAATAAAACCACAACCGCTTCGCTTGTTCCTTTCTTAGGCCGCTGTCACAAGCTATTTGCGCCATCAATTCAGCTAGTCAGTCGAAAGTCGCAGGAACAATAGACAGATAAATGATAAAGCATGGCAGGGGACAGAGGTCGAGCGAAATGTCTATTGTTTGTGTAATGTAAGAGGGAGACTTTTGATAAAAACTTAGCCACTGCTAGTGTTTGAATGTTTGAATATCGGTGACAACGAGAAGACCATTAACATCGCATGTAAAAGGCGTAATATAACTAAAAAGCAGGAGATGAATAAGAGCTATGCTTTCAAAAATAGCCGCAAAAGTGTATCTGAATCTCTGTAATAATAAATAGTTTTCGCACAAAAGCTATCTTTAGTAGATTTCGATGGCGTATTTTCCCACCTCACTTCAAAAATCTTTATCAGTGTCATATATTACTTTGTCTCTAAAGTGCAGCAGTTATTTGTTATCAAACGCATTTTCACTTAAATCAATCCTTTTAATATTTTTTGCTCTTTCCGCATACTTCTACGGCGCATCACCACAACTGTTTTTACCAAAAGTAGAAAAACTTAAATGTCGCTAGGAAAATTCATAAATTGTCAATAATTTTGACAGTTGCCGCTTGCGGTAATTTATTATTGAGATATCGCACGTGCTTCGGATGCAATCTAGTTGACCGCAACGGACCGCATACGAACGCCGTGCAGAATGTGAAACATTCTTTCGTCAGCGTGACCGGCTACACTTCATTTCACTCCATCCACCAGCAGTCTGGCCACACATAAACTATAACTTTTATGTACTTTATTCCATTTTCAGCTCATTTTCTCATTTCTGTATTATATTCGTATTGCTCCTTTGACGTTTCGGCTAAAGTTTTGCATGCATGGCCTGCAAATGAGTTTCTTACAGTTGTATGCACGAAGTACATATCCTTCAAACGAATGTATCTATTGATATTTGTATGTATATATGTATGCATGTATGTACGTATGTATATATGTACGTTTGTATGTTGTATATTGCGCAAACACAATTTACCGCTTTAAGAATTTTCTCCAACACTAACTATGAGGGCACATGTTTATATGTATGCGTGATTTTAGCTGAGTGGTCGTTATTGCAGTCGCCTGCTGTGTGACTGCTAAGACGCTAATCTCCTTAATTCTTCAGTGTTAACCTAATTTGTGATATTAACGAGCAAAAAAGTATGATGTGGGTACATATTTAAGGGGAATCATTCTTCTGCCAAAAAAATTAGAAAGACGGCATTATGTATGTATGTATATAACAGCGGAGGTGGCAGGAAATATTACAAATTTTTATTTTTCAAAAGTCAGTTTTTAATTTAAAAAATGGTTAACGTAGTAATCTATTTGCCTTGAAAAGGAAAATGAATGGTAAAAAACGGTAATAGAGCAGCATTGAAAACTGTAAATATATTGAAAATAAGCTTTCACTTTGATATTACACCGAAGAGCATTTAAAAATTCAAGACAACATTGAAAGGTAGGTAGAGTGTCAGTCTGATGATGCACTTAGGCGTTTAGGAGGTCAATTCAGAAATCAGCGGGACTAAAATTCTCTTATTCCACTGTCTCCTCTCTGAACCATCCCGTGCTTCTGTTGAAGTTCATCAGTACAACAAATTGTATCTGTGCAAAGTCCGAAAGGTCGTCGAGATATTCTCAACCCATAGTTGCGATTCTTTTTCTATACAAAGTCTAGCAATCACTTGATTTTCTTCTACCTTCTGACAGCTTCTACAATGTAATTATATGGTGTTCCTGCCATGTCTGTCAATTAGACAGTGAACCGTTAGCGCTCCTACTAGAGCTGTGTTATTCCTTTTGAATTATAATAGTCGACATGTGCGGCCCATATTTCATTCATACCATGTTTATCTGCTTGTTGAGCTAGTTGGAGCTAAAGTTCACCAAGACTAAGCTCCATCTATAATATGTTTCTCGATTAAATATCTATAATTATAGATTTAAAGCATATTAAATACCATTCATCGGAGTTTTATTATAAGGAAGTGCCTGAACCAGTCATTTGCTTCACAGTTACCAGGAATATCGTTATATTCTGTAACACATTGCAAGTTTACCGTCAAATAACGAGTGATCCAAGTAGAGGTTTCAGTAGCCTTTTTCTGACAGATCACGCGTGAGTTGTGTCAAGCTGTCATGTAATTTTTGTTCAGTATTGTTAGACATTTCATCATGGAAAGACTTATGCCTGGACAATATTTACAAATGTTTGTTGGCTGAAATTGAAACTAGTGATCGCGGCGACATTTGGTTGCAACAGAACGAAACCACTTCCTACACGTCGCATCAATCAATGAATTTATTGAAAGAACACTACGGTAAGCAAGTAACTTCACGTTTTGGGCCGATCGTTAGGCAACCAAGATCGTATGATATTATATCGTTAGACTTTTTCCTCTGGGAATATGTAAAGTCTTTCAAATGATAATAAATATTTCCCATTAAATTTAAAGTTTCTGTGCTTTTTCTTTAAAAAAGAAAATAAGGAACGCCAAAATGGATCATAATGGATAATAAAATTTTAGGGAATAGTTGTAGTCCTTTGTGATGCCATAGAAAGGAAGAACTCCTGTGTTTGAACTATAAATTTGCAAAACGCTTAGTGGCGAATGCAAACATGCACAGGCGTTTAATATCCACTCCCGCTAGCTCGGTGGGATGGCCTAATGGGATGGGAGGGGCTAACCTTACTGAGGGCAAAGAGATCACCTGATCTTTTGCCATCGATCTTGTGCCAAAAGGCTTTTGCGACAGCGCCTGTACCGTGCCCCAGCGCTCATCAAGCTTTCTCGAAGCCCAGGTATTTAATACTAGACCACAAGACGATAAGGGAGCACCGATCCACCAAAGCTATTGATAGCGATGTTAGGCAGTCCTGAACGCATTGTCTGCTACCTAAATGAATGGTCACTCTTCTAAAAGATGCTGCACTTCGGAGAAAGCCTGAAAGACATTGTAATAGTCAGGAAATCTGAAACTGTAGTTGATGGAGAGCTCTCAACAATGGACCCCTCCACCAATCTTCCCCTCAAGCTTTGACCCATCCGTGAAGAAGTTCATTGCCTCTCTCCTCCAACGGCTTCTTCCTATCCACGGCTTCCTCGGCGGTGTGTGGGCAGAGGAAGAGCCGCCCGAGTTGGGGTTGGCGACTCCATGATCCAATTGATGATGAAACCCGAGGAGACTTTAGTGACTTTAAAGTCGCTTGACTAACTAGATATATTATATATTCTTTGTTGAGCACACTACTTGTCAGATCAAAATCTCCGCTTGGAAGGCACTGCAGTGGTAGGACATAATGGTATTCTATATACTAATATTCATTTGAATACTAATATTTTCTCTAGTAGATAATGGTGCACCGTTTTGTTTAGAGAATACCATAATTCTCTTTGTATAATATAAATTAATTAAAAAAAATTAATTGAATAAAGAGGAAAAGCTATGATGGATTCTTGATAAGTACAAAAGTCGCCACCGTAAGAAGCTGCAAAACTGTTTTTTTTCAAATCCCTTTAGTGTGATATTTTTGAATGTCTAAACTAACGGATTATGAAAAGAAAATTTAGATTTTTTTTCAAATTTCTAGAATATAACAAAGTTATTATCTTCAAAATATCGAGCGGTTTTTTGAGTTCTGAGTAGGAAACAAATAATTGCTCAAATTCAATAAGATATTCTTCCATCAACTCAACTCTGTTGATTCGAATTCTGAAAACCGTAAAAATGACGCCAACGCAACTCAGCCTAGTAATGAAGCATCATGCGCCCATCATATACATATATACTTCTAAGTTTGCTGTGCACCGCAAGCTATCATTCAAGTTCTCGCTCGAAATCAGTAGCTGACCTAGTTTCTGGACGCAAATTCAAGTGCGTGTGTGTAATATTCTCTAATATGCAAACACCAAAGTATTCAATAAATTCATGTGGCAAAATTTCCACTTGATTTAAGTTGACAATTACAATAATGGCAACAACAAGGACAAGGAGTGGTTCGAGCGGTTCACAGAAATTGTTGGTTTGTTATATCGTAACTATATGTTTATAACTGTGTGGTATAATCTCACAATTTCACAAATTACTAGATACCAACAAAACCTGTATTTGCTATACGCAGCGGTAGAGGAGGGGGGAGACTCGTAGTCGGTGCAAAAGGTGCAGAGAATTGCAACCAAATGTCGTATAAAGTTGAAGTGCCTAACTTACATAGGCACGCACTGCCGCACACATAACTGAGCGCATGTAGCAACTTAAAGTAACTTAGTAAGTTGCATACGTGCAACGTTTGTGCGCTATGCTCAGGTGCAATTTTGCGCCACTTTCACATTAGAATGACTTAAAAGGCCACATAACTGCTTTGGCAAACGATTGTGGTCGTGAGGCGGCTGCCAACGTAAGGCGACGGTAAGGCATATAGGTTAGGCGCTTGGTTAGACATTGGTATATGGCAGGACCAAAGGCAGCTGTGGCAAGATAAAGTGAAAATATGCGAGCAGGTGAGTTTTGTTGGTGCGTCTGTCAGCAAGCAAGTCCGCATTGATTTACGTGACGTATGCGCGTATCAAAAGTTCTACACATGCAGCGGCTTTTTCATCATGCAACTAACATACCCATACTGTGTGCATTAGCGTGCAGCAGCTGCAGTTGAAAAGAAACGCTTTTAGTCTCAGCGTTCAACACACTTAAGGCGATCGATCTATTACAGCTACATTCGCCTGCTGTAAAAAAAATATCAGTTACTTCGTTGCAGCTTTATGGAAATTGTGTTTATACCCTCAACAATTCGCCACGAAGTTTGTAAGTAATCGAAGGAAAAGCCGGAGACACTATAAAATATATATCTAAGTAATCAGCATGATGAGCTGAACCTATTTAGCCACGTTCGTCTGTACTTTCCTCTGTCTGTTCGTCTGTCTTTCAGTATATACTCGAACTAGTCTTTCAGATTTAGAGATATCGATCTTAAATTTCGCACCCGCCCTTTTGTCCTCAATAAACTGCTCATTTGTCAAAACCGCCAAAATCGGACCATTATGGCATATATGTAGCTGTCATGCAAACTGAATGATCGGAATCAAGTGCTTGTATGGAAAACTTTTTCATTTGATAAGATATCTTTATGAAATTCGGCATATATTACTTTCTAAGAAAACCCTACAATACCTGAAGAAATTTTCTAGATCGAACTACTATAGCGAATAGCTGTCATACAAAATGAACCATCAAAGTCAAGTACTTGTTTGGAACTTCGTTATTTGTTATACCCAACCAAAAATAACGTTTTTTCTTGTTTTTGTTTTCTAGTTACATATATCGAATGAACTTTATACAAAATTTCACAGCTGCGCTTTATTGAATCAACTTCTATATATTCGTATAATTCTTACCAAACTAAAACTACCAAATACTATTTTCCATATAATAATTTCCAACGAATATATGCATACATATATATTACAAATGTAAATAAAGAGAATATATGAAATGATATCAGCGCCCAAAACACGCCAATGTGACAAAAAGAGTAGTGCGAGCAATATTAATAAATGTGAGATAAAATGGCGAAGGGCTCATCGTTTCCATTAACCGTGCCATTTAACAGTAAGAATGTGAGAAAATACATACTCTAGTGGGTAGTTGAAAAATGCGAAGGCATAAGGAATTCATATAGAAGCAGAGCATGGCAATCTGGTGCCAAAACGGTCCAAACAAAATTCAAATCAAAACTTAATGATTTGGAAAATTTGCCTTGGCACTAGCTACACATAGCTTAAATTTTTTCGACGGTGCATTGCACAGTGTCTAAAACAAGAAAAATGAGAGTAAGCGAAAAAAATATTCCCCCTCCCACCTACCTTGAAATTAGTTTGTGCGCTTTTCATTTGGGTAAACATTTGCGTGCCTGCCTTGCGCTTTCATTGACGAAGTTTGATTGGTTAATGTTTTTTATCTTCATTCAAAAATGTGCGTAATCTGTTTCACATAAAATATTTTTCAATAAATTTCGTGTTTCAGCAAAGTATTTAAAACCAAGCCAAACGCAATTTCGTATTCACGCCGCACTTTCCTTTTTCCTTTTTATTGCTGTTGTTGCTGTCTATGACATTTCATTTACGATTTCGCCTTGACTCCCTGGCAACATTTGATGTTATTACATTTTTGTTCTTCGAAAGGGAAGAAATAAAGAAATAAAAATTAGCGTACAATTTATAACAAGTGATAAGGTATGGAATTTCTGTCATATCCACTGCTGGGCGCTTTACATGTCAATTTGTGGCGTTACGAGTTTAGCGTTTTATTTGATTGCTGTCATACTTTCCACTTTGCTGATTGTTATGGAAATATTTTTACTGATGTGTTGACAAGATGCGCAGCCTAGAGTTGTGGGCGAAGGCTGAGATACACAAACTTATTTCTACAAATGATTTGGAGTTCTATGTACAACATATAATTATGTAATAACCGGAGGACTATTTGGAATGGCTTTGTTTGCGTTTGCCGAAGCCAAATAGTTGCATAACTAAAGTTATGAAATTGCAGAACCGATCAGCATTTAATTGATATTTGAGATGAAATTGTCAAAAAATACATATGTATATGCACAATTTGGAGCACCAATAAACGCATATACAACTCAATTCGCCAAGTGTTTGCTTGAACGAGGCGTTGTGATCGCTCATACGCCTTGGTGTTTGCATTGGCACCTACAGTTGTGTACTTTGCAGATGCGACTATGTTGTGTGTATTATCGCCCAAGGTGTTTGCTCGTAAACATGCAATTAACTGTTATAACATACATATATACAAGTGTAAAATTACAATTACAATCACAATTAAAGATAAAAGATTAGACGAAAGCAAAACATTGTCTGCTAAATCAGAAAATTGTATACACTAGGTAACCAATACCGACCTATAACTGCACACAAACACATTGTATGGCATCTACTATCGCTCAGTATGTACTAGACACATATGCATGTGTATGTGCATAGATGTGGTTGCTCACATACAAACTTGCAACACTTTCGTAAATGAATGCCGGCAGGCAAATGCGAACGTGTTGGCAAAATCTCTAAGCCGAGTCGTAGGTACTAAGGCACAGTTTCTCGTATCGAATGTGTGAGTGCATTACAATGCCATAAGCTTAAAACGTGCATGTGGATATATGGCAAGACTTACAAAGCGCTCTAGTTCTCAATGTGCTGTTTATACAAGTATGCGTTTGTTTGCTTAATAATACGTTGAATTGTACGCAAAACTCAAGTGTAAACAGTTTATAGAAGAGCTTTTAATTCAATGACAATACAAACCAAATAACTACGATCCAGCGCCGTGCCGGCATAACACTTATATTGTCATTTTGCTGCTTTATTTGTTTGCTGTATTGTTTCGTTTATTTATCGCTTATGTATATGTGTGACTGTAATTTTTCTTATTTTCCACGTTATCGACATTAGTTGCTTGTATGTTTGCTTTATTGCTCATAAAACGATCTTATTTGCTCTTGTGTTTACTGCTTTCGTGCATTCACTTGCTTGCATATGGGTGTGTGTGTATATGGGAGTGTGTAAGTGCTTGTGTTTTCATTGTATTAATGTTATTATTTCATTCATTATAATTGTGGTATTTTCGCTCTGAAGCAATGCTTATAAACGATTGTGCCAAGCATCTATACTTAAATACATACATACATATATACTTAAATACATACATACATACAAGTATACGAGTATATTAGACGAAGGCTTTATTGGTTTTACCAATGTGTTAAGTTATCTGCTAGCCTTTCTACTCGCTGCACTGCTCAAACTAAGTACGAGCTAAGCTGTCGTTAGTCTGTTGATTAGAGGAAAGGGCAGGCATAGGAGTGCTCCATCGCAGACGGCCGCACTTAGGCCAATATATGAACCCAGTGGAGACCAATTAAGCCTTACTAGCAACTTAGTGGATTTAGTAAAACACCCAAATGTCTTTTAAGTTGGACTTGTGGAAGGTATCCACTTCTCAAGACTGGGCACTCGCAAGCGTAAAGTTACAGCGTTTGGTCATCCTCCGCATATGTTTTGCATTCCGTCAAATTCATTTCATCAATTTTTTTGGGAAAATTTGCAGGATAGATGCCATGATGGCCCATACAGTGTTACAAAATCTCTCTTTTCGAAAAGTAAAAGCTTCCTGGTTTATCCGCTATCAAAAATTTCCCAAAGTGCCTTGTGATATGTCCTGTATAGCTTGTGTCCCAAGACCTAAAGTGTTCCTCTAGACGCCAGTTACCCCCAACAAATATTGTTACCAGGAGGACTGGAAATGAAATGACTTTTGAACTATTTATATTTTATTGGCCGAATCTGCATTGCGGTCGAATCTAAGAGTCGCAGGTTTTATAAAGCTCATAACACTGAAAAGTAAAAAAACTAATGATTCATTGCCAATCAAAAAAATTCATCGCCGTATTGTGTTTTGTATTTTTTTTCTTGCTAATTTGGACCTAGATTAAGTTAGGTTTGACATAGACCTCCAAGGGCTTTGCAATACTACATAGATGCATATTCATTATTAATATCAGATGAAGCTGACGTTGTTCAGGCCTTCGATGATTTTAAAGAGACTTGATATTTAATTCTGATACTTCAACCAGTCACTTGTGCTACAAAGCGTATAGATATCTAAACTGAGTGCAAAGATAAGGCCGAAAATAAGCAAAGGGAATGATTCAGTGTCTCTCTCTTGCCTACTTCACTGCACTTTATACATGTGTCATCGTTAAAAATGTCCAGATGGTTCGTATGTGATGCCAATAGGTTATAACCTATGACTAAGCCAACAATCGTCTTACAGTTTTTCCAATACTGTGTGAGTAGAAAGCTTGCAAGTTTCCTTCCACTCCCTTGCATATTAACTTGGCGATCCTGCATGCTCCGAACATATTCCACTCAACCTGATCCGTCTGTAAGCCCTTTCGGAAATTTCGTTGCTGATCATTTTTATTGACTTGCGTATTTCCTGAACTCATTCGGTAGTCAAGCGTATGGCCTTTTGACATTTTCCTCAGCTATTTTGTTTCCTGGAAAGCCGATGTAGCCTGAAATCCAATATATATGCATGCACTTTCCGGAAGTCACAATGTCTAGTGCCTCCCTGCTTCTAAGGATATTATCTGATGCAATGCGATGTGAGATTATCGTATATGATATATAGATATTCCTTGTATGGTTTCGTGCATTGCTAGCCATCTCAGCAGCTTTCTTAACCGCAAAGACTTCTACCAGGAAAATACTGGAGTCTTCCGGGAGCTTGAAGGGTCTCCTGATATCTAGCTCCGCGCTATAATTGCCAGCGTTCGCTCCATTAGCCATTTCGGATCCGCCCGCATAATATAGTTTTTGTAAGCTCCGCTGATGGCTATTTGGATCTATATTTTTGAAGACAATGAATGCGTTTAGTACTGAAATAATGTGGATTATGTTCGAGAATACAGCGATCGTCGATTATTTGCTTTTCCTTAAGTATTGTAATTGTAGCAAATTGAGTTACTTGGTTTAAATTCTCTATAACTCTCATAACCAAATATATATAATATAGTTTAATTTGCAAATCTAAAAAAATTCTATTAACCCGAAAATACAAATAAAATATTTAAGTATTTTAGTGATTCTTTATTGTTCATGTAATCTTGTGCAGAGGTCAGTCAGAGCTCTTCAGTAAAGTTCCTTGTGATGCACGATATTTTCTGTTTAATTATCAGGCGCAAAAACAAACGCAGATGACTTTCCGTCCCTTGAACATGCCACATATAAATGACCATGCGAAAACATGTATATTCTAGATTCAAAACGCAAACTTTAAAACATTGACCATTTGATTTGTTAATGATCATTACGAGTGACAGAATCGGAAATTGAAGTATTTTAACCTCAAACGGCGGTTGGGATCGGTATACTTCGTATACCAAAACTTCCTCACCTCTGAATTTTCTTTGAGTATTGTAACGCAAATCACATTGTTCATCAATGTAATTACCTAATTACCACCAAACGCGTACCGTTACATAGTTTTGTTTTGAAGCACTATTTCTACGGAGCCAACCATTAGGCTGAAATCGTGCCAGGCTCATCCAAGGAGTTTAAATATTCAATTGATTAGTTAGTGGCTTCATCTTCAATCATTTCTTAACCAACATATTTGAATTCATGCATTGATCCGATGTCCTCATTCTGAATTCGTAGGTTAGGTATTCTACATCTTTATTATTTGCCGCCGCTAAAATTGCAAATCTTCAGCAGATTCATCATTAAGCAATACATTCGTTCATTTCGCAATTTGGTGCTGGCATTACTAACCTGACAAATAAACTATTGCACATGACATAACACATGTCTTCGACCGAGAGTAAAGCCCTATTATGTATCTCTTTATTCATCTCAAGTTCGTCATTTCTGGAGATGATACGAATTTCAGAAGTCGAATTGTACTGAATTTTAACATAAATGGATACGAACCCTATGTCTCTCTCCTGGTTCTAAGCTAACTCTCTACCAATTTTCAGCTAAATCGGGTCAACCGTTCTTGAGTTATAAATGGTGTACTAATACGACTTTATTTTATATATATATAATTTATACTTTTTACACAAATAGGGAATGAAGGTGAACTGCCAGTTTTGACACTTACTACTTCTTTAAGAAAACCACACAGAACTTCCTATAAACCTTATTATTGCTGCTTATTGTGTTGTTATTCTCAATTAGCGACTTAATTGAGTATAATAATTTAATTTACAGTTACTTGCTGATCAAATAGAGCGCTTACAAATATGCTACGTGCTTTACTTGAAACAAATATACATACATATATATAGACGTTACATAACATTAATAATCCCCGTAATAAGTAGGCACACATGTAATTTACAGAAATGCACGGATTACCTCATAATATCAGCAATGTAATAGAAAGCGGGGGTTACCGCACAGGGCCATCACGCCTTTTAAATAGACGGTTGCCAAAAATAGTAAGATTTAGTGACTGAGTGCGAATATATTAAAATATAGTAAACTTTTTTCATTTTACATAAATGAGATATAGCCAAGGCATATATCACATGTTTTCCATGTACGTTATTCTAAAGGAACCTTGAGATTTTACAACTCTTCTTTAACTTTATTTTTATAAAAATTTAGAAGGATTTTATCTCTTCTTGTGAAATTTGAAAATCGGGGCCTCCAAATAACTATTGGGTAGTCGAAGAAGTCTTTTCGTATTTCTAAACAAACTTAAACTTATTTTTTTTTATATTTATAATAAACTTTAATGAACCGAATATATACCATTTTGGTCGACTTCTTTTTGCAATTTTTCTGCTAGACACATTATTACATCAGTGTAAATCGAATCTCGAAATTTCTAGAACGGAAGCGAGCGAACCATTGTTGTGCTACACCAACTGATACAGCATCGTCTCCATAAACTTCACAAATCAATGGCTTGCGTGGCATTCTTGGCTTTTTATATAAAAAAATCAAAATATAGTGAATTTCTTCATAATTTTCACTTATTTTTGAATAGCTGTTACTTTTTTCAACTTTCCAGAATTTAATTTTTTTTTAGTTAAATGAAGATTAAAATCTCACCTTTCCAACACTATATGGTATGAATGTGATTGGTAGCACTGGAGATATACGACTGCATCTCATCTATGGACGAAATACGAAAAGACTTTTTCGACTACCCAATTTTACCGAAAACTAAATATCTTTGAAACCTTCACTAATCTGCAACTTAAATCTGAGTATTAAACGGGCTCATAACTAACCGAAACTATTTCATATGCTTAGGTGCTTAAGCATATACTTAAATGCAATACGTTATCATGCTGCTTTGACTATGCTCTCCAAGAGTCTCTTCAGCATCCTGAAATACGCGCATATATATGTACATATGTATATAAACGCGGGTGACGCGCGTACGCCGGAGATTTAGAAACGGTAGATAATTAATTGCAATTAATTGTAGCGCATTAAGGAGCGCCGTGTCAACCAGCTGCACTCAACACTGTTATTGTAATTAAAGCGCATAAATTAATAATTGAATTTGTGGTTAGTGCAGCAACCCTAATTTGAATCCTTGACTTCATTTGAAACGAAGTAAGAATTTAAGATCACATATAAGCGATAAAGGTTTAAGATTATATAATATTTAAGCGATAAATTATTTTGTAATATCAAATGCCACTAAGTGTTGCATTCAGTAATCATATTAATGATTTCTTGCAACATTAATCATAATCATCACATTTTTTACATGTAAAAAAGTAATAGATGTTAACTTTTCAGTTACGCCCATCGATTCCTACAACCCTTTTAAAGTGCGGTAATAGTTTTTGCTGGCGTCGGTTTAATCAAAAGTGATTAATTTGTTGCCACTGGCGTTGTTTCCCTTTTCGCGCGGCGTTTGTGGGCCTCTGACTCTGCCTTATGCCATTATCGCATACACAGTGGCTTTATTATTTGATATATGGGCCAGATTTCACATCTACATTGTCTGCAAATACACATGTACAACGGTTAAAATTTATGTGATTATGTTCGTCCGTGTACTGTGCGTTAGATTATTTGATAATTCTGCGCGTAATTGATATTTATTAGTGTTTAATAATTTAATTAACTTTTACCTAATCAGCGAAAGTGAAGCAACAAAGGTGGTTTGTATACTCTGTGGAGGCTGCTGCGAAGACTGTGTAAATCTGTGAAGAGGGTAAACCAGATGTCTTATTGAAATATGGCTGCGCTAATTGAGAAATATTGATATATTACAATATTATGTTTTCGCATGTGTATTTTAAAATGCCGTATTATCATTCGGCTGATCGAGTTGGGTAAACGCAAATGAACCGGCTGTCCAATCGAATGTTGTTTCGGCTATGATCCCGCCCATTTTATTTGTGTAATGTGTGGTGTTCTCAGATGTTGGGTCTAGTGGTGTCATCATGTGATGTGAAATCCTGTGAGTGTTTCCAGATGTGGTGTGTTTTATTGCGGTGGGCCAGGTTTTCCTGGAGGGAGTGGTGTGTATGTGTACTGAGTCTTAGCCCATTTAACCAGCGAAAATAGCATTTCTTTTTTATATTTTGTTTAGAAATATTATAAAAAATATTTAAATCGATATCTGAAATAGTTTTTGAGTTACAGGCTTCTAGAATGAAACCCCTAATTTCAAACAGCGCTATGAGTTTACCTTTCAACTCCTCCTGATTTCCAGAACTCCCAAGTATGGATCGAAAAGACCAATGAATATCGACATAATGCCTACAGCCTGTCTCAAATTTATTGCGGAGGCTAATATCTATCCATCCAATTCGTAAAAAGTACGGCAACCGTGATGCTTCAGCCTTAGTCTGGCGAAGGCTGGTTAGTGGAAGAGAAAGTATCAAGATGTTTCCATCCCAACTTCCTCATTGAAACTTGGACAAATTGCGTCCTCCAAAATCTTTAGTCTACCTGCGTGAGTCTTAATAGGAGAGTGTCCAGTTAGAACGCCTAACATTGCGGTGATGTGAGCCTTGCTAAGAGCCAGCAGACCTTTTATGTTTCACTCTAGGCCGGAAGGCTTTCACAAGCTCTTCAAATGCTGCTTGTTGAGATCGCGCGAAGCTCAATTATCCAGCTAACGAATGCAGGAAGACATGGGAACCTCTGCTTACTTTCTCTTGGAATTTGTGTATCGGCAAGTCTTCTTGCAAGTTCAACGTCTTTACAGTTCCCGACGTTTCCGCTATGACCACATATCCAGCAAGCTTAATGTGAAACTAGCTTCATTGCACAGCTAGTAAAGTCATACAATCTTGACAAGCTTTGAATTCATTGTCAGCGTACTCAAGGCGGGTATAGCAGCTCTGCTATTGAAGTGCGCATCTTTGCAAAAGAAGTCACACTTCGTTGAACTACATCTGCTGTTACAACTTCTGCTTGAAAAACACTACAGTGGTCTCGCAGTCTGAAACAAGAGTTCATTGAAAGCTCTCGACTGAAGATTCTCCCCATGCCTTCCCCTGCGCTTCTTCTTCAGCGACGGAGAAGATGCAGCTAGAGGTAGGGGCAATGAGAGAGGATTTCGGGATGTCCGCCTTTGGAAACTTTAATGTGTACAGTTTCCAGGAGTTTGATAGCAACACCCCCACCCATGCATCTGCCGGCCGTAGGTTCGGGCTTCCATTACAACTTTCTTGAAGAAAGAGTAGCAAGTATTTCACCTTTTCGACTGGGTGAGGTCGGGAACACTCAACGAGGTGAGGGGTGCATTTGGGATATTATACCCCCTCATAAATAACAGACAATATCTTATAGTAGAAAATTTCTTATTAACAATAAGACCAAAATCACTGCAGCAGCGGGGAACCTAGTTTTTAGCGAAGTTGGAAATTGCGTGTAACTCACAATATTTAATTTTTTCTGTAAAAATTTTACTTTGGATTCTTAAAATATATAAAAAAAATATACTTAAACACTAAATACAGTAGTTTTTGTTTTAAATCCAAAATATCACCCTTTTGTGTTCTAACATACTAGGTGTGTCCCTTAAAGAACTTACATATTTCACCTATCTCACTTTAACCCTTTGCCATGCAGTACTCCTTTCTCATCTGATCATTAATCATAGACTGCACATTCACTCTGCCTTTCGAAGACTCTTCTATACTCTGGTAACTTTATGATCTTCTTACTTACGGTTGCCGGCCAACAGGCACCGCTTGCCGCTCGCAAACCTCTGCCTCAATTTTCACAAGCACATACACCAGCCAATGTTGTCAGCTTACTGGTTACTAATTTAATTTAAAGTGTCGCATAATTACACACAAAAAAACGACAAATAACTGAACTTTTTTTGTGGTCAAGAAAGTGGCACTAGCCCTACTAGTGTCACAAACATCTTGTAGGCCGCATTAGTCGGTATCTGCATGCCAGCAACATCGTCTTCGCGTTGCAAGTGCCACATTTATCTATAATATTAGCTTAAGTGTATGCTACTTCCGTATGCGGAATTGTCTGTCACCGTAGTGGCTAGTAGAGTTCAGTGTTCTTGCAATTATCACAAACACCCAAACGTACATATGTATGCTCTTAGCTTGCTTGAGCGGACCGCATAGCGCCTAGAGCAAAGAAAATTCTGCACCAGCACGTCCTGGTAGTTGCTCCGGCACTGTGTGGCATTTTATGACCAACTGCAGCGTATTTTTGCCACTTATCTTGTAGCCCTACAAGCCGACACATTGTAGTTGTAAAAATGAAATTTCCTCTGCCTTTAGCTCTGCAACTGCTTACAGAGCCCATGTGCTGGCTGCGACGTGGAGGCACTACGTAAGAATATTACAAGTTGTCAGCGCTGTAATATTCTTCATAACTTAAGATTATTTTCACACAACTAACACTAAGCATATACCCTGCGGCTGGCAAATACACCGGGGGCATGCTGAAAAATTTGCTGTTTTCTATAAGCTTTCGTTGGGCACCTTTTGTGTTTAGTTTTATTTTTGTCACACTTTGGTGCCCCGTCTCCTCCAGCAGCCAGGCTGTGCTTGCACTGCTTTCGGACCAAAGAGAATTTTTGTTGTAATGCAGTGGGAAAATGACCAGTAACAAGGTTAAGAATGAACTGGGCTGCCTGCGGACGCTGCAGGTCCGCCCCGGTTAACTAGAGTCTGTCTGGCACTGAAACGAGAACTTATTAGGCACATGCTGTTGTTGTTGGGCACATGCTTGGTTAACATTTCAAGGCGTTAGTGTCAGCGTGTCCAAGTTTTATTAAATATGTGCAGAGCGATGCTTAGCTAAACTAACAAATACAAAAACTCACAAATAATATAAATATGCATTCCATGTGCGATGGGCAATATGTACAAAGGAGGACAGTCGCTTCAACAAATTAAGGGCACATGGAAACCTAAAGTTAGAATTATACTTTTTATGTATATTCAAAGGAGTACCCGCATTTAATGTGAGAATTTTAGCCGATTGATCTCATCTTTGGTAGATATAATTGTTTGCTCACTAACATCTTACTTGTTATAAGAATCAAGATTGCTATATACTTGAACCAGGTTGATATATGTATTTGTCCAAGCTTGAGTTATCTACTGTAAAGGCAAATAAGCTGAGGTTATTTAATATAGCGTGATATGGAGATGGAAGTGTGTAATATTATCAAAGAAATTTATTGTCAGTGAATTGGTAGACTACTGCCCAAACGGATTGACTCACATAAACTTCATGCCAAAGCCGAATTGATATCTTTATTCTGATCGATTGAAATCAGGAAAAGAATACTTCGAAATCGTAAAAAATGTTTGCAGGAGTGTTTTGTGGAGTATAGTTTTCACGAATATAAATATTTGAATGGAACAAAGCATTCAGTGATGATCTTGAAGTCATCGAGTCGTCCTCTGTTAATGATAATAACATCTCAAAAGCTGCTTGGTGATCATCGTATTAATATCAGAGAGATAGGTAATAGAGAATCTCAATATCTTTATGGGGTAGACTCGAGATATTTTAGTTAGTTTTTTTGGGTAAAAGCTTGTCAATGCTAGACTCGTAACGAAAGACTTGAATTTTTTGCTAAAACGACGGCGAGTAGAAGTCTCTACCTTCATCAAATGTATCATTACTGGTGATAAGATGTATTTTTATGAATAATGAGGTCAAGACTTGTCCTATAAAAAATATAACAAATGGCGATCCAAAATTGAGCCGTAACCGAAAAAACCAAAATTCGCCGAAAAGTGTATGGAAAATTCGAAATATCAACACTCTTTATGCTTTTATTGTCTTAGGAACCTATGTTGCAGATATAACATGAGATTTGATAAACAGAGATTTGTTTTCCGGTCAAATTTGATCATGGTATATTTGGTACATAAATTGCGTGAAATAAATACATTTCCGTTCTGGTCTTTTAAATATATTTGCCTAAGTACATAATTTTAAATTGTTTGCCATAAAATGTTTACACTCCACACTTTAATATGTTTATTCCTTATTTAATTAACTGCGAACTTCGGCTTTTATTACTGTGATGGGCGGGTGACAGTAGATATTTACAGCGTAATTTAAACCTTAAAACCAATTTGCGCGTAATGTCGTAGACACACATAATCACCAGGTGTATATTTTTAGACGCAAATACTCCTATTACTAATTTATGGTGTACGACATATTAACGGTTACATGGCAAAGTGTGAATGTCTAATGGAGTCTGTGCATGTGTCATAATTTCTGACATCATAAAATGCAGCTTGAGAAGTCGTTAAACATTTTTAATGACCAGAAATTCGTTTTAGCGCTTTTTACGACCAGTCGACAACAGCGAAACAAATGTAATTTCATATAAAATTCGATTAATCAGTGATTAGGCGCAAGCACTAACAAAGCAGTTTAGAAGGGAAGAGGTTGTTGACATTAATGTCCTTGTAATGGGAGTGATATAGATGCCATAAAGAGTTTGTTTTATTTTTTAGAAGCTAGCTGTGTTGTGAATTTGCTATTAAAACTCAAAGAAAAAGCATTCGACACTATATACTTCAAATATACCATCTGATCAAATTTGACTCGGACTGAGAATGTAAACGTATGTCCTTGTACTTTAATACAGTACTTTATAACCGCCAATACAGCAGTTATTGAGTCTAGTATTAGCACGTTTCATACCCAAAACATTACCCAAAATCTTAACCAAACCAGTACCCAACAGTACCTAAAACATTACCCAGACATTACTTTAACCAAATAGTGTTGAGTGGATCTTTAAGAAAGGTTGAGATTCTCTGCTTACCCTCTGATGTTATGGCAGTGAGTGTTTCATACCCAAAACATTACACAAAACATTACCCAAAACATTACACAAAACATTACTCAAAACACTACCCAAAACATTAACCCAAATGTGTTGCGTTGTCCTTAAAAGGAGCTGAGATCCACTGTTTACCCACTGATTGACATAACAATTCTCAAGCACTGTTGCTATAAGTTTTTCGATGTCATTAACAGAGGTGGATGAACGACTCACATGAGTCCGTGTCAAATTTGATCAAATGCTAAATAACAGGTACATATATGTCTTACTTTGTATTCACTAAAATACCGAGGTCTTCCCTTTTGCTTCTTTTAATCGCTCTCATTTCAATAGAATTGCTTTCCATTTTCCATTCTTCAGTGCGCACACACATCGGATGCAAAAATGTAAATATCTTGTGTTAGATTGGTGGTTGCTCATTCGCCGCGTTGGCCGCAAATTAAATTCACTGCTTCGAGTTTTTAAGCAAATATTGTACAAAGTGAGCGTTATTCAAGAATCTGTGGCCACTGACGTCCTACGCTGAAGTAACTGTAAATGCTGTCATCTTGCAATCGCCTTTGCCACTAAGCGTTTAAGCTCCAAATGATCCACTCACACACACACACACACACACACGTGCGCGCACATTCTTTCACGTATACACTTTCGATCACCAATACAAACACACACACACTAATACACCAACAACCCGTAAAGTTTATTCCGGCAGCTTTGCCGTAACTCCGTTTTGTGTGCAGAAATAGTGAAATTACAGCATGCAATCGAGACAGCCATTTCCAGGGTAATTGCAACAACAACAACAACAACTACACGCACAAGCTACAATAATGTCTAGCAACAACAACAAAATCATTCACCGAAGCAAACGCATTTTAATTAAAAGTAAACACAATCAATTCATTTGACATTTATCCCTTCCATGTGGCCTGACAGTCAGCGAACGGAACGAGCGAAGCGCAGACTGAGGCAGCGTGTGCGTGTGTGTGCGGTCATTGCAGCAGCGAGCAATCAAGTGTATTAGCGATTGGACGGGAGTGGCATCAGCGACAGTCAGTTCAGTTGGCTAGTTGTTAGTTAGCCGCTGTGTGCCGATGTGGAGATTGGCGCAACACACACATTCAATCAGGTCGGAATAGGTCTGCTAAACGTGAATGTGAACAAAACAATTTAGTTGAACGTACATAAATGAATGAGTGTAGGGAGAAAAAAGTCCATTTTAGCAGCTGCCGCGCATGTCGGCCGCCGTAGAGTGGCATTCGCAGCAGGTAGCAGTTAATAATAATATTGGCGATGCGCCTCGGCTTTGGTTGGCATGATGGAGTGCAGCGTGAAGAGATTAGGTTTCCATTACACACACATTCATCAGGCAATAAGAAGGCCTGCAACAGAATCAAGTTGGGAGTTTACTTCACTACTTGCAGTGTGTAAATGCTTTGTCGTGAGAATGTCTTCTTTGATCAGTTTTGCCAGCTCGCTTAAATTAAACAAGGAAAAGGGTTACGTTTGGCTGGATCGAAGCTATAATACCGTCCACAGGTGTATTTTTTATGTCGTAAAAAATCAGTTTGTATAGCAGCGATATGCTATAGTGGTCCGATCTGATTAATTTATCGATATCTCGTAAACTGAGGGATCATCTTGCGTATACGATACGAACTTGATAGAGAACTTAGCATAACCTGTTCAGGGAGTAAATATGGGCTTACTTAAATTATAAGTCTCTACAATCAAAAAAATTTTTTTTTTCGCTCTAATCAATTGAAAAACTATTCAAAAATATAGTCCCGAAGTTTCATTGGTTTATTCCGAATATTTTCGAAGAAATAGGCCCTAGAACCATTGCGCTTCATGCTGCGGTCTATACAAACGGAGAACTTTGTGGCCCGTTTCCTCGAAACTAACTTTTTTCATGCGGCCATCAAAATTGCGGGCGAATTATTTAACCGATTTATTTGAACTAAAGCGTATTTTATAGACAATTTCATACTCAAGTGCGTGATAGAGCGCTTTTTCGAGAAAAATGGCATTTTGATGGTTGTCTAACTATTTTGATGCCGAAAAACACCAGTAAAAATGGCTTTTTTCACAAAATCCTGGCCTACATTCCCAATTTTTCGAAATTCTAAAGATCTCCCTACTACGCACTTTATACGAGTAAAAGCTTCAGGGTTAAAAAAAATTACTTCTTTCGTTTCAGATAAAAAACCTAGCTAGGAAGTTAATATATATGCAAAAAATCAGATGTGATCTGTTTTTATTCTTCCAAAATAAAATTTGAAAAAATTTACCCTTTCTCACGGTACTTAAAGTATCTCCCCCCTTGAGTACCCCCTTCATCCTAATCTACAAGTCAGGAGACTGGTTGCATTATTGTCATCCAAATCTTATTTGTTTGTTCAGAACATGTTTTTAAGTTACGAAAAATTATTTTCGGAATTCCTCTTATAACAAACACATTTTCAAACGCTTGTAAGAAATTTCCACTTCCTCCTTCACCAAACACTTATGATTCCCGCTCTTAAGGTTTCTATGCACACATTTTATCATTGCAAACTGCGTATCTGTGGAAAGCTGGCTTTCGATTTGTTGACTTGTCATTTTTGACACTTGCATAAGTGAAAACGCACAAACACACGCATATACATATAGAAAAGCATATAAAAACCATTAATCAATCGGCAAGTGCTTATATTTTTTTTACTGCTTCACACTTTCCATCTTCGCTCCAACTACTTTTGTCACTATTATGCTTTCATATGTGCGGTTGTTTGTGGATAATTAGCCATATGTGCGCTCACAAAAACTACTTGGAATGACGGCGAATGAGTGGCAATATCACAAAGAAATGGTTCTAATGAGAACAAAATGACTCGGTTTTTCCACAGCCACTTAAGCAGCAAGTGAGCTGCTCTAACATGCTGCTTTTTTTGTGGAACTTTTCGTGCACGTAGGTTTTTGTTTTCCACTTATTTGTGATGGCATTGAAGACAGCTGGCAGTGTCGACAAAAGGTGAAGCTACGTTTAGCGATTTTCCTTCTTCACATTTGCACTTTTTCTTTGCGAATTTCCTTTCCACTATCTCATTAGACTTGTCAGGGTTTTATTTGATATCAGCTGACGACTGTTGTGCGTTTGCTGTGTGCGCATATTTGTTCATATAAATATATATATATATATGTACAAATGCTTTGGTTTGAGGATTTGGAATCTAATTGTTCGTTCTGCCTTGCAACACCATAAGCTTGTTGATTGATCTCACAGGATATTCATGCACGACAAACTTTCGTCTAATACACACAAATAACGAAGATGTTAAATGAATTTTTTTTTGCTCATGTGGGGTTAATACAACTATACATATGTATATCTACATTAGAGTTGTCCTACATGTCTTTGGATTATCATTAAGAGCTTTTTCGTCCTATAATTCAAGCAAAAAATTTAATATATTATATATTAACTCCCACAGTTACCTACTTATGTATACGGTATAAAGTCTACCGGAATTTCAATAATTTTGTAATAGGTATAAGAGCGCAAGGGAAAGTGTCAACCAGATATTACCCACTTTTCAATTTCTGTACTTCGCGCAGATTGATTAATATTTTGGGTATAAGGTCAGTCGTTGGTATTAAGGTTCATATTGGGTTGTCGGGAAGTTCCGCGAAGTTGAAAAAAAGTTATGGTTGTTCAAGAATGAGTGAAAATAATTTTCACTATATTTCGAAACTTTTATAAAACAAGTAAGGAAGGGCTAAGTTCGGGTGTCACCGAACATTTTATACTCTCGCATGATAAAGTGATAATCGAGATTTCATTATCAGTCATTTACATATTTTTCAAATACCGTATTTTTGTAAAGTTTTATTCCGCTGTCATCATTGGTTCCTAATGTACTATATACAGTAAAGTATTATACAGAGAAGGCAACAGATGGAATTCAAAATAGCGTTATATTGGAAGAAGGCGTGGTTGTGAACCGATTTCACCTATATTTCGTACATGTCATCAGGGTGTTAAGAAAATATTATATACCGAATTTCATTGAAATCGGTCTAGTAGTTCCTGAGATATGGTTTTTGGTCCATAAGTGGGCGAGGCCAAGCCCATTTTCAATTTTTAAAAAAAGCCTGGGTGCAGCTTCCTTCTGCAATTTCTTCCGTAAAATTTAGTGTTTCTGACGATTTTTGTTAGTCCGTTAACGCACTTTTAGTGATTTTCAACATAACCTTTGTATGGGAGGTGGGCGTGGTTATTATCCGATTTCTTCCATTTTTAAACTGTATATGGAAATGCCTGAAGAAAACGACTCTGTAGAGTTTGGTTGACATAGCTATAGTAGTTTCCGAGATATGTACAAAAAACTTAGTAGGGGGCGGGGCCACGCCCACTTTTCCAAAAAAATTACTTCCAAATATGCCCCTCCCAAATGCGATCCCTTGTGCCAAATTTCACTTTAATATCTTTATTTATGGCTTAGTTATGACACTTTATAGGTTTTCGGTTTCCGCCATTTTGTGGGCGTGGCAGTTGGCCGATTTTGCCCATCTTCGAACTTAACCTTCTTATGGAGCCAAGGAATACGTGTACCAAGTTTCATCATGATATCTCAATTTTTACTCAAGTTACAGCTTGCACGGACGGACGGACAGACGGACGGACGGACAGACAGACATCCGGATTTCGACTCTACTCGTCGCCTTCATCACTTTGGTATATATAACCCTATATCTGACTCTTTTAGTTTTAGGACTTACAAACAACCGTTATGTGAACAAAACTATAATACTCTCCTTAGCAACATTGTTGCGAGAGTATAAAAAGGGAAGAATGCCACGCAAGCCACCAATGAAATTTGTGAAGTTTACGTTCGTGTAGCACAACAATGGTTCGCCCGCTTCTGTTCTGGAAATTTCGATGTGAAAGATTCACCTCCCTTTGTTCGACCTTTCGTCGATAAAATTATGGAAAAGGTTGACCAGATCCGTCACATAAGCAGCCATGACATCTAAGGTACTTAACGTTCATCATCAATTGGTTTTGAACCATTTAAAAAAGGCTGACAACAAAAAGAAGTTCGATGTTTGGGTACCACAAGAATTGTCTGGGAAAAATTTAAAGGATCGAATAAACATCTGAAATGTCTCTAGCGAAAAAATGGCAAAAAGCGGTAGACGCAAATGCTACATATTTGGTTCATTAAAGTTCATTATAAATATGTATGAAAAAAAAGAAGTTGAAATTTTATTAGAAATACAAAAAGGTTTTTTCGACTACCCAATATATTCTACTTGTTTATCTAGTTTATTTTTTTTACACTATCCGCGGACAAACTGGACATTCACCCAAGGAATATTAGTATAACTTTAGTGGTTTTAATGTTATGTATGTTAAACCGCCTTAGAATCCTAATTTTTACTCAAATTTTCGCTTGCGTGGACATACCGACGGACGGTCACCCGAAATTCAGTTGCCCTCTTCTTTCTTATCATTGGCATATACATACATATAGATTTTCCGTATTTATCCCGATTAGTTTTCGGCAATACAAATAACCATTGGATGAACAAATCTGTTGTACTCTACAACATGTTGCAGGAGTACAAAAGTTAAAATGGAAATATATGCTATCCATAGTTCGTCTGAGATGGAATAGAACTCAACCTAGTTTCTATAATCAAATAACAAGTACCGAGTTAGTTAGTCACTCTGTTTTTAACACTACGTTTACTTGCTAATCAGGTTATTAGAAGCTTTCGCCAACTTACCGTCTATAGAAATAAGACTACCTAACAATCCATTCTCCAAGCGCAAAAATAGACACAAAATGCCAACCAAATTTGACAAACAAAGAAACACAATAGCCACTCCCGCATTATTGGGCAGCTTTCATGCTTCCCCAGTTCGCTAGTCGCTTCTACTTAGTACCTACTTAAGTTTCTTGCGTAAAAATTTCCGCTTTTTATTCGCTAGCAAAATTATGTGAGCAACTTTTTATGTGTTGGCCACAAGCGACTTGACAATAGCTTATAAAAGTAAAATTTATTACTTTATTACCGCAATGCGTCGTGCGAGCTTTCAATAAAAAAATTATTTCCTTTCTAAAGAACGAGAACTTGGGTAGTTGTGGCAGAAATAAAGTTATTGTGCTTGTGTACTTATGCATTCTTATGGTAATAAAGCAGCTTTTTAGGCGCAGAATGAAGTCAACAAACTCAACGAGAAGCGAAACGATATCCATTTGTGTGTGTGTGACAGATCATTGATACGGTTTATTTGTCAACGCTACTGTTCAATTCTTCGGCTAGTTCGGGGAAATTTTCTGCCTTGCATATGTACTTGTATGACGTTCGATTGTACAAGTACATACATGCAAATATTCTTGTAAATATACATATATATCTATTTGAATACAAATGTATTATATATACAGCTTTGTGTAACATCATCCACGTAACCTTGGTGCTTATTTTGTAACAATTTATACAGCACAGTCAATAAAACCATTCAATTTAAGCATTTAATCTGATTAGGTTTTTACGAGAAATCAATTATTTCCAAAGAATTCCAAATTTAGCTCGAAATTTGATTCGTACAACAGGAAAAAATTAAAATTGACTACAAAATCAAAAATTAAGAAAGGAAAATAAAACATATGCATGTTTTGAATATATATATGTATATGAGACCATAATAGCGGTCTTGGATGTTATTACATTGCACTCAAAATATAAAATGAATGCATAATAATATTTTCTATAATCTAATTTATGTAAATTATTGAGCCCAAAAAGCCGACTGAATGGCTCAACTTCGAAATGAATCGGTTTCTTTTATTGAAATTGAAGCTAAATTTACTATAAGATGTTAAGTTAAATTAAGGTAGGTAGATAGAGTAGATATCTGACCAAGCAACTAGGCCTTTAAGAGGCCCTTTGTGAAACCACGTCGACTAAAACCACCTCACTCTATAATGTGATCTCTGAACCACTCCGTGCTTCTGTGGAAGTTTATCAATCGTCAAGAAACCCTCGACCGATTTCCTGTAGAAAGCTCTGTATTCGCAAATGAAATGTTTATAGTATATTTTTCCTCTATCTCTTGACGACTTTTACTATTATCATTGTATGGTGTTCCCAGTCTGCTATAATGTCTGTCAATAACAATAGTGATCTGTACACGGACGGGTTTTTTATGTCTACTGACTAATGAAAATATCTGAGATAGTTCCTTGATTGATGAACGAGGAATACACCGCGATCTTAGGTCTATTGAGTCAGAAAATCCCTTATTATAGGCGAATAGTAGGGACGATAACGTCTGGGGATGCTAGGATAAGTTATGTATAGATTTGAAAGGTAAGTTTACGTTTGGAGGCAAATAAGAAAAAAATATGCTAATATTAAAATGTAAAGTTAAGTTAAGCTAAGTAAAGTATAAGTCAAAGTTAGTTAAGTTAAGAAAAAGTTAAGTTGAGGCTAAGTTAAGTTAAAGATAAATTAAGGTAAGTTTACGTTTGGAGGCAAATAAGTAAAAATTATGCTAATATTAAAATGTAAAGTTAAGTTAAGTCAAGGCTAAGTTAAGTTATGGCTAAGTTAAGTTACGGATAATCAAATCAAGGTAAGTCAACGTTTGATAGAATAAGTAACAATTATGCTACTGTTAGAAATTTTTTTCCTGAGTTTAGTTAAGTTTTATTTTTGAGGATGTTAAGTTAAGTCAAGTCTAAGTTTGGATTGTAAGGTCACGAAATGCGACAAAGCTGCATACATTTAACATTATTATTCAAAATTATCGGGTTATCTGAAATAACTTCTCTACGCGTACTACATACATATGTATGTATATTACATAGATATGGATATTTCATTTAAATATGTTTTCGTGCAGCTGTGCATGGCTTTGCATGCAGCAAATATGTACATAAATATGGCAAATGTTGCAGACGGCATTTAAATTACCAACAAGCAAATCTATTTATTTTACGAGCTGCTCTAACTGCAATATGCAAACAGTTTTGGCACACTCACAGCGCTATGCCTCGCTAGTAATTGCAACCGTGCGCATAATGCATGTGCGCTTAAAATTATACTATGCCGTAGCGCGGTAGTCAATATTTTCTAAAATTTTCAATTGATATTAAATGCAGAACCTTTTTGCTGTTGAACTCACAATTTATTTCGTATGATTTCATAATGTTTGCCGCGCTCTAATTGATTTGTCATATTTATGTGTTTTAGTTGACTTAATAGAACGGCAATATTAATAGGCTCGTATTTATTTCGGACACTATTTATTTTGGGTAGTGAAAATCGCTTGCACACACGCATATATTTTTTGTAGTCGGCGCACCCTGATGCAGTTATTAGCTTTCGCTTATTTAAATAAATATTTCGAACTTCGAGCGAAAACGCATATTTAAATTGCTTGATAGCCATAAAATACGCTTGGTTTTTGTTTGATTTTGTTTTTTGCTTGTGAATATAAATTTTTTTTTAAATAAATGCTTATTTTAATTAGTGCAGTTCTACACATGCCACGTGTGCGCACAATTTGTAGTTTGTTTTGTTAATGAACACTTCAATTTATCTACGGTTTGCTTTGCATAAATCAAAAGCTTCGAAAACGAAGTTCAACCAACACAAACAAATATTAGTAGACATAAATGGCGGTTTCATAGATATAGTATGTAATATGTACATCGGATTGTCTACTTGTTTGGCATGTTCTTGCTCATAGTCCCAAGATTTTATTGCATTTGGTGCTTACTTCAGTAATATGTTAATCAACCTTCCTGAAGGCAATTAATTACAAATCAATAATTAAACAGTTGTTCTATATTGCTATTGCTAGCAAGATAATAATCAAAAACTTAATCAAAGAATTCCAAAGCCCTGACGCTTTAAGAGCATAGCTTTCGGCTGATTTTGGCAATGTCTCTAAGCTTCTGAAAGCTTTTGCTTATTATTTAATAATAATTAATGAAGCAAAATTAGTTATTTGCAGCATAAATAATTGAATTGCACATTCAAACTTATTTTTAGCAATAATTAACATTGTGTACAGCCGATTGGACTTTTTGAGGCAAACGTTACATTAAAAATTAATGTTAAATTTATAAATCAATTTACAATATGCCAAAGCTTGTCTACACGTCTATGCCTCGGTACATGTGTCTATGGCTGCAGTTATATATGGTTTCTGTATTAATTGCGCAAATCCAATTATAGTTTAAATATTAAAATTAGTTGCTGCCATAATCAAACGTGTGTGATACGCTAAATATGTTGCTAATTAAATTTTTACAACAAAAAAGTTACATTTGCATAACACTTTGGGGAAATCAGCATTAATTTTTGAGCTGCCAAAGTTTTAGTTTTTTATGATAATAACAATACAATGGGAAACAACACATTGTTACGTTATAATTTTTTCGCCTCTTTATAATCAATTTAGTCCATTCCCAGCTAATTTAATTAATAATCGTAATTTTCACTGAATAACAATTTTAAGGTCGAGTATGAAATAAAATTACAATATTTAGCTATCAGAGGAATGTTTGGCTGATTAAATGAAATATTTTAGTTATTATGTTAGCAGCTTCGGGAACTACGTGGATTTAAGGATTAGTTGTACACACTTGAACTAAAATTAGAACGTTTAATACACTTTCTACAAATAATATTGGGTAGTCGAAAAAGTCTTTTCGTATTTTGTCAATAGATGTGGTTGCAGTCGTATATCTACAGTCCAATCACATTGTGTCATGCCATACAGTGATGGAAAGGTGAGATTTTAAACTTCATTTGACAAAAAAAAATTGGGGAAGTTGAAAAAAAGTTACAGCTGTTTAAAATATTTACAACATCTGATCAAATTTGACTCAGATTAAACCACTTAAGCTGCGCCTGCAAACCGAATTGATACAAAT
The DNA here is from genome assembly GCF_016617805.1 of Bactrocera tryoni. Taxonomy (NCBI): domain Eukaryota; kingdom Metazoa; phylum Arthropoda; class Insecta; order Diptera; family Tephritidae; genus Bactrocera; species Bactrocera tryoni. The sequence continues at coordinate 84,863,904 of NC_052500.1, read as the reverse complement.
CTGTTTTCCTAGATTGATGCAACATTTCTTTTGTTGGTGTTCCATTTTCATTTATTGTATGTTTGGCAGCTGCTTGTTTACGACGCTAAAAACTCTTCTTTTGATTTTTACTATGCAAATAAATGAAACAACGAGTTTGCTAGCAATTTTGGGTTTTTTCATTGAATCACGGCTATAAGATCGTTGAACCTATTTCGAAGTTGATTAACGGAGTTTACTTTATGACGAACAAATGATATTGAGTGACGGAAATCATTTAGTGAAGATCGAGGAGTCGTCGAAAACTTGCCTTTAGGGCTCTACCTACCTTTGTTAATGACGATAACATCAAAAAAGTGAAATAAAAAGTGCTTCAAAATCGTTGTGTTGGCAGCAAAGAGTTAGCAGAGTATCTCAACACATCTTACGGATCAATTCAACACATTTTTAGTTGAAATTTTAGGTATGGAGAAATTCAATTCTATACTCGTATAAAAACTCCTAAAACTTTTACAAAAATGACGTCGAGCAGAAGTCGCAAACTAAATGTTTGACAACGTACCTGAGAAACTTACATTCATTAAACGTATCATAATTGGTGACGACACCTGGGTTTGTGTAGGGAAATGGCGAAGAAACTAAACCAACCGAGGCTTATAACAAGTGTATGGAATACTACATTTAACGCTGACATGCTTGTATTGGTATGAACTATAATTTAATAAATTTTTTAATAAAGTTTTATATGTATTTTTTCGAATATATTTCGATGAGCGATCTACAAAATTTTATTCGAAATTATTACGTTTAGCTTTTACAAAAGCCTTCAAACCCTTCGAACATTAATCAAAAGCATCTACAGTTTGTCTTCGTATTGACGACGCTGTACGAATCAAAGATTCTTTGACATTATCCAAAATTCATCTAAACCAGGAATATTACTTAGCAGGAGTAGCTAGGTTTTTACTTTGTTAGCTGAAGCATAATTTGCTTTTTTTATTGCTTAAATGCTTTAATGTGCCTTCTTAAAAGTGTTGCTGGTTCACTTTTGCCTCAGTTTTAACCCCAGTTCTTTCTATATCACAGAAGTTACACCTCAACAGCTTTACTGTAGAGTTCCGACCAAATTATTACGGCAGATGGATGGTGAACAGGTTGAACCCTTGGAATGGCATTTTTTGTGTCTTCGAAACTTGCTTACGCAGATGTAGCCGTTTACTTTCTTCAATAGTGAAAAAATTTGCATCTGTAAAAAGAATACCCTCTTGGCCGTTGACCACGTGTCAAGCCCAGAAGCCTTTTGCAACTGTTGCGACTAATTTGCTTCAATCGAATTGTCAGAAGACGATCTATTCACCGATGGTAGACTTTTGTGTGGAAATCATCTCAAATAAGTTTTGACATTGTCACTTGACATATTTTCTGTTTTCTAAGGGGATCTGCAAATTCATTCGCAAAGAGTTATTACGGCTGGATTGCTTTGAACCACGTGAACACGCCCACTTCTCTTTCTGTCATTGACTGTAGACGTTTGGGAAACCAACATTCTCGAAAAATTAAGTTTTTTTGAGAAACTCTGAAATTTCATTTGCGCTTTTTCAAGCTGAATGCATTGTAAATTTTGTGCCAGAATTCTTGGCAAGACTAATAGACACTTTACAGGGCATTTTTTACCCTATTATTCAGCGAAGACTAAGTAAATACATACTTAGTCTGGACAATGGGGTAGTCCAGCTTTTGCAAGACTAAGGCTGAAACATCTCGGTAAATTTACCTCCGGCGAACCTGTAGACATAGCTGAAGCTGACATTAGCCGTCTCAACAAATTTGTGATAAGTTCAAAGCTAATCCAGTTCATATGATTTTTTAAGTTTCAAAAGAACTTGCGTTCAAAGCTGTCCAAGTGAAAATGCTCTTAGAATCGACATATTATCTTCACGTGAGGAATTCAGTTTAAAAATCTAAAAATAAAAAAATACATATTTTTTCTAAAAATATTAATTTCCAACTAAAGTGAGTTTTTTCGTTTAAGAAACACAATACATTTGATTTCGTAGAAGCCCTTACAATTTTAAGTGAACTCACACGAAACCGTACGTTTTTGTACAAGAATTGTTGCTTATATTTCGTGCGTATATCCAACAGTTTATTATCCATTTTTACTTTCCCCAAAGTGCAGCAAAATTAACTAAACAGCTTATAAAAATGTCTCCCTTGACAAAGAAGTTGTTTGAGCTTTTTTAACTCCTCTAGATTCTTTTTGCGGCTCTGCCGACTCAATGGACCGGCACACATAAACACATACGCACGTGTACGTATGAAGAAGAATATAAACTTTGGGTAAATTGCGCACATATAAATGCTATATATGTGTATATATAAAGTTTGTGCGAATTTTTGTCGGCCACGGCTAATTTTTCTTAGTTCGAATGAGCCAGGCCGTAGACCAGCGCTGTGTCAAAATAGTAAAGCACCTTCCGTGCTTATTCATACACACACATATATACATATGTATATAAACGTGTATATGTGCGAAATGTGGTCGCTTATAGAGATCGTGCAAATGTGTGGCGCTTTATGCGTAGACATTTAAGTCGTTTTAGTTTTTGTGGTCCCATAGCGTTGAAAGTTTTGCAGGAGGCGTACAAATTGTAGCGAATTGTGTTTAACTCAAATAATGTAGGCCCTGCGACACCTAAGTGGCTGCAATATATATGCATGAAGTTATTCAAATTAATTCCTAACTTTTGTGTTACCAATTCAGCTTGTTATATAATGTGAATTATAATATTGGGTAGTCGAAAAAGTCTTTTCGTATTTTGTGAAGAGAAAAATGGCAAAAAGTGGTCAACCAAAATGGTAAATTTTTGTTTACTTATTTATAAGTATACATAAAAAAAAAGTTGAATTTTGATTAGAAATACGAAAAGACTTTTTTGACTACCCCTATTATACGGACATCTGATATTTTAAAAGTAGATTTTAATTTTATTCGGTAATGCACATAGTTGCCACCAAATTATATTATTTAAAAAATTTTTTATTACTTTCATTTTGTCTAGTGCTGCACTCCTGTCTTTGGTATTTTATTCTTCCACTTTATATTTCTTCATTTCCTGTTAGTTGTATTCCGGACGAGCGCTCCAACGGCAGTTACCATTACTTGGCCTTTTTCGCGCTTGCCAAAAATTTATTACCTGCTTAGTGTTCGCTACTTTCTACCTTCCTGTGAAGTCCTTCCATCTTAGCAACAATTGCATTCAAGCGCTGCTGTCGCTCCATTGTCGCTGACGACGGCATCGTCTTCATCATAGCGATCCGAATCTTGGTGGCTGTACTTGCTGTTGCCCTTGTTGCCGTTGTTGTTCTTGTTGTCATCATTGTTGTCGCAAGTTTACAAGTTTTTATGTCCTTCAGTTTCCTAGTTTTACGTCACCGCAGCGGCGCTTCCCATTGTCTGTTGGTGGAACAACAACAACTTTCTTGTCATCTGCTTGTTCCTTTGTTCGTTTTCTGCTTACTCTCTTACTAGTTAGTTTCTTTTGCATTTCCTATGAGCTCAGCATTTTTTACTAGCATATTATTCTACTTCTAATGCACATTACTTATTCTCTCATGAATCGTCTTCATTTCATTTTGGTGGCGTTTTGCTTCACATACATTTCCGCTGGCAACAGGGCGAACAACTTCTCTTAATTTCATGCCATTTAATTCTGTTGTTGTTGTTGTTACAATAATGACAACAACAAATTTCGTGAAGGTGCAAAAGCATTTGTAACAGGACATGCTTGCTTAGTGTCGTGGATGGGAGGCGACGAGCCCAGTCAGTGCCACACATACACCCATATGAAGCTCAGTGTGCATTCTTTTATTTCATTCCGATTGCAACTTGTTTACACTTCTTTATTATTTCCTTAATTTTCTTTTATAACTCCTGGAAACGAATCGCAATGGGAAAACATTTAAATTTTTGCAATTTTTGTTGAGTTTTCAAATGACAGGAAAATTATGAAAAACTTGCTTATATACATACATACACTAACAGATCCATTCCCAACATTCCAAAATTAACAACTACTTACAAATGAAAAATTAATAAAAAAAAAATTTTCCAGTGGACCAAATTGTGAATCTTAACCATTCTCGAATCCCCTTGAACATACACAAAAAACATACATACACTAACATATCCATTCCCAACATTCCAAAATTAACAACTACTTACAAATGAAAAATTAATAAAAAAAAAAATTTTCCAGTGGACCAAATTGTGAATCTTAACCATTCTCGAATCCCCTTGAACATACACAAAAAATTTCACCAAAATTGGTCCAGCCGTTTATGAGGAGTTCAGTGACATACACACGCACTCAAGAAATATATATAAAAAAATATATAGCATAGGGTACTCTAAAAACAAAAAAACATTACCTATTTTTGAAATTTTAGAATTTTTGTTAAAGAATTATGCCCGTGTTTATGTATAATAGAACCCTTCTTTGACATTCCAGAAACGAATTTGGTTCGAAGTGTTGGGCACACGACCACATAAATGATCAGGCAATATTTTTACAATTTTTTCAACCCGCATTCTAGATTTTAATTTTTTAGCTTCCAATCTAGAAATAAAGCTTCGACTACATCATGTTTCGTTCGTTGCCAAATCAGCACTATACGGTAGATAATTCATCAAATCGATGTTTTAAGTGCTCAAAAATGCAGTTGTTTCAGTCGCATTGTCGTGGTGAAGAGTGATCAGCTTTCGGCGGTTAGTTTCCCTGATTTCTTGAAAAACAACTGGTTAACAAATAGTTGGGTACTTAACTGTTCTGCGCTGTTCTACTCGTATGGTTTTTCCAAAAAAACAGTCCATCATTTGCTTTGAAGGGATTCGTGTACATTTGACTGATGTTTACTTTCGGTCTCGCTTGCATAAATCCACGAAGCACCGATATTTTATTTGTTTTTAATCTCTCAATCAATCGACACGAGCATTTTCTCATTGATTAAGAGATTGTGTGCAATCCAAGGTTTACACATTTTTTTACTATCAAATGTTCATGAAATTTTGAATATATGCCGGTTCTTCTAATGTCTACAGCTGTCTCAATCTCACGAGAGGTCACAAGGCGATCTTGCAATGTCAGTTTTCGCACAGCATCACAATTATCTGGAATAACAACTGATTCTGAAGGACCTTCACGAAATATGTCTGATCGTTATCTGCAACGTCGATTGCATTACCATACCAGCGATAGAAATTGGCACTTTATGCATTAAGTACATCGATGTACTATTGCTGTGTTGATCTACGGCGAACGTTTTAAAACACATAGCGCGCAAAAATATATGCGATTTAATCCCATTTTTTGAACGAGATGAATATTTTAAGTTTTACTTAAATAACACCAAAAGCGCTCATATGTCAAAACATTCTGAGTATATAAATATGTATAACATAAAAAAAATGTTTCTGTCCATTCCGCATATACTTCTCCACACAGTGACCTATCAGCTTTTTCGATCTTATCAAAAAACCAGTTTTGATAGCCTTGAATCAACTTTTAGTGCATTTCTTTACATTTATTTTCCGAGCTGGTCATATTTAAAGAGCTATCGAAGCTATACACTCTGTGCAGATACACGCCAGTTCACTAATTGAGGATGCTATTTACACCTTGCTTACTCTGTTTGAGAAAGAAATCATTGACAGTAATGACGGCGCCGATCATGCGTTAATCATTTAGTAAAAGCATAATATTGGAAGTGCATATATGTACATCACCAGTTAGGTGTGTGCTGCTATGCAGGTGTCGAGTCGTTGACATTTTGCATCAATGCAACATAAATTTTTCAAACGATTGACTCAGCAAACCGGCCACGTGAACGACGATGTTTGCCACCAACCAAGCAGCATAGGCGGCAATAGTCAGCCCAAACCGCACGAGCAGTACAGGTGCAACATGGGCATAGCCACACGCCAGGTGGCATACCATTGAAAGTAAATGACAGCTGTGGCAGCAGGCAGAAATGTTAACGGTAAAGCAACAGCTTACTCTACAGCATCGTCATCGGCATGTCGGTCTGTTTGTACGTTTGTATGTGCATACTCGTAAGTTTGCTTAGTGTTTATGGGCACAAGCTTGCGGCAAGTGCATATCCAACAATAACAAAAACATACCGAACACTGCTTATTGAAATTGCTTGCCATTGCTATTGCTGGTTACCGTATTGCCGGACAACGCTGGGTATGAGCTACCTTTACATATATGCTTGTGCATGTGTACATACATATGTATGTACAGAAAGTGTGTTAAATGAGCCAGCCGTCATTGTTCTGATTTCACAACCATTGTTTACCTGGCTTTGCTTACAGCTCTTGTGCTTTAACTATTGACGGTATTCTATTTGAGTCGCTTTCTTGTATTGATAGCAGACACGATTGACATCAGTAATGTTCGAAAATGGCCACACCCCACTAGCACCTAATATTGCCTTTGATTGTTGAATGCACAACTTGGTAAATTAACCAATGCTGAAGTTTGATTAATTGTATTAAAGGGTTGTGTCCGCTCGGAAGTCAGAAAAATGCATTCTTTTTGTGAGCTGTGATAAAAAATATATATTAGTAAATAAATAAATAAAAAAGTATAATTTTAGTATTTTAAATACTTTATGAATCAGCGATTCATTTTTAAAAATTTTAAATTCCTTTGTTCATCGCCAGAATGACCCCTGAAAATAGATATCTTTATGTACATATATGTAAGTATTATTTATTATATTTATTATAAAAATCGATGATTACATATAATGATCGAAGTACTGTTTTAGATTATTATTTTTGACAAAACGACGGCTTCCCACACTTCAGGGTAGGTGGCTTAAAAATTCGAAATGATTAGCAAAAATCTCACTTCTTCGAGTATTACCTTACAGAAATAATTAGATAAGATTGTGTGAAAATTTCATTTGGTTTGGAATAATTTTTTTTCTAGACCAGTGCATAAGACTTTTAAGTTGATAAAAAGTGACAAAAATTCATAGTAGGTTGAAACCCATTGCAAACCAAAGATAAAATATTAGAAATTAGAGATAATTTTCGGCCGATTTGTGGTCGGGAAGGGCAAGGAGGGTAGAATTTTAAAGGTTAAAGGAAGGAAGGTTAAAAACGCTTTATCTCGATTTTCGGCAAAACTATGACTTCCACAGAAACAAGTTATATGGCAAAGTAGTAGGTAATGAAAAGATCCCCAAAGTTCTGTGTATTGACTTTTTCCACATAACCTCAAAATTCGTGTGGAAATTCAAATAAAGCTTCTTTCGCGAGATTTAGTTTAAACTTACCTTCTTATGATCCACATTCACAGCACTTTTTTTACTCACGACTTCGGTACGTTTCTTGAAGTATCTACAGTCATGGACAGAGAAATAGCACACTTCGAGAATCTAATAAAAATAGCATCACATAAAGTGAGAAATAAGTGAGTTATTTAAAACATAAAAAATCTTTATTCAATAGTTCTTTAAAAAAAAAAAAATGATTAAGTGTCCCATAAATAAATTTATTTGAAATTTAATTATTATTATAGCGGTTAAGTATTTACAACGTTAGTACCTTGTTGTGGGTCCACAATTTTTCAAAAATGCTTGGCATCGTCGGGGCAAGCTCTCTACTAATATCTGACGCTTCCTTTGTGGAATTGCGTACCATGCCTTCTTGATTATAGTCCGAAGTTCTTCCGCATTTTTTAATTTTTTCTTGGCAATCTGTATCTTAACGTCGTTCCATAAACTTTTGATCGAGTTTGCATCGGGACTTTGGGCTGACCAGCTCAGGCAGTCAATACTTTCTGCACTGAGCCAGTTCTTCAAACTTTAAGCTGCTTTGAATCATTGTCATGTATAAAAATTCAAATCACTGGCTTCGATTCCAAATCGAATGCTTCCATGGTATTTTTGAGAATGTTCAGGTATTCAAATTGGTCCATTCACTTTCTATACCAATGGTCCAACACCGTACCAGGAAAACGCTCCCCAGACCACCTCCGCCGTGCTTAAGAGTTTTTGTAGTGTATAAGCCTGACACTTGGGACGATAGACAAATGGTTTTCTATCCGATCTGATACGGTTCGCCTTAGTTTCATCGCTCTACAGAACCCTTTTCCAAAATTTGACGTCCTTTTTCAAATGTTCATAGCTAAGTGCAGACGTGCTTTTATGTTTTTTTTTAGACAGGTGTGGTTTTTTCGACACTACTCTCGAAGTTGAGCTACACTAGAACCTTAACCTATTTTACGTATGCACATACATATTTACATATGTATGCACATGTTTACATACTAAATTTTAATATTAATATTTTTTAACCGCAGGAGTTAGATACATTTAAAGAGACTTGACTATGAAATTTTCATCACTTCTTTCTAAGAGCAAGTTACATTTTATTTCTGTGTAATTATTAAACTAATTTCCCACTACACACACAATTATTCGAGCTAATTAATACTGTTTTAAGTAAATAGTGGAAAACAAATATTAGCCCATGCAAATAACACTCAAACCCGGAGAGAATACACAAAACTCGGCACAATTAGGGAGTCAAAGGGACTACAAAAATAGAAATTCCAAATGTATGCCGCTCGTCCCACCTCAGTTTGGGCAACGCAGTAACCGCAAAAAAGTGCTAATTTAACCTCTCTTACTCACGATTTGACAACCAACTAACCATCCCATTTGGCATCGCCGGCAAATTTGCATATCATTAAAATGGTGTAAACGCACTAATACAGCTGTGCGTACTATAACTGTTAAACGCGCGAAAATGCTTAGCTACTTATTGTATGCGTGTGTGTGTGTGTGCATGTGTGTTGGTCTGCGCTTGACAACTAATTTGCGAATTTGTACACAGTGACTGGCCGTAATATTATGCAAAATCATAAAAAGGCGAATTATTTGGGAGCTTGCATAAATTAGCTGCGCTCGGAACTCGTCAGCGATGATTTATTGGTACGCAGATTTAGATAAAATTCATTGAGTTCTCCTGCAAAGCGCTCAATTATTTCATATGTATAAATAATTAATTGGATGTCACGAAAATTGAACGATAAATTTTCTACTGTCCTTTTAAACGGCGCAGCGCTAGCAAATATTTCGTGACGGAACTACGAATGCTTTTGTGACAGCGTTGCCAGCGAACGGAGTGACAGTAAGCATTGTTGCCATCAGCATTGTTTAATAAATATTACCATATATTTGGTGAAAGTAATTACAGGCAGGTATTTCGCAATCTGTCTAAAATAAATTAAATTCAGTAAGCGATCATAAAGTACAAAAGAAAAACCATTAACATTGGTAGCATCAAAGCTATAATACCCTTCACAAATATAAAAGATTTCTCACAAGAACTTGATTCCGATCGTTTAGCTTGATGGCAGCTATATTCAATATTAATGTGATCTGAACGATTTCTTCATAGAAGAATAAATGAAAATATCTCGTCAAATGAAAAAGTTGTACAATAAAGCTCTTGATTCCGATCGTACATTCGTACTCTTCGGAGATGACGTCATATCCTTTGATAATAACATACGGCAAATTTTAAGAAAATATCTCGTCAGTTGTCTCCGAGCACCTGGAGAGTCAGGATAAACATTTTCGCGCGACGTGCAAGCCGAAAATGTAGCGTTCATTATAGCAGAAGTACGCTAATAAATTCTGAGTAAAACTCGGTAAATCTGCGACAGAGATGATTGATATGATCAAGCAGGCTTACCCAGAGGTTGCTTCAGCAAGAAGTGGTGTGTTTCGGTGGCACCAGACCTTTTTGGAAGGCTGCCATCTCCTCGCCCAAAAAAGGGAAGAATGAGCAAATACAAAGTGAAAACGATGCTCATTATCTTATTTGAAATCAAGGCATCGTCCACCATGAATTTGTTCCTCCTGGACAAACCGACAAGACATCGCAGCTGATTCGAAGTCGTACCACGACAACGCCCCGGTTCACACCGCCTTTCTTGTGAACAGCTACTTAACCAAGGCCGGCACCCCAACGCTTCCACAGCCACTCTACAGCCCAGATGTTTCCTTGCCTGAAAAGGCCGCTGAAAGGGGATCCAAGCAGCATGCACGTCACCTCTCAAGGCTATTCCGAAGAACGCCTTCCGTGACGCCTTCAATGCTTGGAAATCGCGCTGCATCGACGCAGAAGGAGCCTATTTTGAAAGTTTTTAAAAAATTGTAACGTTTGTTTCAATAAATTTTTTTTAAATCGACTCAGTCCTATTACTTTCCGGACAAACCCTGTATATTAAATATTTATAGTATAATGATATAGCTGTTCAAAGCTAAATACCGCTTTTCCAAAAAAGGCGTTTTAAATCAAAGCCAGTTGGCTCTTAAACTTCGTAAACTAAGAATGTTTGGAGTTGCAATTCATTTTTTCCATTTTCCAATGCATTTCATAAGTCTCTTTCACATACAGAGCTCACATGATTAAAATAACGGTGATTCGTCTGTAAAAAAATGAAAGTAAATTAAACACCGACTGACAGCGGTAAACATGGGCTATGACGTTCGACTCTCATGACATCACTTTTGCAACGGTAATGTACGTACAGAAGAACAAAATGAAAATCATTCAGTCAGAATGTGTCATTGATTGTAACGGCTGTCAGTTCTACTTCCATGCTGAGTATGGTGTCTTCCATTTAGATTGCATGAAGGAATAAAAGGGAAAAGCATTAATGCAAATACTTGAAAAGAAGAAGAGTACTTGGCAGTGGTTTGATGGCATTCAAACAAAGTTGCATATGAAATGTTCAATATGTGTAACACAAGTGTGCACATTTGTGAATATTTAAGTGGAAATGTGTCGTGTCTTTCGGTTGATAAACGGTTAGAGTTTCTCGTTTCTTTAATAATTCTTTGCTGGAAAGCGCCGAGCGCTGTGATATAGTGGTTAGAGTTGCGTAGTACTACACTACAGGTGCTGAGTTCGATCGATGCCAGTTTCAATATGAAAAACATATTTTGTATAACGTTTTGCTATCGGCAATCTATGTTAGGTTAGGTTAAACTGGTAGGCAATAAGTCACGCATAGACCAGTTTTGGTCCTTTGCGATACCAGATGAAGTTCAGTCCCTAGGTCCAAGAGAAGTAGTCAACTTTTAGGATGCCTGCTCTTGACATGCATTTTAATTTCATTCCATACTTCCGCACCAATTCTATCCTCCGCTTTTGAGCTATCGGTATAGATGTATGGAGTGTTGCGCATAGCTAACTCTAGCTATCTTTTTCTATGTTTATTTTCAACCTTCTTTCCCAGTTGAAAAGTGGGGTCATGTAGCCGGTGTTTGACCAACCGCCATTATCCATTCAGCTATGCCCGAAGGTTCTAAATGTAAATTCTCCTGTAGCCAGTAGTCGTCCCGCCGAGTTTGCTGCGCAGGTTTCAGCGAAGAGGTCTATAGATGACAGGTTTAGTACCACTCAAGAACTGCCGTTGCCTCTATAGACTAGCCGTTGACTGGATACTATTCAGAGTAGATTCCGTAGAAACGTTGTTGATTTCTCCGGAAATGTCCAGTAATGCTCCAAGAGCATATTTCCTATATTCAAGTACGGAGTGCAGTCTCTACTGATCTGCTACTACCCTAGCCTCTCTCCATGAGTGTGGTTTTTTGTAAACCCCTTTATAATGTGTCGAATCTATAGTTTGTCGGTTAAGATCAAGGTGAAAAACAGTACATAGGCGAAGAAACTTGGCCAAGCAGCTGTCAAAGCTATAAGCGCCACCACAGGTATAAGTATATATAAATGTACTGTAGCTCATCGCATGGTCATTCCTGCTGCACAAGAACCTCAATGATACTTGAATTGAAAATTTTCCTTTCTGCATATCATGTTAACATGAGTACGCCCATGCTTAGGCCATACTTACACATTTACATGCATATATGTTACAAACAAATATAACATAAACTTGCGCAAATAACCACAAACATCGTACAATATATTCACTATGCTCTCAACGTCTCCATGTGTTATGATTTAGAGTGTCTATTTTTTTAAATATTCACTGAAAGTGAAAGAGATAAAAAGAGAGTTGTGACAGCCGCTGCAGGTGGTTCAGCCCACACCGAGGGCTGCATAAATATAACTGTTACCAAATTTACGTCAATAAAAAGGAATATTCGTATTTGTATGTAATTGTGTGTAATATCGTTTTTGCTTAAGCGTGGTAACAAATAGAACAAGAAATATATATTATATTTTATAATTTAATTTTAGTTATATATATCATGATCCTGTTTCATCGCAAACTCTTTCCTGATATAAATTAATAGAAACCACACAATGCTCCATAAAGTTAATAAAAAAAATTGCAACTCCACAAAGTCGTTTATTTGTCGCTTGACCTGAAAGCACTTTCCCGTAACATTGATCGAATTGTTTTTTATTATACTTGTGTATGCGTGTTGAGCCTTTGCATATAACAATTTCTAACTCAGTTAAAAAAATTAAAATTTTCGCTTTAATTTTATAGTATTTTTCAATAATGTCATTTAATTTGTTAATGTTTAATACATGTGCTTGTGTGTGCATAAATTGCTGTGAAAAAACGTGCAACAATATATGGCGGTGCACAGCCTCGTATTTCCATACATATATATATTTATTTGGTTTTGCGCTATATTGGTGGACCATTAAGCTTACATTTTGTTCAGCCATAAAACCACATTTTTCACGCTCATTTATAATGACATTCACACGGCACACAGGCCGCCATACAGACACATACACAATCATAGTTGAATACAAATAAACAAAGTAAATATGGAAATGGCGCACACCAATGCAGGCGCTATGTAAATATTTTTTAATAATTTACCAAGTGTAATTATTTGGTAATTAATATTTCAACGTTGCATATATGCACTAGTAATTGTATATTATTATTATTTTTTTTCTGTTTGTAAACATGTATATATGTATGTATGTGCAACATGCAGTTGCACCTTTGTGTTTGTGCGTGCTGAAAAAATACACAAAGCGATATGAGTAAAAATGTGTAAGTCGACACACACTTTTGCAAAAGTGCAACACAAGTGAAATCTTTAATCTTAAAGTAACGAAATTTGCAATGTTATTGCAAAAATACACGCAAAGTTATGGTTTTTAATCCTCTTTATATTAAATTAATATTTATTTCCCATGCAAAGCAAAAACTTTTCGTTAAGAAATAATTAAAAAAATATTTTAAGGCATCGAAGCTATGTTTTGAGAGCATGGCAAGCTTCTTAAATTGTATTTAAATTGTTTTATTGTTATGCGATGGTATTTGTAACATAAAAATGCCTCGAATTACGATTTGGAAAAATCTCAATTTTTTTTATTTCCATATAAACTGCGCTTCATCAGGTTAGCGCATTGCAGGTGAAAGGGGTTATATACAGTTAGAAGGCCGAAAAAGCGATTTTTCCAGAAAACCTTTTAATTTATTGATCCAAAAATGTGTACTTATGTATATTATGGTATCTTTTAACTGCATTCAAGCACTTAGATTTAGTAAAAATATTTATTTGAAAAGGAACTACAGCTGATCTCCTGCAGCTCCTTTCAAAAAAAAAAAAACAAAACGTCTTGCGTTTTCTCTGGTCAGAAAAAAATCTTCGATTAATTACTAAAAAATATATTTAAAGACCTCGTGTTAAAATTGGGACTAATCGGCTTAGCCGTTTTCGAGCAATGTTAGTCATCGACTTTGGAAACACCATTTTGAGAAAAATGTGCTCGCGTTTAAAGCTTGGAATGCACTTCCAAGCACTCTGAAACGCCTCTTCAAATTTGCGAGTAACTTCTAAAATATTCACTGGAACGATATGTAATTTTCAGTGTGAATTCTTAAATATATGTACATTAAAAAAAAAATAAAAAAATCGATTTTTTGAAAATGCTATGATATTGCTGTAAATAACCCCTTAAATGGTCTATGCTAGTTTCTATCAAAATTACAAAAGCTAAAATTCTAAAGTTATTAGCAATTATTACTAACTCATTTTTCCACTAAATAAACCAACTCAACAAAGGATTTCACTAGTCAAATTAAGCTATCAGGTTAGCACATATCACCGTTTTTGAATATTCTCTAACATTTTTAAACATATGTGATAACTAATTTAAATATTTGAATTTTGTTTGTATAATGAGAAATCTCGCCTTGTTAGGAATGATCTGAAAGTTTCGATAAACATTTACTTGAAAGATGAAGATTATCATTTTAAATATAGTTGTCTTTATACAGTTTAATATCATTGTGGAAAAAAATTCAAATCGACCTTCTAATATTAAATCCTAATAAATAGAAAAGCACTATAAATCGTAGGCGCGCGGTTACATACTTTATTGCAATGTCAGTTCGTGTATTGAATAGAAAAATTTCACATAACAAAACCATGTGGGCCAAGTTTTGAGAATCTTTCCAGAACTTCTTCTGCAATGACTTCAATGTCTGATGCGTGCGCACCGACAATCAATCTATCTTGAAAAATGTTCGTCCTCAGCCACGTTTTCATGCGGCGAAGTGTCGAAAGCAGCGTTCAGAGCTCGCATTCGTCACCGGAACTGTGCAGAATATGCGAAGAACTGAGACCCTATAGTATTCTTCGCAAGTTCGCATGCGGAAATTTTCGCGTTTCGTTTGTCGGCCGCAGATTCTTGTTTTTTCTTCGAAAATTTTCAGTTCTGACGCCATTTTTTTCGTGTCTAAATAAATAGATCGTCATAGGTCACAGATAAAGCCGAACTCAGCATCTGTTTCAAGTACTCTATGAAGCCGCGTCGCTTCAAATTTAGCACTTTCTAATTTCCCCTGTTCCCCCCTCTGAGTCCGTCACTGTTAAATCTTACAACAAATTTAATGTCCAAAAGTACTCAAACTCAGTTCTTATCTTCTTCTTGTTCTTAAGGGGGTATTCTAGTCTAGAAAAAAAATAGTTGTGATAATTTGATTAATTGCGGCGTGGTGGCGTGCCGGGGGTTGAAAATAAGGGTGCGCCCTTCCTGACACGATTCCAACACTTTGGGTGATCTGAAAAAAAAATAATAATAATTTAATTAGTACAAATGCCGCTATCGTCTGAACTAGGATAAATAAAAAAAAAATTTTCAGTAAATGGCGACTGTTTGAATTTTTTGCCCGTTTTTTGGCAGAGATCAAAATTTTTTAAAAATAGTAAAACTCAAAATTTTTTAATAATTCTAGTTTCAACCATAGAGAGATATATAAAGAAGGTCCACACCAAATTTCAAGCTAATCGGGTTGTTAGAACTTGAGAAATCATGTCAGAAGTGTTGAAAATAGTAGTTTCGAGAAAAACGCGATTAAAGATTTGAGTCTAACTGCAGACAGTCTACACTTACATTACTAAAATAGCTATAAGTCGGTAAATAATAGAAATTTTAAAAATTCCTTTGGGGAATATATTCTTAAAGGTCCAGTCTTTTTTTCAAAATTCTAGACTAGAATACCCCCTTAATTGACGTAGACACCGCTTACGCGATTATAGCCGAGTTAACAACAGCGCGCCAGTCGTTTCTTCTTTTCACTACGTGGCGCCAATTGGACATTTCAAGCGTAGCCAGGTCCTTCTCCGCCTGGTCCTTCCAACGGAGTGGAGGTCTTCCTCTTCCTCTGCTTCCCCCCGCGGGTACCACGTCAAGTACTTTCAGAGCTGGAGTGTTTTCGTCCATCCGGACAACATGACCTAACTAGCGTAGCCGCTGTCTTTTAATTCGCTGAACTATGTCAATGTCGTGGTATATCTCGTACAGCTCATCGTTCCATCGAATGCGAAATTCGCCGTGGCCAACGCGTAAAGGACCATAAATCTTTCGCAGAACTTTTCTCTCGAAAACTCGCAACGTCGTCCAAGCCTCTGCACCATATAGCTGGACGGGAATTATGAGCGACTTATAGAGTTTGGATTTTGTTCGTCGAGACCTGCACCTGTTGGCAAGAGTTATCCTGCGTTGGATTTCCAGGCTGATCAATATCATCGGCATACTCCACCAGCTGTACACTCTTATAAAAGATTGTACCCTCGATTAAGTTCTGCAGCACGAATTATTTTCTCCAGCAGCAGATTGAAGAAGTCGCACGATAGGGAGTCGCCTTGTCTGAAACCTCGTTTGGTATCGAACGGCTCGGAGATCTTCTTCCCGATCCTGACGGAGCTTTTCGTGTTGTTCAACGTCAGTTTACACAGCCGTATTAGTTTTGCGGGGATACCAAATTCAGACATCGCGGAATAAAGGCAGCTCCTTTTCGCGCTGTCGAAAGCAGCTTTGAAATCGACGAAGAGGTGGTGTGTGTCGATTCTCCTTTCACGGGTCTTTTCCGAGATTTGGCGCATGGTGAATATCTGGTCGGTTGTTGATTTGCCAGGTCTAAAGCCACACTGATAAGGTCCAATCAGATTGTTGGGGGTGGGTTTTAATCTTTCATACAATACTCAGTTCTTATATTTATATTTATTTAAGAATATTCTTCGAAAATTTTAAGTTTTTCCGTCAAATAGTTTTGGAGATATGGGCGAATTTGTAAGAATCTTTAACTTAGTGTAATCTGCTCTCAGAATCGGTGAAGAAAATATCTCCGAAATGGATGGACCGATCGAATTGTAATTTTCTTATCTCCTTAGATATATTTTCTTGGATTGAGCGAAATAATATGACTTTTTGCAATAATTTCAAATTTGTCAATAATCAAAGTTTTGTCTCGCACTTCGATCATTTACTGTA
Organism: Bactrocera tryoni; assembly: GCF_016617805.1. Classification (NCBI taxonomy): domain Eukaryota; kingdom Metazoa; phylum Arthropoda; class Insecta; order Diptera; family Tephritidae; genus Bactrocera; species Bactrocera tryoni. The sequence continues at coordinate 84,847,121 of NC_052500.1, read as the reverse complement.
TTCACTTATGGGAGAAGAATATTAAATAAAAATCTTGTTAATTAAGTAAAGGATAAGGGTTAAATACAAATAAACAGTTTTCATCGAGGCGGCATTTTAATTGTTTCTTTTTACTCAAAAGAACACTTATTGTGACGTAACTATAACAGTTAATAATATGTTGTTGCGACACTTTTCGTAGATACTTATACATACATATGTATGTGCTGCAAAATCGTGGTACATTATGTTGTTCCATGATTAGTAGTATTCGCAACGCGCGCTAGGTAAGGAGTTTTTTTACTCCTTGGGTTACTAAAAAGGTATTATTATTCTATAATATACGACTGCAACGACAGCTATTGACAAACTACGAAAATGCTTCTTCGACTCACCAATATTAAAGATCCATAACTGTTTTTGAAAATATAATATGTTCACCCAACGAGGAAAGAATTTTGCAAATCCGTCAAGTATTTTCGGAGCCTATTCAAATTTCTTTTGGAGTTCCTCATAGAGACCAACTACGGGATCAAGGGAATTCAAAAATGTTCAAAGTGAATATGAATATTTATTATTTAATATTATTTTTGAAATAAAAAAATCACCAAAGTAGGCTTACTTCAATTTAAATCATACGAAAAGAATAAAATAAATAACTGTATACTATATATGTATAAGAATATTTATTTATCTCGATGAAACTGCTATTAAATTAACACATTTATGCACACACAATCCGTAAAGGAACTCATTTGATCTGTTCTTGAAGTCGTCTGCCGCTTACTGAAAAGGCAACCACAAAATTTCATTATGAAACGCAATTATTTTGATCACTCTGTGGCCATTCATAAGCACTTATTGACAAACACACTTAATTTTAATGCTTTAAAATGACCCTATTTTGTGTCGCCCCACGTCACAGCCGCCGCCACATTGCCGGCGTTCAGGTGGGCGATGCGCACACATAATTGCTTAAATGAAATATTTTTTGCATAATTTAATAATTGCTACTAAAGTGTAGTACTTAAAGCACTTTTGTGATCAATATCATAATTGGCATTAATTAGTGTTTGATGAAGCGTGCATGCAACGCACACACACGTCGGCCATGTAATTGCTTATGGCAGATAAATATGTGTATGAGTATTTACTACATATGATATATAAATGGCGCAGAAATGGTCAAAAGTATTTACTACGACACGTTTTCTATGCCAGCAACTATGTGTGTGTGCGTAAATGTGTGCTGTTTATAACTAATTATGCAACTTAGAGGCACTTAACGGTCATGGCATCAGCAGAATTTATTTTATTGAGAGCGGAGTATTACTGACCACGTGTGAGCGTATAAGTATCCGTATTAAAATTTATTGTATTTGCAGGAAGTAATTTGTTTTTTGTTACAATTTTAAGCTGTTTAAGTGTGCGAAAATTAAAAGTGAGAGGATAACTTAAGCAATATTTGTTTATTATTTGACGAGCGCCAATGACCTTTTCAAAGCAAAAGTGTAGTTGTAACTCGAGACCTATTCATCTTTATTGAAAGTGATTTAATCAATAAATTTACCAATATGCTTCCTATGATTACGAAGCAATAATTAAATATCAGCGGTTTTTAATTAACTTTTTGGCTTTATGCATTGCAAACAAGTCTGCAATGTGTTTGCTCATAAAAACAAACTTTGCGAAATACAAATAATTTCAAACTACTATATTAGGGCAATATTTCTAACCACGTATCGCATTTATTTATTTGTAGGCGTAATTATTGTATCTACGAGGTGTGTTCAAAAAGTATCGCGATAGTTTGCTGACAGTTTTCTTTGATTGCAGGGGCGTGGTGCATCATGAGTTCTTGCCACAGGGAAGAACGGTCAATAAGGAATATTACCTGCAAGTTATGCGCAATTTGCGCGAAGCAATCCGCCAGAAATGCCCGGATTTGTGAAAGCACAAAAATTGGCTTTTGCACCATGATAACGCCCCTGCTCACAGATCGTTGCTTGTGCGCGACTTTTTGGCCAAAAACAACATACTAATGATGCCGGAGCCACCGTAATCCCCAGATCTGGCCCCCTGTGACTTTTTCTTGTTCCCTAAACTGAAGAGGCCCATGAAAGGACGACGTTACGCTTCTCTTGACGAGATAAAGACGGCATCGAGGAGGAGCTGAAGAAGATAAAAAAAATGATTTTTTGAAGTGCTTCGAAGATTGGAAAAACCGTTGGCACAAGTGTATAATATCTCATGGGGATTACTTTGAAGGGGACAAAATAGATATTCATGAATAAATAAATAGTTTTTGTAAAAACACAAAATTCGCGATACTTTTTGAACACACCTCGTATATACAGTTATGGGAGACATAATAGAGACATTTTATGAAGTTAATGTGCATCCAGAAAAAAAATATCGAAGAAAGATTTTCTCTCAAATTTTATACTTCTAACCAAATTTCGTGTACGGAATCGTTGGGAATGTTAAAAGAGGAATACATAGCCTTCAAAGACCATCGAGAGATCGTTGAAGACATGTCTCGTTCTTGACGGCCTGCGACCTTCGACCCAGTCAGCTGATGAAAAAAGGAAAAAAATGAAAGGATATGATGCTTGAATATCGTCAGGCAAGTATTAGAGAGATGACAAAGCAACTCAACATCTCTCGCGAATCCGTTCGAATAATTTTGGTGGATATTTTAGATATAAAACACGTTTTGGCTCGACTCGTCCCGATAAACCTCTTTTTTTCAAAAAGTGTACCGTCAACAGGTCTCTTTAGACATGCATTGGGCGAATTCTAATACCACATTTATGGAGAGCATTATATCTGTCGGTGAGATATGGGTTTATGAGTTTGACATGTAAACAAGTCAACAATCATCGTGATGGAGGTGATGCTCATTGTTTTTTCGATATTCGTAGTTTGGGCATAATAAATTTGTTAAGGAGTTCTAGAGAACATTCGTCGAAAACAGCCGGAATTGTGGAAGAACAATTCATGAATTTTACAAGATGATAATCCACCATCACATTGTGTCACGATTGTTACCGAATTTTAAGCCAAAATCGCAATGAAAACTATCGATCAACCACCGTATTCACCATATTAGATTGCGGCAGAGCTAATCAGAATTGTTTTCCATGAATTTTGAATAAGTTGCCAAAACTCATTATGATTTGGAAACTTTCCGCATATGGAGGCCTTAACTATTCAAAAATTTGAAGCCTTGCAACATAGTCGGTTGTCTTCGTAGTGCCCTGTATCCTATGAAAACGATACCCACGCAAAAATAAATTTCAGGGAGGTTTTCTGTTCAAATTTTGCATCATGTTAAAAAAGGGATGATAAAGATAAAAATAGTAAGTGCTGTGCCTTCCCTTATATGTCGATCTTAAAAGTTAATCGATACGCTATCGAATAATCTATACAATATCGTCGATAACGATGGTGGAGGTTTGAACCCCTAATCGCTTTGCATGCCCTTGAAACAAAACCAACCAAACAATTATGTTACCAAACGCATGTTTAAGGGTTTTTTCGTGTATTTAGGGTTGTAGGCTGCAATTTTCGGTCCTCTTACTTGAATAATACCTCAATAAAACTTATAAAAGTTTACTTTGTTTTGTCAGACCAGAGAAGGTTACGCCATTTCTCTTTAGGCCGAAAAACATGTTTTTTGGCAAACTTTAGCCTTAGTTGCATTTCTCGTTTCTTGGACCTCGGGCCTTTATTGTATTTCTTGGTAACATAAGCACGTCTCTTGGGCTTCGGGTCTTGATATATTCCTTTGTATGCACTTTGCAGATAGTTGATGAGTCAACATCAATATTCAAATCATTTAACTTGTTTTGAAGAAATAAATGTAATTTTCTTAATACAGCGAATTATATTCGTTTATTATTAAATACAGCGTACTGTATTTGCTTTGACAGACAATGTTTGTTTTTGGGCTTTTTGCCAAGCATTTCAATCTATGGAACCTATTTAGATGCTTGTCCAGTTTTCGAAGTAATTTCGCTACTTCTCTTTTTTCCCGTTTGATAAAATATTTAATATGCTCTCAATTTTTTGGGTCGCTGTGATTACCCTTTCTCAAATCCATTTCAGGGGATAAAGTCCAGAGACCCTAGTTTCGAGCGCTTTTTGGCAATTGATAAAACAGCATTTGATATTCCTACTATTATTAAGAAAGGCGCTATCTCAAGTAGGTACAAAACTGGAGAAAAAATTTATAAAAGGTCGGCTACTCAAAAATTAAGTCAATTTTTTCACTAATTTGCTACTTCGTTGATTTTTTTTTTTAATATTACAAATTAAAATTTTATATTTTTTTGCTTCATAGAGAAATATTTAAAGCCATAATTAAATCGGCTTTATAGAACATGAAATATTCGGGCAACTGCATTACAATAAGCAGTTTCGAGGAAACGCATTTATAACTTCGGAAATAATTTGAATTTTAAAAACTCCTTTTAGGGAGATATTTTTGAACATCTATACTATCGATTTATCAAAAATAATATTTTTTCTTAAAATTTCTGGATTTTCCTAATTCAGATTCAATTATTAACTCTCAGAACAGTATTCTGATTTTGTTGAGCACAGAAATGCTTTTTACGAAATGTGTGCAAATACTTAAAATCTTTCTATTGGAAATAATTTTTATAACTGAGGGTTAAAATGATACCGTTACTGGCTGCAATTTTTATGGCCTACTGGTGTTGTAGTTTTGTTTTTATAGCATTAATGTCCTTATTATTTTTAACATAACTGTACATATACGTATATTAATAGTATATAAATATGTAAGTACATATTATATTATATTCATAAGGTTTTTTCAATCGAAAGATCAATAGACTTGTTTGCCCAACCAAATGCAAAAACCTTAATGCTTTGATTAGCAAATCATTTGGACGCAATCAGCTACTTTCAATTTACATAAAAACAATAGTGGCTTTAAACCAAATGCAAATACATTGGCATCAACACATTTAATAAAGAAATAAAAGTAAGTGAAAAAAAATGAGTTCAAACTCTTCAGCCTCGCTCTCAGCGTTTCTCGCCTCTTCACACCTTCTAATGCGTGGACAATGCCGAGTTCAAATAGCGCATTAAATCATTATTTTATTTGCATACTTTTTTGTAGCACGCTGCATATTTTCCATGCATATTTTTTGTGCATGAATAATTTTTGCGCATTTTCATTATGTACTACTTTTTGCTACTAATTGTGCTGCCACTAGCCGTCAATTAAACACATCATAAATTGATAAAAATTTTATACAAATGTATTATTAATGTGCAAGCTGTTGAAAGGATTAGGCCGACAGTACAGCTGACACCGTCAATTTGGCCAGGTTTACATACCCTATCAAATGAGCGCGGAGTACATTTCGTTAGCAAAATACGCAAGTGGCATGTGTAATAGCTGCTCACTGTGTGAAAGCGAAATTGATAACTTAGATGAGATTACCTGGGTATTGAACCCGGTGCGTCTTTGCATGCTTACCGCACAAGTAGTGCTTGCCACAGCGCGTATTCGCCGAAACAATTGCGTTCATCTGCTTGGCAAAAACGAAACGCATATTCCACACAATAAATCAGCGAGCAAATGACAAATGTTGTGCAAACAAAAACCTTCATTGCATATAAATGCAAATGCTTTTTTCTACAAAGACCACATTTAGCTGTTTTTCGTGCAGTTTTTTCATAAAATTCAATGTTTTGTTTAATCAACATCAGCTTACATTCACCGTTTCATTGGTGACTGTTTAAATACAATATGCAAGGACTTTTTATTTTTTTTTTGCAATATTTTGTTAAAATTGAAAATATATGTATGTGTTCTGTGTACTGTGTGTGTATGTGTATGTTGTGCACAGCCTTGTTTGCAATTTCCTGCTAATGACCACTCAGGAGTTCATATCAAATGACTGAAGAGTTGTTTGTCTTTAACAATTTGGTATTTAATAATTTTATCTTCACTTTTGCCACCAATTCAGTCAAGTGGATGCGGCAGATTCGCTTGTTTTTGTATACCACATTTAAAGCACTTGCAGCAATAGTTTAATATTTGTTAAAGTAAAATTCTGAAGTCTCTAATTAAAGTTTGGCGTCATCATCATCTTTTGGCGCTACAGCTCCTTGGGAGTTTTGCTCTCTGATCATGTGTAAGACATTTCAACCGGTATTTGTATGCCAATTCATGTCTTCGTCGAGTTATAAAACGTTGCATGGTGGAGCTATCTCAGTCGCGGTACTTTGTTCATCAAGCGTATAATAGTTTCACCTTTTCTATGATGGGCTAGTAGTGAAACGTCCTCCACGTGTTCGAAGCCCACTTTCACTTTTTCAAATGTTTAATGATTTTGGTGTTTGTTTTTTTCTGGACATCGTCATACATTTCGTTTTATATTCTTGAATTTTTGGATTAAATTCTATTCTATTCTATTGTGTGTCACTTCTTTCATCAATAACACAGCCAAGCTTTATGTTGAATATTGTGGATGATAGTGTATCTTCTTGTCTTATTCCAGACTTATTTCTGAAGGATTCGGACTTACTGTCTTCTATCATTACTTTGGATACGGTTTTAGGCATCAATTCTATAAGTCTATAAGAGTCTTATGTTCAGAATCCTCGCAAATATTTTGTAAATCCTCTAGTGAAGGGGAATTCCGTGGAGATTTTTTGCAGTTTGTTTTATCGTCTTTTTTGTGAATGAGAATTATTATTGCTGTATTGTAATCCTCTGGTAGCGATTCACTTTTCTAAATCAATGTCGCCGTCAGACGATGAATTCATTCCTGTTTGTTAGAGATGGTTGCGTCTCCCCTAGGGGTCTTGAAACTTTTATTGGCGGTTGCTCGTTGGGATAGTAAGGCAACAACTCTTTGAAGTGGTCAGCCGACTCTCTACCATTTTCTACTTATCTGTAAGTATTTCGTCATTCCTGCTTTTACATACATACTGACACGCTTTGGTCACTACAAGGTGTCTTCCAAAGTAAACAAGACTTTTTTAACTAGCCCCCTGGTGGCGCCATCTATATGCCGACGGGTGCGTTAGAATCTGATATTTTAATCGATTGTCCAGTGAGAATTTCATGATATTTCATTGATTGGAAGTGAAGTTATTGCGTTTTAAGTGTCAGCATGTTTGTGTTGTCGGTACGACTGGTAAAACTTTTTCCGAAACGGTTCAATTGATGAAACAAGTTAATGGCGATGATTGCCTATCCCGTAGCAGAGTGCAGGAGTGGAAATCGAATTGAACATCTCCAAAACATCGATTTATCGCATTTTGAACGAACATTTGGGCTTACGAAAGGTGTGTGCACGGTTTGTTCCACACAAATTGACTGACAACCAAAAATTGCTCAGAATCCAACATTCGATCGACGCCTGTGACCGATTATTTGACCAAAACTCACATTTTAACCATTAACCACTCCCCGTATTCACCTGATATGGCACCGTGCGACTTCCTCCTTTTCGAAAAAATGCATTTGCCCATGAAAGGAAAGCGTGATGCAGACGTAGAGGTCATTCAAAAGCTTGCACCGGCCAACAAGCTAAAACACTCGTTCGACATGCTTTTGGAGCGTGCAAAAAGCTGTATTGAAGCAGAAGGAGACTATTTTGAATAAAATAAATTGATTTTGACGAAAAAACCATTTGTTCTGTTTTTTTAAGTTCTGTTTACATTGGAATACACCTTGTATATCAGTTCTTGCTTCGCTTTTAAGAGCTATTATCCTTTTACACTCTCCATCGCACCACTTCGTGTTTTTATTTTTAGTTTCACTTCCAAGTAAAATTGCAGTAATTATGACAAATAAGCCTCGGATTTTTTATATAACTCCAGCCACGTGGTAGATCGTTACACCCCAAGCTGTCAGGTTGTCATTTATGCAAGAAGCTGGCTAATAGGGCTATGCAGCCCGTAATCGTTATACCAATGTCACTTCAAAATTTGGCACACTGAGCTTTGAAAGTAGAGCCAGAGAAAAGCTTTTAATTACAATATACATATATATAATACTTTCGATGCTTAAGAAGAACTCTAAGCCCGGGATTCATTTGTTTGAAAGCAGAAAATATGTGTAAGGAACCTATTTTCCATAAGTCAATTGAAATTTATAACCACAAAGTGGCAATTTAATATTATGAAAAATCCACAAACAACAAACTTAAAAATTTGCAAGTATTTCATAAGCTTAAAAGTGTTTGTGTGTGCATTGCTGCCTATAAATGCGCCTACGAGTATGCTTTGAAAGCTTCAAATCATATGAGCATGGCCTTAGATCATTCCGGAAAGTACAAAAGCTAGCCTCGGCATTAACCAAGCATTCCTACAAACAACAAAGCACAACCACCAGCCACCAAAACCTTACATCATAAACCTATATTGGAGTCATACATGCCTGTATGTAAATTTGCATATGTGTATGTAATGGAGCGTGCGCTTACACATATGGCGACGCACATTCGTACCTTTAATGCGTGTTATACATATGTGTGTGTGTGTGTGAGGCTGACTGACTGGCTTATGCGTAAATACCTTTGGTGTAATTTATGTGCAGATTTCTGGCACACCGGGTAACCTACATTGTAGTTTATAAAAATCGCTCATATTACAAAATACTTTTATGTGCGCACACACACGCGCACTCGCTGCTCCGCCTCTCCCATAAAATATACGTAAACGACTTTTTCACTCCCGCTTTCTGATTTTGTGACTTCTTAGTTGGCGTTACGCTTTTATGCCACGCTGTAATAATTCAAATTGAGATGCAGTAATTTAAAAGTGAGATTTGCTTGGCTTGCTAGCTGTCAGACATACGTGGTCTGCCTTTTCTTTTTGCGTTCTTAAATTTTTGGAACGCATTTTGTAGCATTTCTAGGAAAATTGATAATGATTTGAACAATTAAACTGGAAAAACAGTAGAAAATAGTAAAAATAGTTCTTTGTCTTTTAGTGCGCGAAAATAAAAACTTTATGTTTCATTCATATATGTTCACTTCATTTTCGAGTGTATTTCTAAGCCAAGTGCGCGCTTCAGCTAACTAAGAAAAATACCACTTAATAATTGCAACTGGAATTCAAACATGTGTCGGTACACCAGCAACAGTAGTGGTGGCGGCAGCAAGAACAGCTGCTGACTGCAAGGTTGCCCTTTATCTTATTTACTTCGGAATTCGCTTGAATGACTGCCTGAGTAAGTAAAAGTTTTTAATTGACTTCTTGTTGAAGAGTAATAAAAGAACCAGAGCAGCGCCAAAAGGAAGTAACCGCAGCACACACACACACACAGCAGAACACATAAATACGCATGGCTAAGTATGCGTTTTCGTGTGTTGCAACCGCAACCGCCACCGCAACCGGTGCTGCAGTGGCGGGTGTTTAGATACAAGCTAGCGGTCCGCCTGAAATGCATTGTACATGCATACATATGTCTATATGCTTTGAATTATTTGTATCTGTGTGTGTTTCTATGCGTGTATGCACCTACTGCAGGTTGCAAGTTTATGTGGTTATGTGCTTGTTAAGTCACCGTATGAGCGTTTGTGAGCACAGCTGCTTCTCTCTTGTGCTGTGCTTCATGTTTTGAATATGGCATACCTTGTTGCTGTTTTTCTTAGCTCCGCTCTTTTTCCCATATGCACTTTTTCCACTTCCTGCATAGTTGTTTGCGCATAACTTATGTTATAAGTTTCCGCTTACCTTAACTTAACCTTAGCTTGCAGCTGCAAGTACGTCGCACAGACGCACCGACGCCAGCGCACATCCTTCCAAAAAATCATACCCGGCCACAGACAGGTGTACATCTGCTACCTTCACGTTCGACATGAACTTTTATCAAGGCGCACACACACACACCGATGCGCCGACACAAAGGCAGGTGTTTTGCTACGCCAGCACATCAAACCATGCCGCGGTGGCATCTCATTATTTGCATATACAAATTCGTATGTTTCGAAAGCACAACCACACATACATACTTACACACACATAAAAGGTAGACATAGCAGCGTGTAGCTTTGTATCGCATATACGCACATAAAGTTTATGCGTCTGGGCACATTTTGTGTAAGCTATTCTAGAAATTTTGCAAAATTCTTTACCTAATCGCAACATTTGGCTCTGCAACAACTGCAGCTGCTGGTGCTGGTGGCGCTACCGCCGCCGCAGATATGCAGATTTTGCTGGTACAACTTTCTTGCCTTGCGCCAAATATCTTACAGGTAGTTTCTAAGAATGTTGTTTTTCTCTACAAGTTGCTGTACGAAACTTTTCCAAAAAATAGCAGTTATTTACGGGCGTGAAAACATAAAACAGATCGTATACAAAAATACCTTTAAGAAAATATGCGGCTGTAGCGAAACGCGAGTTTATCCCACAGTATTTACTTTAAAGCAATATTTTAAGGAAAGGCGTAATGCGGTTTTTAGCCTAGGAAAAAGGAACTCACTTCAAGTTTAGAGCACTCTTTATTACACAGTTTGCTATGTCGTAGTTAGTTATGTTTCAGCGGTTTCTAATATTTTTGGCATATATATTGGGCAGTCGAAAAAGTATTATCGTATTTCTAATAAAACTTCAACTTATTGTTTTTTATATTTATAACTAGAGGACCCGTCCGCTTCACTGTGGCTGATACATAGATAACACAACTACCATCTATATGATTTCTATTAGTTGGATCATAACTATTAGTTAATGAAATATAGAATTTTTGTGAAGCAACTTATGTTAGTTTACAAAAAATTGGATCATAAAGCATTTCGTGTGTTAATAAAGCATTGCTTTCTGGGGAAAATACTGTTGAATATGGGCTCAGTGAAATCCATCGTTGAAAATATATTTGCTAAGCTGGAAACAGGCGGAATGAGCAGTGAGGACAATGATGCTCTAAAGAGGCGAAAGCTCTGTGCAAAGTGGGTGCCTCGCGAGTTCATAATCCAACAAAAACAACGAATAACTGATTCTGAGAAGTGTTTGAGTGCTGTTTAATCGTAATAAAATCGAATTTTTGCGTCGGTGTTTGACAATAGAAACATAGCTCCCTCATTTCCCATTGGAGTTCAATCGACAGTCATTCAAGTGGACTCCACATGATGAACCGGTTCTCAAGCGTGGAAAGACGAAAAAGTCGGCTGGAAAGGTTATGACTTTAATGATCCAAATATGTACTTTTTTAGTCGACCACTTTCTTTCATTTTTCTGCTAGAGACATTATTACATCACTATAAAACTTTTTTGGTTTCTCGGCGCAAAACTGCGACAAGTAATTTTCCTAGGCTTCTCTTGAAGCCAAGTTTACTTCATTAAGGAAGTTCTGCATTGACCGAAACAAATGGTAGTCCAGTGGTGCAAGGTCAGGGCTATATGGTGGATGCATCAAAATTTCCCACCCAAGCTCTCCCAGTTTTTGCCGAGTCATCAAAGATGTGTGTCGTCCGGCGTTGTCCTGATGGAAGACGAAGCCCTTTCTGTTGATCAGTTCAGGCCGTTTTTTCGATTGCTTGCTTCAATCTCATCAATGTTGACAGTAAAATGTAGAATCAATCATTCGACCAGGCTGGAGGATCTCATAGTGAATGATTTCTTTCCAATCGCACCAAACACTCAGCATAATGTTTCGGTGTGTCAATCCTGCCTTTGCGACCATTTGTTGAGTTTCACCACGATTCAAAAATGAACTTTTTCGCACATTATTGCCGTATGTGATCCTCTTTTCGTCTCCTGTTACCATTCACTTCAGAAATGGTTCGATTTCATTTCGTTTCAGCAAAGAATCACAGATGTTATTTCGGTCAAATAAATTTTTCACAAACAATTCATGTGGTAGCCAAACATCGAGCTTCTTTATGTAGCCAGCCTTTTTAAAAGGTTCAAAACTGTTTGATGACGAATACTAAGTGCCTTAGCGATGTCGTGGCTGCTTATGTGACGGTCCTGGGCAATCTTTTCCATAATTCCATCGACTTTTTCAACGATAGGTTGACCAGATTGAGGTGCTTTTGCATCGAAATTTTCAGAACGGAACGGTTGTGCTACACGAACAGATACAGCATCGTCTCCATAAATTTCACACATTTCATTAGTGGCATTGTTCCTTGTTTTATACAAACATTTTAAAATGTAGCGAATTTCTTCATTGTTTTCATTCATTTTTGAACAGCTGTAACTTTTTTTCAACTTCATTGGATTTAACTTTTTTTGGTTAAATGAAGCTTAAAATGTGGCATGATACAGACTGCAAGGACATTTATTGACAAAATACGAAAAGACTTTTTAGACTGCCCGACTTTCGACTGTGAAATTTGTATTTGAAAATGTCGAAATCTCAGCTGCTGGTATCTAATCTTCCGTGGCGGCAAAAAAAAAATATTGTTGTCCTGGAGATGTTAACTCATTATTTGATTTATATAGTATTTCCTTTAACTCCGGTTGGAGCGTCAGGCGCAAAATTGATTAGCCCAAATTTCCTAGTTCGTACTCCTAGTAAAGCTGCCACCGTGGCCTACGAACCTGCCTAATAAAACAGCCGTTTATAATGCAAGACGCTTGCTGCAAGACTGTTACGCTGTAGCCAATACTCCACTGTTAGCTTCGGTACTCACCTTCGATCCTATTGACATGGAAAGCCTTGCCAGTACCTAAGCTACCACCGGTATCGCAGTCAGGATCAATGTACTTACAGAGCTTCTCCATCGTGGCAAGATAACAATTTTCGAGAGGGAACTCAGTATTGGTCCAACTAAAATCAAGAAACTAAAAATATTTGGTTTGTACATAAGTAAATCCCGTTATTGACGAACGAAAAAAATTTTAAATTTGAATTTTTGGAAGACTTTGAACAAAAAACAAATTTTTAGTCAAATTTTCGCTGTTTTCTGGTTCGAAAAAATTAGTAGTAAAAAACAAATCCTTCGTTTAATGACTAGATAATGTTATTTCAAAGAGATGTGCAAAATTTTGAAAATATTGCTTCATTCGGGAAATTTTAGAGACATCATATCCTAAGACTTAAAAAGTGAAATTTGAGATCAGCGCATTTAAAAACACCCCTAGTGTGACAGCCTAAAAAAATCGAAGAATTTAAGGAATCTAACAATAAAACTACTTTATCGTTTTTTTTTAAAGTTCAGAGTATATTTACACATGCTTCTAAACTACACAGCAAATTAAAAAAGACGGCGATAAAATAAGTCTCCTCCACTCTCGCAGTTCCGGCCTACTCGATGGATGAAAAATAAAAAAAAAATTCTCGGTCAAGTAAAAGATATTCTCCTTACAAATTAAACTCGATAAAAAAATCGTAAAATTGACAAAATGGCGCCGTTTTAGAAATAAAGGTGATTTTTATCCAAAATTTTAGTCGTTTTTGGTCTACCAGAAATCAAATTTTTATCAGCTCAAAATACAAATAGATCATTGTATATAGAATTTAATACAGAAAAGTAGAATGATGATCTGATTATTTGTCTTCAGGTATTCTTCCTATCTACAAATTTATCATATAAGAAAACCTCATTTAAACTGCCTGAAATACGCAGTTATTCGCACGATTATATACCCAAAAATGTGTATGTATATGGAAACATACAGCGAACATCAAATTTCAAAGTTCACGATCAAACTTTTTAATTAAAATTTGCAATTTAAGTAATTGCTTTGATAGTTGGCTAAAGCGTTGATTTTATGTACCTTAACTTACAGCTTACAGCTTGCTGCCTTTGCCACGCATTAGGCAGACTGCTGCCACACGCTATTTGGTTGCTATTCACTTATTTCACTGTTGAGGTTGTTGTTTGAATTATTCCTAGTTTGCTGTTTTCGTATTAGCATAGTTAGTAAATAGCAGTATTAGTGATGCCAACTGTAGGCTACGTTCCATATGCGTTACCTACGCACACACCGCTAGCTATATACATACATACATGCATACATCGGTGAATTCCAGCACATTCCCTCCATGTACATATGTTTGTTGTAGCATATGCTCGCTGAGCACAAAAGTTAGGAGCGTTTGCAAATACGACGACGCATGACGAATGAGGTACGTCGGTGTGCAAAGTTGTTGCATTGTTTATCACTCTAATGCTAGTCCTCATCAAAACATTAAAATGCTGCTACACTCTAAATGCAAGCAGTGCTTCCATGCACTTTTCTATTAATGTATTTATGTAAATATGTTTCTATGCTAAATCCTGTTAGCCCTTTGGGTTTATAGTAATTCGTTTGTCATTTATTTGCCACTTTAGTGGACACTGTTTACTTAGCTAGCGTCTATTTGTCATAATTTTATGTGCATTTAGTTTTTTAACTCACTTTTTTTGAAATTTCAGTCTCTGAACTGTCACAGACGCTATGACATACAACAAATATTACATAACCATGCATTATATAAATCATTCGCGTCTATACTAGGTAGATCAAACTGCATTAAAGAAGGTGACCAGTTCTGATTAATAAAACCCACAGCCGAAATACCTCAGGTTTGACTTGAACTGGTCCTTTTAAGCCGAATACGTTCAATGGACTCATGACGCGTACTCCGTAGCTCATTTTTCAGTTTCGAAAACAGAGAAAAATCACAAGAAACCAAATCTCGCGAAACTGTGACTAAAGAGTTACCCCCATTTCGTAATCGGCTAAAAACTCAGCAACAACCATGCTTAAATGCGTCGACGCATTCAAGCCTTTTGGTGCCCGTCATTTTTTGACAAATCTTATACCCAAAACATTAACCAAAGTGTATTGATTTGATTCACAAGTGATGTTGAGATTCTCATTGATGCCAATAATACGATTTTGAAGCATTGCTTCTTTAACTCTTTCGATGTTATGGTCATTAACGGAGTTCGATGAACGACTCGCGGGAGGCGAGTTTTCTATGACTTACGGCCTTCACTGAATGATTTGTGCCACTCAAACTCTTGATCGTGATAAACTAGACTTCCCAAAACACTTCTGCAATATTTTTAACGACTCTGTTTTTTTCTTTGGTAAAGATCGCCAAACAAACTTTCGCCCCGAAAAACAAAAAGCTGCGTAAGCAATAGAAAAATAAGCAATTACGCTATTATTTTAATCAGAGAGTTCCGCGTTGTTTCTTCGTAATAATTTCTTGTTTAGTTTGTTTCTGTAGCTCTTCTATGACATACGTTTCAACTCAAACTCTACTTATTGGGCACTAAAACCACTCGAAGTCATCACACACTCTCGCTTCCTTACCATTTTACATTGCCATGCACTACTCACTGAAACGAGATTTTCGGCCATTTTGATTGATCATCAACCTTTGTATTTCCTTTTTTTTTTGTTGTTTTACAGCCTTTGTTAGCGTTAGCAATTTCTGATTTCGATTTTCCCAAACGATTAGTAACGCAGTCTCCTCACATTTGCTCCTTTTCGCCATTGCAACTGCAACTTAATTGGAATTGAAGGCAAAAGCATACACTGAGACTTAAAGGCGAAATCGGTTCGCACATCCTTTTGTTTGTACACATGTTTGTGCACATATGCTGTACACATAACTACAACTGTATAGCTGTGTTGTAAGCTATTTTGAAAATCTGAGTTCAACACGCATGCATACGTCTGTTGGTGCAACATTTACCCAATCGCTGGTCTGTGTCGACTCGGCTGCCACTTTCTCCGGTTACTTTGTTGATTGCAAACCCATGTTATTGAATAGTAATGATGGGATACCTTGCTTTGTTGTTATCTTAATGTATTAATCTCACATTGTTTTTGAATGCGCTTGGTAACACTGTCCATGTTTGATGCTGAAAAGCCTAAAGGGAATTTTAATAAAACTGTAGCCATCGCCACTGACATCCTTCTAACTGCTTTCGCAAATGTTGCCTTTGGTTGAGTGTTGCAGATCGGTATGCGTATATACAGAAAATCAGCTCACTGTAAAGGATTGTCAATCTTTCTTCAATATTATCACTTTTATGCTACGTTTCGAACGCTTTCAGCATCCAACTCGCACATAGTCTTTTCAAAACTTCCTTTTTCCGAAATGTTTCTTCAAATTTTAATGTAAAAAACAGATTAACATATCGTTTTGAAGTCCTCAGCTTTGGTTGTCGGAAGATGATGGCATCGCTTACAGTAATAATAGTTTTTAACTTCTAAGAAATTTGGCTTAAATTGAATAATTGCTAATTCTTTATAAACCCAGTCGGTTTTCTGAAGAATGTATCTAGTTTTAGGTTATGTTAGGTTCCTAACTCCTAAGTACGGATCGGAATATCTTCATGCTTAGAGCTAGTTGTTCCATGAAACTTGCTGACTAACGCTTACTGAGCTCGTGCGAGGTTCATAGATTTACTAGCCAAAGGCACAACGACAGGGGAACACTTGTTTGTTCGTTGAGTAAGGGTGATCTTTTTCACGGCGAATATCGCATTCGGATGGAACAATGAGCTGTATGAGATATACGACGACATTGATATACTTCAGCGAATTAAGAGACAGCGGCTATGCTGGCTAGGTTATATCGTACGTATGGACGAAAACGCTCCAGCTATGAAAGTATTCGACGTAATACCCGCCGGAGGAAACAGAGGAAGAGAGAAACCACCACTCCGTTTTGGAATTTCCAATTGCCGCCACGTTGCGAAAAGAAGGAACGACTGGCGCGTTGTTGTTAACTCGGCAATAATCCCGATGTGGTGCCTATGCCTGTTAAGAGGAAGAAACTTTGAGTTCACTGTCACTGAGCACAAGGCTTGCATACCAACTATGATATCGCAGTGGCTACCACCCCAAAAGATCCCGCGCTTCATTGAAGTATATCTGTTGCTACCAAAATATAGCCGCCTCTGCGTGAAAGGAGAGTTCTGCCAGTCTGAAACAAGAGTTGATTGAGAGCTTCCGACAAAATACCCCATCAATCCTTCCCTTTGAGCTTCGATCCACCCGTGAAAGAGCTCACTGCAGCTCTTCTTCAGCCCCACGTGCGCAGAGAAGATGCTGCTAGAAGTAGGTTCCACGGCGCAGTGTTCCAAGTTATCAAGGATGCAGTTGAAGTGCGATTTCGAAATGAATCTGATAATGTGTACGACTTCCCGGAGTCTGATAGCAAACTTCGCAGCAATGCAGTCGTCAGTTATGTTGATGGGTCAGCTTTGGCTTTTAAAACCAAAACCGGAGATATATGTAAAAATGTTCGGAGTATCCACATCCAAGTGGAGGTCCATGAATGAAAACATGATTCTATTTAACTCAACTAACCTTAAACCAGCTTTTAAAAGTTACGTTAGTCGAGCAGTTAAAACCTTCATAATTTTACACTTATTAATTGCGTGACAACTATTATTTCCAGTATTATCGCTAATAGGGTGGCAAAAACTCTGTAATTAATTCCGCACATTAATAAAATCTACGTCCCCACAAAACTAGAAGCACCGTGCGTTGCCTGAGTGTTAGTAATCTACAAACAAAGCGCGTGTCTATATATGTTATGTAACCTAACCTAACCCAACCAATGTATGTGAAAAGGAGGGCATATGCATGTGTGTGTGTGTGTTGGCATGAACAAAAGAAATGCGGGAAAAACATCCTTTAATGCCTGCTAACTGTTCCTGAAGTGGTAGCACTTTTACTTTAGATAACAGCGCGTGAAAATTTTGCACGCTTTTGAGTGCCAGCAACACACACGCGCGCACACATGCGCATATACCGTTGGCTACTTTTGCAACAATATTGTTATTGTTCGGACAGAGCTAGCACAACAACAGGCAGTGTGACCAATGGTCAGTACTTTAGAACGAACCAGATACCGTTGTGAAGTGGCATATGCAAGGTGAGCACTGTGAAAACAAAAGCAGTCGCCAAAAGAAAAACAACAGCAACAATAACAAAAAGCTTGCCGTGAGCGTAAGTACTAGTTGGTGGTGTGCGGAAATGGGAGAACGCAAAATGTTTGGTCTTATCGTAGTCACCTTGTATTTGACTCCTTTGTTGGTCCTTTTTTGGTCATTCGGATGCGTTGTGCGCTTCTATGCAAAAATAATGCTTTTTACGAGTAAGACTGTTTGTAGAAGTGCGCGTGTATGCGTGTGCGCGTGTGTTTTTTACTTGGGCACACCGATTGTTTTCGGAATATTTGCTTTTCACCTATTGTTTTAACGATTTATTTTTCCTTTTCATTTGCGTTCGTTGTATGAAGGTGTTATATCTGCGACCTACACCAATTATACACTTTCTCGCTCTCCCTCTCCCTTCGCACTTCACACTACGGCACTTGGCTGCTATCGGTATCTGTTATTTTCAGTTCCCATTTGTTGGTTTTCCTTTGTGTACAAGGGTACCTCAGATTTTGTATTGCCTTTGTTCTAATAAATCTTATATTTTTGTGCTTCTGTGTTCTGTTTTTTTGTGTTCCTGTCGGATTTTGTTTTAATCTTTTGCCCCTCAAGAGAGTTTTTATCTTCACGCCCATTATTATTATTTTTTCTGGCAAAATAGGAAGAGTATGCTTTGTATGCGGTTATTATATTAGGTTTTTCTTTGCTTATGTGTGAGGAAATATGCATATAATTTCTAGCTGAAAATTCTGAGGCAAAATTTGCTAAAACGCACTAAGCGCTTGTGTACTACAATTAAAAAAAATAAAAGTTTTCGGTGGTTAAAAGCAGACTTCTGGCTTGATAATTAATTATGTAATCCTTCGGAACATAGATAGTTAATGCAAATGTTATATCTGTGCTGAAATATGCAGTTGTGACAGTGTCAACTTAAAGGTATACACTTGACGGGTCTCCATTGGCTAATAAGATAAAAAAGCTCATAGACCAGAGTCGATATTTTCTAAGAAAATCAACCATTTAAATGTGCGTTTTTTACACCATCAGAAAGTGGAGATTTCAGCATAGAATTTTTTTAAGCATATATTTTGATGTGAAAATTTTCGACTGAAAATTTGTGTATTTTTCAATATTGGTGGGGTATTCTAATCTATCATTATGATTTCCTTAATTTGATATTTGAAAAGTTAATTAAAACATTTTTTTCATCGAGTTATTTATCCTTGGAATAAAATAAAAAAAAACCGTCTTCTCGTCGCCTAAGTTTTTTACCTTTTAGTCATCTGAAAAATAAAACAATGATGGATTCTTGATTAGTACGAACTTCGCTACCTCACGAAGCCGTAATATTAATAACCGAAAATTTTTATAAGACCGACGCTACAGTTGTTGTTGTTTTGAGGTTTACCCAATCCCCGTTAAGGATTATCTAAGTAGTCGTCGACGTCATCTAACGGGAGGCCCAAGAAACGTGCTGTTTCGACATGGTCGGACCAAAGAGAAAAGGGTGTCAAATGAGTGGTGTTGGCGAGGCATGCAAAGAGGTGGCCAGTGTCATGTTCAATGGGAGACATCAAGAGGCATCCTGTCGTAGTCCGGAGTGCAGTGTTCTGACAAGTCAGTAGCTTCTTCATCTGCATTCCATTGCATCCAGGCGATCATATTGGTTCGGCGTAGTTGAGGACCGGCCGGCAAATTGTCTTGTAAGATGCCAACATCGTTTCCTTGTCTTTTCCCCATGTGCTGCCCGCTAGCAGCTTGAGGATTTTGTTGCGGCTCTGTACCTTGGTGATAATCGCGGTCGTATGAGGAGTGAAGGAGCATAGACTATCAAAAGTTACACCTAAAATCTTAGGGTTCTTGACAGTCGGAACACCTTCGACTGCAATATTAAGCTCAAATCTGTACTCCTTCGTCCAGTTCGTAAATATGTATGGTCGTTGTGGATTTGGTGAAGGAGAGTGTTAGGTTCCGTGCAGAGAAGAAGCGAGAAATCTTTTCTCGCTATCTTTTCGCCGATCTAACCTCGAAAAAAGGAGTTTTGAAAAAAACGTAACCGCAAACCGGTCCAATCGCCTCTACACTAAAATGGCTGAAACTTCAGAAACTGAATTTTAATTTTAAATTTTAAATGTGTTAAGGGACATATTTTTGAATATCTTAACTGTCGAGTTATGAAATAAATATATATAGAGTTTTTAAAAATTTCTAGACTATAGTACACCTTAAGTAAAAATAAGGGGAAATAATCAGGGTTGTTGTCGGAATCAGAATTGAAACCGATCAAAAAAAGTAATAGGTGTCATGAATTCAGATATTATTGGTTTGATATTCGAAACAGAATTTGTATCGGTTTTGGGTGTCACGGAAACCAATTTTATCGGTTTTGCTATCAGAAAGTTAAGAAATCAAGTTATTTTATTATTTCGAATTATTTTATCTATATTTCTATAGGGGAAAACATAAGAATAAAATACGAAATGTCTAAATTATTGAGTTTTTGGAAAATAAATCCGGATATTTAAAGATTTTAAATATACAAAACGTAATAAACGTAATTTAACACCCAAAAACGTCTTTATTCATTCGATAAATGTTATCTCTAAAAATCTTTCTTCAATTCAGAACTCATTAAAAACTTTATTAGGATTGCTTTCAAATGTATTCATTTGCAATTTGTTTCATTAGTACACAGCTGATTCGAATATCGGTTTTGCGTATGTTCGAAAAGACGAAAATCCAATCAGATTCTGTGACACTAATGAAAATCAGAATTGGTTTGCAATTCTGACAGCTAAGCAATTCTGTCTTGGATTTCACAACACCCCTGAATAAATATTTTAAACAAAGAGTTACAGTATATCGCTGACTTAAAGCGGTTAGCTGTTTTCGTAGAAGAATAAACTTTTTTGTATAAGATAAAAATAAAAAGCCAAAAACTCGGTTATTTCAGTTTTTCACATACATTTCGAGGTTATGTCAAATACTTATGTGTTAACACAAAAGTTTAAGATCTTTTTAATACCTGCAACTTTACTATCAAACTTTTTTTCTAAGATTTCGTACTATTGCCGGAATTCAAGATATACCGTATTTAACCCTAAAAAATCATCCCAGTGAGGGATTGGTTACTTCCTTATCCCGACCTCATATCGCCCGTAAATTATGTTTCCTTTCATTGTTGTTAACTTATCTTACTTTTCCAATGAGTACCATCCCCATCATGTTTTTTTCTATCTTCTACTATTTTCAGAGTCTTCAGCAGCAACCAAACAATATAGTAAAATCTAGATATTTTCATTAGAACCATAATTATGCACTTTTCAAGACAAATTAGATTTCTGTTGACATATAACAAGCTGCAAACATACCAGTTTTTTCCCCGCAGACACTTTTCAGTACTCCATGCATATTTTATAATATTTTAGCAGCTCAACCTTTTTACGCTTTGTTTTTTCATATGCAAGTCACTAATGAATGAAATAATCCTAATAACTCATAAAGATAATAATATCCCTGTCAGAGCCACCGTACCGATCTCCCGATGGCTGTGTGACAGAGTGAAAGGTAATAAATGCAACAAAAGTTAATGCAGCTACAAGCGCAACACTATCCTCTGTCTGCTGCAATTAAGTGCAACCTTGTTGCCTCGCTCGCGCAAGTGCCTACCGGGATGAGCGCCGTCACTGTGGCAGCGCCAACGCGTATCTAAGCAACGGAAATGTGCGAGACTTTCATGTAATTCATTGGATTAGCAAAATTTAATTTTGTTGTCAACGGCATTGACAGCGACTCTAAAGGGACGCGTGACTTGTGAGTACGTCATTGGGAAATGGAGAAAAGCGAGCATTGGAGCAAAATGGACAAAGCGCAGTAGCACTGGGTGGAACTAATTGAAGTCAATTAGATTATTTTATCAACACATAAACAAACGAATTAAAACTGAGTATTACATTTAGCTAAACAAAACTGAAGCAACAGCGCTTTAAGCGAAATTAAAAAAAAAACCAGCTACAGATGAGTATTCACTTTGGTATTAAGTTTGGTTTAGTGCTGGTATATACATACATATGTACCTTTATATGACAGACATTTTTGTTTTCGCAACAATTTTATTGCATTTTGGCCCAAAAATGAAAACTCAAAAACCGAAGTGTAAATTGTGCCCACAAGTTGAGGGGCACAAAAACGCCCTGTTGTTTTTTCAACCACATTTATTACCAAGCATGCAAACGAGGCTGCTTCATATCCGGTTGAAACGCTGACCGGCACGGCACTCCAACAGCCACTTAGGGTCGGCACACCCCAACCACCAATCGGCCCGCGCGTCTGATATAAATCATTAAAACTTAATGCATCCCAATGGACTAATAAAACATGACCGCAAATTATTTCATGCTATCTGGAAGCAAGCGCGTGCCATTGTTCTTGGCGCTCCGGCGCTGGCTGGCGCATTCACGTTGTGCTCACGCCAATGAGTGGCGCATTTAAATGGATTGGGAGTGTTAATAGTGAAGAAACGAGCACTCGAGATTTTCGGAGTATCTTTTATATTGTTTCCCTTTTTACAGCACTATTATAACTTTTTTTTAAAGCGAAAGTGCTTAACTCCATATTTTAAATGATCCCTCGCGCCAACTATAGTTATAATTCCCTTCAATTCTTGGAGGCACCACAAAAGTGTTTACTCGTATTTTGGATTCAGTACTTTAAATTACCTAATATTTAATTTTTGAAAAATTATACAAGTAAAATGTTATACACCAATTGAGAAACTCTGTCAGTTCAAATATAATTCACTGTTGGTTTAAATTGAATTAAAGCGGCCAGCGCCTCGTGCACAGCATAGTTTGAATGAATTTAATAGTTTAGCGTTAATTTGGATTCTTTACGTAATAATATTTATAATTAATCCGTTTGACATTTTTTTGTAGACCTTTGACAGGCCAAGCGTGAAATCATCCATTCAAATAGCACATGAAGCGCACAGTCGAAATCGCATACCTCAATCTGACACTCTTTTGAAACTGTATACCTTTACTAAATATATACATATGTATGTACATATGTATGTTTGTATACATATATGTATTTTAGGGTGAGGCAAAAAGACTTAACTATGAATTTGATGTGTTACAATGAGCGTATAATCATAGAAAGATCTGCAAGGCAAGATGTTTAGCTTAATTTTATAATGCCTTTTGAATTCAAATAACACACAAAAATCCTTTTTGGTTAAAGAAATACCATAACTATTGAACCGTTTGCGTCAAAATGGTTTACGGCTTCTTATAAGGAACAAATACATATATCTCTAGGGGATTTTTCAATTAAAAAATTCGAATATTTTTCTCTGCATACAAGGCAAGATGTGTCTAAAAAAATACCTTAGGGATATTTTGTTTTGAATGCAAAATGAATAACATTGTAAGGCAAAATGTTAACAACATTTCAAGAGGATACTTAAACCCCATTTAAATAACACGTAAAAAATATTTTTCATTAAAAATGCCATAACGTTGAAATAAACCTCAGAAATATTTTTTGCAATTAAAAAATTAATTTGTTTTATTTCTAACAAAAAATAAAAAATGAACCGTTTAAACAGAACTTTTTAATCGCAGATTCTTGTTTTGCATAAAATTTTCTAAAAGACTTACCTCAGGAGTACCGGGATTTAAATAATAGTTAATCTGTTATATTTGTATAATATCACAACAGAAGACTGAGACCTTTTTTCGTATAAGTTCGAAATGCATGCATGCAATGTTACTCCTGAATTGCTTAACTCTATATGTTTATTCGAAAAACGACGGCAGTCTTATCGTTAATTAAATAACTTTATTCAGTTGCTTTTGTGATAGTGGCATAAAAGTCTCACCCGATTGTCCTAATAATGGACTATCTGAAGTAAATGGTCTGTTGTGTCTGTTGTGGTGCCTAATCATAATAATCAGTTCCTAAGTGCCTCGAGCATGTCAGAAATTTGTTGAGATGGGTATTATCAGTAGGCTATGTCTTTTGGATCGCTAAGGGTAAGATTATCGAGATGTTTCAGTCCAGACAATAGAGGAGAAAGTGCCTGAATGTTTCCACCTCACCCTTTTCCATACAACTGTGGTTGTAAAAGTTCGGCAGGATTTAAGGCCTTACTGCATGAATGTCTATTGGGCATTATTACATTCGGAATTTTTTTAATTTTTCTTTTATTTAAAAATAGTAGTGACACTTATCTTAACACCTACATTCGTTTTGCCAGTTTTTCGGCTCACCTTAATGCATTCTAATAATCATGGCTAACAATTTTGTCTTTTTTTTGTGTCGAAAATTATTTGAAAATTTAATTACTTTGTGAATATTATCTTCACATGCTTTGTCTGTGGAATGCAGTGATGTGCAAAAAGTAGCTATTTAACAATTTAGATTGCATAATCACTATTCTGAATATAGCACATAAAATATTAAAATTCGCGAAATCAAAATAATTACCAATTCGTATAAAAATAAAAAAAACAACGATTTTGTACGCCATTTGGTAACAAAAAAGTAAGATTTCGACAGCATTAAAATTGCTTATGGTAAATGAAAAGCAATATTTTGATATAAAAAAACAGTGTTCACTGTCAGGGGTTGCTTGGGTTTCGTCGAGCAAAAATTAAATTTTTTTACAAACTTCTTATTATTGCAAAGATAGATATTTTTCAGATTTTGTGACATTTCCAAAGAAAAATATTCAAAATTCGACCATTACGACGTCATTTCCGGCATCTCCACGGAAAAAAGAGTCTCCGAGTTGGTCCACCACTTTTTGCCAT
This sequence comes from Bactrocera tryoni, assembly GCF_016617805.1. Taxonomy (NCBI): domain Eukaryota; kingdom Metazoa; phylum Arthropoda; class Insecta; order Diptera; family Tephritidae; genus Bactrocera; species Bactrocera tryoni. The sequence goes on along the minus strand of NC_052500.1, from coordinate 84,822,490 downwards.
TTTTCCGCTAGATAATAATTTCAAAATATAACGAATTTCTTAATTATTTTCATTTATTTTTGAACAGCTGTAACTTTTATTCAACTTCCCCGAATTTTGTTTTGCGAAATGTAGCTCAATATCTCAGCGCACACCTGCAACGTTATAGTATGACACAATGTGATTGGTAGCACTGGAGATATACGACTGCAACGACTTCTATTGACAAAATACGAAACGATTTTTTCGACTACCCAGTAGATAGGTTATAGAATTAAATAAGAAAAAAACACCGTGAAACTCAGGTAGACCTTTCGACCATGTAATCGCAAATTAAGATAATTACAATCGCAAAAATTGTGTACATGGTACTAGGTGTTGGGTTTATCTCTGAAAGACTTTGTATTATATTGAGTTGAAAACGTAGTGGTAATTGCTAATTTTGACTAAGATGACATAACCTCATCACTTAACTGCCACTACTCCAATTACATAATAATAATAATTTTTATTTTCATTTTATTATTTTGCATTAAATTAAAATTTCAGTACTTCACTGTTAAGCTCTTTTGAAATGTGGTCAAGTGATTATCAAAATTAAATTTGCATAAATTTAATTAAAATTAATTAATTTAGTAGTCGTTATTAAAATATCCAAAACCGCATGACGCTCAAGCAAGTTTTTGCAGATAAATACGAGTAGAATTCAAAATATGCCATTGTCAAAATCAGCTAACCGCAAATACGTTTAGTGTTCGAAATTGTCAAAAATGTGAATGAATAAAAAATTAATACACTTACATTTTCGAACGTTTAACCAAATCCAAAGGATCCACTAAACTCCAGAACGCATGTCATTTCGCACATGTAAACAAGTAATTCCTCGCACAACCGAGGCGAGGCGCTTCCTTGCGTCATTTCATATTGGATTTAACTGTGTACGAGTATTTGTGTATTTGTTTTGGCTGCACGCTCGCACGCACGATTACATCACTTGAATATTCCGCTTGCATGGAGTTGAACTAACTTAACACATTTTATAAGCACTTAATGCAAAATATTTCTAACCAAATAATGCTATATTTGTTTGGAGGCAAGTTTTGCATAGCAAGCCAAGCGTGGAGGGTTAAGTGCATGGCGTGTGCGTGCGTGTGTGTCTGTGTGTGTGCATGTAAATGTACTGCATTTCTTTGCGAATTTGTGTGTTTTTATTGTTGTAGCTGAGATTTTGTGCGCTACGCTCATTCATTTGCAGAATTTCGCACGTACAGAGCATAAAATCTCATGAAAACAAATGCCAAAGTGTTTGATGTAGTGCGTGTTTGTGCGCCTCCGACTGTATGTGTGTGCGTTAAATTCACTCGGTATGTGTTGGTGTGCAGTTGCCTTGCACGCCGGCGGAATGTTGAGCATTTACTCTTGTTGTAGTTGCTTAAAATATTTTCGTGCTTTGATTTAGTTTGCTATGCAATTGCATTTTCTAGTAGTTACATAAAACAACAACAATAATAAATGCATCAAACAGCGAATAAATTATAAAAGAAGTTTGCAAGCACAAAAAGCTCACAAAAAATTTAGTCCGCACAGTCGTTATTGAGGAACTAAAATTAGCCGCACTTGAAGGTCCCTTGCGATCTTACTTAGTAAGGCATTCTAGTAAGCTTCGAAGTAAGTTAACAGCAAGGCTTTCAACCATGTGTTAAGCAATTATACGCAAGTGGATATATTTAAAAAAAAATCATACTCTGCACATGGTATATTTAGTTTGCCACGATGTTTATTGCACCCAGAAGGAAATATCGGAGACTCTATTAAATATATATACATATATAAATTAACAGTATGACGAACTTAGTCGATTAAGCCATGCCCATCTGTCTTTTCGTGTAAGTTTTTGACATCGATCTGCACATATCCTGTTCTCTGCTGATTTCTCAGAATCGCCGATATCCGACCACATTAGCATAGAGTCATACACTTTTCAGTTAACGGGATATATGTATTCACGAAATTTGAGTTGAAGTAATGTGGCAACGATGTAATCTCCGAAGAAATTGTTCAGATAATTATATGTAGCATATAACTCTATACAAACTAAGTCATCAAAATCAAGTTTAAGGAATCTTTTGTGAATGGGAAGGGTATTAAAGCTCCGGTGCAACCGTTGCAAGCGTTCTTTTTTCTTTTTTTTTTGCATATTTCTTATCGAATTGATTCCGCAATTAGTTTAGGAATATGAGCCTATTTTTACGAATTTTTTAAGTTAGTACAATTGGCTCCTCCTCTCGTTTTACTCGAAGTCTCCTTTCAGAGCCGCAGATGAAAATTTTCTTCTGAGGTCAAATAAATAAAAGTTTTGGAATTAATTTAACATTTTTAGGCCACTTAGAAGTGAAAATTTTTTCCGATCATCACCTCTAATCATACATATAGTAAAATAATAAGCTTGCCTGACTGTTGTTATTGTTATTCTAGTGTTTGGTTGTTGGTGAGGCCCAGGAAACGAACTATTTCGACGTGGTCGGAGCACAGGGAGGAGGATGTTAGATCAGTGGAGTTCATGTGCATGTAAAGAGGTGGTTATTATCATGCGGAAACTCATTGCTTGCTGAACATAAATATATTTTGTATGGCAAGGCCGATTCTGAATAAGTACGAGCTTAACCTGCTTCAATATCCAGAACAAAGTCGCACAATGGAGACTCTAGATTCTCTTGGCATCTCGAGTTCTTCGTCTGCAATGGGTGGTGGTTTGACTCCAAGTACGCCATTTACTAAGAGGGAGCCCTCCAAGGTGTTAATATCTCCACTGTGAATGGCGGTCGGTGCATGTTTGTAGTGAGATACGAAGTCGTCAACTTAGTCAAGAAAGGATCTCATGAAGTTCGCAGAAGGCGGCTCCGCTTCAAGCAGACGACTGCAAGAATGGTTTCTGCGAAAACTTCCCAGTAGAAATTTGGAGAAAAACAGAAACTTGCTTGGAGAGTAGTTCGTACACGGCGAGACGTGTAAGTGTTCCACCGGCGCCATCAAGCAGCATCCTATAATATTTCGGAGTGCAGTGTCAAAACGTCTAAAGCATCTCCGTCTGTGTTCCAAGCCAACACCAAAAATTCTGGTATTATTGACAGCTGGAATTTTAACGTCATCGACTGTAATGTTAAGATCCAGTATGTACTCCTTCGCCCAGTTCGCGAATAGAATCACTGCGGATTTAGTTGGCAGAGTATCAAGTTCCTTGCAGAGAAGAAGCGAGAAAGGTCGGAGAGATATCCGTTTACTTTTGAGAATACGTCATCGATTCCATTGGCCGTCGTCAAAATTGTGCATTCATCAGCGTACTTGGTGATAAAAATTCCCTCTCGGTGTTACAGAAACTTGACCGCTTGTGTAATTCTTCTTTATTTGGAATTTCGACTTCGACACAGTACGGATGATTGCCAAACGCTCAGGTAGTTCATGGTCCACCTTTTTAGGTTTGGCGGGAGCGTAGATTGTTCTATGTCCTCAAGTAGCATCAGGGGCGGATCCAGAGCAGAATTTTGAGTGGGTGAATTATACATACATACATATAATTGTGTACTTGCAACTCAAAGTCCTTCGCGGAGTGTCACTTATGATGGAAATAATGTATAACTCTTCAATTTTTGGATCCGCCCATGAGTAGCGTTGTGTGTTTTACCGTGTCAAAAGCTTTTGACAAGCCTTTTTCGGCTTTTAGATTTGATATAATTTTAAGCAAAAAATCTTGTTCACTGCCAGACACGTCTTTTCGGAATTTTTTCTGGAGGCCGCCTACGGGATCAAGGGAATCTAATTTTTTTTTTTAATATATAACTGACTATTAAATTTCATAGACTTATTTAGGAAGCGGAAACTCGTTAACACTTAGCAAATTGTATATTTTTAGTATGTACATAGATGAACACCATTTTATATGCTTCCGCCGATGAACTGCTACACACAAGTAGAGGAGCTTCGTTGGGCTCTACCACAACAGCGTATTCTACGGAACTTTTTGTTATTGTTTTTGTTTTTTATGTGCTCACATTGCCTTTCAGGAACACACAGAACTTTACTTTTACTTTTTACTAACTATTTCGTTAGTTTTTATTTTAAGATTAATTTGTTACTTTTTAGTTCACTTTTTGTTGCTCGGAATTTAACAAATTTGTTTTCGGCACGTACATACATACGTATCTACATATATTAAGTACATACGTTGCGCATTTATCCTAAAGAGAAGCTGAAAGTAAATCAAAAGCATAGCTAAATAATATAAAATAAAAGCAGCAGTAAAGTTGAGGAATTTGTGCATATTTGAAAATTTTAATTTCAGTACAGACATATACATACATACATACATACAATACGAACATGCATTAGTGTTGGTAGCATGTTGTACATTAAAGCATGTATTCCGAGTCCGAGCAGTTCGACAAGGAATTTTGTAACTAATGGCCACATCTTGCAGGCGAATGTGAATTTGAAATTAGTTGTTGTTGGATCCAAATGTCTGACATAAAACATATTTACACATATAATACAAAAATTGGTCTAGAAATATTTTAAATTGTACTGATACGAATCTTGCGTCAAAAAAGTCCATAGTATCTTATAGTATCTTTTGCAGAAAATATCTATAAGCCGCTATCTATTTTATGTACTTCTGTTAAATATTTCTGAAAATAGAAATGGTTTTTAATAATAACTCAAATTATTGCATGTAAATTTTTAATGCGTCCTTGGAATGCTTGTTACTACCATAAGAATTGCTGTAGACTCACAATATTTCACATTGACCTATATTATTTTGAGGCCAACTTAGTTTAAGTGTTAAATTATTTTCACAAACGTAAATATATATGTACATATATACTATATACTTGTATATCCTCACTTAAAATGCAAACTAACGTAACATCACTTTTCATAAGTTAACCAGCGAAGGAAAAACATTATACTCGTAATAGAAACTACTCATACTGAATCAAATTTTGAGTTTTGGTTATAAAATGATTATATATTAGTTATTATATCTGACAGCGATTTTCGAGGTTTTTTTTATGATACGTTGCTTTGTCATTTTGGATCAAAATTTGAGTTTTGGTTATAAATTGGTTATACATGGGTAGCATATACTCATATCGAAACAAAAAAAAAATTGTATTTGGGTTTTTGAACTTTAGTTTTGATTATAAAATGATTATTATATCTCACAGGTTATTATATTATATTTTAGTTATTATATCTGAAACAAAACTTTAGTCTTGGTTATAAATTGGTTATATATTGGTTGTTATTAGCGATTTTCGAGTTTTTTTCATGATACGTTGTTTTGCATCTTAGCTGACGATATACATATATAGTAGTGCACATTATGCTCTTATGGTAGAGGATATTCACAGCACATGTTTGAAACATGCGGCCATTACTGCTTTTTTAGCAAAGAAAAGATACACAAGCTCATTAAATTTAAATAAAATGAAATGATATTGATGAAACGTCCCTGCTTGAATGCAAAGCTAGACAGACACGCACGTTTAAGCATCATCTATCAAATATAAGAGTGGCAAGTCTGCATTTGAAAAATCAAAGTAAAAACTGAAATTAAAATATTTTTCAGCTACCCTTGCTCCTAAAGTTCATTACAAATAAGGGCAAGCATTGCCAAGAAGCATTTATAAATACTCATAATTCACAGTGTATAGTAATGTGAAGTATTATTATGAATAAGCACGAAAATACAAAGTGAAGGTTTTTAATTACTACAAAAATGATAATGAATCTTCAGTTTTCGCATAGCATCAGGGCCGAAAGAGCATATGCTATAAATACAAGCTTTCGATGTGATGTTTTCAAGCCTGCCTATTAATTTATTTACATAACGGTACGCCGCAAAGGAAAGTAATTATGTGTACTACAAAGCTTGTTTTACTCGTATTTCAGTTGCACCGATATTAAAGTTGTCCGCAAAGCAAAACAAAGGTTAACATCCAGGTGAAAAATATTTTTCAAGGTTGCTTTGTTCATGGATTTAATTACGATTTTCTAAATCTCATCTTTTTATCCGTGCGTTGCACGAAAACCAATTTATTTTGCATTGCAATATCAATTTGTAGTTAAGCCGTTAGTAAAACTCTCAAAACACAATGGCAGAAACAGATAGGTATCACGCTGTGCGACATGATAGCGCAGCGGCTATACCCGCAGGCATTTTGTATATCGATTAGTTGAACAATTTTTCCCGCTAGTTTTTGTTCAACGTATGAAATAACATTCATTTGCTAACCTCACTTTCCCGAGCATTTATTTTTCATTTCGACGCTGTCAAATCGGCTCAACATATTTTTTGACCCCTCGCTGTATGACAAAATGCGCTGCGCCCATCGTGTGCGGCTACGCTTGACTGTTTTTGCTCTCAAGCACCTTCGGCGCATCGAGATATTATTGCTAGGTTTAGCTGTTGATTCAAGCTTGATTTTTTCCTGTTTGCCTTTTATAAAAAATCCCATTCAACTATGCAATGGTGTTGGTGCTCTCACCATCGATTGTAACAGCGAGTTTGATAGAATTGCGTTTGCGTTGTCGCCGGGGTAACCAAATAGTCGTGTGTTTTGCCGGCCGCTCGTGCAATATGTGTGGAACTGGAGTTCAGTTTCAAGTGAAATTTTGTACTCGATTCAGCATAGGTTTTATTATTCCTAAAGAGTTTGAAATTTGTACTTAGTGTAAATTACCCTAAACTGCAATGTTTTTCCTTTGTCAACACTTAAAAACAATTTATGCCAAAGCACGTTGCACCACTACAATATTGACTGATTTTTTCTATTCCCTTAGACTTAAAATTAAAACCACACACACAATCATGACAGCATACAAATAAATGCGGTCTCGTATAAATGGCGTAACCCCATTTGAGAATTTTTCAAAATAGAATCAATTCCCTTATGTACGGCCACATATATACATACATACATATGTCGCTTTATAATGGGTTTCTGCGGTTGCCCCGGCCTTCCTTCGGCGCCGTCAGACTATTTGGGTTGAACCATTGATTGGTTTTTTGATTTCGGCGTTTGCCGCGATTTTCCGCTAATAGTTATTTGCCACACCCCCCTGCTGTCGCTCCCATTTACAAATATTGTTTTATATTAATTTCCTTCGCATATATGAAAAGGGACTCAAAACCAAAATGGACGGTTGCAATATGCACATTTCATTCTTTTTCAGTTTTGATGGTGCTGGTGCTTCAGTGGCATTACTATTTATGTACATAGTGTGACTTTGGAAAACATTCACTGTTACAAACATCGCTGTTGTGTTTTCGTATTATGTTCGCTTAATCTAAATCGCTCTAAAATATTGAAAACAATGCTTTTCAATTAATCCGATTATTTTGGTCCCGAAAGTGAAAAGCACAATTTTTAGCTAGAACGTCACTTAGAGCTCTACACACATACATACATAAGCAGAGCGCATTTTACTTTAGTTTTGTAAAAAAAAGTTCTAAAAATATTGCATACAGGAGTTCAAACCCTTCCTTTAAATCACGTATGTATATATTTTTGTATAAATTTGGGTTGCTCTAATACTCTAGTTTAGTTTAGTGAATATTCGGCTAGGAATTATTTATAAACTGAAAGTATACTGAAAAGGCTCTAGGAGCAAATATGAAAATATGAAAATAGAGGGCGATCAATTTCGAGGTTCCCAACTTTTTTAAAGAAAAAACACAGAAACTTCAAATCTAAAGGTAAATGTTTAGTATCATTCAAAAGAATGATAAATCAATTTTGTATGGCTCGTTCGAGCATTTCGACTGGTAACTGGCGAATAACAAGGTTTGAATCAAAGTACAATTAGACTTTACATATCCCCTCAGGAAAAAGTCTAACGGTGTGATATCACACGATCCTGGTTGATATGTATCACACCAAACTAAATGTCGCCAAGATAACAAGCTTCAATGTCACACATCAACTAATTTGCGATAGCGGTCGCCATTGAAGGTTACGTACTCCCCGGCATCATTTTTGAAGAAATATGAACCGATGATTCCAGCGACTCACAAACCACACCAAGCCGTTGTTTTTTCTGGATGAAAAGACAGCTCTTGAATCTTTTCAGGCTGTTCTTCGTCCCAAATGCGTTAATTTCGCTTGTTGATACCCATTGAGCTTTCAATTTAAGATCTCGCTAAATCGTTCCATACGTCATACATAGGAGCATTTGGTCTCATAAACCGGACAAAATTATTTAAAGTGATTTTATGAATGAAAATGAATCAAAATGCATGATTGAATATAATATAGCATATATTCAAATAAAACAAGTAAGGGAGGGCTAGTTTCGGGTGCAACCGAACATTTTATATTGAATATATTTGAGTAGTGGGTAGTATCGACCAGATTTTATCTATTTTTGCTCATCCCATATACTTCCAATATGCCACATACTCAAAGAAACGTTCCCTAGGTTTCATTAAGGTACCTTACATACAATCATATGGAGCAAGTCCAAGTGGATGTTCAAGTTTTCGCCGAATCGTATCTATTTTAGTCGCAAAGACACATTGTTATGAATAAAACATGTTCCGAAATTTTCATTGAGATGACTCAAATATTGGCAGATATATCCAGCATAAAGTGACTTAGAAGTTTGAAATTCTTTATATTAGTTATATGGGAGCTCAGGGAAGTATTGACTCGATTCCACCCATTTTGGATACGCAGAATTACTACAGCAAGAAAAGGATTATATCTGAATTTTTATTGCATATCTCACACTTTGAGCGATATTTTCGGTCAATTATGTTCACCATAAGTTGAGCGAAGCGGGCGAAATACATTCTTTACAGAACATGAATTTTCATAATAAAGTTGAACGATGATTTGTAAACGTTTTTCAGATGTAGTAAATCTTTCCATGATGAAATGCTAAACAATACTGAACAAAAATAATATAACAGCTTGACTCGACTCATTCGAGATCTGTCAAAAACAGGCTATTGAAAAAATTACCTCTACTTAACTTCAGTATAAATTAAGAAATTCTAAAACTGTAATTTCGTAGAAGAGATCACAGTAGCGTGCGACATCTCTGAGCTAACAATTGTTTAAAAGTGGGCGTGGCCCTGCCTGCTAAATAGTTTAATGAAGAAGTATAACAATTGGATAATGCGTTTGTCATCGCCCACTTTTATGTCAAATTCTATAACTCACGAACCACTTGACGGATTTTAATAAAATTTGATGCATGAGATAACTAATACTAGTCTTATTATGTACTATGAAAATGGAAATGCGGTGACAATCACACCTGTTTCTAAATAAAAAATTGGTTTATTCCATCTGTTATCAAATCCATTCTATTGGCCAATGCGTACATAAGGTATCTTAATGATATTGACATAAAATGTACATATGTTGTTCTTGTTGCAACGGGTACATAATCCTTGCTAAGATGGTATGCATTAGATCAATTGTCATCGACGTCACCCAATGGTAGGCCCAGAAAGCGTGGGCCAACTAAAGGGAGAAGGGTGTCAAATGTGTAGCGTTAACATGCAAATAAATGGCTAGAATATTGCGTCTGGATAAGTTAAAAACCCAGCAAGAACTGCTTGCTAGTTTGGCGATAATCGCGATCGCATGTGGAGTGAAGGACCACAGGCAGTTGAAAGTCACATCTAAAATTTAAGGGTTATTGACAGTCGGAATCATAAAGCCATCGACTGCAGCTTGTGCATATGGTCACTGTGGATTTTGTGGGGATAGTGGTAAGTTCCGTGCAGCGAGGAAGCGAGAAAGATCGGAGAGATAGCCGTTTACGTTTGAGAACATACCATCGATTCCATTACCCGACGTCATTGCAATCATCAGCGTACGAGGTGATAGTAATTCCCTCTGGTGGTTGCGGGAGTTTCGGTATGTAGAAGTTGCACAGTAACGGGGAGAGGGCACCTTCCTGCGGGACCCGTTGTTTAATTCTTCCCTGTTTTGAGTTTTTACCTCAAAATACGCATAATTGACGTCCGCTCAGATAGTTCATAGTCCACTTCCTCAGCCCTGGAGGGAGCGTGGATTTTTCGATGTCCTCAAGTAGCTGTGTACTTTTTGGAAGCCATGCTGGTGGTTTGCTAGATTCAAGTGATATGTGAAGGTCGGGAGTGGCAAGGCATCAAATTTCTACAAATTTCTTTTCTAAAATGAAGAAAATCAGGATACTACTTTCCCTAGTTTCAATGTATCTAAAATTCGGATTTTGAAACATCCGCCTGATTTTGTAACTTAGATATTGGTCAATCTATATGGTTTCTTAATTTGTAATTGCGAGATTATAAAATGTTCGGTTACACGCGAACTTAGCATTTCCTTACTTGTTTAATTGCGGATTTTAATAATTTTCTTCACCGATTTTGTGTAATTCTGTAATAGCTCATAACTTATCATTACTTTTGAGCAAAAAAAATAAATAAATAGTGATTATTTACAATTTTAAGATTTATCCAAAATAAAAATCAAATATTTAATATAACACATGTAATGATTACGGTCTAAGGTAAATACTATATTCTTAAAAAAACAGGTTTTTGTACCGTATCCATTTAAGAAATGCAGTTATAATTAATACCTTATTAAGCAAGATTTTACCGATAAAGTATATTTTTGAAGCCAAACTAACTTAGGGTTTACGTAAAAGATCTAATAATTTTATTTTGAAAAAAAAATAATAATAAAATACTCTTCCTTTCGTGACTAATTTTTAGGATCAAAACCCGTTAACTTAGCTAGAGAACTGTGTGTTCGCACAATAAAAGCATTATTTTGAAACATGACCCTTTCCAAATGTCACTCGTCTCCGAAAGTAGCTTATGGAATATGTACTGTATGTAGACTTCTTTCAGGGCAAAAATACTGGGAATTTTCGGACGTCACTGTGGTGCAATGAAACGATTACATTTCAAAATTTATCAACACTGCATTACATCATATATACATACATACATATTAGTTAATACTTAAATATTAGATCCCTCAAGGGTACCAAGGTTTTTATTTATTATTTTTAAATTTTTTCAAATTATCTTGTAGTATAAAATGCTCGTCCCGCTTGCATGCAATAACATAATTGGGCTTTTGTAGGGAATATAATAAATTGCAATCAACTCAGCACAACGGCTGAAAACACAGAGAATGCGATTATATGTTCTCTACAAAACTCAGCACTGCGATAGGCAACGACGCTGATACATTTGGCTAACCGGGAGAACTATGTAAATAACAGCTGTTTTCTGTGTCGTTGCTAAACTACTGCTTTTCTCTGTAGACCGCACTCACTGCTGATAACATGCTTTCTTGATGATTGCGTTCTCCGTAGGCTGAATTGAAACGAAAGCTAACCGACAATAACAACACCCCCAATGGTTACCTTCGTGACTTCGCCTGTTCAAACCACGTTGTTGCTCTTGTTGGTGTTGATAACGAAGGCACATAGCAAGCACATCGCCTGGCGCTTCGTTCGCCTACTCGTTTCATACGTGTGCACTCTGTGTGGAGCCGATGCTGGGCAGCAGCTTCAGTTGCTTTGATGTTGTCAAAACGTAAGGACACTTCGTGAAGTGATAGAACGGGTGTATACGAATGCTTTACGCTGATTTTGTGTCGATACTAGTGTGCCAATTGCTGATAATGATGACGCAGTGGCGTTCGAGTTGAGATTTTCGTTCGGTAAATAAGTATAAATTTTTTTAATAAAATAAGTGATTTCATGTGTCATAAAAAGCTAATAACGTTTAACAAAATCAAACACTCGTATGAGCTAATCAACAACATTCGTAAAAGTCATGCATGAGTAAGTGTATTCATGTTTGTGCACGTTTTGTTATGCAAATTAAACCAGTCAAAGTTCAACAAAAAAGTCTTTTAATAAAATAAAAGTACTAAATTAAAGTTCGTTCATTCAGTAAAAACAGTCAGCAAAAGTTCAGTAAATATTTCGTAAATGTCGGACATAAATCAAGCAAATCCAAAACCAGCACGAGCGCAATTTGCGAACTTCAAATGTTTGTTTCATTGTTGAGGGTGTTTACCAAAAACACAAAAACAGTGACCTGAAGCGTTTGCCGTGATTTCGACAGCATTTCAACAGAATTTTCGTGTTGCTGTAGTTACGGGTGTTCAAATGCTAACATTTCTAACTTATTATTTTGCTTTGTGTTTATGCAGCAGTGCAGCACTTCGTGTATGTGTGAAATTGCAATAATTCATAAATGCAACTGGGAATTGCGTTCGGCAAATTTTCAACTCAACGCAAGCTGGACTGAACTGAAATGAACTATACGAACTGCAGCGTTTTCCTCCTGATACACTGTGGCTGGCAGCCTCAGTGCCCTGGTACCGTTGTCGGCAAATCGAATTAAACGCAAAAAAATCAAAAGCAACAAACTTACCCGTTAGCCGTAGTAGTTACATTACGAATCGTAAATTGTACGAGTGTATTCAGGATTGCAAGTTTGAAATTTTATTACGAATGCTGCACCATTGAGCCCGCTGCTACGTAGTGCATGGGCATGGTGTTGCAACTGCAAACAATTTCAAATTATACATATGTGCTAGTGTGCAATGTAAAGTCAAATCCAAAACATAAATTAAGAAACAAGTGAGAATATTGTGCGCAGTGAAAATTCTAAAATATAAAACAATTCTTATTGCGCAAACATACAAACAAAAATTATATTTCCTGTCACAGTTGCAACAACTTCAAAACCGCAGTCGAGCAGCGCAAAACAAACACAACAGGCATTGCTGCCAAACATAAAAATGCATGATTTGTTATCCCGAAGGTAAATATTTACTGAAAATTGCTAACACAATTGTGTTTGCTATCAAATATTTGCTGTTTACAGGTGCAACGGTCAACTTTACCTAAGTACATAGATACATACGCATAATTTCATTTTAACATTCCCAGAAAGTATGTTAGGTTCCAGTGTGTTATCTTTAGCTTACATTTTCTAACTTTTTTTTATAAAATTATCCAAAAAGTTCGAGCTTTAGTTTATCCTTCAGACAGATGAAGGATTCTTTGGAAAATACATTCTGAGCATTCGCCGTAGTATGATTAAGCAATGTCTTTATCTATATCTAGTGCTCAGAAAGAGAGCAACATATTTAAAAATCAATTACCTTTAACATGTAATATTTAAAACCATTTATGTTTTGGGTTCATTTTTATATTCATAATTTATTTAAAAGTGGATGATATAATTTTGTGGGAATCTTGGTATTTCATAATGTTTTTTACGAATTCTTTAAAAATTTTCCCCTACCGTCCCTGTTGGAAGAACTCGCTCGTGAAGAAATTTTAATCAAGATCTACATCTTCCGCCCTCTATGAAACTGTTCCATATCTTCGTCTCACGAAGAGTTTTTATATTTGTGTCATCTCTGTTTTTTTGTAATGCTTTGTGAGTTGTGAACATTGGCCTAACTAAAATGGAAGAATATTTCTAGAGATTGGGGTTTCTTCCAATCATCACAATTTATATAAAATAATAAGAGCAGCTCAATTCGACAAAAAAATAGCTTAATATACTCGTAGAAATAAGAAAAAAATATGTAGAGGCCAAAATTAATTTATTTTTCGCCCACGTCTATGTTTCGGTTAACTGATTTTAGTCGATATAACTCGTATGCATATACATATTTACTGAAAACCAGTAAAAATACATGCAAGTGTTACACTTTTTTTCAATTATAACGAAATGTGATATATCGTACTATTTTTCATTTTTCAAGTGCAAATTCAGTGATTTTTCAACTTCTAAGTTTTTCTTTGTTTTCACAATCTATTTATTCATTGTGTGAAATATTTATACTGGCTTACATTATTAGATTAACAGTTGTCGGTTTGCTCTTTTTAACGAGAATTCAGTTAGTTTGCCAGTAGCATGAAACCGTGTTAAAATGGAAGGTATTCATAAAAAGCTGCCCTCATACGCGCCGTACCACCTATCCGCAACATACACCACCCCACCCCACATAGCGCACAAAAACGCGTATTGAGCGGCATAGCTTGGTGTTGGCTTTGTTTCCTATTCGCATGGATGGGGCCCACTCTGTAAAGCAAAGGATGAAACAGAAAAGTAGAGATCGTCGAAAACCACGAGCTGCATATTATTTGGGTCAAACCGAGGGTAGCTGACTTAAAAAGTTAACCTAATAGTGATGCATTTCTATAGAAGACTCACACAAGCGCGTATACGTAGATACATATGTATGTATGGAGTAATATTATATTTGCTTGCACCAAGCCTACCGACATACATATGTACATACTCAATGATTTATTATATTAATCAAATCTCGTTTTATGCAGAAATAAAATGGATCACAAAAATATATTCAAATATTGTATTTGAAACACAGAGTAAATATAAAGATTTGTTATATTGTTATGTATATTTTTATGTTGTGTATATTTTTCTAATAGTTTGAAAGATCTAAGAATGATCGTTTTTTAATTTCAATCAGTTTAAAAAATTGTTTTTTCATACAGACATTGGTCTCGACAAATTTTTCGCTATTTAATAATATGATTATAATCCGTGTTATTCCGGCTGGTAAGATACTTTGTATTACAGAATTGTCTCGTACAGTCACAAATATAGGCAAAAAGGAGTCGTATAAGCTGGTTGAGAACCGATCTTGATTTTTTAAGATTTTATTCTTGAAACCCTTTTTATAAGAACATTTAGGAGTCGTCTTCAGCTCTTTTTGCGAATTTTATTTTATCTCTTCGATCGATTGAAAACGGGTTACACGGAGCGGCAATTTCAGTTTGGGGTACAAGAAAAAATTACACGGAGCCAATTATGTTGAATACGCTGGTTGATTGATGGTATTCATTGCGTTTTTCGCTATAAATTCGGTCAAATCGTAGCTCGATGCGATGGCGCATTATCATCGTGAAAAATTCATGAATTGTTCTTCCACAATTCCGGCCGTTTTTAACGGATGTTTATCGAAAAAAACTATGAGCCTCATCTTAAATTTTGACCGGCTTTGACGTGATTTTTTTTTGGTTTCTGCTCGATTTTTCCCTCCATTCTGATGATTGTTGACTTGTTTGCATATTAAACGCATAAATCGGCAGTTATAGTGCTGTCATGAATGTGGGACCGTAATTCGCACGACCATGCATGTTCAAAGAGTCCTGCTTACGATACTATTTTTGAAAAAAAAAATCACTTTTATCTGGACGAGTCGAGCAAGAACGCCTTCCATACCCAAAATATCCAGCAAAATGATCGAACGGATTCGTGAAGGATTTCGAGCTCTCTTGCCATCTCTGTAATACTTGCCTAGCGATTTTAAACCACCATATCCTTACTTTTTTAATATTGTCTTTAGTTCAAGAGGTCGTCATCCAGAACGAGGCATGTCTTTAACGATCTCTCGACGGTCTTTCCTGGACTTGTACCACTCGTAGACTTGTGTTTTTGATAAAATTGGATCACCCTTAGCCTTTTCCATTCGTATTGATTCTGCATACAAAATTTGGTTGTAAATAAAGTTTTTTAATGTAAAATTCTTTTTCTATTGTAAAAATCGCAACACACTACTGAGGTGTACCGACTTAAGCAGCTGCTTTAAAAAAACTGGTTGTAAGACCGCGCTCATGTTTGTCATATTAATTAAGGATAGTTCTACCAACTTAGCGAAATACGTTTTTTTTTTAAATATCAGTTACCCGGGGAATTTAATTACAATTTTTGGGCGCTTTTTCTTCTCAATGTATATTTGATAAATCCTAGCAAACTCCAGTACTCAATTTATTTTACTTCTATTATTTATTTTTTAAAATTAGATTATTTGAAAACTCGAATTAAAGCAAATGTGCAAAAAATTGCACTTAAAGTCGGCTTTTCTCTACACGCCTTGCTGTTTCGCATTTAACGTCAAGATTTTTTAAAAAAGTTACTATGTTACATTATAGCTTACTTGACCACAAAATACATAATATTACACTGAAGACATATTTACATAAACAAGTGAATGCCACGAGGCAAATGTCGCCAGTAAATACTTTTATGATACGAAAGCAGCAAGTCAAGGATTTCAGCAGTTTATGAGCGCATTCATGTAAAGTGAAGTTTTTGTCTGCGCGATTAAGTCGCTTGCTATCTACTTGTAGAGAAATGCCCGCGTATATATTTACATAAAAGCCAAAAACCTGTCAAAGTAGTTTGTTAGTTATGTGTTTATCCTTCGTTATAATTTGTTTGCATAAACTTTGTTATGACTGTTCTTTTATAGCCATTATTTATTATATTATGAAAAATTGGTAAAAAATACAAACACAATAGTACAATGGCCTAAAGAACCATTTGTGAATTGGCACACATATTTATGGATATAATATCTATGCATATATGTTATTTTTTGATTAAATAACCATATCTAGTTTACTTTCAATAACTATTTCACAGTATGTAATAGTTCATTCCTTTCAAATGACGCTCAACTATTTGTATAAAAGTGCTCATGTAAGGCTTACCATCTATCTAAGGCAAACACTTCGCAATTTTTTATATTTTTTTTATACCCAGAATATCCCCTTAAGTTTGCGCGAAGTTTGTAACCCCTAAAGAAAATGTCAGAGGCATTGGATCAGTTTGACGACTCGAGTAAACCAGATCCGTCTGCCCGTCCGTCTGTATATACACGAATTAGTGCTTCAGTTTTTTAGATAGCGATCTTAAATTTTGCGCTCGTTTCAATGCTGTGCTCATTTCTCGAAACGGCCGATATCGGATCACTATAGCATATACCATAGCTGTCATATGGACGATCGAAATCAAAGTCAAAATGAAGTTTTTGTATGCAAAATTTTTTTATTTGTGAAGATTATTGTTTTGATATTTGTGTTTTCTCGTTTAATTTTGACATTTCCCACATAAGCAAGTAGAATTTATTTTCGTCCGCCTGACGCATTTATTCATCACAACAAATACGCATTTAAAGCACAATTTTTATGGCTTTTTATCTGTTTACAGTGGACTTTTTTATTGGTCTTGCCATATAGTGCCTTTCTAAATTGAGCTTTTAGTAGCCTTTTGACTTTTTATGACTAATGAAATGTACAGTTATTTTGCGCTTTCTAACTTGAATATCATTCATACGTACGGGAGAATTACGTGTACAGGAATTTATTTATATGTACGAGTATATGTTATAAACAAGTGCAGGACATGTGACCGCTAGTGATGACTGCCGTGTAATGGTGGCTAGTAATACTCGAAGCCACGAAGACAAACTTTGAACATTCGAACTTAGCTTAGAGCGCATCGTTCGTTCCAATTGTCGAATAACATTTTTTTTACCTCATTTCCCCACCAAGGAAAGTTTTTTGAAGAGGAAAATCATCTTCTTGTTTCATGTTTTATAGCAAAATTGGATCGCTGAACCTAACCTCCTGGAAATTTTATTCTACAAGTATATACATTGATATGTGAAATATGTATGTATACTTATAACAATATAGAAAAAACTCATGTTTAATTGTCAGTCTTTTTAAGTCTTAAAATCACACCAACTTCACAGCCCGAACTATGTGACAACTAGTATAACACATTTTACATTTTTACTACTGAAGTTCACTTATATTCAATTAAATCTGTGGACAAATATTTGCCGTTAGGTAAAAAGCGTATCTGCGTCCACTGCGATTATCGATAGGCGCCTTAAGTACGCACAAATTGTTTCTCTGAGCACAAAGCGACAGACATTTCAACGCCATTGGTCGTGTTCCGCGATTAAAATCAAGGAAAAAGCTCGAAATAAATAAAACAAAGAAGAGCAAGCAGCAGCAACAAAAGCAATAAAGTGTCTTAAGTTCGCCCAAAATGCCAGGCAGAGCGTTGGAGGCAGGCGTTGCGGCGTTAAATGTGAATACAATATCGCCGCCGCACGACTAAGTGAATTTGCCGACAAGGTTTTACGCCTAAAACCATGCAAATTAAATTTAATGGAAATTTTATTTTCATTGTTTTTTTCTTTGCTTTTGCCCTGACTTTTTCAAAAGTCCGGCAGTTTTACACATTTTGATGCTTTTTTTATATTTTTATTTTATTAAGGGATGCTTTTCTCCTGCCCATTTTATTTCGCTAATAAGGTTTGTCGGCCACATAAAAGATGTTGTAATAAGTATTATAATGCAAAGCGAAAACGAAGGGCCGAGGATGAAATTCTGCATTTTAATAGCGTTCAGTTTGTAAAAAAACTAGAGCTTTATTTATTTTCGACCGGTGGTTAGAAGATGTAAGGCGAGTGAGCCAAAATTTGACAAGAGCTGTCTTTAACCGGTCTGACAATATAAGACCGAGCGTAATCACTATGGAAAATTATTGCCTCGTGTCTAGTCGCAAATTCTGAGCTTTTGTCGATAGAGAGCATACAGGGTATTACCTTGGCTATTTGTATTTTAGTTTGATTTGGCTAGATTAAACATATGATTTTTTGCTAAAACACATAGCATCACTTTTCATTAGCTTACAGGCGAAGCAAAACATTATAATAGAAAACACTCATTTTGGTTTTAAAATGGTTATATATGGCTTATATCTGCTGCGGAAGCCGAAACTTTTATGCTGCAAAGTAGTGAATCATTAGCAAAAAAACTCAATTTCGAGTTTTTGATGATACGTTATTTTGCATTTTAGATGACGATATATAAACTTTTCATCACCCACCGCAGGCTGATTTGAATAGGTCTTCTTCTTGTGACATTCAAGCATTATTTCTGATGTGTTTTTCAACGTCTTTTGACTTTAATTCATATGGCACCCCATTTGATTTCTTTTGTATATTTCCGGCTGCTCCTAAACACTTTATATGTTGATAGCTGCTTTAGTAACTCCCAAAGATTCTGTGACCTCATACAGTAATGCTTTCAGTTTATCTTCTTGTTCAAACTTTTTTGGTCATATAGAACGTTCTTTGTCTTGTATGTCGAAATCACCACATTGGAGCAAGTATAGCATGTACTTATGAATGCAACACCTATACACAAGTTTTTCGAAACATAAAATCTGCGTATATTTCCAAGAGTCCCAAGACCCAACTACTTAACTATCCCTGCACTTGCACGCAATTGATTGTCACCAATATCGCTCGATATACATACGTATGTAAGTTTGCACATATGAATGTGTGCATGTGTAAAGAGGTTTGAAAATTCTGTAGCATATGCATCTTACATTTTCAACGCCCTCTGCTGCTACTTTCTCCAAACCGAGTGTGAACATGCATTAGATTGAACGCCTCAATTGACGCTCAGTCGTCTGTGAAATTTATGTTTAGCTAATGTTCAGGCATCAATGAGTAAATTTCTTTGCATCAAATGAGTGTGTGTGTATGTGTGTATATGTATGGTATAACCTTCTGTTGAGTTACATGCACATATGACTACTGATAAATACGGTTTGATATACACATGTAGGTATGTATGTGGATATGATTGGGCTCCTGTAGTGCGTTCCAAGACAGATCGATTGTAAGTAAGCAATGTCAAGCAGTGTACTCCGTAGTAGAAAAGTGTAAAATACTTCCCTATTTATTTGCACTCCCACTTATAAATGCGCACGTCACACCTACAAGCACATTTGTTGCCAACACTTGGCCACACTTGGTCGCACACAATTGATATTTTTCCTTCCTACGCCAAATGATCGCTCCACGCCCTTAACAGCACTACTTATGCTACAATTTTACAATAACTGCAAAGAGCAGCGAGTGACGAGTTAGCATGTAGGTGTGTATGTAGGTTTGTATGTTTTTACATGTGTGTGTGCAGTTATCTGCATATTAGTGTAAAAGTGCTTTCGCTTTTGTTTTCTTGGAAAAGTTTTGTTGCTTTTACCCTTCTACTGACGGACCCACAGAGGGTTGTTCTTCAATGTTTCTTCGTTTTTTTCAACTAACTCGTTGTCATCACTTTTGCTATTGAGGAACTCAACTCTTCACTTTGTCCTTTCACTTCTTTATTTTTCTTCTTTAACACATTTTTGTTAGACATGTGTATAATTTAAGGATTTACTGCGACGATACAGCTTTTCAAGTGGCTGGGTCTTGCCAAGGTTAGCTCACACCTCAACTCTCTTGCTCGATTGACTGATTTGATAGTAATGTGGTTTTAGTAATGTATACATATGTATACATATATAATATAGATCCTGTTCAGCATCAATTAAAAGTTGGCCATGACAACTAATCATATCATATTGTGGCACTGAGCCAAAAGTTTGTTTCTCTCACGTGCTTTGAGGCTCACCTTATAAAAACACGAAGAGAGAGCGATAGGGTTTCTCCTGGTACTAGTTTAAGAACTTATTCATACTTAACTGTGATATTGGGGCGCAAAAGTCCATGGCTTAAAAATCTCCTCCTAAGAAATTTCCGATTTGCCGTCTAGACTTCAAAATATTGGGCAGCTAAGATAAAAAATTAAAAAAAGAAATCCTAAAATGGCTCTTTTATGATCTTTCTGATTTCTTTTTTAAAGATTTAAAATTTTCCAAAAAAAAATCCGAGTCGGACGCTATAGAAAGATTAATTAACTTTGTTTTTGTTTTTTTTTTTTAAATACTTGAAATTAAAATTTTTCACATTCTTTCAATTTTTATTAATTATCAAATTAATTGGTTAAGAAGAACTTAAGATAACATGTCAACAACCTCAAAGCAAGTAGTTTCCACCATAAGCCCGCTTAAGTTAAGTCAACATTTTTCATGTGCTTTTCATTAATAAATTTTTTATTACAAAAATTATATCTTTAAAACACAAGATTTTTATACATATTATAGATATATATAATATAAATTAATCTTAACAGCTAGCACCACTGAGAATTGAATTCCGATTCTCCGCCAACGCCGCATTTGTATTAGGTGGCTGCAGTACGAGGTGGAAAAGCACTTTCACTAATTTTTTCTCACAACCACATTTCCATAGAGCACTCGAAACTAGTTGGAGAAAACCTTGAATAACTTCTTTTGTGCGACGACTACACTTCGTGCTGCGTAACAACATTTGAAAGCCTTCGTATATTACCCAAGTGCATGTATGTCGATGTGTTGGCGCCATTTCACACGTCACTGCACTTTGTCACCAGCAACGGCACGGCGTTGTACGAGTATATGCGCTTCGGCTGACGACAAAAGCTGCTGAAAAATTTTGCACACACTTAAGCATGCAGCAATATTAACAACAAAAACATTAATCACATAGAATGCAACAGAGTACAGGCTGAATCGCCATGCCGGCTACTGGCGGATCCAACCATAGAAAAGCGCTTACCTAAGTTTCTGTTGTGTGTGTGCGAGCGTAGCAAGTTGCCAGCTACGCACACTAGTGCCGTGTGTGTTAAGGCTCAATTTTGCTATTGTGTCGGTGGCTTTAGATTTCACAGGCGACATCAAGTAATTGTAAGCTCTAACGTAACTGGAGCTGTCAGAAAGTATGCAATGCAACATTGAGAACCTGCAGTGAGATGAACTAGTTGCAAATTGCACTACAACCGGTTTGAGTTGCAAGCCCAACTCGTTAGCCTATTTCTTCCAAAAATACTATAGTTAATTTATAATATCAAGGCGACGTCTTACAACACATCAACTGTCAGATTTGAGTCAGCAATATGCTAGTCTCGATTCGGTCTACTTCGCATGTGTTCTTTTCCAGCCTAGAAATTGCAGTTCTATACAAGTGTTTTCGGACTAGTTTGTTTTCGGCCATTAATTTCTAGTCATTAGCTTCTATTTTACACCACATTATTTAATATTTTATCGCAGGTATATACATGTATTTGTATAGAACGGTATGCTGCATGGCTTTTTGCGTATATAAAAACCATCGCTATTCAATGTGGTTACTGAGTGATTTACTTGGAAAATTGCAAAATTATAATATTAAATTTTCACTCAACAGGAGAAAGCGTGAGTTTCGTCACTTAACTTTTTTCTTGCTTTGGTTAACTCAATAAATGTTGATGTAGTACGAGTAGGTGTAGGAAGTGGTTGACATATGGTTTTCAGGTTTCCATTATAATATAAAAATTATTCATATGAGAAGAATTTGCATAGTTCGATATGTGTAGAACTAAGAATCTTAACAATAATATAATTCTAATATTGATTAGTAGAAAAAGTCTTTTCGTATTTTGTCAATAGATGGCGTTGCAGTCGTTTATCTCCAGGGCTGCCAATCACATTTTGTCATACCATATAGTGCTATAAAGGTGGGATTTTAAATTACAGCTGTTCAAAAATTAGTGAAAATAATGAACAAATGTTTTAAATTTTTTTTATAAAAAAGGGAAGAGTGCCACGCAAGCCGCCAATGAAATTTGTAAAGTTTACGGTTACAATGGTTCGCTCTAGCAGAAAAATGTCAAAAAGTGGTCAATAAAAATGTTACTTTTTTTGTCCATAAAAAAAATAAAAAAATAAGTTGAAGTTTGATTAGGAATACGAAAAGACTCTTTCGACTACCCAATATATTAATGAGTCATCTAGTTACCACCATTTTCTCTAAATTTAATACTATGTACTATACACTATCGACAAATTTTTCAGCATATAACTATACAAAATTCCGTCAATCTGCCCTAATATTCTGCTTAATTGGTTTATTGATAGTACCTTTCTTCCGCGTAGTTTCAACTTCTAAGTGGATAAATATTTTCGACCGAGTTCACATCAGGCGACTGTGAGAGGCAATTTAATAAAGCTATCTCGTTTTCTTCTTTCCAGCTGCTACACATGCAATTTCGATGTTTTGGGCCGTTGTTCCCTTCAAGATTTTTCGTGAAAATTATTACTTTATTAAATCCTTGTTTTTTCAAAGCAAATCTAAACCTGGACTTTCCTTGGATGTTTCACTGATCGCTGGAGTAGCTTACCAATTTTAGTGTATCAAGCACGCTTAATTGTATTCATCAACCAATATATAGCTTCGAAAATGCTTCTTGTAACCCAATCGTCCTGTTCTGAGTAAGCTCTGCAAATGCCACGATTCGTCAAGTAGTCTCCATTTTTGTGCCCCAAAAAGTGTTGATTCCAATTGATTGGTTGAACAAACGCCTTCCACTTTTTAAGTGTTTGCCAGCGCAGCCAAATTAATTTAATACATAAACATTATAATTGATAAACCAGTTTTTGCCTTTGCCATGTCCGGCTACTTGTTTAGCGATCAGCTGTTATATTTACTCATGTTCTTCATTTTGTATCATATCAAGTTATTAAACTTGACAACAACCGATAGAGCTAATACAGTTGCTTTCCAGTGTCACGTCGAATTCGATTGAGAATTAATGTAGTAAAGATTTTTATTTTGAATGGTAAATCGATCTAAATTAGTGTTTAATTGATCAATTAACTCATGTGCGAAAAGGCTCTAAGTCATCTTGGGATCTTTTGAATGGGAACGAGGAAAGACTACTTCAAAATGCTTCATGTATATGGAACTCATTTCTAAAATATGTTTTTGCGACCAAAGCACATAATTGACTATTTCCGCAATTAATATTTGCAATTGGTTTTTATGTCTAAATTGGCCCAAAATCAAGCTTTGCCTCATTTTTAAAATATTTTAGTCGAAAAAGCCGACTGCTTTCTTCTCGAACGTACCGTAAAAGCACACTTTTGTATGTTCTTTTGCACTAAAGTTACTATTTTATATCTGAATTTGCATGCAAGTTAACTATGTCATGTTTTTAATTAACGAAACTCTTTTCCGGCAATTATGCCCACTGCTTTACCTCCTCCCCTAGGATGACACTCAACATATTGTTACAGCGATTTTTGATAAAGGCAGTTTTAACCTTGAGCTGTCGTGTTTCCATATATATTTTGACTTCCTTAAAATAGGTACTTTTAAGGTTTACTGGCATTTCTTACATTTCTTCTCATCACCTTTTGTCCGAGGTAAATGATTATATTTCACATTTTTTTATTGACTCTTTGTTGCCAACCTGCCCGAATCCCCTTTAATCAGACTGACCGGCCACTCACCAAACGAGCTGTTTTGTCCGAAAATAACTCGCAATATAAACACACAAAAATACCCAGAGATGTCAACAACAGTCTCGACACACAACAGCGTTGCAATAAAAGCGAAATTGAAGGAGCGTGCTTAAGAAAGGAATTCCTTAAGTATAGTGTGTACTGTGAGTGAACATACAAGCATATACCTTGGATTGGCTACTTATGCGGTCATAAAAGTGCACTTATCCCATGCGAAGTATGGGTTGTTGTAAACAATTTGAGGGAACTCAATGTGTGGTTGTATATATAAGAAAAGAAATGGACTTAAAGCGCTACGGCTTAAGACACTCCCATGACCCACTTTTATCCCAAAAATGTTTGGTAGGAGGGTCGAAACCATATGTTTCCATAACTCTGATACCTGTAATGTAGTCAATAAGAAGTTCAGTTTTCAGTACGTCCTTTCTCCATTTCCTGCTTGGTAGTCCTTAAACATCAGATCGATTTGTAAAAATCAATCTGAAGTTGCTGGCATACTTTGACTGAAGTAGCTTATTAGGAGCAAATCTACGATTAGTCGTCATGTACGGACACTTATACGGCAATATTTTGATTCTTCAATGCAAATATGTTTTTCCAAAATATATATTATGTATACAGACATACGTAAATATCTATGTACAAATGTCGAAAGCTATCTTATTGTGTTGGGAAAGTAGTGTTTTTTCGACAGTCGTGTTTGTATGTTTGTAGACATTTTCTTTCACAATATTTAATTTTATATTATATTATTATTTATATACCATGAACAGAGTATATTAAGATTCCCACCAAATTTGTAACACTCGTACGGCAATTTCGGACAAATTAAAGTACTTACCATTTATAAAGTATCCCGTGACGAGTTGAGTTAATTTTGCTATTTTCATCTGTCTGCCCGTCTGTCTGTCAATCTGTATATAACCGAATTAGTTTCTTAATTTGTGATATATTTATCAAAAATTTTGTGCACGTGCTTTTTTCCCCAAGAAGCTGTACCTGCCATTCAAACACCTATCAACTTCTTGTATGGAAAACTTTTTCACTTGCCAAGATATCTCCACGAAATTTGGCATATTATAAGAAGGGTATTGTAGTTTCAGTTCAGCCGAAGTTCACATATTTATTGTTTTTAATTTGGTTTAACATACATTTTAGGTGTTTTTTAATTATTTGAAAATGTTAAACTATACAAGTATTTGGCATAATTTCAATTTCATGCATTTTGAAAGTAATCTTTGGCATTTAATAAATAATCAAAAATATAGAAAGACTAATTACGGAACGTACAAGAAAATTTTATTTGCCTAATTTTATGCAAATGCATGTAATTTTTTGTCTGTGACTGCAAGTAAGTACATATGTAATGAAAACTGAATTCTGCCCATTTGGTATGAAAAAGAAATATTTTATATATTATGTATGAAATAAGTATATAATAATATGTACGTTTTTGACACGGAAAATAAAATTTTTGATCAGATCTAAAAATTGGTAGGTCCTTGTATGGAGGACGATATACGAAACATCTAGGAAGAATTTTGAAAATTCGGGATCGAGTAATTTTTCTTCAAGTTTTGTGAAAAACTCTTTGAAATATTAACTCATGGACTGAATGAACTAAGCGGCTACATTTTAGAAGGCCATAACTCAAAAACTATTTGAAATATCTAAACTATTTTTATATTATTAAAACTCAATAATCCCTCTTCCTTCATAATTGGTAGGTTATTAACTGCCAGCGATGCACATAAGTATCTATATATGTATACATATATATACATATATATATATATACCTAGAACCATAAACTTAGCGACAATATGATCAGCGTTATGTGCTGTGGCCACATGCATGCCGCAGAGCGCAGCTGCGTCTCACGGGAGCAACGGTACATCAAGTAACGTGATTACGAGTTTTATTGTGCTCTGCGTCGTTGGTTGTAAATACTTGATTATTCCTGTTAACAATATTTTATTCAACTGTAATTCTACTTTTGTTTCATTCGGTTATAAACAGCGATTTTCGTGTTTATTTGCAACTTTGCTGCAATCACTTATTCACTTGGCAGCACACATAGCGCACTTTCCAACGGATTTTGCATGTGCACTTGCCATACATGTCCGTATGTAAGCGGGCGTACATTTTAGTATGTTGTTTCAATTTTAATTATTTTAATGAAAGTTTTAATTGCGTAACGGCAACGCGTTTGTAATGAGTTTCTTGTTATTCCAACTCCTGGCTTCCCTCTCCGTTGCCACGCAATGTAGCCAAATGTGGATGTATTGAAGGGCGGGCGAGTCTGAGCGCGTCTGCACACACACAAGCTCGTTGTCGGCGATTGCTCTTGGCCATTAACAGGCGAATGTGTCGGTGCAGTGTGTAGTTAACGGTTGCGTGGTTCCGGCACTAGTTAAATTAGCGTTTCAATGCCCGGGTGTGTGGCACACGCGCAGCGCTTGATGCTGGCTTAGTAGCTAGCGCTCACTTTATAACAATTTAAGTGACAGCGCATAAATTAACAGCGGCTTTTACGCATTTACAGAAATTCATTCCTATTACACTCACTTGAAAGCCCAAACGGCCTAACCAAACTGGTCGTCAAATCGAAATTGTATCACAGTCGAAGTCGCTAAAAAGTGCGCGAACCGGCAACTCCATTCTAATAAAGAGCTTTGCCTATGCCCCGAGCTCACACTTCATCTTCTGCTGCTCGCTGCTCTTTGCTGTTTTGCGAAATTTAATTAATTTCCTTTGTTGTACAACCAGCTAAGTGTGTGAAACTGCTTGCGTCAAATGCAAGGTCTCCAGGTTGCATTTTAGAGTCACAACGGCGGCGTAGCTATCTCCGAATGCAATAAAACAAAAATTTTAATTAAACGAGACAAAAAACACAAATACAATACCGACAAAAGGTGCACATTTTTCGTACAATTAGTAGGTTGCTAAAACACAAATAAAATAGACCTTGAGCTGCATCGCAAAACTGTTGTCTAATCCGATGGTAGGACACGCGCCGGCATTTCCGCACGCAGCAAAGGAGGAAATCCACATCGTTTAAATAATTTAACTACAAATTTAAAAGTCATTAATTCATTAATGTTAATTAATGCAAACTGGCAGCACTGCTTAAACGCAATTGCTAATTAGTTACACGTAATGTTTCCTTTGCCAAATTGGCTTCGTAGCGCACGGCAAGTGGCCGCCGCTGCAGGAGTTGCAAATTGAAGGCACAAGGTCATCATGTTGGCGCAGCTTCAGGTTGACTAATTTGGTAAAATTGGCGAGAATTAGAAGACATGGGTAAAAACAATCCACAATGAAGGTGGAGGTGCATCATTTTCTCTTTAATTTATTTGAAGAGGTGACAATGCCAAACCAAAAAGTCAATAACAGGAGTTAGTGAAAAATTATGTGAAATGGGAGATCTAGTGTGACAGCTTAAAAAGGCGATTTGTGGGGATTCAAAAAATTTAATATATATTAATTGGTTCTTAAAGCTGTATTTATACATATTTTAAAAGTGCACAGTAAAGATTTCGAATAAAAAAAATTTTTTTCGAGTAACATGCGGTCTTCAATGGCTCTAAAAAAGCGTTTCACTGCTGCAGTAATCCGGTCAAATAAAAAACAATGTCAAAGTGGCAGAGTTTTTGCTTAAGGAGTAGTTTCTAAGTAGATTAGACGCCCGATTTTCGAGTGGTTTTGTCAATTGATAAAAAAGCATTTAATATT
The DNA here is from genome assembly GCF_016617805.1 of Bactrocera tryoni. Classification (NCBI taxonomy): domain Eukaryota; kingdom Metazoa; phylum Arthropoda; class Insecta; order Diptera; family Tephritidae; genus Bactrocera; species Bactrocera tryoni. Next base: position 84,794,691 of record NC_052500.1, on the reverse strand, counting down.
TACTTTATATTTCATTTGTGTGTTTGAATAGTGCACAAAGTTATGCGTTCTTGAAGAAGAGGCTGAAAAATCCATGTCTCAACGCCATGATTTCTATCTTTGTGCTCATCTGAAAAATAAAACACACCCTTTTAAGAAAGTATCGGGTATTCTTCATTTCCCCCTCCCATGTCCCGCTTATATGGAAGACAGGTAAATTTTTATTCCTGGCTTGGTTCAACTGTCCTTAATTATGATGCCAAAAATTAGCGCGATCTGTCAACCAGTGTGTTTACAGCACCTGTTTATGTCAGTCGACCTTAGTAGTGTTTGTCGAATTTTAAAATTTAAATCAACGTATTTGTATGTAGATTTGGCCAAACACTCAATAAATATCATTGATCGAGCACCGTATTCACCTGATATGGCCCCCTGAGACTTCTACCTTTCTCCACACTGAAATATCCACTTCGGAGAACACGCTTCGACTCAATTGAAGACATCAAAAGTTCAAATGTCGCTATCCCAAGAAGCTGCAAATATTTTTTCATAAAATGATGAAATGATGTGGTGACCACATCAAAAAAATTAGTTTCGAGAATACACCTTTTAAGCTTCGTCCACAGCTCAAGGCGATCCAGCTGTCACGACACTCAAACGTCTATAACTTCGAAAATAATTAGGCTGTTCACGATAAGGTGGTTATCGGGTTATGTGGTTATGTGATTAAGTAAACAACAACAAAATGCGGTATGACAAAATAACCAACTTTGACCAACCCAGGCCTTTGTTTACAGATTGTGTGGTTGTTTGCTTATTTCCAGTATTAGAAAGTCGTTGGAATTTTACTAAATAGCAGCACAAAAAATAAATAAAACTAAGCGAATGGCATTTCCATTTAGATTTTCTTATTGGAAAATCTGCTATTAACAACTGTTTTTTGTTTACAATCAGCAAATTAAAACCGAAATAAAAAGCATCAAAAGGAATCACAAAGCATCAAAAAATAGGAGATGAGCGAATTGGCATTTGCTGACGCCCAGCATTTGTAAAAATCTCCATCGTCAAAGCAACACAGAACATTTTCTCGCCAATGAATAGATTTCGGAACATGGAGTTCATCTCCCCGTCTACTACAGATGATTAAAGTTATATCCTCAGCAGTTCTTCTAATACTTCATCCATTGCATTGTGACACTGTTCAGGGCGCAAGATGTCTGCACATTTTTTGAACCCTTAAAATTCGGATTATTTAATAAACACACACCTTCAAAAAAGTCCATTTCCTGAATAGCAGAACTTATTTTAAATTCGATTATTTTGCTTTTTAAACTTTGTTTAGGCATTTTATAAGTATGAATTTCATTGAACTAAAATTGTAAACAGTGAACAGCTGTTTGTGTAAAAATAAGCAAATAACCATACATAGGATGTTCACGGAGCATATAGGCTATTTTTAATCTAATAATCACATAACCCGACAACCACCTTACCGTGAACAGCCAAAATTTAATTTTGCAAAATCTTTTCAGGGTGCTATTTTTGAACTCTAAGTTATGGAATCATGAACAAAAAATTTATTTTTTTTTGTTTCTAGAATAGAACACGCCTTTAAGTTGATTTTTAGCCAAAATTTTGGTCGTTTTAGTCTGCAAAAATTCTATTAACAACTGGTAAGTTATTGTACGGATATCCATTTAAAAAATCTGAAACCCAATTTAATAATAAGGCGTCTTCGTCTCCGAGTTATCACTCAAGCTAATACGAAAAATGCTATTTCGAGCAAAACGCGTTTGAAGAAAACCTGATTGAGCTGTTTGAACTGAGCGGCTACTTCTTAGAAGACTTTAACTCAAAAACTTTTTGAGATTTCAACTTAAAGTTTAAGATATAACATAGCGAGGAATATTTTTTTATATTACACATGGTGTGTCCTAAATGTGGATTGCCTTTAGTAGCGTATATTGAATTTTCGCTTTCTCTAAATTAATTCAGGCTAAAGTAATATTTATCCTGTTCAATACAAATTTTTAGCAATTCTTTAAGTTAATCAACAATTTTCTTACTGAGGAAGAGCTAAGTTCTGGTGTGACCGAAGATTTCATATTTTTGTAACTCGCCTAGATCAAAGCCTGGGAAGCACTTTCAGATGCAGAATGTTAGTTAACAAGTTTGGGGTCTAAGTAAGCCTTATTTTATCCATTTTAGACACAAAAATGCAACATGATTAGAATACAAACGCTCTCTCAATTTCATTGAGATAACCCACTTATATGCCGATATATAATATCTGATATAAAGTCAAATGGATGGTTGAAAATCTTAGGTATATGGAGGCTTAGCATATATCCCGATTCAACCCATTTTTGAAACATGGATGTATTTCTCCAAATTTTATTCAAATATCTCCCGGATTGACTAAAATTTTCGGCAAAAAGTCGACCATTCGCACTGGGGTTCACATATTCGGTATATGGAGACTTAAACAGTTATGGTATGATCTTGATGATTTTTAGACTCGAGATGGCATACCTCAAAGACACTATTTGTGGAAAGTTTGATCCAAATATATTCATTGGTGTTTGATTTGTGTACTGGAAAGTGAAGGAATTATTTGGAATTTAAAATTTTGTTATATAAAAGTGTAGTTGTTGTCCGATTGTAATATTTAGCAAAGTCGTTATATGAGATAATTATAAATTGTTTTCATTCATATTCACATTGTCGATAGGGATTTTATAATCTTTGTTCTTTTCGAAATCGGTTATTGTAGCTTCAGTGGCTTATGAGATATGGACATAAAACTTATTAAAGGGTGCTTAGTTATGGCATTTTATAGGTTTTTGATTGATGGCGTCTTGTGGGCGTGGCAGAGGTTTAATTCCCATGTTCCAAGTTTCGTTGAGATATGTTAATTTTTACTCAAATTTTATTTTCACCGACGGACAGACATACAGTCACGCGGACTTTAACTCGTCTCGCCATCCTGATCTTTTCATATACATATATCTATCTCGAATAATTTTAGGTGATTCAAACAACCGTTTAGTGAACAAAACTATTAATTACTGTACTCTGTATGCTGCAAGAATATAAAAAAGTGCATTGTATAGTTAAAGCAGTCCTAACACTACTAACTACTCTTTAATGAGTCAGTTTATTTCAAATAAAGTAGGTCTTTTAAAAACCAAACAGTACAGTACTTAACATTTGAAAAATTATATAACCAAAATCAAGCCATATCTTCGGCGGCCAACAAAGTCTAAAAAGTGTAGCGAACCCTCCGCACCAATAAACCGCAAATTGCAATAGTGAGTAGATGAAGTGCAACCGCAAGGAGACAAAAAAAATTGTGCACATATGTACATATGCAAAGCACACATACATACACACAAATGTCTGTGACCACATCTTCGCTATACTTGCCACATTATCGGCAGCTATTTATCTTTATACTGCTGCATGCTAGACGAGCTGCTTGTATGTGTGTATATGTATTTAATAAGTGCTGCACTTAGTGTAAAGGCAATAGCATGGAAGATTGGCAACAGCAACACATCTTGTGGCAAGCAGGAAGTCGCTCGGCTGAGCGAGAAAAGATCAGATGCAGTGAAAAAGCAGATTGCTGGCTGCCTGTGGTGGCATCCTTCGAAGTGTCTTCCACTGTGTGCATGCTGCAGCAAAGCGTCAATTTCGCTCTTTATTGTGTTATAGAGTGTATCTCTATATGTACGCATATATTTCTGCATACAAGTATAAATATTGTTGTTTACTGCCGCTCGGCGTCTGCACGAGGCACTGCCAACTATCTAGCTACAACTGCACTTTATTTGGTTTTTTTTTTTGTTATTGTTAGTGCTTTTTGCCTGGTCCTCGCATTCTGCCGCTGCAACTTCAATACTACGGTCACTCTTTGTGGTCAGCGTTGATATGTTGACATCGCCGCTTTTTTCTCTCACTCAACTGCAACACAGCCGATGAATAAAGTAGCAAATGATATGAGAATAGGCAATAAAACGGTAAATATGCGATAAACAAATGTTATCTCGTTTGAGATGCAGATAGTTCGAATTGATTTGAAGAAGCGGAAGTTCTGCGGATATACGGTGGTTTTTGGAGAGGACTGCTGAAAAAATCGATTTTGAATTTCATATATTCCAAAAACCTTTAATGAAAACTCTGGTTACTTCTGTTGTTATAAGCTCTTTAAGTGGGTAGTTAGGATGGTTAGCATTTAGCTTCATAGCAAAAATTATTTTTCAATAAAAGCGTCACACAAGTTTTTTTTAAAATAAAACATAAACGGAACGATGAAGTCCAGCCGCTGAACCCAATTTGCGACAGTATTCAAGCATAAATCGGCCGATACTGTTGCAATTTCACGTTCTATATTTGTACGAAGTTCATCAATCGTCGCAGGCTTATTAGCACAGACTATAGACAGGAATAGTCTAACGGCGTCAAATCGCGGCCAATTGACTGGTCCATTTCGTGAGATAACACGTTCACCAAACTTGGTTTTTAATAAATCGATTGTGACATCTGCTCAGTAGCTCGTGGCGCCATCATGTTGGAACCACATATTGTCTAAGTCCATATACGATTCGGGCCAAAAATATTCGGTTATCGTTGAGCGGTAGCGATTCCCATTCACAGTAACGTGCCAGTCTTGATCATCACGGAAGAAGTGCGTCCCAATGACTCCGCCGGCTCATTAACCGCACCAAACCGTAAGTTTTTCGGAATGGTGACTCATGGAGTGCGTGTGGATGGCTGCCTGACCAATAACGCATATTTTGCTTATTGACGAAACCATTCAGCCAGAAATAAGCCTCAGGGTTGAAGATGATTTTTCGATGAAAATCGGGATATTTTCCAAGTTGTTGCTCAGCACATTTCACAAAGATACTGCGACTCTGGTGGTCAAGCGGCTTCAGTTCCGGCATGAGTTTGATCTTGTAAGAATGTAGGCAAAGATCTTTTCGCAAAATTCGACACAACGATGTCAGAGATGCCCAACGCTTTACCGACGCTTATAACAAGTGTATAATTAATTCATTCATTCAGTCTGTCTCTTTTAGCTTAGGAGCTAAAGAGTTTTAATAAAATATGTAGAAATATAGTTTCTTTTGTCAGTCCAGTCAGTTAAATTTGATCAGATGGTATATGCCGCTAACAAATTTTATTATTAATCATTTCTTTAATGCTAATGACAACGCCAATAATACTTATACCCAAAAAGAAACATCAGAGATCCTGTAAAGTATATTTATGTATAAATGATCAGTGTGACGAACTGAGTCTATTTAGTCATCTTCGTCCGTCTGTCTATCTCTCCATCCGTCCGTCCGTCCGTCCGCCTGTCCATCTGTCCGTCCGTATGTCCATCTGTCCGTCCGTCTGTTCATCCGTCCGTCCTGTATATATGCAAATAGTCCCTCAGTTTTTGAGATATCAATCTGTAATTTTCTCACAAAGAAGCTGCTCATTTGTCGGAACTGCAGACATTGGAGCACCATACAATACAGCTGCCATATAAACTGAATAATCGGAATCAAGTGCTTGTATGGAGAACGTGTTCAGTTGACTAGATGACTTCATTCAAAGTTATCCAAAGAAATGTTTCAATTGGTATTTCTATAAAATATAGATGCCATACAAACTGACCAACTAAATTTCTTGTAAGGAGTATTTTTTATTTGCGGTGGGTATTATAGTTTCGGCGCAACCGAAGCTCACCCTTTTTTGTTTTCAAATAGTTTATAAGAACCTCGTTCACTTTCGTCTAATACCGTACTACCATCCTTTAATTAGCTCACATCAGCTTATAAATCGTCTGCTGGAAATGCTAATGCACAGAATGGCCAGTAAATCACAACCATATCTAACTTTTATTACCCTCCGCGATATTTCAAACACACAATTCTCACACCAATTTGTTTTGCTCGAATATCCAAAGCTCATAACCAAAACTATATATTCTATGACTATCTTCGCACAGTTTAAGCAACTGTTTCAGTATTTTCTCTTGTTTAAGACGCTGCCTTGTAGTTGCCGAGTATAAATTAACGCTTACAAAGATACCATGCTATGTACCATGAATGTACATATGTATGTATGCAAGTGTAAATAAATCTTTATGCCGCTGGCGAGAATTGTAAATAAGGAAAAATGCTGGTGTAAAGAGAAATCTTAACAGAAAGAAATAGTAGCAAGACTACGAGCAACTTAAATCCTCATTTTAATTATATTTCCACTGTAGCCATTTAAATCACACTTACACATTTACACTTCGCTAGGCGCGCAACCACACACACACACCCAATAACTACATGTACTAAGCAATAGTTTGGCTGTCTTTGTGCTGGGCCATTTTAGCGGCGCACAGCCCAGTGGCCCTCAAGCGCCTTCAGCGACAAAATACACAAACTGCCAGCAGCAGACAACGCATTACGCTCATCCAAAGCTGTGCATGTGTATACAGCGCCTGTAAGTATGTTTGAGTTTGTCACACACACGGGCGCGCACTTACATGGCGGGTGTTTGTAGGTTCGGGCGCTTATTTTCGTCCATATTTACACTCACTTTGTTGACGGTTTTAAACACATTTAGCCCGTTCGTTCGCCACGCTGGCGCAGCAAGCAAAAGTAAGCAAGAAAATAAGTAGCAAAATGAAAGCATAAAACCCCATTGTGGCGACACGAATGTGCATTACCCAAAAATGTTCAGCAGCAAATAACGGTTGGCGCTTCGATAGCTTCCCATGCCGCGCCGCCACGCCGCCATAGGTGGCTTGTAGTTGCCAAATTTGGCATTAAGATGACTGCCAAAACAAGCAAACAATAAAAAATTTGTGTTGAAACTAAAACCAAAAAGCAGAAAAGTGTTGCAAAAAGCACGACAAAAGAAGAAATTGCATTGCGAGCAAGACTACTTTTGCCATTGGCAGCGGCATCCTGCAAGTGTAGTACAATGCACACAATAACTCGAGCTTACATAGAGCTGGAGTGTTTGTGCCATGTGCATGTGTGTGTGTGTGCTAGTAAATGAGTATATAAATGCGCACTCATTAAGCGCAGCGTGAACTTACAAACAAACAATTGACAATGAGTAGACAAATGAGCGCTCGGAAACTACAAACCCACTAAAATTAGTGATAAAAAATGAATAAGAAAGACGAAAAATTGTATGCGACGGGAATGGCGAATATCGTGGAGCGTGGCAAATGGAAGTACAAATGTCTCAGAAAACTTATCCGTTCCGGCCTTGCTGCCATACCCACCGAGCGGACCTGCTTTCGTACATACATAGGTACACACGCACGTTTGTGAGTTTTAAATACTCCGGGGCTAAAGTGGAGTCGTGGTGTAATGCTCTGCGGCCCCACCACTGCCTTTTTAGCCTAATGAGCGTTAAACTGTAGCTATGGAACACAACAACAACACTAGATAAATGTTGCAATATGGCTGGGAACAGGCGGATAAGCAAACACAGCAATTACAAAGTTGGCACATTCCTGCCATTCGCTGCCAAAAAGGAACAAATTTTTAATATAAAAAAAATTCAATTTATTAAAGTGAGAGATGCCAAAGAAAGTCTGCAGGCTTTTTGAAGTAGCTCCCAACTGGAGCAGACACCAACCACCAGACTGTTCGGTATCTCAAAAGGCGTTTTATGCCTAAATTACTCACTGGATTGGATCCAGCTTTAAACAAAAAATCGTCGTGAGTGTTTCTTCAGTTCCAATCAATTGAGTAAAGCTCTTATATAACCGGGTTTCACTTTTATTTTGTTGCTCAAAGCATTTTTATTGCAAAGATATTTGTCATGTCAGCGGCGCTCAACAATACGTTTGCGTTTAAGCGTGAAGTTTAAAATTGATTTCTTTAACCAAGAGCTGGCGTTTTTTGACGTGGGCGTATGAGCAATATTGGTATGTGCACATTCTCATACATATCTATACATGTATACATATGTATGTATGTGTGTACTGTAGTATTCGCTTACTTAGGGGCGCTGCTGTTGTAAGGAGAAAAAACTCAGACAATAAAAGCAACTGTCAAAATATAATCAGAAGCAATATCCGGCGTGCCTTCTCATAGGGATGAGTGAAATGAAAAATGATAAATATTCCAGCCTCGGGCATTTTTTGCTATTTTTCGGATAGAACGATAAACAAAATTAAAATTTCGCTGCCACCGCAATGTTTAAAGGTGCGACAGAGACTTTGTGGAGCTCGGATCCCGATGCTCCGATGCTGATAATCGTGACACGTCGCAGAGGTTAATACTAAATTTCGGAATGTATATTCTTAGAAAATGAGAATTCTAAAAAAATTCTATTTTAAAATTATTTAAATTTCCGAAGTGGCTCATACCATATATTGTTGGAAAGGTGTGATTTTAAGCTTCATTAAATTAAATTCGGGGATGTTGAAAAACAAGTACAGGTGGTTAAAAATGAGTGAAAATAATGAAGAAATTCGCTATATTTTGAAATTTTTGTGTAAAATAGGGAAGAATGCCACGCAAGCCACCAATGAAATTTGTGAAGTTTACGGAGACGATGCTGTATGGTTCGTGTAGCACAACAATAATAGTTCGCTCGCTTCCGATCTGGAAATTTCGAAATTTCGATTTAATCAATAATTGCCTTTCCACTTGATTTTTGTAGCATTACAAATTGATTAAAAGGGATATTGCGGTTTTGTAATACTCAGAAGAGAGAATGGACTTCATAAACATAAAATTTATAATTCAGTAACTATCAGGCTTACAAAAAAAAATCACCGTTTTCCCATAGATAGCGCTGGCATTGACAATCGGTGAATAAATAAGTTCAGAAACATTAAATAGCCAGCTGGCATTAGTCAAAAACTCTACCAAAACTCTTTTGGTTATGATTATGTGCTTTGTTTTGTTTGTGCATAAAAATGGCGAAATTCGAGCCGAGCAAGAATCATTTGCGGAGAGTGTTGCTTTTTATCAATGAAACAACGTGTCAGGAATGGTTTCATAAGTTCAAAAATGACAAATATGACGTGGAAGACAAAGAACGTCTGATGCTGTGAATGTATTTGGTGGGACCAGCCCGGCGTATTTTACTATGAATTCTTGCAATCAAGAGAAACCATTAATGGAGTTCTCTACCGAACCCACCGAATAAGTTTTGAGTCGAGCGTTGAAGGAAAAACGCCCGCTCGGAAAGAAACGGCAAGATAGTTCTTCCACATGATACCGCCCACAGACATGCTTCCAAGGTCAAAATGGAACATCCTACCCTACCTATCGCCGTATTCTTCTGACATCGCCTCTTCTAATATCTAGTTATTCCGATTGATGACGCATGACCTGGCCGAAGGGTTGCTTTCGTTCTTACAAAGTAGCCAAATAGATGGGAAAAAGTTACGGCTAGCGATGGAAAATATTTTGGTGAATGAGTCAAATCAAGTAAAAATATCGGCTTTCGATTTATACGTCTGCTAGTTATGCAAGGATTGTACAAAAATGCCGTTCAAAACTATTGAAAAGGCAGTCTTCGATTCTAATCTGATATTAATTTTGAATTATTTGTCTTGAGTTTGGTTTCGAGCGCGCTTGGTTCCTCCTTACTTGTTTTCCATTGTTTTACACACGAACGCATTTCAATTTGCTACTTCCAAACAACGCCGCTTAATGTTGTGTCACATCACCGAATCAAAAGGACATGTCTCTGACGCCTTAGACCACTTCTAAACTGCGACATTGTCATCTTCCGTAGAATTCCTGCGAACACAAACGCCTGCATAACTACAGAAACTTCTTCGCTACAAGCTTAGAAAATATATATACAAAAATGGTGTGTTTATATGTACGTACATATCTATGCTTATAGACACATAACCCTCGCCACGCTGGAAATCCACGACGCTCTCTACAGGCAGCTATTCTTTGCAAGGAAGCGTGAAATTGGGTAGGTGCTAGCCATGGCGCTGAAGACACATCGGCACATACGCTACAATATTTATAAACGGTTTTATTTTAACTCCTAGGCGTTTGTATATAGACGCGGCAGCAGAGAACGCAAGTGCGTAAGAATTCCACTCTGCTCCTTGCTATGGCGAACAGCAAACATTTTCCGTCAACTTCTGCACACACATGCATACATAGGTATGCGCACACACATGTCGAACAACGATTGAGCACACATGCTTAGACACTTCATACACATACACGCATACATATATGTGGAATTGTTTTCACTAAGCGGCACACACTCACAGCTTTGTTTACTCGGCATTTTGCGGATGAAAGGATGTGCGTAAACGGCAAAAATATCACTAAATCACAATTTTACTCATTTCAATAATTCGCTTTGGTTTTTTCCTTATAACAACGCACACAAGTGATGCACACACTCACCCGCACATTTACATATAGGATTACAAGCGCGCACACGCTGTACAAAGTTTGCCTGTGTTGCCACACATCTTTTTCACTTATCAAGCCGGTTGATATTTTGAAAAGGGTTCGCCTTACTTCGTCTGCGATGACTTCAAGAAAAATTACTCCCTTCATAGGGCAAAAAAAAAGAAAACAAAACGCCAAGGTGTGGGAAGGTGCTCGAGCGTAAGTGCTTATACATATGCAGTTAGCTACTAAGGCATAAACAATTCTAAATATTTCATATGTGCTTACATATTCGATAATTTCAAACTACTTTATATGCGAGCCATAAATTTCACAGAGCATAGAGCTAACAGAACAGGGTGGTTCAAAAGTAAAGTTGTAGCAAAATCAAAAGAAGCGACTCGCCACTTGTTCTTGACAAATCACAGCTGTACAAAAGCAAAACAGTTTCTGTAGTTCTGGGCATATTAGAAAGTTTTGATGGTTTCGAATCCACAGATTCCATCCTACCAATCACATTGTGTCGTACATATAGTGCTGGAAAGGTGAGATTTTAAGCTTCACTTAACAAAAAAAAAAATGATTCTCATTCTTCGGTTTAGGAAATTTTTCTTTTCTTTTCTAGCTACCCAAAACTAGCAAGAAGCGGCCTCTAATAGCACAGTCACAAAAGAACTGCAAACCCGAAATATCGGCTTATTAGCAACCGAATTTATTTATCCTACCATAAGTGGGCAAAATTTTAACGTCAGCCCTCCGTCTCCTCAGCAAAAATATACTAAAAATCATGCGGAAGGTTTTAAGGTTTTACTATAAATCACACGATATCTACACTTATGGTCCACAAAATGCCCTGTTTTAATCAATGAAAATTTTGCTTTCTTTTCAAAAGTAATTCGTTTGTTCTCAAAAACAATGGTGTCGCCAAATTCCCAGTAATCGGTACAGTCTACCAGTGGATGTTTATGGGAGGGTGAAACATCTACGTCAAAGTTGTTTTCTCACAATGGACTCGGTGATTTAATACGTCAGCAATTAAGGAACAATAAAGCAAGTTTGGAATGATAAAGAAATTATGGAGGAGGAAGAATATTGTTTTACCTTTACGGTATGATACACTGGGAGAGGTATTGACAGGCCTCACTGTGTCTATTAAAATTCGCATCAAGCGCAGGCATCAAAAAGGATGACTACTCCTCTTAGGCCTAGCAACTGAACTCCATCTGGTATCGCAAAGGAGCAAAGATTAACCTAACCATATAGGCTGGCAACTTTCAGATTATAGCATCAAATATGAGACCTCTAAGGACATTCTCAATTCAATTGCCACTGATCATTCAAAAATCACTTTATTTGACAGACATTGAAAATTACTGTAATTTTTGTTTTGAAATTAGATTTTAAAGCTTACTTTTATAGTTGGGGTTTAATACGTGAGAGATAAAAGAAATACGCACAGAAATTATATAAAAGCAAACATTTACAAAAAATCCTTAGTTTTGTTGTAGGAGAAACTGAAATTTAGTATCCACAAGTCAGACCCGGTATTATAAGTGATAAGTTCATGAAAGGCACTTTATTGAAATAAAATAAATATTTTGACATTTGTCTCTCTGTTTTCTGGAATGACAAAAACCAAAAAATATATCGGCTATTTTGTTTCACATTTTTTGATTTTCATATGTTTGTAAAATGTTTAAGTTTTGTTTTGAAAATAAGTAATTAAAAATGAAAGCAAATCTCACCAAAGCATTAATAGAATTGTAAGCACAGTCATATACAAAATAATTCAATATCTTTGTTTTCTTATTAAGAAAAATCTATCATACAATTTTTTTAAAAATTTTTAATAAGCATTGATTAACTGATAATTGAGAGAATTTAGAGAAATTTGAAAAATCTCATATAGCAATACTTGATAATTATCTTTTGGTTAACCCTGTATAGCATGTTGTTTGTTTTTGTTGTATTGCATATTTGTAGGCGCTAAAGCAGATATAGCCATTGGGTTAACCAATAACAGTTCATGCGTTAAAAGAATACGCGTTTATAAAATTAAGGTGCTGTTAGAGGAAAGAAAGCGTAAGACTTTTACTGGTGCCTTAAGTGCCTATTAGGACTAGTCTATGCATTTATTATGTGCAAAACATTGTCGAAGTATAATCTGTAATATCTTTACAACTCTACTCATTTTAGAAGACATCCGATTGCGCTTCAAATACTTGAAATATCATACAAGCAAGTGTGAACCAATTGGAGACAATTATTTACCTAATTTATTTGCTGAACAGTAGTTAAAAATTAGTTGGCCTTAAACTGTAAATAAACTAATATTTTTTTCAACAATAATGAAAAACTACCATATTTTTTGGCAGTATGTAACGGACTTCATATCCTCAAGCATAAGCTCTTAACAAATACGCTCCTAAATAATATTTTTCAGCTCGCTTTGTCTTCGCTTTAGTGTTCCTGCAGGCTATTTTTCTACAGGCTAATAAATATATGTATTTAGATTATTATATTGAATACATATGTATATGCATATCCATACAAATTTATGTACGCATATATATTTTACACTCTGACCTGGAAGGATGCTTCTGCTCTATGCTTGTTTACAAACCCTTTTTATACACTCTCGGTGCCTATGCTTTGGCAATGATTGAATGAAGAGTGTTGAATGGGGTTAATGTGTGAGTGCTTCATACGTTTGCACGATTTTTACGCTCGAATTTCTTTTATATAAGCACATTTTTTATTTTGCAATTTTTTATTTACTTTGCTATAATATTTCATGTTCTATTTTCCTTCCACATGGCCAACTCAATCAATTTAAAATGTGGGACTTTTTAAGTGTGCTATAATAATCATGCGATGATTTCAATCGTTGTGGTTGAAAAGGAAAAATGTTTAAAGCTGCTGATTGATACAGGAATAAAACTTATAGAAAATTATAAGGATTTGGATATTTTCGTTATATAGTATTAATAGATAATAAGCCTTCGACGTTTTGTCTATACAAGTAAACACACAATAATCTGCGCTTATATGCTTACTAATATTTTATAAAAATTATTCAGATTATATAATGTTCAAAAAAAATGTATAAAATCAAAAGTGTGATCTATAATTTTTACATTCTCTTGTCATTTTACAGAGCACTCATGTAACATATGCAGAATTTAGACAGTAAAACCGCAAGTGAAGAATCAAATCAAATAACTCCGCCCATTTTCAACAGCTGTTAGCATCGATAATGCCGAAGGCCGCCAATTGAGCAAATATGTGTGAATAATGCTTGCCAACAAATTGTCTATAAAATCCTATATATAAACGAGCAGAACACATAAGTATAGGTACGAGCACATTCTAGGCCACTGAAGGGTAGTTAAAATATCAAAATGCCAGCGAGGCTACTAACGACAGAAGCTCATAAAGCACAGCACCGCTTTGCAACGCACAAACCTCTAAATTGGCATAAGGACAGAGCAAGTGGCATGCTGACATATTGTGTGAGCAAAGCATCTGCTATTTATGCGGGTGAAACATGGCTGAGATGGTGTTTGGTACTCACCTGTCTACTGATAGTCCCAGGTGAGTGTTGATTGAAAGTATAGCGAGTAGATACATATGTATATGCTTTACTTATTTTTTTGTGCAATACCTCATAGTGGAGGCTTTTATGGATATATGTTAATGTTATTTTACGATTTTTACTGCAGGCATGAAATCGTCATTTTCAGATTAAATATCTAATCGTGTTCGATCCATACTGAGACAAAAAAAAATATTTATAGTTTCCCTGATATGTGTCGGTCTTATATAGAGTACTTCCGTCTCTCTATCTGACTTATAAAATGAGTTGAACATTAAATATGATGTGACATGTTACCAAAAACGTACATTCAAATGTCGGGCCCTTTAAAATGAATTATTGAAAAATTAAGCATTGTATATTACCCGGACGGTATGAAAATTTCTCTGCCAATATTAACCATTTTAGTTGCATAATTTTTATGAGGCTTATCGCAATAAAAAACAATACAAATTCTGCCAAATTTTCGAATTTGGTCAGTAAAACTGCTGCCTATATTTGTTGCAATGAATAACACATATAAACTGTGTGTAAAAATAACAGTTTGTGTATGTCTATTTGGAATATGCCCCAAGGGATCTGACATTTGATAGGTATGCTCATACGTTTTTTTATATATACTAAACCACGCGTAAAATATTTTGTGTGCTTGGTGATTTTCAAACGCAAATTTGTTCGGTTATGCTCTATTGAGAATCCAAATAATAATACCTTTGTTTTTCAGATCGCTTTTCCGCGATTAATTTTTAGTTGCTGTGCAAATGCAATTTAATCCTTAAATTATTATAAAAATAAGAAAAAACGTTAACTTTAGTTGCACTGAATATAGAATACCCAGCGCAAATAGTATTATAGTTTTCCATGCAAGAACTTAATTTTGGTCATATACTTACTGACCTATTTTATGGGATCTACTAACTAATCAACAGCTTTTTGGAAAGAAGAAGTCTGAAAATTTCGAAGCGATAACTGAAAAACTGAGGGACAAGTTCACGTATATACAGACAAACGGGTAGACAGATATTTTATATAGTACTTTATATAATCCTTTTGGGTGTTGCAAGCATGGTGGCAAACTTAATATGCCCTGTTCATGGTATAGTTATATATAATATACTATTGGATCCGGCCCCGCGTTGCTGTGGTATACATTTTACACTATTATTCATATAATTATTCAATACAGTAAAAATTTCACTTACGAATAAAGGCGAAAACGTTTTTGTCGGCATACGAACCCAAGGGATTGTATTGGAGATTTAAATTTGAATATGTTCATACAAATAAATATCAATGGAAAAAATAACGAATTCAAGGCTGTTTTCTCAGTTAGGTTAACAGCATCTGTCGGTTCTAGTTAAAAAAAGGTTCTCTACCGAAAGAAGAAACTTTCTTTAAGTTTACCAGAACTTAACTGACAAATGGCTGCTAAACAAACATTGAGAAAATGGCCCTTAAGATATGGCATTTTACTGAAAACTATAATTACAGTTGAACTTTCCTAACTCGAATCACCATAATCCACAAAAATACTTCGAGTAATGGCAGGAAATTCGTATGCAATTTGATTCTATTGCTAATTCAAGACTTTGAGTTATGGAAGTTCAACTATATTAAATTTTTTGGGGATTGTGAATACATGCGTTTGTTTAGAAATATAAACAGTGAAATTTCCCATAAACAGGCACTGACGAATTAGCCTTTCTGTCCAGTTATTAGAGTTGTCCGCTTAAAAGATTGTACTTAATAAAAATCCTACGTCGTGATAGCCATCAGAGCCTTCTTCGATTCAGCTTTTATATCCTCAATTGAGTCAAAACGGTGTCCTCGGAGTGGTCATGTGAATTTGCTGAATAGCTAGAAGTTACACGAAGATAAATCAAGCGAATGCTTTGGTTGCGGCACGCTATTAATTGAAAATGTATGAGATGGCGCGTTATGGCACCTTTGTTCAATAAATTCAGACGTAGTAAAAATCGAAGAATTCACTTTTAGAGCCTTACAAACCGACGCGTATCTCAAATACTAATGAATATTTTGATGTGAAATTTAGCATAGATGTCTCCAACAGGACTATCAACTAACAGACAAAAGAATTTACCGATTCGAAACACGCGAAGTATTAATAAAAAATTCACAGTAGTAAACAGGACTTAAAAAAGAACACAAGATTGATGAGACGGCGCTTTATAGTGCAACAAACGACAACTTTCATCTTTGCGATATTCGGGCCGAACACGTCGAATACGGCGCACCAAATGCGATAAATCGATGTTTCGGAGATGTTCAATTCCATTTCCATGAATTTCAATGATGATTTTTGATGAATTTTACGCACAGTTTCGATGGAATTTTCGGTGATCACGGATGTTGATTGGCCCACATGTTGATGGTTATTTATGTCCTCACGACCACTTTGAAAACGCTATATCCACACGCTAGTTCTGATTCGTCCGCCTTTGAATCTACGTCGCTTTTTCCGCCACCGCCACGCATCGCTCCATCTCCATCCTTCCATCAGTAATAAATATATATTGAACTTACTTTATAAAGTGAATTCATATTGTTAAATACACAAATCAAGTGTTGAAACCGGATGTTTTTTTATTTTTAAATAAACAAAGTTTAGCAAGTGGTAATTGAAGCGGGTAGTGATTAAACAAATTGAAACGTTTCGGTAAAAGTTTTACCAATTTTAAAACTAAAATTTAATGTTGGCTCTTTGTTCGAAGCCCATTTACGCAGCGATAACACAAACATACTGACAGCTAAACACAATAACTTCACTTCCAATCAATGAAATGTCATGAAATTCTCACTAGACAATCGATAAAGATCCCATATTCTAATGCACCAGTCAACATACAGATGGCGCCACCAGGGGGCGCTAGATTCAAAAAACATTACCATCCCTTTTTTTTGGACATTGACCGGTGCACCAGTTTTTATTGTGTCAAAAGTAATTGGCTGCATATTTTCTATTCTTGTTCTCAACACTCCTGATTAAGAGCGAAGATTTAAAAATTTTAAAGAGATTTTAGTATCACTAATACATACAGTAGCTTATGACTACATTTAAGTAATATCTCTCTTACAAAAAAACTCAAAACTCAACGGCCTTAAATTTTCAAAGTTTTCAAATGGTATAAGGTCATTATTTTTACACGAGCACACTAAAGTAAAGAAAGTGGCGATAATCTCAAAAAGAAGACGCTTACTAAGAGGATAAATCTCAATATGTGCTGCATAATTGTGCGAAAATGTGGAAGAAATAAAAAAAAAAACACATTACAAGCACGTATATTTATCAAAAAATACAATATGATTTAAAAAAAATACTGTAAATGGCACAAAAGACGAACATAAAGCATAAAGCGAAGAATCAAATATAAAAGTAAAGAACTGAAGAGTAGCTACAGCTAAAGCAGCAAATAAAACCGACTATTGCGCAGCAATAATAATATTGTCAAAATGCGGCACAAAAAAGTAAAACCAAAAACAAAACAAATCATAATTTTTTGTGTGATGAAGTCGCGTTCGGTCGGATTAAATGGGATTTTCTTGCAATTATTGCAGTTTTCCTTAGTTATTACTTTTTCACTGCCGAACTCGTCGTCGTTGCCACTATATACTTGCATTCTATTATGTATAATACATATTATCTAGAATATACGAACCGATACGTATGTAAGCTTTGTGCATATTTGTCGTGTCTACACCTTCTTGGTATTGTACGACGTGCGCTTAAGAACATTGCAATGAAAGCAAAAGTAACGTTATTAATTCGCCATGAGATGCTTGCGATCTCTGACTGGAATGCTTGAAAATAAAATTTTTTTCTATAGTAAATACTAAAACAATGAGAAATTGGGGAAATATAATAATTTTTTTTCGCCAATTATAGCGCTTAAAATATTCAGGTTAAATGCATTATAATGTGTTGGCACAAGTTTACTATTAATACTTTATTTCATAAATAAATGAAATCTTTTTTATTTATGAATATATGTGGGAGTGGAACCTGTGGGTCAAAGGTCCACACGTAGCGGACGTGCCTTTTAAATGCACCTCTGACCAAAACTATACGAACATATGATCAATTCGAGCTAAGTAAGTTTCCAAGAAGTTCAACATTCCGAGAATCATGCAACACATTAATTGGACGATCTTCGGAGAATTTTAAAGTGAAGCGACCGTCGAGCTAAGTAAGTTTCCAAGAAGTTCAACATTCCGAGAATCATGCAACACATCAATTGGACGATCTTCGGAGAATTTTAAAGTGAAGCGACCGTTGAGCTAAGTATGTATTACAAAATATAGTAATCCAAATTTTGAGAAAGGGAGAGAAGCTTTCTGGGAAGTGCGAGGCTGCAAAAATTTAACTACAATGAGGCAGAAGGGTTAGAGAAGAAAAGGAATAATGTATGTATGTATGAAATATTGAAGAAATGAAATTAAAACAAAGTAGCAGAAGTAAAAAATGTAAATGACAAAAATGTATGTTTGTATAAATTGGTATACATATGTAAGTTTGTTGAAGTAATGTTAATGTACATTCCAATAAGAATTAGCTACATTTACAAATGCTGCGTAAAACATGCCTGTTAATTTAATTTGCTGATATGTATGTACTTATATCTGAAGAAGTCAGTAGAAATACATACATACTTCAAAGTAAAATTTACTTTCATAAAAATGTTGTAACTTAAAATGAATTGGTATTTACTTATGTACATATTTAATTGATACAATATTGCTTAAGAATAATTTATATTTTAAGATGTATATGTATATATATTTCTTTTTAGAAATTGTAATCAACATAACAGGAAAAGACAATGGACGTACAGGATATTTTGAGTTTGACAGTGGTAGCCTTGAAGGATAAGTTACGAGAAATTGGACTGAGTGTTCAAGGTAGGAAATGTGAATTAAGAGATAGGTTGCTCTTACATTTCGGACATGTGTTAGAGGATGAAGATGAAGATGAAAGCGAAAGTGAATTACGTTCAGTGACAATGGTAGAGGCACCAACCTCTCGCCAAGCCAATATAGTGTCCAACCCGCAGTTCACACTGAGGGATGTGGAAGGAAGTATTTCCTTATTTAATGGTACAGATGAGCTCAGTATTGATAAATGGTTAGAAGAGTTTGAGGATAACGCGGTAATTTTAAATTGGAGTAGTTTACAACAATTTGTGTTTGCAAGGCAGCTTCTTAGAGGGGCAGCTAAATTGTTTGTGCGTAGCCAGACAGGAATCAGAAGTTTTAGTTCTTTAAAATCAGCATTAAGAAGTGAGTTCGGTGTGAGGCCAACGTCACTCGATATTCATCGCACATTACAGAATCGTCGAAAGAAAAATAATGAAAGTTTTCGTGAATATTTGTACACTTTGATAGAAATTGCCAAGCCAGTGAATTTAGATGAAGAGAGTCTAATTTTGTATTTTATTGAAGGAATCCCGGATTCGAAGGTAAATAAAACGGTTTTATATCAGGCGCGAACAATTCAAGAGCTCAAAGAGCAGCTAAGAGTATACGAGAGGGTACATGATTCTCGACAGCCATCAAGCAGAGAGAAATCATGGCACGGTGCATCAACGCCGGTAGAACCAAGGGTCGAAAGAAATTGTTTTAATTGTGGAAGTGAATTTCATTTGGCTAACGGTTGTGATAAGATAAAGCAGATAAAGTGTTTCAAGTGTGGACAGATAGGTCATCGTCAATTTGAATGCGATCGTAGAGGCGAGGTGAATATTAAAACAGAATCAAAACGCAGCAACGCTTTGACTGTTTGGAGTAAGAGTCACATTTTTAAACCAATAAAGATGGGTGACTTGATAATTAGTGCTCTAATTGATACGGGTGCTAACGTGTGTTTGATGAGACATGATATGTATAAGTGTGCAGGGATTTCAAAGCTTAGCGACAATCGTTTGTTCCTGGGAGGGATTAAAGGCAGTAAAGTATGTACACTAGGTAGTTTTGAGGCAAATATCGAAGCGGATGGGATCCATTTCATAGTAACTTTCCATGTTACAGGACTAAATGATTTGCCATGCGAAGTCATTATGGGAAACGATATTTTGAATAGCATAAATATTTTTTGTAGCGAAAAGGGCGCTAAATTCAGCAGGAAAGAGCTGAAAGGTTTAAATAATGAAGATAGTTTAGAGACAAGACATGTATGTCAGAGTAAAAACGAAAGCAATATCGTAAGCGACAAGGAGTTTAAAGTAACGGAAGTAGAGGACAACGCAATTGCTAGTAATTTGGCCTTAACCGAATTTACTGCACTTTGTGAAGCCTTTGAGGAAAAATATACCACTCCAGATACAGCTTCAAATCTTGATTTAGGTAATTTGAACGTAAAGATTCAGGCAATAGATGATATTCCTTTTTACCAAACCCCAACACGTGTTTCATGCGCTGATCAGAAGAGAATAGATAATTGGTTGAGTGAAAGGCAAAGCAACTCTGAGTATGCTTCTCCAGTTGTTTTGGTTCTAAGAAAACATGGTACGAAAAGGATTTATGGTGACTTTAGAAAACTAAAGGAAGACATAATACGGAACAATTTTCCAATGATGACATTTCAAAACTGGCTAAAAAGAACATCTGTAAGATACAAAGAGAAAATAAGCATAGACGGCAGGTATGATGTTTAGAGGGTGAGCGAGAACAAAGGGCCACGAAATACTGTTTCTGTAGCAGAATATATGAAGGGGTGAAACACTTCATTCGGGGCGAATGACGGTGCAGGACGGCCGATTGTGGGAGTGGAACCTGTGGGTCAAAGGTCCACACGTAGCGGACGTGCCTTTTAAATGCACCTCCTGACCAAAACTATACGAACATATGATCAATTCGAACTACACTCGAACAATATTCGAAATATACAGTCGAGCATAGTAGACAATAGTTGACTAAAACAGAAGTAAAAAACAATAAAAATCCTTACGTCTGTTTTAGACGGAATACGCATATTGACAGAAATTAGTGAAATTACAAAAAAAAGAGTTCGGTCGTGTTCAGTGAGGGAAATAAACAGAAAGAGGAGGAAGGATGGTTTCTTTGTACGATTCCTGGAAATGAAGAGGATTGACCACGCTGATTTTTTTATATACACGCGAATTACGCCACAAGTATATGGGCTTTTGCTTACTCTTGTTGAGCCCTTTTTAAAAAAGAATTCGTTGAGGGAGCCTGTGCAACCGGAATGTCGATTAGCTTTGACATTACAGTAAGTTTGTTCATTTTAATATATTTTTATTATGTGTTATTCTTTTTTCTGTTTCTTAAAGATATTTGTCACAAGGAACTTCGTTTCAATCGTTGGCATGGTCATTTCAACTGGGGAAGGAAACGGTTAGGCGCATTATTCTGGAGACAGCTGAAGTCCTTTGGACAAAGTTAGGCGCTGTTTATGTATCTGAGCCTAATGAAGAAGATTTCAAGCAAATTTCTCAAGACTTCTGGGAACTGTGGAATATGCCCAACTGTGTTGGATCTATTGATGGGAAGCATATCGCTATTCGATGCCCACCTAAAAGCGGTAGTCAATTTTTCTGCTACAAAAAATTTTTTTCTATTGTATTGTTAGCAGTGTGTGATGCCCGATATCGGTTTACCTATATAGATATTGGTGCATATGGAAGTCAGAGTGATGGTGGTGAGGACTTTTATAATTGTGCATTTGTTTTTTTTTTATTAATATTATTGTTTCTCTTTACATGTAAAGGTATTTTTCAAGTGAGTCGATTGGGAAAGAGGTTATTAGATCATAAACTCCCCATCCCTCCAGCGAAAAACTTACCAAATACGCAACTAAAAACTCCACACCTCTTCGCTGGTGATGCTGCCTTTCCTTTAGTGATAAATTTAATGCCCCCATACCCTGGGGGAATGCTACCAAATGAAAAAGAGGTGTTTAATAAAAGGTTATCAAGAGCTCCTCGCACAATTGAAAACTCTTTTGGGATACTAGTAGTGCGTTGGCGAGTTTTACTAACAACATTACATTTATTTCCTGAAAATGCAGAAAAAATTGTTTTAGCGTGCGTTGCCTTACATAATTTTATTATGTTTAACAACGTTAATGCATCTTCGTATATTGCAAGCAACTATGCTGATTGGGAGGACTCTAATGGTGATTTTCATGACGGTTTATGGCGTAGAGAAGTTGAAAGTAATATCCCATCGATTATGCAATCTTCCAATTTGCATCATTACGGTGGAAGAAGTTCTTTGGAAATTAGAAATAACTTATGCAGTTTTTTTAACACTTTTTAAAACATATTCTAAAATCACATATCTAACATCATTTCGAACTTGTTTATTTCTTTTTTAATAAAACTAAATGGAGTTTAATTAAATTCATTCAATTGTTTTTATTATAAATTAAAAGAAAAATACTTCAGGAACAATTACTCAAAAGAGTTCAGGTACATGCATTTTATGCATCTTTTTATAATAAATATTTTTGTTATTATAAATATAAAATATACTAAAAAAATCAGTGCTCCAAGCGTTTTAAAAAATAAGGAAATCATGTTGAATTCTTTTCAATTTCATTTTTGCCTATTTTCGCGACGTAAGCGATATAATTCTGATATCATTTTTTCTTGGAAACTGTCTTTGACACTGGCAGGTCTTGCATCAGACACAAAACAGTCGTCATAAAGGCCTCATCAGTTTCACTTCTTTCAGCCGGCGCCGCTATCTGCTTTTCTATGTTCTCCATTGTTGCGCCAAGTTTCTGGTAGAGACTTTCAAGGGAGAGACTTTCAAGGGAGAGACTTTTTTGTTTCTTCGGAGGTGGCGATGAAATTTCATTTACACTATCAGTCGTAGATGAATCCAAGATAGAGTCTGCATTTGCTTCTGCATTATCACGAGTGCTGTACAATGAAAAAGTTATATTTAAAAACATTAAAATTTATACAAAGTACCTACCGACGCGGTGTGACAGAGTCTCTCAGAAACATCATGGGTTTTAAAAACGCCATTCCTCTAAGTAGCTCATTCCGCTACCTGATGGAGCTTCTAACCTTTTTATTTCTTTACAGAAGCGCTCCCGGAGTAGCTTCCATCTATGTTTGCATTCTAGATCTTTTAATTGAAACAAACATAAAAAATATTTAATACAAAAATATATATTTCTATAACAGTGTTAATACATACCACTTTTACCGCATAGTTCTGCGATTGCTTTCCACGCTTTGTCTTTATTTACGAGATTGAAATAAAAGGCATTTTTTTTCTCGTACAAACATTTATATTTTTCCACACTCTCTATTAAATTTTTTAAAAAACACTCGTCGTCCTCCATATTCAAATATACAATGATTTTATCTGTTGACAAAACACTCTTCTTCCTTTTCGTTTTCAAATTCAAAATGATGTATCTGTTGACAAAAAGCGAAAACAGCTGATTCCGTAGGGATAATGCGACCAGTTTCGCATTTTCCTTAAACAAATGACGTTTGAAAAAAAAAATCTTAACGAAACTTTGTAAAGTACATTATAGTTGCAACATATAATTTGTGTGTATTCGGACAGTTGCTTACGCTGGCTTAAAAACATTATAGAAGTAAAAACAGAAGTACAGAAGTATTCAGAAGTGGCAGACAAGCCGCTGCCTGACAATTAAAGTTATGATAAGTTAAGTGAATTTAATAAAATATTAAATTAATAATAAGTTGTGGAAAATGTGAAAAACTAAAATGTAAAGTTATAATAAGTTATGATAAGTTGACAATTAAATGTTAAATTAATAATAAGTTGTGGAAAATGTGAATTTAATAAACAAAACTAAAATGTAAAGTGAGTTTAATAAATTATTAAATTAATAAAGTTTATAATCCAAAGACTACATATATGTGAACTATGTCCATACAATTTATTCAGATCTGACCACTATAGCTTATAGCTGTCATACAAACTGACTGAAAATCACGACGTTTTGGGAATTTTTCTTTATTTGATAAGATAGCCGAATTTTGGTGTGGATTATTCCTATAATAATGCTATAATTTCCGAACAATTTATTCTGATCGAAATACTATTGCATAGAGTTGCCATACAAACTGAGCAATCGAAATCAAGTGCTTGTATGAAAAACTTTTTCATTTGTCTACATATATATCTTCACGAAATTCGGCACAATTTATTGTGTGAAATATAGGTATAACCTCCGAAAATTTTTCGGATCGAACGACTATAGCATACAAACTGAGCGATCAAGAGCAATTCGTTGCTTGAAAAACGATTTATTCGACAAGATATCTTCACGAATTTTTGCAGGAATTATTTTCTAAGCCAACGCTATAATTTCCGAATAATTTATTTGCATCGAAACACATACATTTGCCATACAAACTTAATGATTGAAATCAAATTTTTGTACGGAAAAGTTTTTATTTCATTTTTGAAGGTCATTAGTGCACCGAAATTTAAGTTCTTGGCTGTACTTACCTTATACAACTTACTCAGCATACTATTATAATTTTCAACACGCAATATGCATTTATATTAATTAATATTTTTTCTGTTTACCCATCTAGTTTCATAGATATATTCACTCACACCACGCATTATAACACAATGCCATGGCCAGGTGCCAATAAATTGTAATACTCACCCGCATTAAGTCTAATATTAATTGATTTTCTTAATCTTTCATCTTTATTTAACCTGAGAATCAAAGACGAAAGCGAACACAAATGTCTAAACAAGCTGTCACTTTCATACATGACAAAAGCGCCAGCACCTGCTTGATAAATGCGGCTTTTATTTATACACGCACAACACATACTATATGCTACACATATAAGTATGTAGCGGTTTGCTTAAGAAAAATATTTACACACATACATACATATGTACATGTAGATATGTGTGCTTGGTTGTATTGCACAATTGTTTGTACACGCATACCAAATCTGGCTTGGGGCTGCACATAAATTATGTTTGGACAATTAATTAAAAGTGAAAACCACTAGCAAGGCAACAAACTAGCGGGAAGAGGCGAAGGGTAAGCGCCAAGCGTGGAGGTGTAAATAGAAGTTGTAACAAAAACGTAGCCAAATCGCCACGAACACATATAAAAGCACCACTTATGATTTACATAAGTGCAATAACTGTACATGTGTGCGCCGCAATAAATGTATTTCTGTGCGTATATAGCTGAGGGTGTCGGTGAACCGCCCAACAACGTTCGATCAGCATTAAAACACTCTCACCTTTGTTACGTGCTGGCTTGATAAATGGAGCTTTCGGTTAGCAAAGACACTCACGCACATGGCCGCCCAGTACGGCTGTTGTTCTTGTGCATTTTACACACACACACTTACCCACTCACGCGATAGAAGCTGGCATAGCCACATTGAGGTGCTCGGAAAATTAATCCCTGCCGCTAAAAGTCCTCTGCACGACTCTACTTTGCACCATAGTTTCTCTCGATCCACACACGCAAACACAATTACTATACACATTCAAGCAACAACAATGCGGAATTAACAAAGGTAACAACGAAATTTTACGTTTGCTCGCCATTTACATATTTGTATCTACAAACACATACACACGTGCGCACACAGGCACACTTGAGAGTGCAAATAACAATTTAATAAATTTTGCGAAATTCCTATTCTTCCAGCATCACACCAAACAAAGGTGCGCAAATAACGGCAAATCCGAGCACACAAACTCCCAGCACTGCCACCCACATTTATGGGCGTGCCTTTGCACACGGCATTCGTATATCAGGTGTTCAAATCGCCTCCACACATGCATACACATACACACGCACAGTCGATAATTTTATGGCGCATATTTGTTGTTGCCTTGCGAACGAAATTGAAATCTCATAATCAGCATTTCTGGGCAACCGTAAAGTCAAATGAATTGCTGCTGATTATTGCATTTTATTACAAGTACACTGTTGCTGACTTTGATTTTCAAATCACAAGCGCACTTACTAAATGTGAATGTGCTCTTATATTTACATAACGCTAGATGTGCGCGTGTGTGTGTAGAACATGCATGTTCTCCATACAAACATCTACATGCGAGAGTATGTGCATAGGTGTTGTGGATATATGCACTTAATAATATTAGGAAGCCGGGCTGTTGGAGGTGTCTGTGTGCGCACATATTCCCTTTGCATGCCAATAATTCGATTTTACGTTTATGTTTCGACATTGTGTTTTTGTGTACGTGTCAGCTTTATTGAAATTTGATTTAAGTTCTGAGTGTGAAGTATCTATGCGGGTAGTGCGTGGGATTAAGTTAATACACAAGCTTGCATACATATATACATATGTACATATATACATAGATATGAGTTGTATACAAACGTATCTTGATATATAATTATATACGTATCTCATTGGTATTCACGTACCGGAAGCCGAAAAACTCTGAGCTTGAAGCATTCGTACTAGTTTTTTAGTAGCTGCAAGCAGATCAGTTCATATCCGTTTTGGTGGCGGCGATAGATGACACTTGTAAAAGTGATTAAAGATTAATCTATATTTTGAATAAAAGAAAATAATAAAAACTTTTGAGGCTTAAATACATAATTTCGATTAATTATAATCAGTTAGACCATTTCTATTTTAAGGGGGTATACTAGTCTAGAGTCGAGAGCTGTTTGGTTATTATTAAAAAAAAACATTTGATATTTTTACCATTCATTTTTTTTTTTTAATTTTACTATATTTGAAAATTAGAATTTTTATTTATATTTTATTCTGATTTGAAAAAAAAAACATAAAAATAAATATTTTGTTTGATTGAGTTATGCGTCCTTGAAGTAAGGGCTGCAAAAATACCATCTACTGGTCGCTATAATTTCTACCTTTGTGGTCAGCTGAAAATAAAACCATAAATGGATTCTTAATTAAGGGATTACATGGGTCTTCTCGGGCAAGAACTGAATTTTTTAAAAAATTTTTTCTCACATAAAAAATTAAATATTTTTTTTTTAATTTTATTGTTATAAACATATACTATTAACCAAGAAATTTTGAAATTTTTGGAACAAAATATTTTAAACTGGCCATTACGACGCCATTTCCGGTGACCTCCTTGCAGGATCATCTAAAGTGAAAAAATACGTATTTTACCTAAAACCTTAGCTTAGAAATTGGACGATGGAAACAAATAAAAATTGGACTTTCGGCAGTCATTTCAACAAAAAATTAGAATTTCAGTGAAAGTTTCGCTACATTTTTTTTCAAATAGTTTTAATAAAAAAAGGACCTTCGTTCAAGTATTTAAGAATTGTATCTCAAAAACCTGTGTGAAATTTCATGAATATCAGTTGAGTAGTTCTCCAGAAATCTTGACAACCGACTTCAAAAATGAAGTTTCGAGAAAAAAGCGTTTAAAGACGCCGCACTAAGTCTAGCTAGCCTCGAGCGCACAAGCTCTCAAGGCTTTATTCGAACCCCTTAATTCGAATGTCGCTATCTCAAAAAGCTGGAAAACTGATTTTTTTCATAAAATGGCGGATACTCAAAAATAAAGATTTCCACTAACTTTGTCCAGTTAAAAAAAAAATGTTACAAATTTCAATTTTTTTTGTTACCTTATGTGATAGAGAGATATTTAAGGAATATTCTTCCATATTTCTAGTAAATCGGCTGATTTAAACTTGAGATATCATGGCGACCGTATTAAATAAGCTCAAAATACTTCAGTTTGCCACTACACTTAAAATAATTCCGAGTACACAGTAAACCAGGCGTTGGCAGTATGCTTCTTTGACAATTTATACATGAAAGTATTTGCACGTATAAGTAGTTTTCTCTCACTAACCCATACAACGAAGCTTGTTTAAAAAATTACAAACAATTTTTTTTGGTTTCTAATGTAAATTTGACTTTTAGAATTATTAGAAAGTTTAAAATAAAACTCACCAATTTATATTGAATCAATATTATTGATATTTTATATAACAAGCATAACAGGAGTTATGTGCAATATGTTCGTTTTAATTTATTTTATTAAAAATAATTTCTCAAAAAAAAGAAAAATGTTTACTTTGGGTTACTTTGCTTTTGGTTAACACAAATTACAACTCTGAAGGAAATAACAACCAATACAAACAATTAATTTGTCAAATAACCATATTTGCATTTATTGCTCTTCTTAGCTGGTTTACTGTGTACACGGTTATATGAACTATCGAATTAAGAAAAAGAATTCTGATTTACGAGTATTTATATTTCTGGACTAGAATACACTCTTAATGGGTTTTAACTACTTGGAAGTCACAAAGAACGTTTTTTTTGTAATGTTTTTTAAAGAGGCATTGTAGCTAATAAAAAATAATAATATTGTACATTTACAAAATTTATGGTATCTAAATAACCGAGTATTTATTTTGTATGTCCTTGCTCCCGTAGCCAATCTACAGTAAGGCTTCCGAAAAAGGGGGTCTGGCGTTAACTAATGTTATTCGAGTTAAACTTAATTTAAAGACCAAAAAATATTATTATCACAATAAAGAGTATTGGTAATGTTCAAAGTACTAGTAAAATTATGGTTATGGAAAAATTTTGTGAAAATATTTACGCTTCTCTGATATATCTAAAAATATATTTGTTACTATTACAAATTAAAATAGTATAGAAGTGCACTACACCCGATAATCGAAAAAAACTGTCAACATAACCTTAAATTTTTCTTGCTCTGACGGGATTTTTTCGCGCTCGGCTCACTTTTGCCACAATATTCGGCCGATTGATTACACAGTACAACAGCTAATCTGGGGGGTGTGAAATTCCAAGTCCGGGTGATGGTACTAGGTCAGTATAGTAAAACCCTCAAAGGGTTTGACGTTCGTATGTGTCAGTTTTTTTTTATGACCTTTTAAATTTTTTCCCTATCTTGATGTTTTTTCGCTTAGTTTAACATTTTGGCAAAACCGTAGTTTAACAAAAAACAACAAAAAAATACCTAGACTGGACATAAAAAAGAAAAACCTGACCTAGTACCATCACCCTGACAATAATCCCAAAAAATGTTCCACGGTGTTATGTATCTGTTACCTGGTCTTAAGCATAGATCCAAAACATATTGCCAGTAACAATATGTTTCATGATATCCTGGTAGTCGGAAATCGTTGTTTCACAGACGTGTTTTTTGAAAAAATTTAGTGATTTTGGAAGCAATCGTCCTTTCACTTGGTTTTCACT
This sequence comes from Bactrocera tryoni, assembly GCF_016617805.1. Lineage (NCBI taxonomy): Eukaryota > Metazoa > Arthropoda > Insecta > Diptera > Tephritidae > Bactrocera > Bactrocera tryoni. The sequence goes on along the minus strand of NC_052500.1, from coordinate 84,765,523 downwards.
GATCTTTCCAATGCCAGTAGATCTTTGACTTTTAATCGTCGATTCTCAAGCACCAATTTCTTTATTTTATTGACGTGTAGATTATCAGTTGATGTTGATGGCCGTCCTGGACGTGATTCGCTGTAAACGCGTTCTCAACCGTCTTTGAACAATTGGTACCAATCAAAAACACTTTCTAGCACCAAATAAATTTCATCGACGGCCTTTTACAACATTTTGAATGTTTCGGAATCAGAAATTTTAAATATGATATAATAAGAATCGCCGATTGCGCTTTATGTACTTCAGTAAGCTAAGCGTATAATAAACACTGAACCTTATGTTAATCTGACATTTGGTTCCAATCTAGAAAAAAACACCAAAAAAAAGTATTTCGAATGGATTTTTGAGCGAAATTTAAATTAAAAAGTCTTACTGTTTTTTGCCCACAAATAGTATATACATATACATATATCCGAGTTAAAAAATTCTTAGAAAACCTTCATAAATATGTACATTCAATATACTATATTGAATACATACATATATTAATGTATAACCTTTAAAGCTTCAATTTTCAACTTACTACTATTGAAGCTCGCGCTTACGATAAAAGCCGCTGAGAAATGCAAAATGAAATTGAATGCCTTTATTTTCGTAATATGATTTTACTTCTGGGTCAAAGTACAAATTTGCGCTTTTGATAGTTGTTATTACATTAAATTGTATTGTAATATAGAATTGATTTTATTGCATCCCGTTATTCGATGCACAATGCATGCAATCAGTTTTTTGCTAATTGCTTAAATTAGTTAAAGCCCTTTAAAAGCTCCAAAGCGCCCACATTTAATGTATCTGTACATTATATATATATATGTATAAATATGTGGTTGTATTTGTAAATTACATGAAAGTACACACATACGTATATACTCACATGTTAGTGTGTATTTGTAGCTAGATTTATGCAGGCATAAAATCGCCATGAATTCAGTGTTGTTCATAAGTGAATTTTATAATTATAAATAATTTATTGCAATGAGCAGCAAACCTGCACGCGCACACACGATTTCAATCGTTTTGCCGACATTTAATTTATAATTTTTTATTTGCTTGATTTAGTAATCATAAGCCGGCAAATTATTATTTGCTGTTGACAACTTAGTTCGCCGCTGTCGAACCATGAATATATGTATGTAGATGCGATCTGTTATTATACTGTAATTTGTATTTAATTTATTACAACAACAATTACCAATTGCTATTTTATATTGTTGAAAACTAAAATTGAAAACAAAAACAACTTTTGAACAATTGTCTATATATCACTATTTTATAAATATGTCATACATGGGGGTATGTACTAAAATAATACATTTTTTTTATTATTTTGCATATTTCAGGCAAAAGTTTGCCCCGTTTATATTGTAGTATAAACAATATTTAAAGGATCATAAGAAGTTGGCTGAAAGCTTCATAGGCTAGATAGATAGTAAAAATTGAGGTTTTGCACTGTGGCCTACAGTCTATTGTGCCCTGTTCATAAACTAACGTAGAAACTAAATTTTTTTTGATAAAATGTGATTTTACCTAATATTCAATACACTTACCTTCGAGGGTGATAAAAAGTTTATAGCGATCGTCTTTAGCCTGAAAATGAGTATCAAGGTCCACCCTCTGACCGCCGATTGCACTCCGGTGTGAAATGATGGAACCATGTTGCATCTGTTGTCATACTATATATCGACGCAAAAATATGGTTTTATAAAGATTGAGCAGCTTCAAACACTGCTAAGAATGATCAATTGGTTTTTGTTCCTGGTTGATTGTTAGCTCGCGCAGCACCTACCTTGCACAGATCTTTCGTCTACCCGAATATTCATTCACAATATGAGTACTATATATCCAACACGATCTGTTGATATTTTTATAGTCTCAACTCTGTCCAACAACTTCACTTTATGGTCCTCAGACATTTTTTGGGGGCTTTGTTTTAGTGTTTCGGTCGGTAACAGCTTCTTTAGAACGTCCACTGCTCTCATCGTCCTTGCTGCTTATTTCACCTCGTCACCACTGCTCAACAGTTGTTTTTCCGCCAAAAAACATTGCCTTGTTAATACACGAAATTTCTTTTGATCCATTTTTTGTAAACTATCACAAGTTGTTTCACTCAAAATGTTATACCCCATAAAGTAATAGTTCGACCGATGTCAAATTTGTTCACAAAAAAACTTTTTTCTGATCTGTGTTCTTTAAACTCAATTCCTTCATTGGCCAGTATTTTGGTTATCTCAATGAAAATTGCAGAATATATTTGACTCATAGCAGTATATCTTTGTGCTTAAAATAGAGAAAATTGGCCGAACATTTGACCTAGCTCCCATATAACTAATATCAGGATTTTCGCACATCCGGCTGGCTTTGCTATCATTAGTGAATGTATGTGAGGTACATTGATGAAACCCAAGGAACATTATTGAGTATATGGCATGATAATAGTTAATGGATAAAATCGGGTCGATACTACCCCAATGCCCATATCCTACATATAGTATAATGATTTTCATTTTTGTAACAAATATCATGCCGAATATGTCGGTTAGTCTAATAGTTATATATAGTATATGTAAATATGTATATATAAAATTGCTTGGATTCCGATCCTCTGGTTGACATTTTACACCTTTCCCTTTCCCTGGATTTGGTTCCTGTAAGTTGCAAGAGTATAAAATGTTCGGTTGCACCCGAACTTTATCCTTCCTTATTTGTTTTTTGTCAAACCGATGTTTGGGATTAGAAATATTAATATTATGTTAAATTGAGATTTTCGGGGTACAATAAATAATAATTTAAATGTTAGTTCAATTATTTGCTAATTCATTAATTGGTCCCCTGAGTAATACAAGTAGTAATAATTTGAGCAAACATTTCGAAATTTTTTAAACTGCTCATAAGGTTGTTTATTACTCAAGCGTATTCATAAAAAACACTGCAAAACTCAGCAGAACACGTACCTTAAACCCCTACGACGGTGGAATATTATTTTCATCTCAATCAACCCACCGCCCTTACATAATCTGACAGAAGCCGAATATAACTCAACAACAATGCCGACGAAGTCCATTGACATGACTTTATTAAATGCTTATATCCTTATCAATTTCAATTGAATTGCGCTAAAAGAAATCCTATCGGCTGCGGATAATACATAATCGTACATTCCACTCAGACGTTGGACGAAACAACGGGGATTATGTGCTTAGACACTAACATAATCGCATACGTGCGTGCTTATAAAGAGCGTATGTTAGTGTGTGGAGAGAAGTACATCACATGTCTTTATAAAATAGACTATTTCTTTTTGTGACTACAGCAATAACGAGGACATAACGCAGTAAAGGAAGTGTAACTATTAGTCGGGAATTTGTGTAGATACATCTGTATGTTAAATTTGATTGGAACGCACTGGGATATGAATTTAGTAAGAGTAGTAGGCCACTTGTAGTAGATTACGATGCGTATATGGCATATGTACATATGTATGTGAGAAATTCTACTAATTAATAAACTGATGTTTGTATATAAAAAAAGAACATAAGCTTGAATTGTGTTATAAAAATACTTCAAATTTTAAACTCTTTCACTATTTTGTTATATTTTCCATTAAATTTAACTCTTCCATACTTCACGAACTCTCAAAATCTTCTACATACCTGCACTGCTCTCGCCAGAAGCCTTCTTCTATCGTATTTTAAATACAAAGTTAGTTGATCCTTTAATATAATTAAAGAATTGAGCTTTATAAACAAAGGCCAAGAGAAAATATCAATTTATAAGCATATTGTTTTGGAATTCTCTTCAGCTCTTACTGCATCAGCCTTAATTATTGTTTTCTTTAATACTCGTATTGCGGCTGAATTCTTTCCCCACTTTTTTTGTTGTATCAACAAACAAAATTCTCTCGTCTTGCCTTGTCTTTGGTTTGGACACTGGTGTAAATGTAGTCTGCCACACATACGCAAAATATACAATAATACATATATGTAGTATATAGATATGTATATATGTATAATATTTGGCTGCTAGCTGTATCTCTAATAAAGCGAAGTGTTATACTCAATCAAAATTTAAACATTCGGTACTTGCGCTTACGAACATGTATGTACATAGATGGGTTAATCGGTTGGTTAGTATTATAAGTGTTTCTGGGCACATATAACTAACTTTATTCGAGGGTTTCCTTTTATATTTTGAAATTAGAGAGTAAAAACTAATATAATACATCGAAAATAAGTTTATTGTTTTTCAAACTATTCTCCATTAAGATGTAAATACTCTTGCATGCGATTGAAACAATTGTCGATGCACTTTTGTTACTCTGATTGACACCCTTCAGGTGTCGAAAAGTGTTGGCCGCTTAGTTTCTTTCTTACGTAGGGAAATATAAAGAAGGATCACGGTGCCAAGTCCGAACTAGTGCTCAAAAAGTGCTCAAGAATGCAGTTGTTTCAGTCAGAATGTGAGAGCTCGAATTGTCGTGTCGAAGAGTGATCCATCTTCCACGGTTGATTTTTTGATAAACAACTGAGAAACAATTGATTGTACTCTACTCAGAATTTATTGTTCTGTGTTGTTCTAGTAGTCTATAGCTATCACAGTCTCTCTAAAGATCACATGACGATCATCAGTGGTTTCCGGAACAGTAACTGATTTTGAACAACCTCATGAAATTTGCCTCAGAGTGATGTACGATCTCCATTGAATTCATTATGCCATCAACAACTACTGGTCTCTGATCAAGCTTCATCATCACTTTTGTAAAGTTTTAAAATATAGTCCCATAAAAATGATTGCGATTTTACCCCATTTTATAGACGAGTTGAATTTTTTAAGTAACTGTAAACACCACAACTAGCGTCTTGTAAGGTTCTGGGTATGTAATTATAACTTCAAAAATCTGAAACCTTAAGAAAAAGTTGTGAGCTTGAGATTGCAGCACTAGTGTTGCCAAATCGCGAAACATAAAAGGCAGCCTACGTATATTTCAATATATATACATATATAAAAGCTTATATGCCTATGTGTGTATACATACTAAGCTATTCACCCATTGATATGCTATTATATAAGATCTGTTTGTTTATTTGTTGTCTCCGACGGGTGTAAGGATTTGACAAGCAAACAACAACAATACATACACGTAATCAAACTGCTTTCGGAGGCAATTGCTTGTTTTCACTTGCGCTGCCTCTTGGCTTTTTACTGCCCAGCTGTCGGCGGACTAAATTGAGACATTGGATTTGGCGCGGCGTCGCGTGTGTAATATTAACAACGAAAACAGTCCCCTAAGCCTGCGAGACTGTTGTTGTGTATTCCACAGCAATTAATATCGGGTTGTCAAAGGCATTGGCGAAACAGGCGAAGAAGTTGGCGGTGACGAGAACTGCGTGTAATCCGTCAGAAATAAGAGCTTTACGATATACATATGTACGTAAACCGTTAAATTAAACATCTATTACATAATCTCTTACGCTGTAGCAAGCATATAGTATATATTTACAGACTATTTTGGAATAGTTTCGACGTATTCGAGTGTATTATATCGTAAAATTACAAATAAATTTGTAGAAATAAGTTTAGTATGGTTTTTAGCAGGAAAATGTGCTAGATATGCTATTTTTCTGTTATTTTTAGTATCAGCCCTTTCATCACTCAGCATAGTTTTCGACTGAGCTGAAATCAATATCATACACATACGAGATTTAGTGAAATATAAACAAAATAATTAAAAACTCGCTGAAAGTCGAAATTTACTATACAAATAAAAGATAATAATGAATTCTAGATTTAGTTGCTTGATAAATAAATTAATAACAGAAAATTGGAATATTGCAACCAGCAAATTCGTTGGTTGGTTCGCACTCAATACACAGTCGTGATAATTATAATAAATGAAAATTTGTAGCTTCCGGAAATCAGTGATTCATCAAGAGATAATTTGCACAGTGTGGGCATGATGTGAAATGTGCTTCTCACCAAATATCATTTCATTGCATATTGACCTCGTGCGCAGTGTATATTTCAAGCGAATTTCATAATTCCAAACCATATGTTCACCGAAACGGAAATTGGATGCTGAACAAAATTCGCATTTGCAATCAACCGAAATGTATTATATACATACATACATACATATCTACAAATACACAAATCTGCATATGCGCATTATATTTTGTACGCCGTAAAATCAAATCAAGATCAGTGTTTCGACATGAAAATATAAACAATACCGCCGGCGGAATATAATATCAAAAGGTTGCGGCCAAAAATTTGTCATGAAATTAAAAACCAGTATGCAGTGCCGACTTTTTTCACTCCAATTCATTCTAGCATGAAATTAGTTTGAAAATGAGTGCATTCAGAGAAAGTTTGGTATGACTTTTTCAAAAGCTCTGAAGGCCAACGAGTGTAGTGAAGAGGTTAACACCGACATTTTGCGAGCTTTTTAAGTGAATAATTAACACATTTTATGTAAATAATTTATATCCAACAAAATATTGATTGATAATTCTTAGAAGTAATAGATTGAGTTCCCGAATTTTTCACATGGCATTGCAGTCAACGTTGCAAGTAATGCATTAAAAGAAAAACTGAATTAGGTTAGGGTAGGATGGGTAAATAGGCTGCTTCCTCGTGAAGTCACATATATCTCAGTTGAACTGTTAGAGATGCTTCGCCATTGTTATTCCCAGAGCTCCCTTGTATGTATCAAAAAGACCGTTGCATATCGACAAGACGTCTTCCACAAATTTATTGTGGCACCAAATATCAATTCCAGCAAATTCGTAGGGTTCGTAAAAATTATAGCAATCGACATGCTTCAACTTTAGTATGGTGAAAACTGGACAGTGGAGGAGAAAGCGTGTAGATATTTCCACCACATCTACCTCATTGCAACTTGGACAAGTTAAGAACCCCAAAAAGTTTCGGCTCACCGCGTGAGTGTGAATGGGACAGTGTGCAGGATGGCCGCCTATCATTGCTGCGATGTGAGCCCTGCAACGAGCTAACAGTTTTAAGGATCTTGCTAAGCTCACGCGAAGCCCATAGATCCAGCGCCCGAATGTACAAAAAACAGGAAGACCCCTGCTAGTTCCCATCCTGTATGAATTTGGGTACGGACGTCTTGTTTTGCAAACATAGATGATGCCTACTTCCCTAAAAACAGCGGCGCTTAGTTGAAATTTATATGCTGCTGTCTAGACGGCTGCCACTTGTGTTTGAAAGGCATTACAGAGGTTTAGCAGTCTGAGTTGATTGATGAGTCAAGAGTTGATTGACTCCCCTTCAAATTTCCCCTTGAGCTTCGAACAATCCGTGAAAAAGCTCACTGCACCTCTTCCTAATAGCTCTGTTAGAATAGGGTTAGGATACAACTGGAGTGAATCCGGGATTTTTTATCTTCTGGAAAATAAAGCCAATTTTAATTGACTACTAGGCCGCTTTTTTCCGCCCAGCTAGCTACCACATTGTTGTAATCTTGTGTTAACTCGTGAAAGGTATTCAGGTATTTTCCTTTAACCATGGGAGTAAAATCATCTGCATAGGCTATCATCCGATAGCCTTATCTCTCAAGTTCTTTTAATAGATCATTTAGCACTAAGACCCAGAGTAAAACCGAGGAACCACTCTTTGCGGGGCCTCTATTGGCAGTTCTGTCGGAGAGAAGGCAGTATATGAGATGAGGTTTGTGTCAAGCCCAAATCTATCCAAAGAACTAATGACCGCTATCGGCTGCACATTTTTGAATGCTTCCTCAATGTCAAAAAATGTTCCAACCACACCAACGGCATCCAGAGCAGTCTCTACCAACCTACCTCTGGTGGAAGCATGTTGAACCCCCAATATAAAGTCTCTCGGTAAGCTGCTCCCGCTATTCAAGTCCATAAGCTTTTTCAGCGTTTTATGAAAAAACGGTGAGGGATTAATAGACCTAAATCTTTGCCAATCACACCAGAGCTCTTACCAGCATTCGGGAGGAATGTCAACCTTACCTGTCTCTAAGCAGTGGGAACGTTGTCTAATCACGCATATGGTGGCCAACCAACTGCACGACACCTTTACCGTCTGCTGAAGTTGCGCTTGAATGGTGCCATCATTTCCCGGGGTTTGAATGGTGATATCGAGTTCAACGAACATATATGATAGGCGCTGATTTTAACATATGAATAAAATTTTTTATTTATTTTGTAATCCCGACAATCCTAATTAAAAATATTATATTAAAAAAACGTCGGAGATTCTATAAAGTTTCTATGTAAATCATCAGCGTGATGAGCTAAACGGTTAAGCCATAGCCGGCTGCCCGTCCGTATATACGTGAACTAGTCGCTCAGTTCTTCACAAGAAGCATATAGTTGCTATACAAACTGAACGATCGGAATTAAGTCTTTGTATAGTAAACTTTTGACAAGGTATATTCACGAGAGTTGGCATGACTAATTGCCCAAAGCAGCATTACAATCACCGAAAGAATTGTTCAGATCGGGCCACTACAGCATAGCTAGAGCTGCCACATCAACTGATCGATCGTAATCAAGTCCTTGTACGAAACTTTTTTTTATTAGTGAAGGACATTCCTGCTTCGGTGCCTGCGAGGTTTAATTTTTTCTTTTTTTTTCTTTAGCGGTCTTACTTTCGATGATATTTCTTTACTTTTAACTATAGTTTTCTGCAAGAATATGTATGTAAATATTCACATTTAATCCCTTTTTACTCCAGTTTTTGATTTAAATATTAACATATCTTATTTCTTACTCCAATTAAAAAATAAAAAATGCTTTTACAAATTCAGATTTTGGTATATGAAATCTCTTCGAGATTCATGAAATTTATTGGTAAAAAGAAGAAAATAAATGAAATTTTCGGATCGTATCCTCGTTAGTCCTCTAAAATATTCAGTAGAAAAATTGTTGGTCTATACTAATATTACATTAGGATTACGTTTATGAATAATTTTATTCATTTTATTAGAGTTTTATTTTTATATCTTTCTTCTGAGCATTTTCTCATACTAGACTATCCCCAGCTATTGAACTCGGAGCTATATGACCCCCTGCAGAAATTCAACCTTTCAATCCACCTTTAAATTCTCCTATTAAAAACAACTATTCTACTAGTTTTAGAAGTAACTGTTACATGCGCTCACCATAGCTCAATGGATGGTAACCACTCACAAGCTACACAATTATTATTTTTTACAGTCCTTCTATTATTTGATTGTTTGTTTGTATATATTAAATAAAGCTGAACAAATTTCGTTCGGGATCTTGTAAACAGTACGGTATTAATAACAACTACCTATGCAAATATAAGATTTAAAATTTGTTTTCAGAAATATTCGCTGTATACAGTTCCAAATAGCAAAACAATCTCTTCTCAGAGCACACTGCCCTTTGTCGCCCTTCCTAAGAAATTTTATAGTTTGCAACTTAATTAAAAGTACCAGCATTCCTGCACCGCCTTTCAGTGCAAATTCAATACAGTTGTTTTTCCAACTTATTTACTTTGCTGTCAACAAACGGCGGCATTTTTTATTAAATCGCTTTGATTACCTTCCCATTGAAGCAAAATTAAATTAAATAAAAAACAGCGTTTTCACTTGATTTACTCGTCAAGAAATAAATCAATGCCGTCAATCTAATATTTGCTTCGTTCTTTCCTTCTTCCATTCCGCTCCGCCTCCTCTTCTCCTTTCCTCTTTTGCTCCCCAGCGGTAATGCGCAAAGTTTATTTTTAATTTAGCCAAGTAAATCAGTGAAATTTTTACACTTCCGCTACATTACCTGCGATTGCCTAGAAGGTGGAAAAGGAGCAAAACCGAAAACTTCCGTAATGCCGCCTCCAACACACAGACATACACACCTAAACACTGACGTTGCCAAGGCAGTTTCGACCATTAGTCAGCAGTACGACAGCCAGCGGCCAGTAATAACAACATTTTAGCGACATCAGTGAAATGTTGTGACACAAATTTTCAGCTGTCACTCGGGCGTCGTGTGGACGTGTTTATTTTGTTCTTGTTTTTATTTATTTTTCGTTTTCGTTTTTTTTTACTTTTCGGTCGGTCATAAAAAATATTGTTTTTTTGCCTGCGCTGCTTTCGATAATTTTCGAATTTCCATTACATTAGTAAAACAAGCAAATTTCCCGCTTTCACTGCGGGTTGGCATTGGCTCAGAAAAAAGTTTTTACACACACACGCAACAACAACGAATTTGTCGTAGGCGAGAAAGCGGAATTCAAATGTGTTTTCTTGTTTTCGCTTGAACTGTGTAACACACAGCGCTGTGCCTTCACCACCCGTCACCCCCACCCCCAACCGCGCGCGCCGAGCGGGTATTAATAGGCGCGTCCTTCACTGACTGGACTGGACAGCGCGTGCAAATAGCGGTAGCGTAAACTGGCTAGAAAACGCCAGCATGAAAACTTTTCTAATTCCAATGCGCTTACACAAACAAATTTTATTAGCACGAAAAATATCACTTTGTTTTACTTTTGACAATTTTTCATTTGTTTTTCAACATTTTATTTGTGTGTTTTCAATTTGCATGCCTGCAGCTCGGGCGGCAAAAGGTCAGCTTGGTGTGAATCGACCAATGTTTTGTGAGGTCAGTTTTTTTTTTTAATTTTTTTATTCCGAGTTTTCACTTTTTCAGTTTGGCTATTTTTAATATTGTTCGTAACGGCGGTTGGTACACCCATTATTAGCAGTAAGCCCCCCTTCCATCCAACCCTCCACTCAGCAAGCTTTGTTGTATTATTGTATTGACTTTTGTTGTTGGCATTTAAGTTTCCTCTTCATTTAGCAGCAAGCTTGTTGGGCTGACCAACGACCAACGGTGCTTTGTTTGCTATAAAAATGCCGTTAATAGAAAAATAGAAATAAAAAATGAAAGAAATATTTAGTTGCTACAAATCGGCGCTGAATTTTTATGCAAGGTAGCATTGGCTTCAACTCCAACATTATGGGTGGCGAAGAAAAAAGCGCTCGTTTTATAGAGGATATGATAGGTACAAACATGTAACAGTAGTAAAATAATTGCTTGACTTTGGTTCGATTGCGAAGTTATAGCTTCGTGTTTGTGAAATTCTTTTTCTGCTTCCTTTCTTGTGTTCATTTCAAAAAGCAACTCTCCACTCCCCACTCTCACTCGCAGCTCACATTCGGAATTTCACGCTTATCTAATGCAATTTTTTTCTGCATATTTGATGAGCTCGTGGCACAGTCGCACACTCATTGGCTATAAATTTCAAACCAGCCGAAATATTCGAATAGCATGCCACTTACATACATCCCTACGTCGTGCCAAACCCCTGCTCAACGCACAGATTTTTGCTATCGAATCGATTGTGAACATTTGTTGAAGCATGGCAAATTAAAATTCCACTTTGACGTTGGGAAATTCAATTACACTCATTTTTTTCCTTATGCCGCTTTGCTTGGTGTCTTCCGCTGCAGAATTTTTTCTGCTTGCCAACACAAAAATACTCACAGTTCCGTTGTGTCTTCTGCTACTGGCAATTTATGTGTCCTCGAAAGTGGCGCGAATTTGTCAATGCACTGCGAATCAGCGAGGATTCGGTTGCCGAGTGTTTTAATATACTGCAAATGAATTGAAATAGAAATGTTTGAGATGTGGATTGTGCTAGATATTGAAAGAGAGGATACAATTTTTAGCCAAGCAATAAAATCCGCCTTCAATCTAATGGCATTAACACTTCGTGTTACTTCGGGTAATATGCGCACGCATTAACGCCCTCACATAATTTATATGCAATACAAGTAATATAAAATTCTATACTTCTTTCTGTCAATAATTAAATATCCATTGTGTCAGAACACGCTTTTCTTTTATTTCATTAGCGAGCACAAATTTTCAAACACACAACTCACTTATCATTACCATAGCCAAACAACAAGCATATTTAGTTCCTACATAGTATGTGTGTGTGTGTTTGCATGTGGTCTTCATTTGTCACCTTCATAACGGCGTTTTTTCTCTTATATTTTCGAAGCACTTTACTCTAATGCAGTCCGTAAAAATAAGAACGCAATCAAAAAAGTACAAAAGCTGCATAAAACCGGCGCGAGAAAAAGTCACACACACACTAAACAAAACCATATGCGTTCTACGGGCTGAGGAAAAATGCATACATGTCATAATACTAAATACAACATTCATCCCATGCAAACGGATCTCCATGAAAAATATACGCTGAATTTCTCAAACTATGACGTTGAGAAAGTGTTGTGCTCGACTGCCAACTGGGCGTATACGTAATGTTATATAGCAGTGGTGCGACGCATGAAGAGTGCACTTCGGCGTGCACTTAAGCGCCACATTTGCCACAAAATACGCACTATAAAGTAAAGGCGGGTTACAACAAAAAATGAAGCCGTAAAGTAGCAAAGAAATAAAACACAAAATAAAGTAAATAAAATCTTAGATGAAAAGTAAAAAATACTTTTCATTTTTCCTCCATATTTTTTCGGATTTACTACTATTTTTTCGCTGTGCTATTGTCACTCCATACGAGTACGTATATCTATCTTATATATATTTTATTTCATCTAATTGTGTAGCGGCCGTAATTGAATGCGTTGGGTGGGCGACTACCGTTACACTAGTCATGGGTTCAGATTCTGACCGAATGGATAGCTAAAATTGTAAGAACAAAAGGATTAAAATAAATAGAGTAAAAGAAAAGTATATAAATTAGAATTTGTTTTATTTTCTTATATTTTATTAATACATTGCAACTAGTTTAGACAAAAGAAAGGACCAACAATCAACAATTAAAATAATTAAAGTCAATAAAATATTTTTCTAAGAATGAGAATCATTAAATAGGCCACCCGTGACTGATTCAAGCTTATATAAGCAATTTGTCGGTTGAAAGTAAATCGCACACCAAAATACTCGTTGTTGAAGAAACTCAGCCAAGCACCAAACAGAGCTGTAAATCTTGTGTACCCTCGTGCAATTTCGTGAAAAATAATAAGGACAGGCATGTATTTAAAGAAAATTATAATAAATTACTAGGAAGTTATGAAAGTTGTCGCCAGTTAACGGCATAATTTTATCACTCATTATTTACAAAAATAGTTTCCGTTCGAAAAATAAAAATTATTTGTACGCATTTCGTAAAAAACCACTCTATGTAAGTTCATCATGGTCAGAATGCGTTGTGCGTTTTAATAAAGACTTCGAATCGTTTTAAAACAATAAAAACAATATTTTTACTAAGACGTGGTTATCTTCAGAGACAAAGTAAGAATAATACTTTCGAGTTTATTATTCAACAATTAGAAACTGGTCTTCTTCTTTATTAGGTAGTCGAAAAAAATTTTTCGTATTTTGCCAATAGATGTCATTGCTGTCGTATGTCTCCAGTGCTACCAATCACATTGTCTCACGACATATAGCGTTGGAAAGGTGAGATCTTAAGCTTCATTTTGCCAAAAAAAAAATTTAATTCGGGGAAGTTGAAAATACGAAAAGACTTTTTTGACAACCCAATATAAAATAGATATGGAAAGCGTACGCACTGTAACTCAAAAACTCGAGAGCATAAATAAAACGTTATCAAGCAAGAAAATCCATACAGAGAAGTGGAGAATTTTCTTCAAAAATCCAAAAAAAATAATTGAACAAGGGTTTAAATGGGTTTCACAGATTGAAATACCGGACAGAATCACGAAAATAACACTGTCGATCACAGCAAATTTAATTCCCTTTATTAAAAAATATTAAAATAATTCTTTAAAATAAATAAAATGTGTTTGTAATATTGATGACTATCCACAAAGTGCTTACAAAGGAAATTTTAACAAGCCTAAGCCCAAGAAAAGTGCATATGTATGTTGCCATAATTTAATGTGCAACAAAAACGCCAAAGTTCGCTAAAGATCATGTGCTTTGGCCTGAAGAGAAATGGGGTAACATTCTCGGGACCGATGAAACAAGAGTAAACTTATTTAAGTCTGATCGAAGTAAATGTTTATCAAGTAATTAGACCAAAAAAAAACCATAAATACACGAAAAAGATCGCTAAACATGGCGACGGAAACTTTGTTGTTTGGGTACAGTTTTTATACAATGGCCGCTGCATAGGACACAAGGCGCTATGAAGACAACCGATTATGTTGAAGAATGTATGCTATAAAAATGATATGTCATTATGGTTAGTATTTCGACAAGGCAAAGACTCCAAACGTACGACCAAGAAAGAGATCAGGATCCAAATCACATTAAAAGTTTGTGTAATACAGCGAAAGCAACTATAAGATGAAAATGCCCAACTAATAATGGCAACTTATTCCTTTTTGATCTAACAAAACCAAATTGAGTCTATACCGAAGTCGTTTTTCAAAAAAAAACATCAAGCTAATTTGAAATTGAATTGACAATGTAATTAAAACTAGTTTCCTTCCCTCATTTAATATAGAAATTCTTTAGTAAAACAAAGAGTATCATTTTTTCACACAATACAATAGAAAACATGCGATTAATATAAAAAAACTAGACCGAACTTTTGCCGAAATTTCTGCTTAACAAATCTGCTTTGTTAATTGCTTTTGATACGCTCACATTTCTGGATGCACTTTAACTTCAGTAAATGCAAGCCGCTGTCCTTATTATTCTTCACATAACTGCATGTGTAATCGTGCTGTAAGCATGACTGATATGTGGTAATATATTTTCTTGCTGAGCTTTGGCGCAGATCTACCATGTTTCTGAGTATGTTGAGCAATTGTAAGACGAGCTGCGATTGTAAGGTGAAAGCAGGCATTGTGAGGGCAACCTTCGCTCTTAAGTGATTACATCCAGACAAACTCTGCTGCAGAAAATTCAAAGTCTTTAGGGCGCAGTAGGAAAACTCAACTTACAGATGCGATTGCAGTTCAAAAGTAGTGAGAGTCTCAGAAAATTATTTAAAATATTTTTAAATTCGTACTCACGTTCAGAAACTGTAAAATTTGTTTTCTAAATTTTGGTTAATTAGCGCTAGCCTAATTGAATTTAAATTTTATCTAGAAATAGAAAAAATATAACATACTAGGTATGTTTAAAATATATATCAACATACAATAATAAAAAAAAAAATATGAATCAAAATTTCCGTTATTTTCTGTACACATCTCGTATATTGGGTAGTCGAAAAAGTCTTTTCGTATGTATAACACGACATTTATTAACAAAATACGAAAAGACTTTTTTCGACTAACCAATAATTAGTTTTAGAAGCAAATTATGCTCATGACTTACAAACAAAAAATTGTCAAACATCTTGGTCCTACAAGGCACACATTATTCTTATGTGCTCGAGTATGTTGAACTAGCTCAATATTTATGCATTGTGTCATGCGCTTAAAACTCACATTTATAATGCACTTAAAGCCACTTTGTTGCATAACAATAACAACTAATGCATACATGCAGCTTTAGCTGTATGGGAAACCCATACCACCAACCCATATTTTCTTGATGTTAGTTTATGCAATTTGACTTTCAACTTTGAGATTTTCCTAAATTTTAACTACCGACTTTTAGTTCTGTATATTTCTCTCTTCTGATGCTATTGCTGTATTGTTTTTCATTCAATATATAGCCATACTTTTATTTAAAAAATGTGTATCCATCTGTAGTTTACACAAATGGAAACTTCTGGTTGGTTATAATCTCTACATTGTTTCATATAATTCTTGAAATGCATATATATTTTTTCGTTTACTAAGTGTACTGGAAATGAATGCATCCGGCAGTTGCATTACCAAAACTTAAACAATATTTCATGCTGCACTGCAACCGCTAAAAGTTGGAGCATGTGCTGCCAAAATATCCAACAATTCTTCGGCTCTTTTAGTTGCTGTAACAAGCAATTTTCCTTTTTTGTACTGCAAAGCTTATAAATGCTATTTTCTCTTACTTTTACTTTGGCCACACATAAAACATAAGCGTTTTGCTAACAGAAAAATGGCTCGCTTATCAAGTTCTTTAGTCAATATCTTGCATGGTCTTGTAAACAAATGCTGTTTCTTTCAGAGACTTATACCACATTTCTCAGTAATATTTTCTGTATAATTGAATGACATGGAAAATTTGTAAGAACTTGTATGTTTGCATACAGAATATCCGATTTTTGTACGTGCAACAAGTACTGGAACCACTTTTTTGCCTTCATTTTCAACTGCTGTGAGGCTTGAAAGCTTAGATATTGTCATCAAGAAACCTTTTGATAGACAATAAAGTTTGAAATACTTTCTATTCGATATTACTGGGTAGTCGAAAATATCTTTTCGTATTTCTATAATTTTTGAACAGCTGTAACTTTTTTCAACTTCCCCGAATTTGTTTTTGGTTAAATGAAGGTTAAAATCTCATCTTTCCAACACTATATGGTATGACACAATGTGATTAGTATCACTGGAGATATACGACTGCAACGACATCTATTGACAAAATACGAAAATACTTTTTCAACTCCCCAATATTATATGTTAATGGTGTGTATATCGATCTGGGATGACTTGTTCTAACATTTCATAATAGTACTTTTATACTTAAAGCAAGCTTGAGTGGAGTATATACATACTTCCAGTTTTGATAATTTCATCGAAAGACTTACATTTGAGATTTTCCTAATCAGCTTCGACGATCTGATGCAAAAAAGTATCTACTGACTACCTTACAGTATATCCTACCTTCGCTGTTTTACAAGCAACGCAAGTCTGTAGCTCTTAAAGAAGAAAACAACAATGTAAACTCGAAGTAGTAGCAGCATGCTCGCTTGCAATTCGATTTTCTCCGATAAGGGGAAATGTTTGGTCATTTCACCATTCCACTTTCATGGTAATCTAGGCTATGTGCAACTTCTGCAAACGCTGTTCGATATGGTAGGCCATATAGGCCACGTTAGCTTCATTGCACTAGAGGTCAGCCAGAGTGCACAACGTCCTGCATAGTGCATTAGTTTAGCAAGTTGAACTCAGAATTTTAACTAAAATGCCACTAAACGAACACATAGCCGCACATGTGGCAACAATGAGAAAAACTACAACAAATCTATAGTTGTGTAGAAAACTTGACAACAACTGCATGTGGAAATTTTCTGTTCGAATATGACCTGTGTGGCATTCTTCGTAAATGAGTGCAACAAAGTTCATTACGTGTGACAGTTACAATCTAAAAAAAATGTAGAATTTCGAAATTTGTTGCAACATCACAATTGTTGTGACAAATATTACCTGACCGTTTTTATGCTGCTGCATAGATGAGAGTTGTTTTGAAATATGCAAAGCTCACCCAACTACAAATATGTCGTAACTCAATAACACCACTAACCAGCGGTCATTCGATATGCTAAATTGGTATGTGCAACTGCATTAAGCCCAATTTCCAAGTACGAATCCAAAGTAGTTATACAGTATGTTATTTGCGCCTGTGCATAGGTAGTATGCAAACATAAATCCAATAATGTTTACGATTTTATCAAATTTTCACTGAAACAGGAAAAGCAAGCCGAAGCCATAATACCCTTTACAAGTGCTTTTCTTATAGCAGAAATAGGAATAAACCATTTCTAACTTGATTTCGAACAGTTAATTAGTATGGCAGCTATATGCTAAAGCGCTCCGTTTACAACTAGTTTAGATTAGAAGATCACATCGCTGCCTTCGAGATGAATCCATGCCGAATTTCGTGACGATATCTAGTCCAATCAAAAAGTTTTCCAAACAAAGAGTTGATTTATATCAAACAATTTGTACGGCAGCTATATGCTATAGTGATCAGATATCGCCTTTTCCTACAAATAAGCAGCTTCTTGGCGAGAAAAGAACAGGTTAAAAATTCCAGAACTCAAATACTCTCCTATTCAGGATATAAAAGTATTAAACCATTCTTAGAAAGATATGAACTTCCTTACTTCAGATTAAAAGAAAAAAAATTCAACTGTATAATTGACTTGAAGTTGAAATGGATCAACGAAGCTAACCAACCAGAACCTAATGCTAAACAGCAAAAACAGGAAAATAAATATTATTTTCGTCCATTTGACCGAAATATATGCCAAATATAACAAACGTAATAATAAAATATAGCTTAAAATCCAAGCCAAAGCCAAGAAAAATGTAAATACATCGAAATCGTTAAAAATGGAAGACAAATATTTAGAAAGCGACCGAAGCAAGCACTATTTATGGTGGCTGTATGTAAGCGAATATGTTGGAAACGGTCTATTGAAGTTGCAAAGCTTCGCAAAGCACACATAAGGAACATAGATTGTATATTGCAACAACAGTAACAATAATAACAGCAGTCAGTAACTGGAAGATATCATTGCACTAGTGACTAGTTGTATGTCGCATAGCTATTTTTTGACTTCACGCTCCGTTATTTTCACATCGATAGCTTACATGCAACTTGACTTGGGCCGTAATTTATTTGACACATTTATAGGTGCATGCAACAAAATATTTATTTCAATATATTTATACAAATAGTGCTGCCATATGTAGACAGGAAACAATCGATTACCGTTGCCTATAAATACGTACTTCCGGACAGGTTTCCAATCTAAAATGTAGAATACAGTAGTCTTCTAGAACACGACTCGCGACGTCGTACAGCACACGCTATTTTTGAATTTTCTACAATGCTTTTTCGCATTTTCCATTACCCTTATATGCTATTGTATTTTCGCTTGGGTATTAACTAATCGAAGAGAATAACATTGGAAAATTTCATTATACTTTTTGTTCGTGTGGTTTTTTTCGTTCCTCCCCTTTGGTTTTTAAAACATTTTCAATGCTTTTTTGTAGCTGGCATAGGCAGCCAGTCAATAACGGACGTTAGACGGTCGGCAAGCAATGAGAGTGCATCAGAGTTAGAAACGTACAAAAATGTATTGCAAAATTCAGTTATAGTCAAAATCATAGAGAATATGGCGAAAATAGTAGAATTGCAAAAAACAAAATAAATCTATATTTTTACATCCATATTTCATGTGTGCCATTTTTACCTTATTTACAACGAGTCAAGTGGCTCTGTGTGTGTGCTCGGCGCATGATATCCTGACACAACCAAACTTGTAGTCAAACAGACAGACCTACATATAAATGAAAATTTTTCATTTTTTTTTTTCAAATGCAAGTGTATGTTGCACAACTGCATAGTCAACTCGAGTCACACAACGTACTCGGACACATTCTATCAAAGGTTTTTAAATCAAAAATCATATTAGGGCGGCACCGCCACTTGGGTATACATAAAGTTTCAATGTAGATAGTACGTCAATATTCCAAAAATTAACAATTACTTACAAATGAAAAATTAATAAAAAAAACATTTTACAGTGGACCAATTGGGAATCTAAACCATTCTCGAATCCTCTGGAATTCACACAAAAAATTTTATCAAAATCGGTCCACCCCTTTAGGAGGAGTTCAGTAACATACACAAGCACACAAGAAATATATTTATAAAAATTAATATTGAGTGCTTTATGTATTTTGCAAAATAATGGATTACCTAATGTCAGTGATCTAAAAAAAAAAAAATGTTTACTTCGGCTGCATTGAAGCTAATATACCCTTCACAGGTGCATTTCTTTTAGTAACTATGCGTTCAGATTATACGGAAGCTACATATATGCTATAGTAATCCGCTCTGAACAATTTTTTCGGAGATTATCTTATTACCTTAAGCAGTAATCCATGTCAAATTTCAAAAGATACCACGTCAAACACGAAAATTTTCCATACAAGTCCTTGATTCCGATCGTTCAGTGTGTATAGCAGCTATATGCTATGGTGAACCGATCTGAAGAATTTCTTCCGATATTACATTATTTCTATGAACAATAACTTGTACCAAATTTCGTCAAGATATATCCTCAAATGAGAAAGTTTCCCATGCAAGCATTTGATTCCATCGTTCAGTTTGTATGGGAGCTATATGCTATAGCTAACCGATCTGAACAATTTTTTCATCGTTGCTTTAGAAAATAGTCTGTATCAAATTTCGAGAATATATCTTGTCAAATACAAAAGTTTTCCTTACAAAAACTTGATTCCGATCGTTCAGTTTGTGTGGCAGCTATATGTTATAGTGATCCAATTTGCGCAGTTCCGACAAATGAGCAGCTTCTTGAAGAGAAAATGACGTTTGCGAAATTTCAAAACGACATCTTAAAACCTGAGGGACTAGTTCGTATATATACGGACAGACAGACAGACTACTTTATAGGATCTGCGACGCTTCTTTCTGGGTGTTACAAACTTCGTGACAAACTTAATATACCCTGTTCAGGGTATAATATGTATCTAATTCGCTTAGTTCTTCGTATTTTTCTTTCTGCAACATTTTTCAAAGTTTTCCTAACTCTTCTATTCACGTACAAAACTCATCGGTACTTTCTTTCCGTCCAACTGATGCGCTGTTTCGCACTTTTTCTTTGTGCGATTTTTTGTTGTTTTCTGCACATGCAATCCACTCCACATTTCATTCTATTAGTAAGCACCAGCGCTGCATGATTTGCATAGATAATAGCGCAAAACGCCAACTGACAGTTATATAAAACTTGCAATATTACCTTAGCCGCTGCCAGGTTGCTGCGTACTCGGTTCAAGTCGATTGTGGTGATCAGTCGAGCTGCGGTGCACGAGCGAGTGGGCGCCGTACGTGCTGCCCTAAGCCCCAGAGCACGCATTGGGTATGCCAAATGTTGAAAGAGTAAAGTATTTGTAAGAGCAAAACGAATGAAATGTTTTTCGGTAAATTGTTAGACAAGGTGATACCGGCGGGAGAGCTGGGAATTCATTTCTAATGTTATCCAAAAAGAATTTTCAGTATTTTTATCCATTCGCATTGCCACACCACTAGACGTGTGTCGAGTAAAGGTATTCGGTGTAGGAAAACATTAGCATTTTCTCATCACAGTTGTTCTTGTAGTTGCTGCTGATGATGATGCCGTACAGATGATGATTGTCATTCGCCAATAATGCGGACGCCATTACCGCAGTGCTGTGTCACTACACCCACCACCGCCTCACAACAGCTCCAAAACAGCGATGATGACGTTGCAGCGTAAGCATCAGCATCATATGTAAGTGCATTTTTTCGGTCGGTATTACTCAGTTGCAGTGCCATAGCTCTTGAGTGGCATTTGCGCGTGGGTGGGCAATAGCATGCCACCCGAACTGTTAGTTGTATGCTTGTGTGTGGTATCTCCTTCCAGATCACAACAAAATAATGTAAAGCAGCACTTTAAAAACAATTGATGCTCGGGGAATTTGTGGCATCAACGCAAAAAAAACAGTAACAAAAAAAAGAAACTATTAGAAAGTACGCAGTGGTGGCGCTTTCAAAGCAGGTTTGAAACAAAACCAAGAAAATAAGTGGAAAAACGGGCAAATAAACTTGCACATAAGCGCTACGCACAATGTAATAAAATGTTAAAAATGTAATAAAAAGGTTTTGGAAGATTCGAAATAAAATAGATTGAGAGTGCTGTGCGAGCGCAACAAAATATGCTTACACATGCATAGCGAAACAATTTAGAATGCATTGCCATTTGGTTAATGGTGCCGTAACTTGATTGATTTAACGCGTTGAAGATAAATGTTATTGCTGTCGCACACACATGCACAACCACACACACGCGCACACTTGCATGTGTGTAGCCACAAACTCATGTCACTAAACTTTTACATAGTCTTAACGCTTCTCCTTCAAATACACATACATATAGTATGCATGTGTGTGAAATGCACTGCAAGGTATGCCACGGCGTATACGTAACACCAGCAAATTGTAATAAAAATGCAATTTGCCCTTAAAGGCACGAAGCAGTTTGCCAATGATAACCCAGACACACACACATGAGAATTTCAGCATTTTCACATGCTTTCGCCACCGCTACCGTTTTTGGCAGCTTTCGGTATTTTCTTGCTGTAATGTTTTTCAGCCACGGTTTGGCGATACTAAAACCCATTGGTATTTCGATTGCTTTTTGATGTTAATATCTGCTTTTTTGGAATTTCATAGAAACTATAAATGGCTTTTTTAATGACCAACAGCAATTGCAATGTTCAAATAATTGTAAGAATTTGGCAAACGTGTAAATGTACTAAGCAAACGAAATGTTATTGAGTTCAAGGTACAATATAACAATAATCGGGTTGTCGAATTACCAAATATCAGCAATTTCTAACGGGTTTCTGCCATGCTCAACAACAATTAATTTGCATACATATAAGAAAAACATCTACTGCTAGGAAAACAAGAAAAAATATTAACTACATTTATATGTATATATATTTAATAAGTTCTCCGATGTTTCCTTCGGTTGTTGCAAATATCATGGCAAACTTATTTTACCCTGTTCGGCGTATAAAAAGAGCTAGACCGAGCAATTAGCCATTTAAAAACTTCTCACCGCCAATTCAAAATTTATCACGAACTCCCATTATAACTCACTCATCCCAACCCTACCTACGCTGGGCAGGCATGAAATTAATAAAGTCTAACCACTTCATTACCCGCGGGTAAAAGGCTTGTCACACAACACAATCGCCCAAAAAAATGTCCACAAAGGGTAAATAGGACCGGCGGAGTCACTAAGCAAAAATAGTATTGTTTGTATAGATGCGTGTAAACAAATTTATGTGTTCGTGTGAGACCATCGCAAAAGTCGAGTATTTGTCGGACAAAAAGCAAAGTAAAATAAATGGAAAACAAGTGCGGACAAAGTAAAAATCTGTGCACTTAATTAAAATTGTGCAGCAGACCATTACCGCATGCCAGCGCATAAAAGTATGCAAGGCATTTCGCACTCGAAAACCAGCAACCGACCAACTAAAAATGCAAATACATACATTGCACGATACACATTCACATACATACAATGTTTGCAAACAGACAACAACAATATAGCAAAGCAATTACAACAAAAACATGACAATGAATAAAACAATAATACTTGCTGGGGAAACAATATGCGCAAGCCCTCCAAAAATATACAGGAAATGAAGGAAAAAGACCACACGTAGATGGATAATGGCAACCGCACAGACAAAAATAGCCAAAGTGAAAATTTGCTGTGCGTTTGTTGACACGATTGCTGCCGGAAGGCTGGCTGCACGTGCAAACATGAGTTGGGCGTGAGGTGGGTGTGGCGGTCATTGAAACTTAGTGCTAAATTAACACTTTCTCGAAAGGTATTAGACTCGTACAGAGACGGGGTAGATTAAATATTTGCTTTCGCATTTCATAATTTTGAATGATGGCATTATGGAAACATGAATTTAAGTACCCTGTAGATTGGCAAACATATCAGCGAGCTAGCAAACAGTATTAAATTTACTTTTTCCTTAAGAAGCACACCACTGCGAGGCTGGGCACTTTAGTATCCTCAGATTGATTTCATTTCAAAATACTTGGGCTGCTCGCGGAGCTTTATCTCGGTTGACGGTTGTTTATTTTAATACCTTCGAAGAAAGCGCGGGAGGGAATGACTAGTTGAAGGAGACGAGTGGTGAGCTATTTTACATATCAAAGCTTTCGCGGAGGGTTGGTGGAGGAGTAAACTGTCGAGAACTTTCCAACAGCTCCAGTCTTAGGATTCCTGACCACTGCAGCGTCTTTCAAGCTCCGGAACGCAACCCCCTTCAGAGTGGTTACTATTAGCCTTGAGTTCGCTAACTATGTATTCAATAATAATGAAATAATGTATAGACTCCTTATATCTAGCATCGAGCTAATTTATGATTGGACTAGTTTGGGTGCCTGGCCACAGCGGTGTTGCAGGAAACTGTAGGAGTTCTAATTGGACACTGTCCGTAAGGGATTTAAGATTGAATATCATACCGTATGCCAGCTGCATCAGCTGTCTAGAAGAGGGTGAGATAGAATCATTTGAACACTTCCTTCTCGAATGTCCCGCTTAGTCCCTATTTTTGAGTTACTAAAAACAAGGTTCTTGAACTGCAGCGGTAAGTGTGGCCTCTAACGTACTTAAAATCAAAAATATTATAAATCTGTAAGGTATTGTCTAAGCCGATTGACTATCTGTATATATAAATCTATTCCTTATTGTGAGCAGACTCCGTGTAAGAATAATAAGACTTTTTTTAATTGCTGTGACTACCTCTTGGAAGACACTGAAGTAGTCAGGTAGACGGATGGCGATTTTTATTTCTAATTTTGCAGAAAAGGGACCACCTCACACTCGATTATCTATCGATCCGTATAGATGCTTATTCCTGCGTCCCTGCGTTTCCTGTGCCTGTCGCCCTTTTCCCAATATTTTTTGGAAGAGAAGGTAACATGGTGGACCGTGTTTAAGAGCGATTCCAAAGGATTTCGAAAATCAATGATACGGGTGGAAACAAGGAACACTATCACAGAGTGTCCCTTCTTTCCGGCGACTAATAAGGAGTCTAAGAGCTGGCAGATTGAGCTGATTAAACTGAGCGGTTGCACTGTAACAAGCCGTATTAAAAGAAATATAGGGAAAGACCAACGAAAAATGCAAAAATAAATGTTTCCATTTTCACTCCAGGTGTGTCACTCAAAAATATTCAATAGTAATGAGTAGTCTTCACAATTTGAAATGTTTCTATTCAAGTCAATTAAAAACATTTGTTTTTTCTTCAAAGTTACAGCAATAAATTCAGCACTTTCTATTAGGTCAAGTATAATATCGCTTTAATTCCAATTAGATAATTACATAAGAGGCGAAAAAAATAAAATAAACCCTGCTCAAAGCCACTCTATATATTAAGGGCTCCGCAAATGCGTTTATTACGCCAATAATTTCAAAATTAGTTGACACACAAAAAAATAAATAAAACTGTCAGGGCGAACGTAAACCGAAAACCGATTATTGCGGTTGTCGATACGAGCGCATTTCGTTCGCGAAATTTTGCCTACACCACAAAGTAATATTAGAGCCAATACTGCGAGGAAAAAGATGTGGAATGCAATTTTGATAGGCCACACACACACACAAAGACACACACATACATAGCTAACTGGACGTTGAATGCGACATTAGACCGCTTACACTCGTATTTGTAAATTGCCAGCGGAGACGTGCAATATTTAAATAACACTGTTTAAAATAGCAAAAATCCGAAAATATGTGTGCGATTGTAACGGCTGCTCCACATTAACATTTCGGCTGCATTTGTAGCTGATATTTGTGGCAATGTGACCGAGCGGCGCCACAATACCAACCTCAAACGAAATCAAACAGCCAGCCAATGAATTGACAAGTTGTGCTCCCTTTTAATAAACATTGCGTGCTTCGTAATGTTATTTACTCAAAATATTCGGCGCTGGCATTTCCTTATTTGGGGCATTTCAACGGAAAAGTTTTAATTTCATGCAGCTTTTTTCCACATACCACACCACACTCATGTACTTATGTAATTACGTAAGCGTTATGGCTACCTAATTGTCGTACGTATGTGTATTTTCTACACAATTTGCGTGTTCGCACACACATTTGCAGATAAACTTACTATATGTGGCAAAATTTTTGTATAACATCCCATAAACATTTGTCGGCTGTCATGTTGCAAGTTGTGGTTATGTCAGACTTTGATATGCGCTGTGGAATGCAACACAGTATGTTATGACTAGTCTAAAACATGTTCGAAAGCGTGCTGACACATGAGCATAACTAAATGGAATTTAAATATTTCACGAACGTTCTGAATACCTGAAAATTTATTCAAGGTATTTTGTAATATGGATATTAGTTGTTTTAAGTTTGAAGCCCGCAGATATCAATATCTCGTTGAAAGAAAGAACACTTATTAAGGTTGTACTTTTTTTATAGCTACTATAATTTGTTATCTTATATCTGAAGTATTACTAAATAATTAGGTAGATAATAATATTGTTATCTTCCATGAAAAACATACTTAGTTAAAAATTCATTATAACAGGGAATTATCGGAAGGTGTGTTTTAGAGACAGGAAATATTTCAACTCATTAGTTTTCCGACATTGATGTCGAAGCTTGCAGTTTTTGTTTCTTCATGAGTCAATATTTATATTCTTGCAACACGTTTCTATTCAAATTACAAATGATCAGGATGATTAGACGGCATGGTACCGCCCACATTTAGGTGAAAATTTATGTCTCAGGACCTACTCAATTTTTTTGAATTCCATATGCTTCATACACTTTCCAATACCGTACCGCGTCCTCCGCCATGCTTGACAGTCGCAGGCAAATTAGCTATGCCCATCTCTTTATTTGGTTTTCTCCACACTGTTTGTTTACCATCTAACGCAAATATGTTGAACTTTGATTCAACCGTAAAAATAGCATAATTTCAGAACTCGTTCGGCTTAGATTGGTACTCAAGAGCAAATCGTAATCGTTTGCTTTTATTGATAAATGGCTTGTTGCGAGCAGTACTTCCGTGAAAATCGTTTGATTTGAAAATCGTAGAGATTTCCATTTTTTTGCACATTTTATTATAATCTGTTTCAAAATTATTGGTTGTAGCCATATTATGTGTAGTAAATTCTTTGGCTTGGAAATTAATAAACAAATTGTAAGACCACCGTTTCTGTACGACACTGTAAGAATCTTTCTCAATAACAGTGTATCTTCGTGCCTAAAATGGATTAAATCAGGGCAATACTTCCCCTATTGTCAATATAAGTATCTAACGTACGGATTTTCGAACATACGCTTGTCTCTATAGGTTATATATTGGTTAGTCTGTGAGGTTTGTTAACGAAAATCCGAGAGAATCCATTTCTATGATCGAGTTAAAATACTCTTGCCCTCATATACCTAATATAAGAAAATGTATAAGAATTAATTAAGAATTTCAAGCTTCTAGTTGAATTTATACCGCAAACATCGGTCAAGATACAACATAGTATATCAGCAAATTAAGGGTTATATACTGTTACAAGACCGAAAAAAGCGAATTTTCCAGAATTTTTTCTGCGAAAACTTGATCCAAAATTTTTTACACATATTATGGTATCATTTAAGTTATTAGTAAAAATTAGTATTTTCAAAGGAACTACAGCTGATATCCGGGGCTTTCTCTCAAAAAAGATGTTTTTCGGTGATCACTATATCTCTGAGCTGGATTAGCTGAAATTGAAAGATCAAACTGATTTCGTTAAAGTAATGTTAAATCTAATAACACTGGCCTACAAAAAAAAATTGTTTGGTTTGGTGCAGCTCTGTGCGCATCAGTAGTCGGTATGGTAGAAGGATGAACCACATTGTCGCTAAAAGATGTTTTTTTCTTCTTTCTTATGAACAAGAGCTGATATGGAAAATGTGACTTGTTTTCTCGTATCAACTCACAAAATACATCCAAAATCAGGTATAAAATCTTAGGCACCAAAATGAGTGTAGGTCAGTGTAATTAAATGGACTAATGGCAAAATAGTTTTTTTTTTACAAAATGGTGATTCCTAAAAAACACTCTATTTTTAACCAAAATTTCTGACTTAAATTGTTTATAAAAAAAATATTAATTACTAAAAAATATATTTAAGAACCTGGTGTTAAAATTTGAAACTAATCGGTTAAGCCATTTTTGACTAATGTTGGTCATGCACTTTGGAATGCACATCCAAGCCCTCTATTCTATTCACCGGAAGGAAATTAAATTTTCTGTGTGAATTTTTGAATACATATATGTACATTAAGAAAATAAAATAGAAATAATCGAATTTTTGCAAAATTCTAACTGTATCACCCCTTAAATGAAATTAAAGGGTGCCCAATTAAACACAAGATAGGATTTAAATAGAAAACACAGTTCTAAGTATTTGGATTATAATTTTTCTATTGAATCATAAAGTTCATAGGATAGGGTTATTTATGAAGCAACATTTCGGGAAAATTACCATCACGGCTTTCCATACACATACGCACTCGTTTAAAGCAATAGGCCTGTAATTTTAAATAACTCTATAAGAAGAAAGAGAGTTAAGTCACCTCATTTTCAAAAAAAAGTATGGCTCCAGCGTAAAGTCGACACCAAACAGTGACACGTTGTAGATGCACTTCGAACTGCGGCTGCCAAGCTTTCATTATATTTGAAATATTGTTCAATAATGATTACATGTTGCTTTATCATGTCTCACACTATTTTTACTCAGCCTAAACAGTCAATTTGTTTTTTGGTTTTCAACTGAAATGTGGCAAATTTTTATACTCTCGCAACAAACTTGCCAAAGAGAGTATTATAGTTTTGTTCACATAACGGTTGTTTGTAAGTCCTAAAACTAAAAGAGTCAGATATAGGGTTATGTATACCAAAGTGATCAGGGTGACGAGTAGAGTTGAAATCCCGATGTCTGTCTGTCCGTCCGTCCGTGCAAGCTGTAACTTGAGTAAAAATTGAGATATCATGATGAAACTTGGTACACGTATTTCTTGGCTCCATAAGAAGGTTAAGTTCGAAGATGGGCAAAATCGGCCCACTGCCACACCCACAAAATGGCGAAAACCGAAAACCTATAAAGTGTCATAACTAAGCCATAAATAAAGATATTAAAGTGAAATTTGGCACAAAGGATCGCATTAGGAAGGGGTATATTTGGACGTAATTTTTTTTGGAAAAGTGGGCGTGGCCCCGCCCCCTACTAAGTTTTTTATACATATCTCGGAATTTACTATAGCTATGTCAACCAAACTCTACAGAGTCGTTTCCTTCAGGCATTTCCATATACAGTTTAAAAATGGAAGAAATCGGATAATAACCACGCCCACCTTCCATACAAAGGTTATGTTGAAAATCACTAAAAGTGCGTTAACCGACTAACAAAACACGTCAGAAACACTAAATTTTACAAAAGAAATTGCAGAAGAAAGGTGCACCCAGGCTTTTTTTAAAAATTGAAAATGGGCGTGGCGTCGCCCACTTATGAATCAAAAACCATATCTCGGGAACTACTAGACCGATTTCAATTAAATTCGGTATGTTATAGTTTCTTAACACCCTGATGATATGTGCAAAATATGGGTGAAATCGGTTTACAACTACGCCTTCTTTCAATATAACGCTATTTTGAATTCCATCTGATGCCTTCTCTGTATATTATATGCATTAGGAACCAATGATGATAGCGGAATAAAACTTTACACAAATATGGTATTTGAGCTGAGGTAACCCTTGTGGAAAAATTGTCGTGATCGGACTATAACTTTTCAAGGTCCCTGATATCGAACACGAAGAACTCAGTGCCTAACCTAACATAACCTAATTTTTCACGTAAATATCGGTAAATTGAGATTTCCAATACTTTGATTGATGTTTTCCTCATATACTTCATACAATAAATTTGTAAAGCAATTAGGTAGAACTGTTTCAAAACGTGTTTAGTATCAAAATCTGCCAAAACCTGAACGTACTTTCCCAACTTTGATTCCTGCAAATATCGAGAGGATAAAATGTTCGGTTGTATCTCAACTTAGCTTTTCTCCACTTATTTCGGAACCATTTTCGAACGTTTCTTTTCAACTGTTACCAAAGTACTTTGTTAATACTCATTACATACATATCGTCACCTGAAATGCAAAATAACGTATCATCAAAAAATTCGAAATTGAGTGTCTTATTGATTACGCTTCACCATTTCAAATTACATACATAATATAACAAATGTTCAACATTTTCAGGTTCTGCGATCAGATATAAACCAGTTTTAACCAATATTAAAATTTCGTTTCACTCACGTTCCATTTTATTTCATGTTTCATTCAAGCCACTATAAATTTCCGAAAATGTTGTTACGTTATTTTGCATTTCATTTGACGATATGTATTATTTGCAATTCACAACAACTTGCCTTAACTTTTGATGAATATTTTTTCGTTAAGTACAACCCTCGCCTTGTTTTTCGCTAGTCAACGATCTATCGCTAGTCAATTGTAGTTATACATTTTTGTACAATATCCACATTTCTGTCCGGGGCTATTATCTTATTGTGAATGTATGAAATTTTTGTGCTTTTTCTGTCCAGTTTTTGTAAATTTGTGATTGTAAATACATGCCATTATCATGCTTGATGACCTACATATGTGTATATGTACCTAACCTAAAGTTTGTGTTAATGCTAAAGCACATACTATATATATATGTATATGATTGTTGATGCTCCCGCTGCTAGAAGTTTGTTTGAACTTTCCCTCGTCGTATTAATGTCTGTTAATTCTTGTATTTCTATTGCAGTTGTATTAAAAAAATATTTTTTTTTTCCATCAGAAGAAAATTGTTACTTTAGTTGACTATTTTTATGGTGCTGTTACTTTGTTACTAAACATATTTTTTCATTCAACAAATTTCCACCCTTAATTTTTTAATGTAAATTTCATTATCTTTTATACACATATTTTTTTTACTAATTTAATCCATATTTTTCCATTGCAACTTTTACTTTTTTTTTTTTGACTATAACATAACGACACTACTGTCTTACATCAATATTTTATTTAAATTTAATATGTGCCTAAAAAGCTAACGGTCATCCGATACGAAGTTAGCAACATTTTAATTTTACCTATTAATAAGCTGTAAAAGATTTGGCCGTGTCAATTTTTGGTATATCATAAAATTAATCACAAATGAGTTTGTGCCGAACACCCGCATGCTTAAAAACCAACACACGCACATGCAGCATATGCATGAGTACGCATTAAAGGGGGTTAAATTTTAATGAACTTCCAACACATTTACTTCATCACACAATTTGACCGTAATCCAGACACTAAACTTAATCACAGTTAATTCAAGCAAGGCAGACACACACGCATACATACAAAATTTAGAGAATTTATATACACTCGCCGCACGCTGCCCACTTTGTAAAGCCTTGAATACAAGGCACTATCAACTGGACCACAAGATAAACACCTAAATTTGTAGGAGGGGCTTTTTGTTAAAAATGTATACCACGGAGTAAAAGTACAGCACATACTTGTATGTATGTGAGTGAAAGTGAAAGATTCCCTGCAAGAAAAGTTTGTAAAACTAGCCTAATCTCTTTCATTTGAGAAAATTATCTTCACCAAAGTTGTCAGAGATTATTCTTTAAAGAAACACCATAATTTCCCAACAAATTGTTCAGATCGGTCCATTATAGCATATAAAGGGAGATCCATTTCGAGGTTCCCTATTTTTCTAAAGAAAAAACACAGAAACTTCAAATTTATTGGTGAAAGAACATTCTTTGGCATTTAATTTTTGAAGATTATCCCTTTCAAATGTTGGCCATGGCTTCTTATCAGATGGTCCTTCCGTTGAGTTCAATTTGCGATGACTCATTCGAGCATTTCGACTGGTAAATAACATAGACTTTAGACTTTAAATATCCCCACAGGAAAAAGTCTAACGGTATAATATCACACGATCTTGGTGGCCAATCGACCAACTCAAAATATGAAATTATCTGTTCACCAAGTGTTCTCTCGATAAATCCAGTAAGTAATGCGATGTGTGTGAGGAGGTGGCACAGTTTTGTTGAAACCAAATGCAGCGAGATCAAGAGCTTCAATTTCAGACATGAAATAGTCTGATAACCCACGCCATAACCGTCGCCATTGACGATTACATTCTCACCGGTATCACTTTTGAAGAAATATGGATCGATAATTCCAACGGCCCACAAACCAAATCAAACCATGGTGTATTCTGGTTGAAATGACACCTCTTGAATTTCTTCAGTTTGCTCTTCGTCCAAAATGCGGCAATTTTGCTTGTTTACATATCTATTCAGCCAGAAATGGACTTCATCGCTGAAAAAAAATTGGCTCGAAAACGTGGGATCTGTATTTTTCACGCTTCCAGTTTAGGATCCCGACGTAAAATGCGCGAAGTGAATCCATACGTCAGTCCGAATTGCTGAGAACGGCGCCGAATCGACTTTCGTGTAAACTCTCAGCTATATTTTCTTCACTGCGTGCTGAACGTGGTCTATTCGGTCCAGTAATGAATTCTGGTTCTCAAGATGGGTAATGGTATGAATAGTACGCTCAGTAGGCCGATTATGTTGATCATAAGTTGAGCGGAGCGGAGTTGAATTTTCGTAATAAAGTTGAACGATTTGTAAACGTGGCTCAGACGTAAGTCTTTCTATGATGAAATGCCAAACAATATTGAACAAAAATAACACGACAGTCTGTTAAAGTAGGTCTCTACTTGGATCACCCATTTTGACGTACCAAAATCAAAATAAATGCCTTCCTTAAAAATATTTTTCGCTCATTAAGTAACCTTAATACGACTTGAAGATTGTTTATATCTTCAAGTTAAAGAGAAGGTTTTCCGTGGAATAAAAATAAGTTACGTTTTCAGATTTAGTTAAAGATATTAAAGTTTCGGTGCAGAAAAAATCAACAATTTTTTTTCTTTAAACGTAAATTTATTTCTTTAGAGTTAAAATATATTGAAACAAATTTGAATAAAATTGTTTTATAAAACTAAAATCGGTTTCGTTGATGATATCATCAAAACTTCGCAGTGATCACATCTTTCCTGCAGGGTTGTGTTTGCCGAACCTATTATGTACATATGTGCTGTCTTTTTCTAATTTGAAGGTTTGATGTATTCGTATTTGTGTACTTTGCTTCAAGGCTAGATTTAAAATTTTATTGGAAGGAAGAAATCTAAGTTGCGGATTGAGCTGCAATATAAAATGTTGATAATAGTTTTAGAAGAATACACATGCACACACACTGCCTCATATATCGACCACTTCCGCTCACTTTAGATTATGTGTATAATAGGCGTAGATAGAACCAGCTATGCGTATAGCGCATATAGGCTATGTGCAGAGTTGGGTAGAAACTTAATTTAGTGTGTAACCAGATTTTGGTTAGTGCAAAATTTATTACGTATTCTGTTAATTAAAAGGAAAACCTCAGCAAGAGCAACATAAGAACGCATGGCTGAATATGTAAATATGTACATACATACATATGTAGTTTATACATACTTGTATAACACAAGTGAAAAGGCCGTGGAGAACTGCGTTTTTGGCGCCATAACATATTCGTAAAGGCACAAAATGTTTAAAATAGAAACGATTATAGAAGTGTAGTTGTGTGCATATATTTATTGATCGATTTTGCGTCAAAATTATAAGCGTTTGATAGAGTAAAATTGTAGTAGAACGCATTCAAATGGCGTGACGCCCATCGCTGGCAATTTAATTAGTTGTCTTAATAATTCAGAAATTACTGACTTCCTTGTTGGAAATTTAGCAATTTACGGCCTAAATAGATAATGGTTTAGAATCAATTTCAAATTAATAATAACAATTTTTCTATAAGATATTTGACAATATACAAGTATACACATATGGTATAGACAGATATTCCTTCATGCTGACGAAGTAGATATAACTAAGATGTTAACAATTTGGGGATAAGCTTGTTTGATCTGTCGGCAATGGGTTGACTTTCTCGAGCGGAAGTATTGTTGTAGTTACTAATGCATGTTCCTGGCAGTTGGTATTAATAATAGGGACAAATAATACACCACCATTAAGTTGGTTCCGAGTAAGCGGTAATGGAATATTTGCTACAGCTGTGCCAGCCGATAAAATACACCAAAAGTTGAGTCATTGGTTTCCTAGCAATGTGCCTCAACATATTCATTCTTGAACCAACACAAAATGAGATTGATAACGGTATTCAGATTTATTGAACTACGGTATTTATTTGATTTTGCGAAGAGAAATCTTTTGAATATATACATACATATAGTATATACATACATTAGGGTGATTCAAAAAATTTTTTTTTTTTTTTTTTAAATTGGTACTCGCAAAAATAGGTTCCTAGACACCTCTAAGAAAGCCTCTTCAAATATGAGTTTTTAATTGTAACGGGAAGGTCCTCCGCCTAACGGTTTTCTATTTTTTCTTATTATCAGATAGAAAAATTTATATCTCGCTTCCAACTACTTGAAAAAATATCTTGTTAGTTAGGTTTTTTAGGAAATTGAATGCTCTAAAATATGGTCTCTTATGATTTTTTCGTAAACCCAACCGTTTAAAAGATATTAACGGTTGAAATTTGACTATTTTTGGAAAAATTCTTTATTTCTTATTAATTTTATAACTCAATGAACAAAAATTATTATGAATGATGAAACTCACAGTTTTGTAGGAAATTTACTGCTCTATAAAAATGGTCTACCATGATTTTTCGATTAAGTTAAGCGTTTACGAGATATTCATCGTCAAACATCAACGCATATTAGGGTGGATCAAAAAAAAAATTTTTTTTTTCGTTTGGTACTCTGAAAAATAGGTTCCTAGACTCTTCTAAGTAAGCCTCTCCAAAAATCTATTCATAATAATTTTTTTTTATTGAGTTATAAAATTAATAAGAAATAAAAAATTTTCCCAAATATAATCAAACTTTAACTGTTAATATCTTTTAAACGTTTGGGTTTACGAAAAAATCATATTAGACCTTTTTTGTAGAGCATTCAATTTCCCACAAAATCAAAAAAACAAAATATAAATTTTTCTATCTGATAATAAGAAAAAATAGAAAACCGTTAAGCGGAGGACCTTCCCGTTACAATTGAAAACTCATATTTGGAGAGGCTCTCTTTGAGGTGTCTAGGAACCTATTTTTGCGAGAACCAATTGAAAAAAAAAAAAAATTTGAATCACCCTAATATATATACGTATGTACCTTATATATAAATACATATCTCCATCTATAGTTGTAGCCAGCCGAGTCACCGAGTTAAAGCAAATTAATTGCTTGGCTCGCTGTTATCCGTTGCCGCTTGGTATAGCTAGGTGATTGGCTGATTGGGTGGCTGATTTTCCGCTACGTTGTTGCATGAAAAATTACAGCTATTGAGTACACTTCCCGTGTTGGTTGCAACGTGCCAATACTCGTCTGTTGCTGTTATTAGCAGATAATACGCCTACAGCAGCTAAGCAATCCGATTGAGTATTTGTATTTGGTAGCTAAGTGCTATTGATTTTTGGAGGCGAACAATCACACTCGCGATCTGCAAAGCTAACGAATGCGAAATATATTTACATATTATACATATTTATACATTGTGACAAAAAAGCACCCGGAAAACGTAATTAAGTTCCTCGGGTAAATGATATTACAAAAGAAAATATATGCTGGTAGGACTGTCCTTAATTACTATGCTAAATATGAACGCGATCTGTCAAACAGTTTATTTACAACAGCTGCTCAAGTCCGTACACCTCAGTAGAGCGTTGCGATTTTTACGATGGATAAAAATATCGAACAAAGAATTTGTCCCAAAGTTTGTATTTTTAACAAAATTTCGTGTGCGGAATCGTTTCGATTGTTGGATAAGGCTTAGAGTGATTCAATTTTATCAAAAATACAAGCCTACGAGTGGTACAAAGCCCTTAAAGGCTTAAACGTTGGCAAAGTGTATTACATCTGGAAGAGTTTACTTTGAAAGCGGCAAAATAAATATTGATAAATAATTCTATATTTTGTTTTTATTTACAATTTCCGGGTACTTTTTTGTCACAATATATATAAATATATATAAAGAGGAATTATTGAGCATATAGGCGTAAATAATTCGCTTTCTTTGGACCTTCTTGGCGTCTTTGCATTGCTGCTTCGTTTAGCTTTTGTACTAGCACATGATTATCCTTTCCTCCTTTCTCCCATTGTTAGGCGAATGCCATTGCTAGGAGTCAGCACATCGATATTTAGATATTAAAAGATTGAATTATCGCTTGCTGAGTCAACATGCTTGAAATTTATTGAAGATTTCGTTGGAAATCCGATTAAATTGCTATGTATGCGCCTAACTTGGAATTAATTATATTTCTTGTCGTGAAATCAATCAGCAGTTACCAGAAAAGACGAGCACATCAATGGCAATGCTAAGACAATTGTTAGGAGCTTAGCTTAAAATTGTAGGAGTGGAAATATTCGTTTATCCTACACAAATTAACAACATTGCCAATTACACTTATGTGAGTGATGGAATATTGCTAAGGATTTTCGCAAAATGTCTTTGGATTTGTGAAATATATCTACGAAAAGTTGATTGAGTTTGATTGGAATTCGAAGGCTATGCACATATGCATAATAGCGCAATGCTTTGTGTCATTATTATTACAAGGTTAGAAATTATATATATGATATAAATAATAAATAAACATGAAGTCGTTAATATGTTAATGTTAAATAAAATTAGTAAACATTTAAATATATTGAACTAGAACGGAAGCGAGTGAACCATTATTGTACTGCACGAACTGATACAGCATCGTCGACGAAAACTTCTTAAAATTCATTGGTGGCTTGCGTGGCATTCTTCTCTTTTTTTGCAAAAATTTCAAAATATAGCGAATTTCTTCATTATTAATTTTATGTTGAAGTATAACCTTATGATATAACTTTTTCTCGCATAGTCTATTATGAAATTATTTATTTTTTTTTTTAATATATAGATTTTCTTTCGAAATTTCATGCTCGATATTTTTCGTCACTTAATTGAAATATTTTATAAATTTTAAGCAAATCATGACAGCTGCTTCATGTTATTATAATAATCCAGTTCTCGCCATGGCCAATTATTAATGTCGCATCAAAAGCTAAAAGCTTGCTTTAGAGTCCAGCAACAAATTTATGCAAACAAAATATCGAAAATTATTAGCGAATTTCGCCTACACAGTGTGGTATACAAGTTCCATTATATTTTTTATTCACTTCCCCCAGCTCCAGCAGCGCGACATAGTGTGCTTCAGAAATTTCATGGAATAAACTTCTGTTCTGTTTCCTCTGCTAACTTGCTTGTTAGTATTACGATATTATTGTTGTTGTGATCCCCTGCTACTGTCGTTTCCATTGGAAGTAATATTCAGCGTGTTAATTGGGAAAATTAATTCGATTTAATTAATTCTAATTAAGCACAAAAATCACTTGGATACTGTCATCATGTTTATTTTGAACAGGGTTGCTGCCTTTACTTGACGGATTGGTGCGCAGTATTGAATTTGAGGTGATGGTTGCTAACGACAAACACTAAACGCCAATTTTGTCAATCATGAAGGAATTGTAGAAGGATTAAGCGACTTATCCACGCTTTTAAAATAGAAGCAAAGGGTTGTACTGCTTTTCTTCATGGTCAATCATAAGCATGGTGTCGAACGATTAAATATAGGTTGTTCAAAAAGTTTTGTCGTTTGGGCTACTAGCCCAAAATATTTTTTGTTTTCGGGGTCGAACGTGGATCCGCGCCTGCTAAAGAGTGGTGTGAATTTGGTTGTTCGGCTTCGAAATGAGTTCGTGTCCGGAAATCAGGAAGAGGTTATGGCAGTTTTTTGGGATGCGAGAGAAATTTTGTTTGTGGATTACTTTCAAACTGGTAAAACCATTAATTCTGAATATTATTTTAACCTTTTGAACCAGTTGACGGGAAAAAATCGTGAATCGGTTTGCAGAAGAAAAAATCCTTTTTAATAAGGACAATGCACCGTGGCACAAGAGCATTTTGGCAATGGTTAAAATCCATGAATTAAAGTTCGAATTGTTGGAGCATCCACCATATTCACCACAGTTGGCCCCAGGCGACTTCCATTTGTTTCCAGAACTCAAAAATTTTATGCGTGGCAAGCGTTTTTGAAGCGTATTTTGCAGACTTTCCCGATTCTCACTTCAGAGATGGGACCCACAGATTGGAGGATCGTTGGAGCAAGTGTATTAATGTTCAGGGAGGTTATACTGAATAATAAAGTTATTTTGAATCATAAAATTGTGTTTTCCTTATCAAACAACAAAACTTATTGAACAACCTGTTATATGTCCTAATCCTTTTGAAATAATTTAAGTCTTCACTTTTTTTAACATTCATAAGTGTATAAGGACACTAATGTTCGAAAAGCAGTTATTTTTCGCTTATATTTTTCCAAATCCAGCTTGGGTTTTCATGTCATTTGATTATTTAATTTAAATCATAAATACTTTGACTTTTGTATCAACACCATAACCGCTTAATTTATCATGGCCTCCCATCGATCTTATCGATATCTTCCACAACCATGCCACCGTACTCGAATATGTTATATAATTGTATACCTATGTATGTATGCATGTATGCGTATTTTCTTATGCAAAGTGCGCCCTTCAATTGCTCGATGTCCTTTTTACCGCACATTGGCCTATTTCAGTCAATTGGCCACCATTGGCAGTCATTAATTTCCCATTCGCTTTCAGCAGATATTTAGTATATAATTTAATTGTAATATGGGCACAGCGGTGCGCCAAAGTATATAGTAAACAATAGCCAACTATTTATAGCGAAATGGCGGTAGCTTTACAAATATATGTATGTGCTCATGGTTACATAGATGACAATATTAACATATGTATATATAACGGTGTATATGTGCGTTATTGTTGTATTAAATTGGTGTATAGTATGGTGTGGATATATCTAATTTGATGGTCGAATTGTAAGCACGATGTTTGCAATTAATTTAAAGCGAGATTCGCAATTGTCTCTGGTTAGGTATTTTTATATCCTGGGCATGGTGAATTAAGTTGGGCACGAAGTTAAACACCCACAACCGTCGGAGACCTCACAAAGTATATAAATAAATGATCAGGGTGATGAGTGGGCTTAGCTGTCTGTATATACCCGAGGCTAGCAATTTTTGAGATATCGATCTGAAATTTTGCACATGTAATTTTCTCCTCAAAGAACTACTTTTTTGTTGGTTTAATCGTTGATTTCGGACCATTTTTGCATATAGCTTCCATAAAAACAGCACGATCCAAATAAATTTCTTGTATAGGAAACCTTTTTGATTTTACAAAATATCTTTACTACATTTGGTCGAGATTATTGCTCTAAACAGCGCTACAATCTCCAAGCAAATTCTGCTAATCGGATCACTATAGCATACAGTTTCCTTATAAACTGATCAATCAAAGTTAAGAAAAGAATCGTTTTATATCCCTTTCCGCAATACAAAATACATCTATTAAGGGTCGAAGTTAACGATTTTTATATACTTGTTCTAAATAAATAGGTTACTGGCCGGCTGTCACGCCTTACTTAGACCTACTGGTCCTTAGTATTACCATATAGATGAGCATATTAATTTGAGCTGAAGTACTCTGCCTTCATGACTTCAACGCTTTTTCCGAACCTTAAGAGCGACTTGATATCTAATTTTGATACTTTATCTAGTCCATGGGCGGATCCGCAGTTACCCAACTAACTCCGCGAAGAATGGGACTTTGAGTTGCAAGTACAAAATTATGAAGTTACCCCGAATTGCGATGCTCCTAGATATTTTAGGCCAGTTCTGGATAATGCTAGACATGGATCATAAGAGTTGTTCCAATGAACTTCCTCTAAGAACATTCTCTGAGGAAATGCGATGGGAGAGTATTGTCTTAATTGCCGCCTGGCCATCCACGTATTTCAAATAAATAAGTTAGATCACACTGAAATTTTAAAGTACTTGTATATTTAATTTAAATTATAATATAGTTAAAGCCGGGTCTTTTACATAGAATAGGCCCTGCATGAAGAGCCATTTTCCTACTAAACCCGTAACTAAAGTACAATTTGTAATTTGTTTATGCTACCAACAAAAGTATGCTTCCGCCTATGGCTGCGGGCCATATTGTTCGGACTTATGGTCAAAGTAGATGTTTTATTTGTAACGCATCTAAAATTCTCTGTTGCAATGCCACGAAACACATCAATTATTTACAACACAGTGATTACAAATGAACGAGCATACAAACCGAACAATGTGAAAATGAAGTTAAATCCTAAAATAAATATACACATACATATATAAAGGGCAAAATAATTGCAAGGTAAGGGAAGTGGGACAACACCATTTACATGCATTCTCATCGAGACCACTGCGAAAAACTGCAAAAGTATCGACACAAAAAAATAACAAATGAGTATATAAACAAACTCTGTAAAATACTATAAATTGTATTGAGGTTGAGAGCAAGAACAAATGCACATACGTGGTTATGCACAAAACAAATACTATGGGCACGCATGTACCAGTGTGTGTGTGTGCGCGTTCATGTGAGGGAGCCGGAGTAAAACAAATTAAACAGTGGCAGGAAAAAACCCTTGTGCAATTTCCAATACCAACAATGACAGTGAAAGCATTGAAAAAATGTTCAAATTGGTTGCTCATGCATTTGACACATCTCCCAGGTGACTTGTGTCACATATCTACGTACACACACATACACGCGTGCATACTCGTACGAAATGCAAATGCATAGTGAAGGCATAATGGCACACAATATATGCTGTAGACACACACGCACCCACATATGTATGTAAAATCAAAATAATAAAATGTTATTCAAAATGCAGTTTCATGCTCTTTTAGTTACTCACAGTAGTGATTTGCATTTGGGGTCCTGCAGAGCTATCAACAAGTTTGTTTTACTATTGCCAATACAGAGCGAAAATAGTTTGCTTCAAGCAAATTTGTACAGCACAGAGTATGCTTGTGTGAACAGGCTTTATTCAACCTTTAAGTAAAGAATAATTAAAGGCATATTAAATTATAAATATCACATACCGTTATGTTTCGAGTTTTAAGTCAAGTTCTCCAAATATAAAGACTGCCTACATCGGTGTAACTGTTTGTTATATACTCTATGCGTGTATATACATATGTAAGAGACACAACATATGCGCTACAGCACTTTGGTGCATGCTGCACTGTGCAACTACACTTTGGTTTCCACAAATACATGCCACAACAACGCCGCAGCAACACATAGAAGTCACATGAATGTTACATAATATCGTATAAATTTTACTCGATTTCACATATGAACTGCGATTTGAGTTTGTGTTGGGAGTAAGCGCACGCCAAGGGATTGGAAGTAATAGCTGGCTTTTGTCAAAACATAGATGTGACATCCTTTTCGTTTGTATTAAATCTCCATATGCAATTTTCCATGTTTTTGTATTTTTATATCCAGAACAGGGTGTACTGAGTGTTACACCCAAAAGAAAACGTCAGAGCCTGTATAAACTATATATCACCTAAAATGCAAAATAACGTAACATCACTTTCCATAAGTATACAAGCGAAGCAAAAGCGATATAATGAAATCACTTATGCTGAAACAAAACCTAAGTTTCGGTTATAAAGTGGTTATGTATTGGTTATATCGGACAGCGAAAGCTAAAGATTTTATGCTATGCTTTTATGCTGTAATATGATGTAGTGAATCGTTAGCAATAAAAAACTGCATTTTAGGTGACGATATGTATGTATGTATATAAATTATCAACGTGATGAGCTAAGGTGATTAAGCCGTATCCGTCTCTCTGTCCGTCGGCCTGTCCATCGGTCCGTTTGTATATATATGAACTAGTCCCTCAGTTATTGAGATATCGGTCTGAAATTTCGCCCTTATCATTTTCTCACCAAGATGTTACTCGTTTGTCGGAATGACCGAAATCGGATTACTACATATAGCATATAGCTACCATACAAACAGCCGATCGAAATCAAAGGCATGTATGGAAAACTTTATCATTTGACGAGATATCTTCTCGAAATTTGACATCGTGCAATCACCGTAGAAATGGTTAAAATTGGGTCACTGTAGGATACAGCTGGCATACATACTGAACAATGGAAATCAAGAGCTTGTATGGAAAGATTTTCATTTGACGAGATAGCTTCACAAAATTTGGCATAGATTATTGACTAAGAAATGGTTTAGATCGGATCACTATAGCATACAGCTGCCGTTTGTAGGTAGAAAGCTTTTTCATTTGTAGAGACATTTTCATGAAAATTTTCTTTTGTTATTGCAGCGGTACAATTTCCGAAGAAAATGTTCAGAACGAGTCACTATAGCACTGACCCAAAAAAAGTTCTTGTAAATAATCTTTTGTATTTGTGAAGGGTATTATAGCTTCAACGCAACCGATTAACGTTTTTTCTTGTTATTGTGTTTTTTGTGATACTCTCTCTACACTAACAATTGTCTTGGACTGCATTTTTCATTTTCCCGTCCATTCGGTTTGTGTACCTCATACGCGGCGTCGACTTGATTTCAAGCCAGGTAGCAAATATAATTGCTGTTCAATACCCTTGCACGCCTATTGGTATATTCAGGGTGGGATATTCATGTCATGAGCCAACAGCATTTACTCACGCGGAATTTATTTTACAACGTAATTCACTTGTGTTCTAGGCATAGACTCCGGCCCGTCCATTTATTGTTCGATTTTATGCGAAATGCGCAAATTTGATTCATGTATTGTGTAGCCCATATATTCACTTTCCGGGGCACGTCATTTGTATAACGCTTACTTATTTCAACAAAAGAAAAATAAATAAATGAACATATGTGCATGCGACATAGCACTGTCAGTTACACTGTCAATGCCAATAAAAAGTGCAAACTCCCTCCATACCTCACTCGCCCAGATGACTGCTATTTTCACGCTACTCTCAGCCGCCTTTATTTGCTTATCAGCTCTTTCAACTTTTTCTTTTATGTATATTTTTTTACATGCATGAAGATCCCCGCCACATTCGCTAGGCAAACACTGTATCTTCGCGAATGAACATTTCGAGTGCAACTGTTAACTGCCACTCGGTCGTCTTGTTGCGATTGCAGTATTTTTAATAAACTTTTGTTGTTGTTAGCTTTTTTGCATCGGTCAATATTAATCCCGCTTTTATTTGGTTCCATTAGGGTGGTAAGGTAACCAATCTGAAGGTTGTCAGTATGGCACACAGCTGGCAACCAATTATTGGCCATCTCAACTCTCCTATGTGGCAAACTCGATAGAGATTTAAGGAGTGCGAAAACTAATATGGCAATGAAAAACTTTTAAATACTGTTATTGTTACGGAGGGAGTGTATATTTAAAAAATATGCTTTTTAACGTTGTGATAAATTCAATAAAATAATGCCCATACTCGGATCGAATCGGATCGGAGATCACCCCCGAGGTTCTGCAACCTGTTTCTCTGTTCATAAAGCGAGAATGACAATAATTCAATTTAACCTAAATTTGCACACCAGAGCTTGGCTGACGATGAGAAATATCAATGTTCAGCGCAGGACAAGGAATATTAAGAGTCACACCTTGTGTATAATTTTAGAAAAAAAAATATTTTGCATATTTCGATACTTTTTATCTTTAAAAATATCAAATAAAAATGATTTTTTTAATATTTTTGAGTTGAAGGCTTCCA
This sequence comes from Bactrocera tryoni, assembly GCF_016617805.1. NCBI lineage: Eukaryota > Metazoa > Arthropoda > Insecta > Diptera > Tephritidae > Bactrocera > Bactrocera tryoni. The sequence goes on along the minus strand of NC_052500.1, from coordinate 84,722,228 downwards.
AAGTGTAGCCGCTGAGTTCAAATAATTCTATCAGTTTGTCTTTAAATGCACTTTTATGGATTTTTTCTTAATTATGGGTAGTCGAAAAAGTCTTCTCGTATTTCTAATCAAACTTTAACTTTATATTTATACTCATAAATAAAGAAACAAATAAGTACCATTTTGGTCGAGCACTTTTTGCAATTTTTCCGCTAGAGACATTATTCCATCAGTGTAAGTAGAAATTTCGAAATTTCCAGAACGGAAGCGAGCGAACCATTGGTGTGCCACGCGACCTCCGTAAACTTCTCAAATTTCATTGGTGTCTTGCGTGGCATTTTTCCCTTTTTTATACAAAAATTTCAAAATATAGCGATTTTCTTCACTATTTTCACTCATTTTTTAACAGCTGAAACTGTTTTTCGGTTTCCCCGAGTTTAAATTTTTCTTTGATTAACTGAAGCTTAAAATCTCACCTTTCCAACATTATATGGTATGATACAATGTGATTGGTAGTACTGGAGATATATGTACGACTGCAACGACATCTATTTACAAAATACGAAAAGACTTTTTCGACTACCCAATTCCTCTCCGTTTTTTGATACGATCTGAAAGACAGGCCAAATACGATAAAACTTTTGGGCAAAATTTAACTTTTTAAAACGCCGCCATCTTGTAACCTTACCATACTCGTACAGCTTCTTTCTATAAGACACGTAGTTAGATCCTTTTTGGCACTTAATATTTCAACCACGCCCCTCCGCTTCCTCATCCCGGCCTTTGAAATTATCTTTCCTTCACTTTTGTTATTTCATCTCTCATTTCCAATGGGTTTCATCCTACTATGATATTTTTATTGGTTTCCAGAAGTATCTACCCTGCTCCACTTTAAATTTTGAAAATAAACCACATGTTTCAGAAAAATTGCCCTCGCCGTACTAGATGGTCAACTTTCTTACTTCTTTTGCTGAGGATTGAATGAATATGTCTTTAAACCACACTTTCTATGTGCTTATTGGCCTTTCACAAATTCAACAATATTTTGAGCTCGAAACAGAGCAGCATTTTAATATTATTGAATTTATGACAATGCGCCGTGTGTGTTGCAAAAGTGTTTTGAAAAAATGAGATTAACATAAAAAATTGTGCATGTGTCAGACACCTTTACTAACAGCAACAACTGAGTGCAGCCTGAAAACGCCAGCAGTGACAGGCAGCCATAACAACGTAACATCATTAACCTCACACACACACACTAACAGCCGTAGGCACTAAAGGAGTTGTTTGGGCTTGCATACTTTTTGGCGCTCACGCCACGACACGACAAGGTCATGTAAAATGCATGAAGCCACAGACGAAGGTTATGTTAAGGCGGCACCAACAACAACAACAACAACAGCAATGCCAACAAACAATCCGTGGAGCCAAAGCCGAAAAAGTGGAACAACGCCCGCACGTGTACGAATGAATGCCAGCAGAGAAGTCAACTGCTTAAATGCACATGCCAAAAGGCATTTACATAAATATGTGGGTGTATGCGAGTGTTGTATGTATTGTGTGTGGCGTTGTATGTGTCTTACGAGCGTAACGTTGTCGCACGGCCACGGCAACGGTGGCGGGGCTATTTCGCCCACTCATAAAGTGCCACTGTTACAGAATCGGTGATGCGCTGTCATCAAAAGTGTCAGACACACAGCAATCACCCACAGGCGCCAAGAGTGTATGCACACGTAGCTATTTATATTTCATGCAAATATTATATGGCGACAAACGTAAAACGGCAGAACGCGCGGCAAGTTGGTAATAAAATGAAAAAGGCGTGAAAATTGCACAGCACCGGTGGCAGCAACGGCAGCAGCAGCGTCAGAGGCAGCGCTGGCAGCAGCCGCATTAAAAGCTAAACATTTGAAGGCTAAATAGCTGGAGTGGCGCGAATGAAGAAGAGCGGAATACAAGCACAACGGTAATAGAAATTCAAGCGACAGAAGTGGATAAGTGGCAACCTGCTTAGACGACTAAGTGATTCTAGGCGTCGCTTGAAACTCGAGCTAAAGAAATGGGTAAAGCAGAAGAAGTTTAAGGAGCGGATAACAGTCTGAAAAGAGACGAAGCGGATAAGACAAAGCTAAAAGCGATCTCGAGCATGCCGTCGCTTATGCACAAAATCAAAGTACTTTTTTAAATTTCTGGCAGATTCAGTAAGGCATTGTGTGCCGTCTGCCCAGTTGGAAATGCCAAGTAGACAGTTGAGTGGAAAATTCGAGTAAACGAAGCGGTTAAGCACCTGAAAGATAATTGGGGCATGCAAGTATTACACTTGCCACGCTGTTAAAAATGGCGTAAATTTCTTTAAGAAGCGTAAAAGGTAAAATAAAAATTTGATAAATAAAAAAGTTATAAATTTTTCTGATAGATTATCTAAAGAAAGTAGTTAAAAAAAGCGTACCTTAAAGGAATAAATCATTTGGAATCCCCCTTCCACGGGCTTTCGCTTAAGCTGTCAACGCGCGACAAGTAAACAAAAATGAATGTGCATGTTGAAAGCGTCAACAAGAAAATCTGTCGGCAAGAAGTACAAAACAAAGCAGATTAAATTAACACGCAAGGCACTTGCCTATGTGTGTGTGTTTTTTGTGCGTGTGCAGAAGTGTGTGTGTATGTGGTCATGTGTATTGTACATAGAGGACATTAGCATATCTATTAATTTATTCATATCTTTCTTGTCTGGAAACTTTCGCGTCTGATCGACGTTAGTCAATGGCAGATTTGTCCTTGGCTGTACACATAAAGAGTTGACTTAATATCAGTTAAGCAAACTAACTGTTATTTAGTGAAAGCGTGACAAGAGACTCTTTCAAAGTCCGTCTGTCTTTTTTCTTTGAGACACTTATGAATAGCTGTCTTAAAAAGTATAGAAATTATATTACTATTTAATTATAATAATAACTATAATTAAAATAATAATAATAATAGTTGAAATATTAAATATTTATTCTCAAATATTATACGGGAGAAATTAGTATATCGCCTGTTCAACCAGGGTAGATAATTTTTAGTAGGATTAAACCCTTTCGAAAGCCAGAAACAAAAGGTAAAATAACAAAAATTCCTTTACGGGTGATCTGAGGTCGTGAAGAGTAGGAGGAGGGGCACGGTTAATTTTATAAGAGAAAAGAAAACGAGGTATCTCGATTAACGGCAAGACAACGAGTTCTATGAAAAAATATTATGCAGCGAAATTGTAGATGATGAAAAGATCTTTAATTTTGTGTATGCACCTTTTGAACATAACCTCAAAATTTGAGTGAAAAAATTAATCAAATAATTTTTCGGGATTTTTATTTTCTTCTTGTAGAAATTTTATTTCATTCACCAAATTTGGTATGAACTAAACTTATGTCCCAAACACGCCACATATGTTATATGTTGCTACAGAGTATAATAGTTTTGTTCACATAAGGGTTGTACGTATCACCTAAAACTAATCGAGATAGATATAGGGTTACCTTCATAAAAGATGCTATAAAAGGTCAGACTTGTATGTATTACTATATACATATTTACATGTACTAAATTTTTCGAAAATTCCTCTAAAAAGTATTAAGGGGTTATATCCACTGGCAATCCACAAAAAAGCGGTATTTATATGAAATCGTTTTAAACAGTCGTTTTACAGATCCCAAGTACTTTAGTATTCAGCGATTCATTTTGCAACATTTTTTTTCTCCTTCTACCCGTAGTCGAGGAAAAATGGACCATGGCGGTAATCAAGATTTTCTGCTTAAAATTAGGTTGGCTTATGATGTACATTTTTTTCTAATCTATGGATATCACTCGGAAAGCTGTGATGTGCAGTCTTTTAAGTTACCCGAAAATCCCTAAAAACGGATACTCAAAGATCGACGAAACCTTTTGAGCTTACTACAAATTGGTTGAGGCTGTTAAGGCGTTAGGTGGGCTTCAGAGGTACAAACAAAGGACGATTTTTTTTTAATGTAAACGATCACATATTTAAAAAACATAATATGGCATATCAAAGGTACATATTTGAATAATGTCTACAGAAATTTTGATATAAAAATGTTAAAAATTCAGCCGATGAAACCTCATCTATCATCTCATCAGATAAACTTCTAATTTTCGGATAATATTTCCTAAAATATCTGTTTTATGCAATCTGCAAATAAAAAAGTAGAATTTTGAAATTCACATGTGGATATAACCCCTTGAATTGACTCCATGACTTATTAAAAACAATGAGTCTTAAGAGACTTTTAACAACCGAATTATTATTGCAGAGCCATTTCTACTGTATACATACATATAAATATACAACATACATACTTATATATCACTTTTGTTCCCTCTAAACAAAGGCACGGAAAAATCCAGAAATATAGCAAGCACTCAAATTGAATAATAAAGCAATGCAAATTGATTAAAAGTCTACGTTCAAACGCTTGTGGTTGCGCACGTTAAAAAGAAAAATAAAGAAATATAAATACAATAATACATATTTGTGCGCATCACTCTCAACCATCTTTATCCGTGTCCCTTTCACTTCATCTTCCCGTTGCTTTCGCCATTTTGGCATTACTTTGCTTTTTTGCACAATGAGTGATAATAGCGTAAATAAAATATAAATAAAAGTGCCGTTAAAATACTAAGCAAACGTTGATTGCTAAAGTTTCCACTAACACATGCCCAATTGCACTTACGCACACACATGCTCACATGTAGCGCAAAAAGCTAACTAAAACTTGCACCGCCAACCAGCTCTGGGTCAACCAAACAACAAGCGCACAGCACAGCTGTGCAATTGCATGTGTTTTATGTACACAGACATATATTTGTATTTGTTGAACATGATGCACAAGCGCAATTGGCCACTAGCAAAGAGCTAACCAACTTGCTGCAAATAACAGCATACAAACAAAAGCAATTCAAGGAATACATACACATAAGTAACTGAACACACCACACACACACATTGTGCCACTCGTACAACAAACATTGTGAAAAGTGCAGACTAACAAAACCTGTGGCCTGACGAAGCAGAAAAAGCAAGTAAATCTTATTATGAGCAACGAAAAAATGTGAGTTATACATATGTATATACTACTACATACACACTACAGTTTAAATTTACCGAACGCCGAAAAGGTTGGTTGCAAACAAAAACAAAACACATACACATTGTTGAAGGTTGCCGCTGCACAAGTGGCCTAATATATGTGTTTAATATGGATGACGTTAAATTTCGCTGAAGATGCAGCTTAACGGAAATGCGATCATTAGCTGCGCTAGAATATAGGGTATATGGTACACTATATGTTTGGATGAGTGATAAAAAGTCGTTCATCGAGAATACGTCAAAAAAAATTTATTAGTATTTTCATTGTTTTTCAAATAAGCTGTGATGATGCCTTTTTGAGGCGTCTGTCAGCCGTTTAATTTCTATTGACACCAGCTTTATGGGATATTTAAAGGTGTGAGTTCACAGGTGTTACCTGCGATTTCGCTGTGGCCTAACACTAGCTAGTCTTATCACAAAGTAACTCGATGCCATTGGTAAAGAGTTTAGGCATTCCTTAATCAGCCTTGAAAGCACGGTGAGTAAGCTCAAAACTCATATACCCTTACTTTCAAAGAAAGTACTGCAATAAACAGGAAGGCTGAAACTAAAGTTGATAGAGAGTTCCTGACAATATACCTCTCCAACAACCTTCCCAACAAGATTTGACCCATTCGTAAAGAAGTTCATTGTCCCTCTCTTCCAGCTGCTGCTATGCTCCGGGATCTTGTATCTCCTAGTAAATAAAACCATCTCACTTTTATTTGGGTTAAAGCGAGACCACTTCCGGCCGCACAATTATTTAAATTATTTATACGCTCAAAGTACTCAAGAACTTACCTTTGATTATGAGTGGCACATCGTCCCTCAATCACAATGCAGCCAAGATCCTCGAGTTTTTTCAGCAGGTGGTGATTACCAAAATCCATAGAACAGGTGAAAGAACTCCATCTTGTGGAGTGTACTTATTCACATTTTTCCAGCCATGTGTGCTGCTTCACGATTTCTTTGTCGCACAAAAAATCTAAAATAAAAGTTTGCGGTTCGGTTAAATACTGAAACCGTCCAGAGCTGATACAACTACTTCCGTCAAAGTTCTATTGACAGCTCCTCCATGTCTAGAAAGGTCCCAACAGTGAATTATTTAAACCTTAAGGCTTCCTTAAGCCATGACATGATGAAATGTAAGGAAGTATCGACTGACTTACATTTACAATAAGCGTGTTGCGTTCCTGATAAATGGTTCCTCGGAATGTAAGCTCTTATTTGCCAGTATATCTCGTGAGGGCTATTATAGCTTCGTTGGTGTCGAAGTTAGCATTTTTCTATTTTCTATATTGAAATAGATTCGATTTTCAAAGCTCAATTCAACGTTTTAGGTACTTACTCAGAAAGCATTTTCACACCTACTAGAACAAGAATTGTTTACAGTTATGGAGTGCTCTTTGGTCTGCAAACTAAAATATGTATCTCTTAGTTTACAAAATTCGAATATGAAAAAGTTTCGCTTTGTGCAAGAATGTAGTTACGATTTGATTATAAAAATAACGAAACTAGCCGAACTTTGATTTCACATTTCAAAAATATTGGACACACACACTCGTTCACAACTACATATGCATGCCAAATATTAGCAAATAATCATTACATGTTTTTCCCTTCTCCCTCCTCTCCTCCAACATTTTGCTGAAACGTAAAACTTTATAAATTTTATTCCTTTTCATGCGGGAGCAATACAGACGCACACACACTCACTTCGTAATATTTTGAAAATTCAAAAACATACACACTGGTTGTTAGTGGTTTTGTCAAATGAAAACTACAACTCTTTGTGTATATTTAAGAATTAAATGCGACTGCCTGTGCAGTAAGGGTCTGAATCAGGTACGAGTGACAGAGAAAGGCACAGAAGAGACTCTGCGCCAAAAAAGCAGTGCCGACAATATCAATAGTGTCCAGCATTTACAGTATGTTGCAGTCTCTCAGCGTGCTTTTTTAGTATTTTTGTTGTTATATTTGCATTTTGCAAAGTTGACCCTCACCTGTTGTACGGTATCAATTTATAATCGCATACAACATTCATTATTCGTTACAAAGTTTTAGTTTTTCGTGGTTTCCGTTACAATTTCAAACACTACTTTTTTGTGTTTTGGTTTTTGGTTTGTCGTAATTGTACTGTAGTAAATTTGAACAGCGGTTTGGTTCATGTGTGCGTTGCTAATTCTTGCTACACACATGCACACATACAAAGCTGTAAAATAAATCGTTTAAGTTGCGAGAGGCACCTGAGTGAAGGAAGGTTAGGTTAGATTAATCTGGTAGGCCAAAAGCCACGCATACACTAGTTTGGAGTTCAGTTGCTAGGTCCAAGATGAGTAGTCATCCTTTAAGATCCTCAGCTCCATCCTGCAGGTGGTGGTGGCGACCCAACCAGACACTGACCAGTTAGTATTCCCATCATGTTCCTACAGTCTCTTATATCGAGTGACTATAGGAATTTTGTGTACTTCCGATCTACCGTTTTGCACATGACTTTTGCAGTTTTACACCCATGGTGCTCGTTTCATCGGGATTTTTCATTTTCTTTATAATGCTTCTGTCAATATCGTCGTATAAACAAATGGACGGATTTCCCAATGTTGATCACATTTTCGTGTGGTGTACTCTGGCAATCTCTTTCACTATTTCATGGCCCTCGATGTCTTTGTGGCCTGGCATCCAGTACTTGCTTACTTTTGGCAAGACTTTCCTCTGCTGCCCTGCTTTCCAAGACACTTCTGGCCGCGGCTTTCGCAATAGCAAAGATCTTACCTTAGTATATACTTCAGCGGTCCGGCAACTTAAAAGTTTGCCTTATGCCTAATTCTGGACAGTATATTCCCGTACCAACTCCGTCGTCCATTTTCGAGCCATACACATAGATGTTTATTGTGTTGTGCGTAGCATATATAGCACCACCTTTTTCGCCAAGAATAGTTTTATATGTTCACTTTGAACCTTCTTTTCCAGTTGTAAATGGGGTCGTGTAGTCGGTGTTTGCCCAATTCATTTTGCCGCGCAGTTTTCAGCGAAGAGGTCTATAGGTGGCAGGTTTAGTACCAGTTCAAGAGCCGCCGTTGCAGTTGTTTTTAAAGTTCCCGTTATGCACGTCGCAGCGAGTCTCTGAACCCTTTTCATAGGCTTCCGGTAGGTAGATACGCCTGTCTACCATACTACTGTACCATAGAGCAGAATTGGCATAACAATAGCTGTATTGCACTAGTGCTGCCTAAATGCATATAAAGCATTGCTGGCTTTCTTCACTCTTTCTTCCTCGTTGTGCTTCCTTAGTAGTTTGCTGTCCCAACTACCCCAAGGTACTTGGGCCGGTCCTTGAGAGAGAGTTGTGTGCCTCTTTTATAGAAAGGAACCTCCATAGAGACATTTTTTTTACTTTCTTGTGAACACAATCAGATCCGATACCTAGAAAGAAAAACTATAAAAAATATCATATCTTCACCAATACTCGTGAATAGGCACCTGCAGGAATTAAATATTATAAATAAATTAAATATTATACCAATAAGTCAAAATTAATAAGCTTCACGTATTTCTAATTGAGGCAAAGCAAAGTTGCAGTTGCATGTTTGCAAAGGTCAAATACTTCGAATTTTTTTTAAACTAAATTTTTTCGCTGCCACACCTTTTACTCCGACTTTTTTCGGTAAAGTTTATGTTAAATGCACTTCCTCGTACAAAACTTTTTCCATCAGTTGATGCCACCAACAAATGCACATGTACATATGTTCCCAGGCCATGATAGCTGGCATTAAAAACTCTCAAATCGACGCAACGCTAGACCCACGTACATGTGTACAGAGTCCACCGCTGTCACGCGCATACTTCAGCAGTGCCGGCTGCCCAACCATGAACGTACTCTGGAAGCGTCTTTGCTGCGGTCGGCAAACCGCAATGGGTGGTCAAAACTTCGACGTGGCAATCAACTCGTAATTTCTGATCAAAGCCAAAGTGGGATAAGAAACAGTACGTTTCCATAAATTCATACATAATTACGTGTATGCATGCAGCTGAGCGCGTGTACGAGTGTGTGTGCCCGTTGTTATGGAGGGAGGAGAAGCTCTATATTCCCACAGCAAAACGTTTGCGCATAGAAATTTTTAAGTGGAACATTTATTGCGCTCTTCCAATGTTGCACAGCTCTAGTGGAGCGTTGCATGGCTGCTTTCACTTTTCTCCCCGCTGTCTTTAGCGTTGCCGACATTTTCATGCGAATTTAAAACAAATTTACACTTTTATGCTGTTGCCACCGCTGTCACCGTTGGCAAATATCTTAAGTGCGGAAAAGTAAAACTATTCTGTACCGTTACCTTTTTCAAGTATGTCTGCTGCAACGACCAGCAGGTGTGGCACTTGAGGTTTTTCGCTCAGTATAAAACAATTTTCATAAAAAATACAACAAAATAAAAGGGGATGCAAAAAATAGCGCACCCACATATATATACATATACAATGCCAAGTTGGTCGTTTTAATACTTTTCGTGGTAAAATTTTTTATCCATTCACTCTGCCGGTACTCACCTACAGCACCTCATTCGTACTTTTTATTTATTTTTGCAGATTTCATTGCTGGACTCAAGGATGTTTCGGTTACAATACCACAAGCGGTGAAACGTGGCAGCAATGCACTGCTCATATGCAATTACGATATGGAAAATGATACTTTATACTCCATAAAATGGTATAAGGGACGGCGAGAGTTTTATCGCTATACACCAAAGGAAAATCCGGCAATGAAAGTTTTCCCCATGGCCGCCGGACTAAATGTTGAGGTATGTAAAAGTGAATATACAAAACAATAAATAACTCAGTGAATATTATAATGATGTACTCGTATGCGCCTGCATACATTTGCACACGTATGTGGCAGGACAGTGTCAATGGAAATTGCGCAAAAAATCTATTTCATTTGTGTACTGTATAGTCTATGTATGTATGTGTACATATAGATTTTTCTCTGATTTTTATTTAAACGTTCAAGAAAAATCGAAATATTTAATTCACCCTCAAAAAATACCACATTTTTATTGATGTACTTAGGGTGCCACAAGGTATAAGAAAATATTTTTTTCTCGAAAATTTAATGGCTACACGCAATTTTTTCTGACTGACCTTATTAGCAGAAATGAAAAAAAAATGCGCTTGAATGATGGCAACTCTTGCCGACTTCATAGCGAACATAATATATAAATTTTTATAACGCGTAAATATAGAAGATCGAGCTTATTTAGTTAACATACCCAAAATATAATACTCTATAAATTTTTTTAAGGTTAGTTTCTTTTTTACAGTAAAGATAAATCTCGGCGTTTTTGTACGCAATGTTATAAAATAATATTTAGCTCCTCTTTAACAGTAATTCTTGCAACATTTTGACCACATTTTCAGCGGTATCGGTACTGAAGACCTCTTCTTGTCATCTTGAAACGATGGTCGTAGCGACCATGGGTTGACGGAAACTTTTTGGTTAAAGTTTTTACTATCAAATACTGATAAGGCAGTAGCTCCATTGGCTAAATAACACAAAAAGAGGATTTATTGCTATAAAGCAACTTTCGAGACTTTTGTATTGTCTTCATTGACTTCAAAAAGCACAAATCAAAATAAGCTACGTTTACAGTCAATATACATTAAAGCCATAACATAGAACCTCGCGATGAACAAGCAAATATTAAACAGTGCGGCCTGCCTTATCCTTCTTCATCATTTTCAATTGAGCGCTAAGAAGGGCTGTTTTCAGTGCATAAATTATCTTCGCCATCCACGTGGCTTGATGCAGAATACCTACAGGTCGACTTTTAAATTTTCGATTTTTATTTCCATCTAAAAATATCACAGAGAGCTCAATTTGTTCTCAATATTCATCGTTCCAAGCCGCTTTTGCCTGTTCTCTTCTAATCTTGGCAAAGTTATCAATTGTTCTTTATTTCTACATGAAATAACTACCGAAAGACGTTTTGCTTTTGATAAGCGACCCCATCAGTGAAGTGTACAGTCACACACTCTTCTGGCATCACATTTTGAAAATCAATTTTAATTTTTTTGCTGCTGCCACCTGAAGTGTCAGTGTTTGCCCTAAACCCACTATCAAACGCAAAAACTCTTTATTCTCAAAATAAACCGTGTTTAAATATTATTTCTTTATCTTTTGCATAAAATTTTTTTTTCCAAAGCAAATAAATACAAAACTTTGAAAATAGATTATACTTATGCAAAATTTAGCGCTCTACAAAACAAATCTGAATAATTTTTCAATAAAATACAACAGTCTACTGAGAATTAATACATACTTCCTGTACAGTATACCATGCCGTATGAGCAACACTTTTTTAGAGCGGAAAATTATGTATTAGAATACCATTGTATTGTATGTAAAGTTATATGTTTAATTGATTATGCTTATGTAAAATATCAAAAATCGCATGTTATAAACATGTAAAATTAAACATAATTTGGGCGCGGTTTAAATTGACATACTGATCACTTTTTAGGACCCAAACTGACGCCTCAGTCGAGTCTGCAAAAAAGAAAAATCAACTCAAAAAGCATCAGAAATCCTAATCGTACATGTATGTTTGCATAGAGTGTGTTAGGTATTAATTTATTTGCAATAAAACACCAAACAGAAGGATTATTTTTTTAAAACGAACTGATAACTCAAACAATGTCAATAAACTAAAAATAATTGAAAATTGCGAAATTGCGACAATAGTTGCTGTGCATTTCAAATTCTGTTTGCTGTGAGCTTAAATTTTATAATTCAATAAAACAGAAAAGCACGATTACTTCAAAACCAATTTATTGTAACGACTTAGACACTTTCAATTACTCCAGCAAAAAATCATTTGACATTGCCTTAATCGAATCAAAATTTAATTTAGCAGCTTTTAAAGAAAAACACTTGATTTTCCATTCTCTTTTTATAGTAAATATTTATTTTGATTTCTACATATTTATCCAAAACTTGTTTATATGCTTAAAGGAGCAATAGCAGGAGCGCTCATAATTAAAATTTATTACCACAAGGCATAGTTACATGATATCACCTACTCACAGTTGGTTGCATGCGTGATGATTAACTAATGAGTTCAATTATCTCATTACGAATGCTTATTTTCATACCTGTACAATATACTTATATACACTTTAATTGTTGTAGATGACTGCTTACCGGCTTAAGTTGTAAATGTGCCCTTGAATGCATTTGGCTACACGTCGATACATTGGCGCCACACAATCGATTTGCGTCTGTTCGAACGTAGCCACGTATGCATAATTCGTACGATTACCTATGAACGCTGAACGCCTCATTAAGTTCGGGATTCATTGTAATAATAGCGATTGCACTTACAACTATACACGGTAATTTTCATGCACACTTATACGTATGTGTGTAGATATTTTTCCAGGAACAATACAAGTAGCGCGACAACATGAAAAGAAGAAAGGAAGTGGTATATTCGGGCACAACCGATTCGAATTTAGCTCTAAAAGTTATACAAGCATAAAAATTCCTATAACTTTTTTTTTCTTTTTTAAATGGCGGTTTCAAAAAATCGTTGTTTTTACTAGTATTTTTATTTAGTATTTTCTTAAAGTTTCAAGGCAACATAAATAAAAGTTTAGGAGATAGAATCTTTGAGAGCCGTTAGGCTAGACTCGTCGACAACTTAAGTCTTTGATCGCAGTTTTTCTCAAACATCGTTTTCAAAGTCGGTGATCACGATTTCCCAGAAGCTAGTGAAGCGATGTTTTTAAAATTTTTCTCAATTTTCTAAATAGGATGACATCTATATAGGATGAAATTTTTGCTAGAAATTAGATCTAAATTCATACTGTTTTGTTTGCAACTTTGCCAAAAATTAATTTTTTCCAAAATTGTTCGATTAATAACAACTTTCACTCATCTACTAAGCAATGAGATTTCAGTTTTTGATATTAGATGAATCCTCCATCTGTTATGATTCTGATCTTTTTGGGCGGTGCCTCCGCCATTTAAAATTGTATTTTTCATTGAGTTATCAAATTCACAAAAACAAAAACAAAATGTTGCCTTGAAATAATCAAACTTCAACCGTTAATATTTTGTAACCGGTTCCGTTTACGAAAAAACCGTAAGAGATCGGTTTGTAGAGCATTCAATTTCCTACAAAATCTTTGAAACGAAGATAGTTATTTCTAATAATTCGAAGGGGGATTTGAATTTGTCTTTATAATAATAATAAGAAAAGAATGAAAAAATTTAAGGCGGAATACCTTTTCTTTACAGTTAAAGAGCTCATATGTAAAGAGGTTTTTTTAGAGCTTTCGAAGAACATATTTTTCAGAGTACCAAGCGAAAAAAAATAATCGCTATTTTTTACGCACCCTAAAGAGAACCCTGTTTCATTAGACTTGTTGACAGCTATTTAAAATTTATTATGTTTCTTTCAGCAAAACAATGTATTGTATATATGTATATGTACATATATCCATATATGTTCATATATAGGAGTGCAACGAATATACATATATATTTACGCATAAAATCTGTCCGAATTTGTCCTTTGTTGTGAATTTTAAGCTTTTCCAATGCCCTGTATTGTTATTAATTATATCATTTGTGGAAACAATTACTTTAAATATAATATAAACGCACATTGTTTTCGCATAAAGCAGAATTGAAGCTATTTTCTCCATACATTCATTTATTTGTTTGTACTATTTTGTTTTTGTATTTTGTATTTTGTTCATTTAATCAAAAGTTATGTTAAATGTTGCAGAAATGAAAAAGAATATTAAAACTAAAAAAACTATGAGGCATTAATAAGAGAATGAAAATCGAGTAAATAAAAGCAGACACATAGTCAGTGTAACGCAATGCACATGGAGATAAGTTTTAATGCCTTTGCAGTACAAATATTGTACTTACTTTTATAATTTCATACACTACGCAGCAAACAGAATTTTAGCTGTGTACTCCATCCTCTGGAAACTAAGCTTTACACAGTTAACCAAAGCAATGTTCTTTTGGCTGCTGATTCACTATCATAATTAATATTATGCTTTTCAGTGAGTTATTAGCCACAATGAATGCTTTAAAAAATATTACGAAAGCATAATTACAGCTGTGTTCATAAAAATAGTAGTGTAGTGTGGGTAATAACTATTAAACGTAAAAACTACAAACTATGAAATGAATACCTCTAAAAACTAATATTCGGCTGTATCTACATATTTACACAGTTTTATTTTTTGTATGTATGTATTTTTTACTAGCAAGAGTTGTTTAAAAAAATGTATAACTGGTCTGTTCAACAAAACCAAATAAGCAGTTGAAATTTCAAATACTAAATGATTTCGATAAAATAATATGTGGTTGCAAAGCCTTTATTTTCTTAATGCATCCATACACTAGCGCTACATCGAGTCTATTTGATCCTTACACCACTTCACAGGGATTTTAACCCATACTTCCTTGACCACTGGCCAAGTTATGTTCTAATTGTTGCATTTGCTGTTTTAACGAATTTTTTAATATCTTCCCATAATTTTCTATTGGATTCTGGTTCACTGCCTGCGCTGGCCAGGCGTCGATCTTTTCTGACGCAAATCACTCCTCAGCTAGTTTGAACGTATGTTTTGGGTAGCATTATTGGCATTTTCCAACTCAAAAATGGTAACATCAAATCATTCAGTAAATTTCTACTTAGTTTTAGGACCATGAAGCCATAGATCAGATGTATAGGACCGACAGCATGGTACGAAACGCAAGCCTAGCTAAGGGTATGGCTCACACCACCTTGTTTAAAAGTTTTGATAGTGTACGTGAGATGATAATTGTATTTGATAGTGAACGGACAATCTTTCTTGTTGCTTGAAAAAAGCGATTTCGCTTTCATCAGTATATAGCCATTCCACCATTTGATAGCCAAATGAAATATTGTTTTGCGAACGTTATTCTTGCATCCATCTGTTTCCTAGTCAAAAGAGGTACTTTTTTAACGGCGGCACTTAAACTTCAAATTGTTTTCAAATAGTCCCCTATGACCTGAAAGACTAGTAACCGACAAGATTACATAATTATTTGTCAAATTATTAGATGCTTACGGCTTAATTTTTAATATATCTTATAATCTCTTTGGTCTCATATTGATTATTTTTACATTTTCCACACGATTCTTTGATTTATCTCTGTATTTTATGGCTTTGTAAATCATTGTGAAGCTGTATTCTACTACTGCTTCGATTCCCTGTAGAAACTGTTTTGTGTCTTTAGCTTCAGCATCAATTCAAGCTTCTCGATGTAACAATATCTTCTTCTACTCACTATAAAGGAAAGAGCATTGGGATTTCAAAAGCAAATTCATCGGAGAATTAATACATATTTTAAATACACTTATATATCACAACTATCTAATCAATTTTTAATTTATCGACTCTCAACCGCAAGCAGCTCGTTTGTACTTAGAAAATGCAAAAATACTTCATAGAGAAGACATAGAAAGAAAAGTAACGAAATTTTACCTCACCTTTCCAACACTATATGGTATGACACAATGTGATTGGTTGCACTGGAGCTATACGACTGCAACGACATTGACAAAATGCGAAGAGATTTTTTCGACTACCCAATATATTAAAAAAGACCTTTTCACAATATATGAGATCCTGCTGCATATATACATACATATTTCGATTCTCGTACATTTATATAAAAGCACGAAAAAATGTGTACGTTCCTTTAATTATAAGTTAATTCATTTCAATAATTAATTTTCCAAAGCTAAATCAAATTTGTTCTTGTGCAGTAAAAAAGAGCGAACATTCATAAATTGTTTCATATTCCCAAAAGGTGTTATTAGCTTCCGCTATTTATTTCCTTTCAAAGCACACCAAAAGCTAGTTAATTAAATTTTGCAACATATGTATACAAACCTTAATACTCATAGAATATACAAACACGTGTGAGTATGTGTTTATGTATACGCTGGAAATTTGTCTAAAGCAATTACTTACATACATACATATGTACATACAGGAACATAATATGGGAAAAATAAATTACTGCGCAACATTTACCATAATAAAAAATTCAAATCGCATTTAGCGAAATTTCCGCCATGCGATTTTTTTCAGATATTTTTTGGAAAACATTCAATTATAATTAATTTCATAAATGTTTTTCTCCACTCTTTTACTTCTACATGCATTTATAACGGCACTGCAACAGCGTAATCTCTCCAATCAAAGTCATGTCGTGCTGCTGGCGGTGCCGCTCAACATATCCGGCAAGTTTACATGCGAGATTTCCGTGGAGGCGCCAACCTTTCAGACCGCCATGGTCTCTTCTGAACTGGAAGTTGTGGGTGAGTACAACATACATACACATACACACGCGCGCAAACACATACTAATGCTATTGAGCGCCAATGAGTGAAACTATGCTGCCGCGCGCGCAAAAAAAATATTAAATCGGCTTAAATGTTGGAAATTGCGAAAAGGCGCTAATTTAAATGCTTGCTTTTTCACCCAAGTGCCAGTAAAGCAAATTAATTAGAAACTTCGCGTATATTTAGCACGTTTTTTGCGCCCACTCAGTGGTGGCAAATTCCGTGTTGAACACTTCTAATTGATGACTTTTCAATTCAATGGCTGAAAACTAGCGAACATTTTGATAAAATCGACTTTTTTTTCCTCATTGCCGAATTTACAATTTTTTTACTAAATTAAAAATCATTTTTTCTCTCTTTACGTGCGCTGTTTCCGTGCTGCGTCGTCTCTGCAACACAGAATTACCGGAGGAGCAGGCTATTGTTACGGGCATCCAGCCACGTTATCGTATCGGCGATTTGGTTGATGGCAATTGCTCAATTAAGTACTCGAAGCCGGCTGCTAATTTGACATGGACTATTAATGGTGGTGCGGTAAGTTGCGGGGCTTATTATGGTGCTCTAACAATGCCCACTTATATTGCTTTAAATTCTTTACTGGCCGTCATGGGCTCTTAATTTTTTATGTTTCCCTTTTGGCTTGAGTTTCCTTTATTTCTACTTTCGGTTGCTTGCGAATTCAATTTTCAATTGCTATGCATTAGTGGAAAGTGGTTTCATTCGCTTCCAGTGAGCGGGGTCACTCCGACATGCATAGCAAACAGCAAAGGGGTGGTATTTTAAAAATTGATGGCATTGGCACATAAAAATTGCCAAAAATAAAATCCCAACGGAATGTAAAATCCAAAATTAGAGTGAAGTATTCAGTCTCCATATCGCCAATTTCGGTCGATATGGAGTTCCCAGCCAATTAGACTCACTCATTAGCGTTTGTTATGCGAGAATTCAACTGGAAAAACTAAAATGAGAAAGAAGTTGGGTTAGGTTAGGTCAAGTTATGAGATCGATTCTAAAGGGGATCTCACTTGGACAGCTTGGTCAGTTGTTACATAACAACGGCGGTCAGGTTGTTACGTAACGGCCTTTATGTAATAGGTATAAGACCCTTATAATTCTGCAAAGCACTCTAAGCTCATCGCAAATATGTTCAGATGGTTAATGTCGATTTCTGCCTTATCTCCTGACTCGCCGAAGATCAGACTACCGTAGTGTTTCAATCTCAGTCTGGCAAAAAATTAAGAATGGAGAACAAAGTGTCTGAATGTTTTCACCTCACCCTTCACCATGCAACTTTGACAACTTGCGTCCGTCAAAACTTTTAGCCTTACTGCATGAATGACTATTGGAAAATAACCAGTAAGAACTTCTGCGATTGCGGTAAGAGGAACTCTACTATGGGATAAGCAGATATCCTGGATTATATTCTAGGCCAGAAGGGTAACGCAGTCGCACAGCAGCTGGTGGTCGAACAACGTATGCTAACCGCTAAGTGCTAAAACGCAAGATGCCAGTGAAGATCCAACTCGTTTCCAATGTGAGTGATGCAAGTTGTCAGCAATTCCGCTATTACCAGGCACCGGATCTGATCATTAACTAGCTAGATACAATTTCTAATAAAGACTGACACTCTTTGACTAGTTTTGAGCGCCAGTTGGCACGCTCAGCGTTAGTATTTGCAGCCTGTTGTCTGAGTGGTTTCTCACCTCCCAGAAAGAGGATGCACTTCGCAGCAGTATGTCCACCGCTACCTTCATGGAAGCCAATTCTACTTAAAAACTCTTCCGTGGTCCGATAAGCTAAGATTTTTGGAGAGTTCCTTACAATACCTCCTCCAAGAAAGAGTACAGGGTTTGTCCGGAAAGTAATAGGACTGAGTCGATTTAAAAAAAATTATTGAACCAACCGTTATAATTCGATTTTGGTCGATGCAGCGCTGCCAGCGCAATTTCCAAGCATTCTACGGAATAGCCTTGAGAGCCGAGATGCACGCTGCATTTTTTTGGTATCTTGATAATACTAAAGAGCTGGTAAGCTTATTCCCAAATGCCAGTTATTATAACTCTATGGCTTATTACCAAGTTTGTGTGTAAAATCTCTTCTGTTGGTATCAAACTGAGTTTTAAGTTGAAACATTATTCATATTCAAGCACCAATAGTCATACCCCACCAGATATGACTGGCATTACTATTAAATCTCTTTATAATATAACATATTAAATCTTGTGATCACTGTTGTTACAACAGCTAAGTCAATCATACTGCCGTCACTCCTTCAACTGTCTCAAAAATATGTTCTCCAAGCAATTCTTACCAACAATATCATACACTGAACTCAGATTGCTATACAATTAAGTTCAGTGTTAAAAATGTATAGTATATAGATATGTATGTATATATGTACACATTTATGGTATACACATTTATATATACACAGTTTGAAAAAGCTTATCATTGTTGGATAAATTGTAAAGCGAATACCAAATACATTTTCAAACAAAAAAATCTCGACTGCCTTGTCTGAGGCCAACAATAACCAAATCATTGCCATTAGACACTGACCCAACAAAATATGCAAGCAAAAATGTTCGTTTCCTCATTCTAAGCGATTGTTTCACACGCCACACAGTCGCTGCGCATTTTTCTAGACCAAATTCTGTAAAGGAAAAGTCGTAAGCAAAAACATAGCCTGCGCACTCCACCGCCATCAAAGCATAGGCGCAAAAAAGTACACGCGTGGGAAAATCCGAAAATATGACTAAGCACCGCAACGCCAAAATGAAAAATCGCACTAAATGTTTTGTTGGCATGTTGAAGGTGAAAAAAACACGGAAAATAAAAGCTGTGCACAATTTGGTTGGTCGAAACGGCGCAAAAAAATTGCGGCAAAACCACACTGGCCGCACAAGTGTGTATGTATGCAAACACCTGCATGAGAGGCTACACACTGGCAGCAGGCCTCTAAGAGTGTTGAAGGGCAGGTGGCTATGTGCGCAGGAGAACAGACGAGCAGATGCCCGCAGAACGAACAATTTCATTTATTACCGACGTTTAAGCTTCAGCTGGATAGAGGAGTGTGCTATCGATGGTGGTGGACGATGAATATTCATGTTTTTTGCGCACACGTTTTCTTGCGCTCTTAAGTACCTCCACGTCGGCCGAATCTCGTATGTATGCAACGCACAACACTCGCATCGTTCTAAAGGCGAATTGCAGCAAATTTTTCGATATATCAGTATGTGTGTATGGTTGGTTGACCTTTTTTTGTTTTCTGGCGGTTATTTAAAACGCATTCTATTTACATTTTTGTTGTTTTGATCAGCGGCAAATAAGAAAATTGCTGGTTTAAATAGTGAACTATGGAAACTTAAGTATCGGCCAGATTCTTCTCAACCTGATCTCTACCCCGGTGTGGAGGTCTTCCCCTTTCTATTCTTCCACCGAAGAGTACTGAATCGAATACTTTCAAAGATGGAGTGTTATCATCCATCCGGACAACCTGACCTAGCCAGCATCGCCAATGTCTCTTGATTTGCTATGTCGACGTTGGCGTATATGTCATCAATGCATCGACTGCGGTGCCATTGCCAACGCGCAAAGGACCATAATTGTTCCTCAAAACCGACCTCTCGAACACCTCTAACGTCGACTCATCAGATATTGTCACTGTTCATGCCTCCACAACACACAGCAGGACGGAAATGATGAGGGACTTGCAAACTCTTATAGAGAGCTCTGCATCTCATATTATCTTCTTCTTTGGTCCTTCTCTTCCTCGTGGACGCAATTTCCAGCTGGACGCTCATGCACCCGAGTGAATGCCAGGACTGAACGGCTGAGTCCTTTTTCCACCACGGATCCCACACCGAATTTGCGCTCCTTTATAAGGCCGCTGCAGCAAATGTCACAAGAACCTACTCGTCTCCGTCCTCCTCTTGTCCATTGCTTTTCTTTAACGGCGATGAAATCAGCCTTTACTGGTACGAGGACACCAAACAGCAAGACAGCGGCACCTTCTGAATTTAGAGACCGGCCATACCAGGTGCATGCACTTAAATCATAGTCCTTAATAAGTTTGCAGTGATCGTCATCTAAAGTGGGATCTTTCATCTCAGACTTCGTGTTATTTGAGCTAAAAATATTCGTAAATTATTGAAAAGGTTTGCTTTAGCTATCATAAAATGTCGGTTTGTTCCAAATTACCTACTCCTATATCGCCATAATATATTGGGTAGTCGAAAAAGTATTTTCGTTTTTCTAATCAAACTTATTTTTTATATTTATAATAATAAATAAATTTGTACCATTTTGGTCGACCACTTTTTGCCATTTTTCCACTAGAGGCATTATTCCATCAGTTTAAATCGAAATTTCCAAAACTGAAACGAGCAAACCATTGTTGTGCTACACGAACTGATACAGCATCGTCTCCGTAAACTTCACAAACCTCATTGGTGGCTTGCGTGGTATTCTTCCCTTTTTTATACAAACATTTCAAAATATAGCGAATTTCTTCATTATTTTCACTCATTTTTGAACAGCTGTAACTTTCCCTGAATTTAATTTATTTTTCTGGTGAAATGAAGATTAAAATCTCACCTTTCCACCACTGTGTGGTATGACACAATGTGATTTATAGCCCCGGAGATATACGACTGCAACGACATCTATTGACAAAATACGAAAAGACTTTTTCGACTAGCCATTATATGTGCTTGAAATCTTTAGTTTAAATGCCGCCTTTTTTTAATATTTAGAATGTTACGGCTATTTTTTAATTAATGCGCTCATCTACGAGCATTTCACAATTCATTCAAATAGCGACTTTTAGTTATAAAATTCCTTTTAGTCGGCTTCAAGCGTTTTTCACACTTTGTTTCGCTTTTACGAGCATTTGATGGTGATGCTTTTCAGAGGGACAACACCTGCGAGCACTTTGCTGTCACTCACTCTTCACTTTTGCATATCAAACAACTTGCAACGGATATGAGCATTTTTTCAACGTGCCTGTGCGGGCCTTTAGAGACTTTTCTTTCATTTATTTTATCAATATGTACAAGTATTTACATACAACTCGTATTGTTGTTGTTGTTGTCGTTGCTGGTCCGTTTTTCATTTTGATTTTGTGAGAAGAAAGGAACAAAACGAAAAAGTGTTGATATTTTTTATCGCTTTCAGTTGATTGTTGACGTTGATGAAAACTTTTGACTGTTGGCAGTTGCCGTTGACACTGATTGTTGACACATCACGCACTCATCGTTCGTAATATTGTGTATGTAATAAACGTAGTTGCTGGCGCGCAATATATGATAACAAATGAATGGAAAAATCAAGCAATAAAGTCACAAAACAATTGGTAATTGTCGCGCTCCCACACACACACACATGCACACATGAATAACTCGGCTTGCATGGCCTTATGGATGCGCGCACAAACACGCTTTCGATAGAGCAAATACAAATACGAAAAATAGGCCATGTTTATAATGCGATTCTTTGTTTTTGAAATATTCCCAGCACTCGAACTCGCTTTGTTGGCACTAAAATGCGCTCAAATATTTGCCACACACATGTCATCAACAACTGTCAACTGGCAATAACAACAGCAATAATGCCAACAGTAGCGCACACATGCACATCAATACACATACACACACACATGCATAAAAGGATGTATAGAAAGTATGCTGAAAAAATATTTACAGTTACAGAGTTGGAAAAATTGTCACATAAAAATCATAAACAGACTTTTAGTCATCGGCAGCAAGAGCACAGCAACAGAATGAACAACATCATTATTATCTGCATTGCAATCACATGACACATTGCGCTCGACATGCCTTCACAAAAACATAAAGAAAATCACAGCGATCACTCAATCGCCAAGTCTCTGTGGCGGCGTCGAATGACAAATTCGATTTGATGCGCCTCAAGGTATGCTTGGCTGTACGCTCGCTTGTCTACCCAACTCCATACGACCTGCAATTGGTATGTGCTTTTGACTTTTAGGTGTTGAGCCGCTTGACATTTATCTGTATTGTGGATGCTTTTAATGTTCGCGCCTACAGAAACAATGACGGTTTGAAACTGTTAATCGTGTGGGGTTGTCAAAATTGACACAACAGCAAATAATGCGGAGAGTGTGCCAATTGGAAAACGTTGATTAGGTATTGCAGCTTTAAGATAGTCGCTCGAATATATTAACCAACGAGACATACTATTACATACCTACAATATATATATACATACTATTACATACATACATTTACACACACACAAACGAAGCACTAAACACTGCTAATACAACGCGCGCTTTTGGTCTTGTGGCAAGCTGTAAAACCTTTTGTGTAATAAACGTAGTTGCCTCTAGCGCTTTGCGCCCTTTGGTATTCGCCGTTCTGCCTGACACGCACACCATTACCGCCGAGCCAGCACTATTGCGGCTATTGAGGTGCGAAAAACTAAAATATTCCGCATTCATAGCTGATGTCTCTGTAACCAAGTCGGTTGTGCCATGGCGCTAACGCTTTGCTGGCGCTGTCGCTCTGCCGTTGCGGTCTTCAGTCCCTCCGCTCAGCTGCCGCCGCAGGTCTGCAGGCCAGCGCTGTATGTAAATTTGAGTGTTTGCTAGCTTAAAGCAATTTTTCATGCAGCTTTTTGACGTTGTTTTGCTGTTTTGTGGCAGTCGGGTGCGTGTCGAGTGCACTTTGTGGTGGCGCAATTGCCCTACGGAGCTGCCCATGCTCGGCATATTGTCATTCTTGTTGTTGTTGTTGTTGTTGTTGTTGTTGTTGTTGTTGTTGTTGTTGTTGTTGTTGTTGTTGTTACTGTAAACCGAAATTTTGCGGTTACCAAAATTGTCACACTTTATGGAATTTTTCAACTATTTATGTTTTTGTTTTGCTGAAGTTACGCTGTTGTCTGACGCTTACAGAACGCTCGCAGCACAAACGCCGGCGTCTGTATGTGTAACTCGTCATGAGATCTATCAGGCTGTATGTGCTGTTGAGTCGCTATTTTCATCGTTTGTTTGTTTTTCTGGAGGACGGAAGAATTTTCATTGCATTCTTTTCGGAGCCAAAAAGCAATCAACCGCAAGAGCACATATATTGTTGTCGCACATCCACATTCTGACAGCTCGTAAATAATTGGCGAGCGCATGTTGAATTTATTTATTCCTTCATAAGTTATTGTAGCAAACGGAATTGAATACTTATGGGCCAATATAAGCAATACTTAAGAACTCAATAAAATACCATTCGACAACAACAAGCGACTTTAAAAATACAACCACAAAATATCTTACTGATTTTTGCAAAATATTTTAACAATATGCTTCAGCTGCCAGCCACCGTAGTTGGAGTATAGAATGTAGGGAGCGGACTGGGTACGCCATTACAACCCCGCTTAGCTGGCCTGTGAAGTCGGCAGCGCAACCATGGTTATAATTCACCGGCGAGATGACATTGTGGCTTTCATCTGTCAGTGGAACGAAACAAACAACCGCAGCCGAGCTCGAGCTCCTTAGCGCGCACCAAAAAGTTAAACCTGCCATGGCAGTGGAGTTCGCAGTTTGTTTAGTGTGGGTGGGCGTTGCAGCACATTTTCGTGTCGCCGCAAAAGGAAATTGCTACTTAAATTAGTGAGTTGTTTGCAATTCGTACATTTTGTTGAGCTATTAAGCACAAAGCGGTACAACACGCATGCGAATGTTGGAATGTTGTATTACTAGCTTATGATTGAATGTGTAACGCTTTTGTTTTTGTAGGCGTACAAGTTGCATATGCTGCGTGGCATGAGATTTGGGATTGCGGTTTTTATATTGGTGACATATGTAATGTGGCTTCTGCACTTTGTCGGACACACGCATACATACATACGTTTGTGTAGTTTAACCGTAATGAACCCTTTCACGCCATAATATATGGCAGCTGCCTGTTTGAATCGTTGAAACTGCGAAACTGTCGCAACGTTTGGCGCATAAAAAGTTCTTAATTAAAATTTAAAACTCAAACAAAGCTACTTTGCATTTGAAATGAAATTCGCAAAGGCATAATTGCTACATTTAACCAAACAAACGGTTTGCCTAGGTGAGGAAGCTATTTTAAAAATGAGTTTGCCGGTAAATAGTTTTCACCAGAATTCCAGAATTACTAATTATTTAACAGACTGGTCTATTACAATACCCTGTAGCGGGTATATTTAGCTTGCCACAAAGTTTTGTAGCACTCAGAACCGACGAACCTAGCAATGGAAGAAAAAACACTTTGTGTTTTATATATTAGATTTTTACATCAAAAACCAATTGATTCATTATAATAATATATACTAAAACTTAAATAATTAGTATATCGTCGAATGACCCCAGCTGGAAAATAAAGCTGGATGCTCATCTGTTAGGCATCTCCACGACTCTTTCACAGCACTTTGTAACGGGTTTTACAATCACTACAAAAGTGAAACAAGTGAAATTATTTATTCCTGTGAAAGTAAATTGGATGCTTGCAGAAATCCAGACACTGGAAACAATTTTCAACGGTATTGAAGGATAAATCGGCCAATACTGCTGCAATTTCACCCTCGCTGGCTTGTTGGCATAGACCATAGCCATAGACTTGACGTAGCCCCGCAGGAAATAATGTAACGGCGCAAATCACACGCTATAGACGGCCAATTGATTGAGCCATTTCGTGAGATAACACGTTCACCAAACTTGGTTTTCAATAAATCGATTGTGACATTCGCTGTGTGGCTTGTGGTGCCGTCCTGTTGGAACCGCCTATTGCTCAAGTCCATATCATTCAATTTCGGTTATCATTAAGCGGTAGCGATTTCCATTCACAGTAACGTGCCTGCCTTGATTATCACTGAAAAAGTAAGACCCAATGATGCCCGACCCATAAACCGCATCAAACCGTAATTTTTTCGGGATGTAATGGTGACTCATGGAGCGTCGATTGCTGCCTGACCAATTACGCATATTTTGCTTATTGACGAAGTCATTCAGCCAGAAATGAGTCTCGTCGCTGAGGATGTTTTTTAGATGAAAATCCGGATAATTTTCAAGTTGTTGCTCAGCCCAATTCACAAACATACAACGATTCAGGTGATCAAGCGGCTTCAGTTCCTGCGTCAATTCGATCTTGTAATGATGCAGGCCAAGCTCTTTTCGCAAAATTCGGCACAACGACATCACAGAGATGCCCAACTCTTGAGAAAGACGTGTGAAAGACTGATTTGGGTCTTCCTCAATTGATGCGCT
Source organism: Bactrocera tryoni (assembly GCF_016617805.1). Classification (NCBI taxonomy): domain Eukaryota; kingdom Metazoa; phylum Arthropoda; class Insecta; order Diptera; family Tephritidae; genus Bactrocera; species Bactrocera tryoni. The sequence goes on along the minus strand of NC_052500.1, from coordinate 84,696,484 downwards.
AAGGGCAGCAATATTCTCAACACTATCGGCACTTCTTTGTCTCACTGGCATGGGAACATGTTGTACTGTACCTATGAATTAAAATTTTTTCACTAGACGCTCAATTTTAGATCTGACCGGACGATTATGACAACATAAACTGGATATAGCGCTCTTAAAGTTGAGGCTACTGACTCCGAATTTCGGTAGTAAATTGAAATAATTTCGATTTGGATCGTATATTTGGATCGTATATATTTCCATGATGTGATGGCCATCGTTACTAAAAGAAAACGTCAAAAGAGCGGGAAAATTATGGCTGTTCCTATCAGTCTATTTTTGTAGCGTCCCTATTAACGTATTCCTCTCCTTACAGTTTCTTAACCTCTGCACAAAGATTCTTAATTGTATTAAAGTCAGGTGACTAAGCCAGCCGGCGGCAACTTCCATTTAGGATGTGGTAGCATAGTTGACGCCATCATCTCAACTTACAATTTGGCATACATGTGTTCTTTAATCCAATATAACTGGCCTGTACCATAAAAGGATAACTTGGTTTCGGAACCTCCATGTTTACCGCACGGGAAACATATCTGGTATCAAATGAAGCATTTTCGGACTTTTGTTACTCTCGGCGTCCTCGGAAACCAAATAAATCAATTTTCGTTTCGTCGGACCACAATATGCTGTTCCGTTTTTCAACTGGCCAATGCAGATGGTCTTCAACAAATTGAGTCAGAGCTGCCCTGCCCATGCCGGGGTTGAAGTAGTGTCTCATATCTTGGGCTCCTGACGAAAATTTTAGGGTTAGGTCCATTTTGCTTTGGTAAAATATCCAAATATTCAACAAACTTGTAAGATTTGCTGTACCTCTTAATTTTTTGATGAGATTTCGTTCTTCTTTAGAATAGTGTCTGCCACGATCCATTAAAAAAAAAACACACAAACAACAAAAATATGTTTTAAAATTTAGAGAACGATGTATTCCTTAAATAACTGTGGATCCAATGACATTCATTAAAATTTCAATTTTAACACACAGTGCCAATATTTGTGTCTTTTTTTCTGGCATAGAAATAATTAACGTTTTTTCTTCTTGTTTTTATTTAGAATCAATCAGTCAAAAAACAAGATGCGATTATATTATTATATTGACAGCAAATAGTTTTTAACACAACCTTTGTCTAATAATGCGCAAAAATTTGCTAATAAAACTCATTCCATTAATTTTTTCCATAAGTCGCATAGATATGTTATAGTTATTTTAAGCCGATTAGTGCTCAACTGATATGTAGACCTAACCGTGTGATTTGTTGAACAAATAATAATTTGTCATGACACACAATTGAATGTATACCAATAGTTCTAATTTTTATGATTGATATTATTTTCCTTTTGCAATTTGATTTTTTTTTTTTCCTTTTTACATACACACGCACATTTATTATAATAACCATATCTTACAAACAATTCAAATTCCATTGAATTACTCCTAACAACACCTGCCATCGCAGAGATGCATATAAAGAAATAATAATCAGAAATAATAATATTAAATCCACATAGCAGGCAATCTGGTGGAAAATATAATTTCTTGAATACTGAGGAAAACATTAAAATATTGCACTGCATTTCTGCACCACAAAATAATTGTACTGTAAATATGAAGAATGCCTGTTCTATCTAATCAGCCAACCGTGAAGTTTACTCATACTCCATTTTTCTTGAAATATTACGAATATTTCTCCTTAACCACATATTTTCTCTGTGTGTCTTACTTGTTTCATACTTTTCAACTCTTCATTTCACACAATACCGTTACGTATGACAGGCATTGAAAGATTTCTCGTGAATTGTTGCTATCATTAGTAGCTGTGTTATTAAAAAAAATCAAAATTGTGTGCAAAGTAACCTATGTATGTATATACATATGTGCACCAGCTGATAGCGTGCAATAGCGGCAGCAACTGAAAGGCTGCAGATAGCAATTTGCAAGAAATTTCGAAAATTTTAACTGTTAAATGTTAAAAACATATTTTTATAAATTTTCGCATTTACTTTTTAAAATATTATTAAGTTTCTTTTTCTTTTTTAAATGCTCAATATATTTTCATTCCAGGTGCCGCTGCATTCTATAAAAAGTTATCAAATTGAACGCTTTGAAGAGAGCAATTTGGAGTCGGTGGTGTGCGCGCTGAATTTCATGGTGACCACAAGTCATTTCGTTAAAGGACAAATGAGGGTAATTTGCAACGCTTCACAATAAATATTGATTTAATATTGTTTGAAGAAATATATAAATGAATTCATGATACTCGTGTTGATTTCGCCCCCAACAGCTCAAGTGTACGGCCAGCATATTTGATATATTCAAAGAGGAAATCGAAAGTGTCATCGAAGAGGATCGACCGCGCATTATGGCCTCCGGCCGTTCATACGACATGCATAATAATTATCCATACGAACAGCATGGCAGCGGTGATGGCTTCGAGGATCATAACGAATCATTTTTAACATATTCAGGTGAGTTGCAACGTATGTTGCGTTAATATGAAATACAAGGCTTTAATATAATAACTGTGTGTTAACAACCGTGGAAATACGCAGCAATTAAAAAAGGAATATTTATTATAGTTTGCGGGCTTTTTGAAACGTTGTTGCAATTTAAAACACTTAATTGAGTTGAATAACGGCATTGATTGCAACTGTTTGCTACAGTGGCTACTGCCAACACCTTAGTTGGCTTAACTTCAATATTAATTCGAAAGCTGCGGCTGCACCGAAGGACGATATACTGCCTCAAGTTCTTGCATGGAAAACTTTTTTATTTGGCAATATGTCTTCGCGAAATTCGACAGAGATTATTTTCTAAGTAAATGCTACAATCTTCGAAGAAATTGTTAAGATCAAACCACTATAGCAAATAGCTGCCATACAAATTTAACTATCAACATCAAGTGCCTGTATGGAAAACGGTTTTATATAACAAGGTATTTTAATGAAATTTGGCATGAATCATTTTTCAAGCCAACGGTACAATCTCCGAAGAAATTGTTCAGATCGGACAACTTTAGCAAATAGCTGCCATACAAACTTAACGATCAAAATGCTTACACCCTTTTAGGCTATAAGAAATGCACCTGTGAAGGGTTATACATTATAACTATGTTGCAACCAAAGTAAACATTTTACTTTTTTTTAATTTTTCTGCTGTTAAATGCTCGCAAACTCGCTGAGTTGTGTATTTCCTAATCATTCGATGAACGTCGTGTTTGTTGACACATGCATATGTACATACATACATATATGTGGACTGTTTATTTAATGCAAATTGCAATAAACTTCAAATTTCTCGCTTCGTTTAATGGGCAAATCGACTGGCTTTGCTTGCCACCCGTTCGAACACATATTTAATCGAAAGCAAATCAACTTGAACTGCAAACAACTTTTCAGCAATATTTAATGTTTATATTCATTACTGTATGTACACATATGTGTGAGAGTGTGCCGATTCACCGCCGCTCCACCTTCTTTTTTGCGAAACGTTTAACACCATATTTTCCACTGCTGCATTTCCTGCCGTCTTCTCTCTCCACTCGTAGCATGTAATACACACATCCTTACCAGCCTGCCGTCGTCGTGTTCTGCCGACACACATACGCACACATAAACATATGTGCGCTACGAAATGCAAACAAAATTTCTCAAACCTTAGCTGTGTTCATAAAGCGCATCCACATATATATACATATATACACTCATACATACATATGTGTGTGTATATGCAGCAAGGAATGACGTTATCCGCCCAAAACTATGCAATACATTGAACGACTACGTTGTTGCTCAATATTTGTGAAAATATGATAAGGTAGCAGCAGCAGCTGGTGGCGCCAGTGCGACCGGCGTAGCGGATGAAAGAGCACACATGCCCGCTAGGTGTAAATAAAAAAGAAATTTCACTAAAGTGTTGCCACTTACTTGAGGCAACATTGACATACACGAATTTATGCAAACACGCCTAAAAGGAAAATCGAAAAAAAACTCGCAAGAAAATACGGTACACACTGACAGTGCTGGAGTATATACATCTATGCAATCGCTTGCCCGTGTGTGTGTGTGTACATGTGTGCATGCATAGTTAAACTTAAATTGAGTTAAGGCGGCGCTGTCATTGAAGGCAAACGGCAGTTTGTTTTTACAAGTGCTGCTGCTGCTCCATCGCCTGCCTTGGCTTCAGCTGCTTATGATCAACATAATACGCTGTTAAGGCGCATTAAAATATGCATAGCTATTTATAACCCACACACACACCCACGTTAGCATATGTGCCATAGCAGCAAGTAAGCCAATCAGTCGCAAACAACGCTAACGACTCGATGTGCAGTCAATTTTGCCACAAAGCGGGCGCATAAAAGTGCCGTTGCCATATGCAAGGCGCTCCTCGCTGCCGCATACAATACCGTTACACACGTATACTGACAGCTGACGGCAGCTCGCTCCACGCCGGAGCGGTACTTACACTTCATAATGCATGCAAATGCAATGTTAACATATACCAAAGTGTCAACAAAGTGCAAATTCATCGCCACTCCCGACTCCCTTTGCACATGCTCACAGCCCGCCGGCTGCCAAGAACTCCGTTAGTATTGCGTATTTTCGCTTTTCATCAAATTCAGCTAATACAGCTTGTCCTTATTCACATCAGCGATATTTGATCCCACAAACCTCCCTAAAAAATGTTCCAACTTGTAAAAAGTAAATATGAGAAAAAGCGCCTGTGATGCACTTTGTTATACATTTTTTATGGTATCGGTGCGTTGTTTCAGGCAGTTCGTTTGTCTATTTGAAAACTGGAGCCCGTCAAAAAGATAAAGTACTTGAGCCACGTCCTTGATAGAAAGCTATCATGGAAACCCAATGTTGAGAGACGGTGAGAAAAGCTTTAGTTGCCTCATATTGTTGTCAAGGAGTTATTGGGAAACGGTGGGAACTTTCACCAAGATTTGTGCTTTGGCTTTACGAAATCGTAGTTAAGCCAATACTGTTCTATGGTCTATTTGCCTAGTGAAAGGCGTTCGGTAAAGCCACACTGGCTAAACAGCTGGAACGAGTTCAAAGACCGGCGCTCATTGCTATCAGTGGTGCACCACGTACATCACCAACGATGGCACTTAGCCCCATTCTACATATGCCATATATGAAAATATCCGCAAATGCTTTGCTGCGAAGGTTGCTAACGGACTCCAGGAAACTGAGCATATTAAGGGTCGATTGCATCCCTGATATCTTGGACTACTTCGCCGCGTACCCTGATTTTAGCGGGATATGTGAAACGAAGTTGCTGGAAGAGGCGCCGTGGGTGTGTTCAAGTATCGAAGCTAAAGCGTTTTTCAAGCAGAAGTGCCTATTAGTAAGGTAGCATCAGACGTACTTCAACGAAGGGAAGTCGATGAGCTCGCTAAAAAGATCGGCCTTACCCAAATCCCACTACAATGGGAGCAAGCAGGTATTACTCTGTCTTCATGCACTCGGTAGCTATATGTATGGGCCTCGCGCAAGCTTAGTAACGGGTGGTCAGCAAGGTGCACATGGCTACAATGAAGTAAGGCCAAAGATTTTGGAGGTCGCAACTTATTAAAGTCTCAGATAGGATGATTAGGTGAAAATATCTGGTTACTTCCTCCACCAGTCCAGAGCTGAATGGAAGCTCAAATGGTAGTAGTCTCGGCTACGAGGTCTGACCGGAGACTTAATTTTGGTACCACGAGGAGCAGGAACCCTTGGAGTTCGTTCAAGCCTGCTCATGCGGACTGGTACTTAGGCATCACAACGGACTAGCCTCTCTGGTAGTCGAAGGGGGGTTATTCGTAGCCCGACAAACACCATCCCCTTTAACTAATTTAACCTATGCATTTTTGAATATTTATACTCCTTGATCCAAATAAATAATTCAGTAAGTATTGTGAGTGCTTTCAAAGTTGTCAGTATCAGCACCGCTATCCTCAAACTCAAAACTATTTGAAAGTCTCTACTTGAGCTCAGAATATATTTTATGCCAATGGTGTACGAGTATGTCATTATTGACTTCGAAAATAGTGCACTGAAGGCATCATACTCGATTTATAGAACGCAAAGCGAGACACCAAGCGGGAGTCACTTACTCAATTCGAGCGCTCGGCATCACCACACCACGCGGCGATTTTGGTAGCATTTTGCTTTTCGAAAAAAGAATCGATGATTGTAAGTTATTTTCAATAAAACGCTGCAGAACTTTCCATTTGATAAGAAAACATACAATAAATTACATTCTAGATTCCAATTGATTGACACTAATGCTCCATTTTTCTAGCTTCGCAAAAACTCTTTCAGTCAATTTCTCATTGTTGAATTTTGTGTCTGTTTGTCTCCCTTTCTAGCCGCCGACGTCACGTCTTCGGCAACAACCGTACACGGCACGGCAGCGAGCATCTACGCGAAAGCACTAAAAATGCATTGGAAGCGCCTTTGGACCGGTCTGATGGCGGCAGCGGCAGCAATTCGGGCAACCAGCAGCCTGCGAAGCGTACCGACAGTGGAGCTGGAGCTGGCGCACCGATATGTCAAAAGGATAAGTGAAGCAAGCGATGATGATGAGAAAGAAAGTGCACCCGCGGCGGCAGTGAAGAACTTCGCGCGATTTTCAGCTACCACCACCGACACCGAGTGTGTTGCTTATATTTTTATTGCCATTTGCACGAGCGTCTTTCTATGCGCACTGACACGCCATTTTATAAGCTGTCAAAGGAACCAAAGGAAATCCAGCCAAGTGAGTGGCGCAGTGACGACACCACGAACTACCGCCTCGACGGTAACGGCACCAGTGGCAGATTTCACTGCCACGGTGTTGCCATCAAAGGTAATAATAACGGCAACGGCAACAACAACAGTAACAGCAACAGCAAGGCGCGTTGTAAATGATGGGGCAGGTTCAGTCTTGGCAGTCAAACGGACATTGAAAGGACGAAAATCCTTTCATAATTGCGTTGGAAAAAATTTGAAATCATTGAGTGTACGATTGGCAGGATTGCCGCGAGCGCTGTGCCCGATGTTTCTGCAGTGGGCGAAAGTAGCGGCGAATCCATTACGAAAATTGGCAAATCAACAACAGCTTCAGCAGCAGCAGAAAAGCACGTCAATATTCCGCAACCAAGCGCGCACACAGTGCCACGCAACTCAACAGCTGTCGGTGACAGTTGCCGGTAGGAGCCCATCAACTCCATTACCAGCAACTGTGGCTGCATTGACATTTGACACGCCGGGTGTTAGCGCTGCAAATGCCGGCTGCAACAACACCAGGCGCTGCAGCGGGGGCGACGGCCACGGCGACGGCAACGGCGGCAGCAATCAAGCAATTGGCAATTTCACTAAGGACACGTCAAAGGATCAAACATTATTGATGATGATTGCACAACGTTTCGATTGTCAACATGTTGACGATTTGGTTGCACCCTCTCCCTCGCCCAGCGCGCTCAGTAAGAGTCAGGAGCAGCAGCAACAGCCACTGCTATTGGGTGCCATAAAAGGCGGCAAGGTGCTGTCGAAAGCCAAGTCGTTGCTGGCTAATTGGCAAGAAAGCGGCGTGACACCTCCACCTTGCTGGGGCCACTGCTGATGTCCGCCGGCCCAAGGCAATCGAGTGCACCGCATAGCTTAAACAGAAATTATAATTACATACCATAAATAGCTTAATACCAATAAATATACCAAATATGAATTAATAATACTCCCGGAAGCGCCGTCTTATCTCAAAAGCAAAGGCGACAATGCCAAAACAACAACAACATTGAAAATATGTTAAATTAGTTTAGAGCTGTCTAGCGTTAAGGAAATGTTGATGTTGCTTTTTAATTGCCAGAAGTATTAGAAGAAAGAGTAAAAGTAAATATGTGTAAATAAGGGAGCTAGTTGAGCCAGAGTAATGAGAAATTTGAAACAAGTTGTGAAAATGTGAACATATTGTAATGACTTAGAGTAATGCCAGAAATAACACTTCATTTAGTAATAAGTAATAAGTTTAGAAAGCGTATGAAATGTATACCAAAAAAGTTACGAATTATCAGCAGAAGCATAAAATTTTGTTGAGCATAAAAATAAGCGTGTGAAGCAGCCAGCCATTGCAATAGCACAGTTTACTTTTTAAAATCACGTCATCTAACTCTAAGCTTACCAACCATTTGCTAAGTGAAGTGTCTTCAAGACAAAATAATGCTGCTGTTTGCCAAACAGTCAAACATTACTGACTTTAAAATCGATAAAAAAAGTAAGCATCTGTGCTATTGCCTTGCTGGCGCTTAGAAAAATAGTAAATACCGTTGTAAATGTTGTATTCAATACATAATATATTAGCTGCTAAGTATGTTAAAACACAAAAAATGCGACAAAAAAAACGGCTAAACGGTCTTAAAACAAACAAATTTCTTAATTTGCGTTACTTTGTATTTAAGTTATTTAAGTTGAATGTGTTTTCGTTAAACGAAATATTATTTCAAAAATATCTTCTGTACATTTACATTATTACTATATTTATGTATATTTTCAATTATTGTACAGTTTTTCACTTGCCTGTAATTTGTAAGAATTTTTATTGCTAATTCACTTTTAATATATGAAAGTTTCAAATAAATTCGGCAAATGTGTGTTCTTATCTATTATTTCAATTATTTTTACCATAAACATATTTGTAACATAAACCTATTTTTGACATAAAAACTCCATTTCATGTTAAACAACATGCGAAATGGCTGCAAAATGTGCCGCAACATTTTCTGTAAACATTTTATCATACCCGCCTGTTAATGAAACCAAATACCGAGAAATGAATTCGGTGCGCCGCATATGCGTGCAGCAAATAGGTAAAATTTGGCTAATGCACCAGGCGACCATAAACGGCAACAAGCAGCCGCACAGCTGCAGGCGGAAGTGCATCTTTGTTTTCCGACGCTTAAAAGTATGCTGTAAAATGTGACTTCCGACACAGAGTAATGCGGTGGAAGAAAAAATCTACTACTGCAGGCAAGGCACAACCCGTTTAGCGAAGTTTCATACTTACAGGTTGTCGACTGTGCTAGGAGAAAGAGCACAGGGTGCATCAAAGCAAATAAAATGAAAACAAGATACATGATGAACTTTTTTTTTTATTTTTATTGCAACAGATAATTATTTTTTATAGTATTTTTATTACAATATTATTATTTTTTATTTTTTTGTTATTGTTATTTTATCGCAATTTTTTGAATATTTTTTAAATTTGTGGTACATAGTGAAAATAATCAAAAATAAATTAAACAAATGCGCATTATTTAAGGTTTATTTAAAAAACCTATTTACTTCGTATGTAAGGAAAATATGCAAATGTGCAAATGTGCATAAGCAAGCTTCGCCTTGTTTGCATTTCGCTTTTAGAAATAGAAGTAAGCAATTGTATATAAAAAGTTATTACGTAAATTTACAGCATATTCGATGATAATATAACGGGCAAGAGGCTGAAATTGTAAATATGCAAAGTGAAATCACTGAAGTTGTGAAAATTATTATCTAAACCAAAATACTCAAAGAGTTGTAGGTGCCACTGTTACATTGCGATGCTAATCAGAAAATGGTGGTTGTCGTTAGATGGATAAATTAGAAAATAAATTTTAGTTTATTGTAGCTTAGGTATAAAAAGCGCTCATTTGTAAATGTATGCGTAACTAAGTAACAGTAAGCAGCGGCAAAACTTAATTCAAGGAACTTCACGCCTCAGTCACAGAACGAAATTGACAGTGTTGTTGTTTTTGTAGTGTTTTTCGTTGGTTGTTGCTTTTCATTTGTACCCACTTTTGGCCTGGATTAAAAATTAATAGTAATTGACGACACTTCTTTTGAAATTACAAGATCCAACGGTAGATAGTTCCTTCAATTGGAGTACATAAATTAATACTTACATACACACACATAAGCATATGTATATGTAAATTTTAACATGGTAAATATAGAAATATTAAAAAAAAATTAATATGGTAAATATAAAGGAATACAAAATATTATTAAAAAAAACTAAAGAAAAAAAATAAAGAAAAAAAAATTAAAAAATTAAAATTAAAAAAATAATAAAAATTAAAATTAAAAAAAATAATAAAAATAAAAATATGAAAAAATATTAAAAGCAAAAATATGAAAAAATATATAAATACTTAGATATAAAAACTATAAATAATGCAAAAAATTGCTACATAAATAAACATAAATACTTAAAGCCAGTAAATTAATCAAAATTTTAATATTAAGCGCAACCAAACTTCTCGATGAAAACCACAAAGGTGTTTCATGTTGTGAAAAGAGCATAGTTTGCTGAAGATGGCTCATACTTGCCGGCAATTTATGATGATAGGCCTCGTGCTTTACAAATGAAATATCTATTTTTTTATGTAAACTTTTTTCTTTTGAAAGGTAATTAATTACTGTAGAAATTATTATTTCACTTTTTTTGAAAAGGCTTGTTCGAGAGACGAGCTTGCGGCCAGCTGTTTGAAGTGTCTTACCTCTTAAATTGATAAGTAGATGATAAAAATCATCTTTTTCTAAATTTTCATTTTTTAATTGCGATGTTGAAAAAAATTTAATTTTTAAGCAATTTATTTTTAACAAACAATTTATTTTTAAAAATTAAATTTTCAAAATATTAAAATTGAGGTATTTTTTTAATCTGATTTTGGGAAAAAAATTCAATTTTTAAATAATTAAATTTTTGTTATTTAATTTTCAATCCGGTATTTGGGATTAAAATTGTATTCTTATTTTTTAATTTGTTTTTAATTTTATTCATATGTTAATTCTATTATTTATGTTAATGCATTATTTGCAACCCTGCCAGCAAGTCAGAAGAAACGTGATTTTTCTTTTGCAATTTTTTTGAAAAAAATTAAAATATGAATTTCAGAATTTATTGAACTTTACTGGTCGGCAATTCATTTAAAAATTTCTGACACCCTAAATCGCCAGGAGAAAAAAACACGAGATAGATTTTTAAAACCATCTAAAATCTGAAAACAAAAATTGTTATTACTATACATTCTGCTTTAATAGCGTAGACAACGCTTACGCGGTTATAGCCGAGTTAACAACAATGCGCCAGTCGTTTCTTCTTTTCACAAGGTGGCGCCAATTGGAGATTCCAAGTGCAGCCAGGTTTTTCTCCACCTGATCTCTGCAACGAACGGAGTGGAGGTCGTCCACTTCCTTTTGCTTCCCCCCGCGAGTACTGGAGAGTTTTCATCCATACGGTCGACATGACCTATCCGGTGTAGCAGTTGTCTCTTAATTCGCTGAACTATGTGAATGTCGTCGTCTAATTCGTAGATTGAAGAAGTCGCAAGATAGGAAGTCGATAGGGAGGTCCTTCCCGCTCCTGGCGGAGCTTTTGGTATTGCTCAACGTCAGTTTACATAGCCGTATTAGTTTTGCGGGGATACCAAATTCAGACAGCAAAGGCACAAAGGCAGCTTCTTTTCTTGCTGTCAAAAGCAGCTTTAAAATCAACGAAGAGGTGGTGTGTATCGATTCTCCTTTGTGGGATTTCCCTTTTTGTGGATTGGGCGTCCGACCATATTCTGTGGGTGTGGGTCCCGCCGTGTTTGAATAGCTCGGCCGGCAATCCATCGGCCCCATTCGCTTTGGTGTTACGCTTTCACTGCCATTCAGCAGGCTGGAGAAGTGTTCCCTCCATAATTTTCGTATGCACTGGGCATCAATCACTAACCATATATTAATATGTACACATAATGATCAAAAGACTAGTTAAAATTGTTATTTTCGACCAAGTAGTGGCTTTCCAATAAAAAAAATATTTTTTTTGAAAAAATAAATCTTTCAGAGTGTTCATTTCGTTTCTTCGAACATTACCTGACAAATGTACTTATCTTAAAAGTCGATCGGTTCAGCCGTTTTGGAAACATATACTTCACCGACCCTAGCAGCGTTTCTAGAAAAACCGGAGTTGAAACAATTTCGAAAATTTTCGGATTCTCTTGAAACCGTAGCCGATTTCCATTTTTTATCTTCTTTATTGGCGAAAACACCGCCTACGTGGTTCTAGCCGAAAATAAACAACGATTTCCATTAGAACCTCCGTAACATAGTGTCTCTCGTGGAGGCAGATTTTTCTGCTCAAAAAAATGTGTTTAGTATAAATGAATACAGGCACTGATCGAAGAAAAAGTCAGAAAAAGTTTATTGAAGCTTTACAAGCTTTCTTTGGTGATCCAAACAGGAGGAGGGGAGGGAGCTACGGAATAATGACGACAGATCGCATTTGAACAAAAAAATATAGAGTTTTGGCTCTTTTTTGTTACTAAATATTTTTTCAATTAAAACAATTTTTGGCAAATTCTAGTCACACGGCACATCAACCAAAAGTCCAGATGAATTTTTGCGCCCTGTAGGACTTCCACCAACTCTAACTCCATAATTTTACAGAATTTGTTAATTTATAATTGTATTAAATTATATTGCAATTATATTAAGTTCTAGAAATATATCACCTGTCAATATGAAGACTAAGCAAACTCTCATGAACGCCGCGGTGTGTGTTACCATTAAAAATAAATGCAACAAAAAAATAAAAAATGTATAAAATTATTGTTACATAGAATAATAGAAGTAAATGAACAATAACGAAATGAAAATTGTGCAACACAAAAGAAATATTAGTGAGTGATGTCAAAACTAAAAAAAACTATAAACACATTATTTGAAAAACCATAGCATGATCTATAAATAAACATAAGTGCATAAGTTAATCATATCTTATAAAAAAGTACGTGGATGATGATCATGTGTCCCCAAAGGATATTCATAGGTTCGCACGTATGCAATTACATACATACATATGTATATATGTATATGTGCGATGAAGGCTATGTAAAATGTAATGTATTGGCTAATTTATACCGTAGTTATTATAAATGTATGTAGCACATATGCATAAACCCATTACTACAGTGTAAGTCATAAAATAAATGCATAAGTTTATTACAATAATAGCAAAAACATTATAATAAATGTAAACGGACAGTCTTATGTTTATTTAGAATAAAATTAAATACAAATTAAGTAACAAAATAAATATGTGAATAAAGAATTAAACATTTCGTTGTTGTACCGTTATTTCCTCGTTACGGCTATAAGTTGTTTGTAGTGCATAAGGAGTTACATAACTTTCCTTGGGTGAAAAACAGCCTTTTTCAACAATTTTTTCTCAAATAAAAAATTAAATATTTTATTAGAAATTTTTATTGTTACAAACATACACTATTAACAAACAAAGTTTGAAATTTTTGGAAAAAATATTTTAAGCTCGACCCTTGCGACTCCATTTCCGGTAACCCATCGGAAAAAAATTTCGTGAAGAGTAATCGGTCGTGTAGTTCTCGATAAATATTGTCAAGCGATTTCAAAAACGCAGTTTCGAGAAAAACACATTCTAAAGACAGCGCACTTGGCCTAGCTAGCCTCGAGCGCACAAGTTCTAGAATATAATAAGACAATAATAAAAACTTCGATTTTCTGAAACCCGTAAACCCATGTAACCCCTTAAGATGCAACCTTATGATGTTACGTTATTTTAAATTTTATGTGAAAATAAAGATAAATTGTGGTAAGGGAAATAATTAAAGTCAACATATTCTAATGCTGCGCAATTATTCATTTATTTGGTTTTGTTTGGCCGAAGCTTTGATGTTCATATTTACTTTCAGTAGGGTTTATTTTTTAAATATATTTGAGAAAATTTTCGTATTTTTGGTTTATCTTTTGTTTTTGTTTTTTCAATTTGCATACATTTTCAATAATTTTTCCTATTGTTATGCAAATATTTGACACTCAATATCACTTAGACTAATTTCAATTCACTTTGTTACATAATATGTGTTTTTGTTTTCTTTTTCGCTTGTATAAATTTCGATCCTTAGTTAAATACTATGACAACACACGAGTTAAGCATGCAAAATTTCATAACAATTATATAAATACAATTTTTTTAGTTTCATTTTTTCTTGGTTTATAATATTTTTCCGTTGTGTTTCTAACTACGCAATAAATATTCAAATAATTAATAAATAGAAAAGTAATAAATATAAAATGATTGTAAAGTAAAATAAGACCGCTTTTGAGGCGTCATAACAGCGCTGCTGCATACATTCCAGCAAAATGGGCGTGGGCGAGTGTTTGGGCCACTTGATTCTGAGCTTTCAATTTATGCTGCCTACAAATACGAGTATAAGTCAAGAAGAATCCTTTCTGTTCCACATTCTTCGCTTGAAAGGACGCTTAAATGTCCCGCAGTTAAGTTTTTTGATTGAAAAGTCACTGAATCAATTACACTCGGGCGCCATTTTGCATATTCGAGTGGTATTCATTTGCCGAACACATGCCGTGTGTCGTTCGTTCGACGTTTAAGTGTTAAAAAGTCGTGTTTGATATCGGCAATGCAGTTGGTTGATTAAAGTAAAGAAGCTTAGAAAATAGTACAGATTAGCATGCAAACTTATACTAGAGAAGATTTGTAATAAATATTTTAATTCTAAAAATGATATGGTTTGACCTGGGCACTCTTCGAGCGTTTCTAAACTACAGCTTCTATATAATTTGGAATTATTTTACTTTTCGATATAAAATTTGGGTTTTTCTTTTGGAATTGAGCTTTGCTCTAGGTTAGGTTAAGCTCTACCATTGATTTGACGGACGTCGCTCGGCACCGGGTGCGGCTGAGCCGGAGAAGCGTGGCGATGAGTTGTTCGATTGTGGTGCCGAAATAATGGGCATGGCGGCATGAGTGGCATCATTGGCTTGCAAAGTGTTAATAGCCAAGAGCAGCTTTCGGCGTGCACCGAAAGCGGTTATGCCCAATTCTAGTAAATTCTCCTCATTTAAGGTAGTGAACATTTCGAGATCTATTTCATTCGTAACGAAGGTCTCTAAAAGGGTTAATTTTTCAAGAAATAAAAATTTTAACGAAATTGAAATTTCTACTTATTCAATTTTCAGATAGAAAAAGCTTACTTATATAGTGCTCCAAGCCAAGGCTTGTCAATAGCGTATGTATGTCCTTATGTTGGGACAACTTAAGTCGGCGATTTGTTGGTGTAGCATCCATCAAGCCAACGGTAACACCCAGCGCATAAGGGGATATCGGTGCAGCACCAGCACCAGCGCCACCGTTGAAGTTCATGCCGTGCACGTTGCGTGGCCATAAATTGTCGTCGGCACTCTCTAGAATGCCCGGCGAAGTGCGGCTCAAGGCCATACCAGCCCAATTCGGTGTGGGCGTACGCAGCTCGCCGCTTATCGGTAGGCGCTCCATTGCTTTGAAGCCCATGGCGCGCTTCATATCGAAGTCAAAGACACGATTTTGCTAGAATTGATTACAAGCTGTAAAAGCAGCCAATATATTTATATATGCATGTACATACCTTCATTTCGTAATGCAAGTTGCGGTAACTTTCAGCACTGCCTGGCATAAGCGGTGCGCCAAGCGGACCAGAAGCGCCTAACCCCAACAAGACGCCGTCACTTGAGCGTCGACCCACACGTCCACAGCCAGCTTCGCTGCTGTAGGTCGAGTCGGGCGAATACTGGCCACGCGGGTTCATCTCACCATTTGGCGCCACCAACCGATTACCGCCCCCTCCACCGCCGCCATAAGGTGGATAGACTTGTTCCAAGGAGTTGGTACTACTGCTGAAGCTCTGGTAGCCGCTGGTGTTGTGACAGCTATTGCGCGGCGATATTTGTTGCTGTTGATGCAGATTGATCTGCGGAGCGCGCTGTGGCGGCGCATTCGGCGGAGTTACTTGCAAGTAATTATTATTGTGGTTCGGCTGCTGGCGACTGAAGCTGTTGTTGTGCATTGTCACGTACTTCTGAGTGGGTGGACAGACGTTGGTTGGCGTGCAAACACCAAAGCCCGGTGGATATGATTTACTGTTATTATTGCTATCGCTTCTATTGTTGTTGTTGTTGACCAATAAATTGTTGTTGTTATTTAGTTGGCCATTGATGCCGTATGGTGACATCTGCAATTGCGCCGTTAACAGGGTAGGCGTCTTGGGGCTATCCGGGTAACCAGCTAGCAGTGAAGTCAACATCGTGCGATAGCTAATGTTCAGCTCCTTATCTCTCGGCGCGAAGTAGCTCTCTGGAATAGTCGCTTGTAAAAGCGGCGTGCTGAGATGCAAAATCTCCTGACGCGCTTCGTAAATTTTGTCTAATACAAAAACAATTGAGGGGTATTATGGAGACATTTTGAAAATGGGACTTATAGAATATGTTACCCACCAATAAATTTCTCGACACCCTTCACAACAATGGCCAAAGTGCTTTGTCTTTGCTTTTGACGCAATGAAATGTAGACGCCATATTTTGTGCTGAGGCCTATTATTTCAGAGGCATTGTTTTGATTGTCCGGAAAGTCGAAAATCAAAGCTATCGGCAGGTTACCCTGTAATGGAAAGAATTCATAGTTTAGCGGAAGATTGAGAAGAGAGCATTTTCACACATACAAGCAATTGTTGACGTGCTTTATAGACGCCGTCGATAGTTCCAGTAATGGTCACTTGAGATTTCTTCAAAGGTTTAACATTCAAGTCCGAGAGATCAGGAAAAATAATCTATAAATAGAAGACTTTTAAGCATTTTCCATAACCGGTGTTCTACAATAGCTTACCTTAGTCTTCGTACGCTCCATGATTCCTAGCAAATTCGAATTATTTTTGCCTTTAACAATTTCGTGATGCTGTGGCGATATCTCCAACTGCATCTGCACCATAATCTGGTTCTGCGAAAACATTGAAGACAATTTTCGAACACCGAAAATAAAAGCAAAAAAGAATTCAAAATGAGTAATATAGAACTATATATACATATATGAGCTTAACTCACAGCTATATTTTCGCAAGAGAAATTAATCAACAACTGTGTTGCATCCTGCACTTTAGTGGCCTCCTTTTCAGAACCCTTGACCAGCACTAGCGAAGAATGCAGTTTAGGACGAGACGAAAAGATAACCTAAGGGTAGAAATATTAGAGTTTATTTAAGGAACTTTAGCCTGCCATTTGATCACTCACTTGCACATTATACTTTGTTTCGACCATCTTCACGTAAGGCGTGTCATGATCGGGCTGTGGGCGACCTGGCGCTAAGATGGGCAACTCGAAAGAGATTAGCAATGGCGTTGAGAGGCGCACCAAAGCACGTGCGCGCTCAACACCCTCGAGCGAACCGCATAGGGAAACCTGATTTGATTTCTCCGTTGGATTTGAACGATTCGAATCCGGAAAATGTATATGCGTTGCAGTATCTTCCATAATACGCTTTATATTATTGCCACCACGTCCAATAATATATGAGTGATCCGTGTAGGACACATCCATCTTCATAATTACGCGAGTTCCCTAAAAAACGCAGAGTAGTGTCAGTACCATAGCGGTAAAATAATTTTATAAAAATGTGAAATAATACTCTTGAGTCCAAATTGGCAAGAACACGCTCTTTGGCCTTTTGCACCTCCTCTGCACGTCCAAGTATACGAACATGTGGATCTAAGATGATATTTTTCAAAAATATATTTGCGTGTTTTTCAAAATTTTCAAACGGATTTTTACCCTTTTTGCTTTTAGCGCCAATTTTGAGGCGACACGGCCAGCTAATGTAAGTCTCAGTGGACTTCATAACCTAAAATGTGTAAGAAATTTTGTTTCAGAGAGTAAATAATCGCAATGAATAAAGCGTTTCAGCTTACACTCTCGAAGAAATATTCAGCGCCATTCATGCCCTCAACCATACTATCCTCTATAAGCAAAAATCAGAATGAGGTTAGTTAGCTTAGCCTCAAATTTTTTCGTTCTACTTTTCTTTCGCTCACCCTTCAGCATTTGTTCTAGCTTTTGACGATCGACTTTGAAACGCTCCGTATGCAAGTCATCTGGATTGGCTACGCCTAATTTCAAAGCAATTGCCCTGATATCACTCCAATCGCTATCTGCCGATGAGATTTCACTTTGTGTTTCACTCGGTGCTCCACTAGATGGCGCGCCCAACGATTGTGGTGCGCTCGAAGTGGCTGGCGCTACAGTGGTTATTCCGCCCGCACCGTTTGGGTACAGAAGCTTGTTGATTTGTGCACAGGATAACATCATGTTGTTGTTGTTGTTTTAATGATATTGTGCCGAAATAATATTGTAGTAAAGAGTGGACTAATTTACGGAATCAGTATATAGCTTTTTGTTGTATTTCGCAATTCTCATGAATTGTCCGAAAAGATCAGTTATCAGTCTGGCAATTAAGATGTTTGTACGAAGTAGAGATCTTTACTGGAATATTAATTACTTGATCAGTGATGAGGTACACAAAAAAGTTGTCAAAGTGGAAAAATATTGAATGATATGTAAGGTCAAGGTTAAAAGTCGCAAACGGATGCGACAACAGTTTACATACAAGTATAGATAGCCAAAAAACTAGGAATGTTGATGAACACTACTTCAAAACAACAAGTTTGTAAAAAAACAAGCACTTTAGCTATACTATCCTTCACAGCTGTATTTTTTATAGCACAAAGGGTTATAAAAAGACCTTCATCTTGATTTTGATCGATCAGTTTATATATCAGCTATATGCTACAGTGCTTCGATCTGAAAAATTTCTCCGAATTGCACCGCAGCTTTGGATGAGAATTCATACTAAATTTCATTAAGGTATCTCCTCAAAAGAACAGGCTGTTCATACAAACACTTGATTGCGATCGTTCAGTTTATATGACTGCTATATGTTATAATGACCTGATCTGAAGAATTTCGGTGGGGATTCATTATTGCCGTAGAAAATAATAAATGCCAAATTTCGTGAGGATACCTCGTCAAATGAAGGTTTCTGTACAAACCCTAGATTCCGATCGCGCAGTTCGTATGCAGCTATATGCTATAGTGGTCCAAAATCGTCGGTTTCGACAAATGAGCAACTTTTTGGAGAGAAAAGGAGTGTGCAAAATTTCAGTTCGATATCTCCAAAGCTGAGAGATTAGTTCGCGTATATACAGACAGACAGATGGAGAAACGGACAGACTAAAATTTACATATCATTTACATTTTATATGATCTCCGACGTTTCATTGTGGGTGTTATAAACTTCGTGGAAAATTTAAGGTACCCTGTTCAGAGTATAAAAAGAAACAATTTTTAACCGAAATTGAAAATAAAAACAAAAAATTTTTTCTGAATTTGCAAAATAATATTTCTTCGAAATTCAAGACTGGCAATAACTGCACTGTCCTTTTCATATTTTTTCTCATCGCACCTACACTTTCTTTAGAATTGTAAGTACATTGAGATTTCGCAAACAAAAATATATATTTTCAATCTCTTCGAATCTTAAAATTCTAGCCATATTTGGTATTTGCCAAAGCATATTTAGCAAACCTTACTAGCTATTTACGAAATACATACCATATTTTAGGTTTTTAGGCGTCAACAACACTTTGTCCTACAATTTACGTATTCTATGAAATTATTTAACGTCACCTTCAAAATGGTGGACTTAATGCAAAGCCATGTGTTGGTCCTCTGTAAATTATATCTTATATGTAGTTTAGACCACGAAAATATAACTGTTCGTTTTTCAATAATTTGCACCGATTTTGTCAATTTTAGCGCCTAAATAAAGGGTTGTCACTTAGAAATTAGCTACAGAAAATTAAATTTGCTTGGAAAGATTTTAATTGTCCTATGTCGAAATGTCTACTAAGTCTGACAGCGAATCGGATGCTCAGCCATAATCGGATTGGAAATATCACACTTATATATGTAAATATGTGCGATTTCCAGATGCTGACCGCTAATTCCTGCAATATTTTCGCGCCTTAACAATTGGCAATACCATACAGGGAATAAACTATTGGAACTTGGAAACAAATTTGCAGAATTTCATTTAACTTACGTCTTTAGATTTTTTTTTTTTAAATTCTTCGTTTTGTTCAATTTACAGCAAATAAATATTGTAAATCCAGAAAATATACTTGCGGCAAATACGGCAGCAGCCCGTCGTCTATTACCGTCGGCAGCCAAAAGTCCGAAGGGAAGTCAAAAGCGAATATCTGCGAAATTTCTTTCAACCGCATTTAGACAAAGTCGTTGACAAAATTTCTTTGCTTCTTTGAAATTTTGTTGTTCAATGTTTTTTCCGGCATAAAAATTCGCTTGCGAAAAATACTACGTGAAAGTCTATAATGTTCTATATTTCATATAAGAAATAAACAAGTTACTGTCAGTAAAATTTTTTAAAAAAAATTATTATTAATATATTCCCAGACAAGCTTGAGGAACATACAAAAGCAACTGAGGCACGGTTGGGCAATCAAAATAATTTTAAGTTCGAATGGGTGAGCGCTTAGCGAGCTGAAACAGCAACAATAGCAATCTCTATAAAAAGTAACTCAAAGGACCCGAATCATATTTACTTGAGGTGCAAAAACATCTGCAAATAGTTGTTGTCACTTGTAGGAGAAGTGCAGCGGTCATTGAACTAGGCGGCGATCGAGTGGTGAAAATTGCCGGTTAATAAAATCAATTAAAATCCAAACAAGTGTGGTAATTTTTTGTTATTCTTTTTAATACAGGCGCGTATTTTCGCACATTTGCAACATAAATAGTAATGTTGCTGCAGCATTTGTTGCGAAACAATTTCACAATTAATATTCGGTATAGAGACTTAACAGAGCGATCGCAGCACTGCGAAACATTTAACAGCAGAGCAGTGCTCTCAAAGTCTGCTCAATGAAATTTCCAAATACCGATCGATCGTTGGCTGTAAGTATTTCTTTAAATGTTTCCGATGAAAAAATATAAGTTTTTCATTTTCACACACATTTGCACAACACTTTTCATTTTTTTAACACTCACCTGAATCGCACATTTTTAATAAAGATTTTTTTGTAACGACGCAAACGCGAGCACTCATTAATTAATTCACGAATCAAACAAACATTAATCGAATAAATTTACTTTTTTACTTAATCACAATTGTAAAATGTTGCACAGGAAAAAAAAGGGTTCAGCACGTGGAATTATCTTAAACATATAGTTACTTCGTTGTACTTGCAATTTACGTTAAATTAATTTCGCAATTAAATTTTGTCAATTGGTCAGTAAAAAATCGAGAATCGTCAACAGAGGGAAGCAAGTGATTTTGTTCAATGAAAAAGTCACTTCTTCCAAAAAAATGTGGTTGAAAAATTACATAACGCGTACCGTGGTCGGGATTTGTTGAAAACACAGAAAACAGGGGCTTGGAACAGTCGTAGTCGAAAAATTTAACACAATTTTTAGAAATTAACAATTTTGTAAAACAATTTATTTAACATTCCCATTTAGTAAAATAATAAACTTTAAGCACGCTGGACAAAATTAAGGCGATTGATTTTTTTTCATGTATTCTCTTTGTAGTTTCTTATAGTTAGCTGTAGTTTGCGTTTTGGCGCGTAATTTGGCGTACGTCGTGTAGAGTGGAGCGAGTGCGTGGAGTGACTGAGCGACCTGTGCGGCTCTTGAAGGGCATTCTTTCAACAAAAACAAATATTTCACTTCTGGACCATGTGATTCAATTGATGAGTTGCTAAAAACTTTGGAATTCATGAATGCAATAACAATCGCTACTATTCGTTGTTTTGCCCATTTTTGAAACGGTACTCAAGCGTAGTGTAAAACTCTACAGTGTATAGAAATCACAACGAAATTTCATTGTATAAAAACAAAATAAAACTGACAAAATTATTTTTACAAATGTAAGACTAATGACGCAATATTTTTCTAAATTTTATAATAGTCTTTATATAAAAAGATATAGAGTTATATCCATAATTTAGATAAATTTATGATCAAGATTTTAATAAAAAATCGCTTTACTATAGGCATAAAATTAGTACAAATACACTTTTATAATAAAAGTACAAAAAACAATAAAGTTAAAATAAGTTTTTGAGCAATATGACAAGGTTATTTAAAAAATCGATATTATTATTTATTAAATAAAACCTATGAGCTGTTCTTATGAGTTTTACTTTATATCGTAGTACTCAGAATTTCTTATGAACATGGTTTTGAGGCGCGTTCTTTATTTCGATTTCATGTGTGGAGATTTTAATTAAAAATTTAATTAAAAACAAAAGTGTCACCATTTTTCCAATCGAATACTAATATATTAAATTGTCATAGCAATTGTTGGGGTTGCTTTACAGAAGGGTGTTGGTTTGGATGTGCAGCTTTCCGCTCAATTTTTCAAGGCTCTCAGATCAACTTGAGAATTAAGACAAAATTTAGGGATATAACTTAAACTTTCTATTCTAATATAAATCATTTTAAATTATTGCAGATATTTTTTTATTTACTTTAAGGGGTTATATACAGCTAAAATGGATTTTTTTTATATTTTATTAAATATATATTATTACTAGCGGATCCGGCCACGCGTTGCTGTGGTATATATTTTATACTTTTACTATTCAATACTGTGAAAAGTTCATTTGCGAATAAAGGCGAAACCGTTTTTGACGATATACATAAGAGTCCTGGGGATTGTGTTTGAGGTTTAATCTTGAAGATGTTCATATAAATAAATTTCAATGGAAAAAATACCGAATTTAAGGTTGTTTTCTTTCTTTTAGGTAAACAGCATTTGTCAGTTATATTAAAAAACAAGTAAGGAAGGGCTAAGTTCGGGTGTCACCGAACATTTTATACTCTCGCATGATAAAGTGATAATCGAGATTTCATTATCCGTTATTTACATATTTTTCAAATACCGTATTTGTGTAAAGTTTTATTCCGCTATCATCATTGGTTCCTAATGTATATATTATACAGAGAAGGCATCAGATGGAATTCAAAATAGCGTTATATTGGAAGAAGGCGTGGTTGTGAACCGATTTCACCTATATTTCGTACATGTCATCAGGGTGTTAAGAAAATATTATATACCGAATTTCATTGAAATCGGTCGAGTAGTTCCTGAGATATGGTTTTTGGTCCATAAGTGGGCGAGGCCACGCCCATTTTCAATTTTTCAAAAAAGTCTGGGTGCAGCTTCCTTCTGCAATTTCTTCCGTAAAATTTAGTGTTTGTCGTTTTTTGTTAGTTCGTTAACGCACTTTTAGTGATTTTCAACATAACCTTTGTATGGGAGGTGGGCGTGGTTAATATTCGATTTCTTCCATTTTTGAACTGTATATGGAAATGCCTGAAGAAAACGACTCTGTAGAGTTTGGTTGGCATAGCTATAGTAGTTTCCGAGATACGTACAAAAAACTTAGTAGGGGGCGGGGCCACGCCCACTTTTCCAAAAATATTACGTCCAAATATGCCCCTCCCTAATGCGATCTTTTGTGCCAAATTTCACTTTCATATCTTTATTTATGGCTTAGTTATGACACTTTATAGGTTTTCGGTTTCCGCCATTTTGTGGGCGTGGCAGTTGGCCGATTTTGCCCATCTTCGAACTTAACCTTCTTATGGAGCCAAGGAATACGTGTACCAAGTTTCATGACGATATCTCAATTTTTACTCAAGTTACAGCTTGCACGGACGGACGGACGGACAGACGGACGGACGGACGGACAGACGGACGGACGGACGGACAGACGGACGGACAGACGGACGGACGGACAGACAGACATCCGGATTTCGACTCTACTCGTCACCCTGATCACTTTGGTATATATAACCCTATATCTGACTCTTTTAGTTTTAGGACTTACAAACAACCGTTATGTGAACAAAACTATAATACTCTCCTTAGCAACATTGTTGCGAGAGTATAAAAATGTTCTTTTCCGAAAGAAGGAATCTTAGTTAAGTTTAGCAGAACTTAACTGACAAATGGCTACTAAACAGACATTGAGGAACATTTCCCTTAAGATTTGGCTTTTACTTTACTTCTATTGCTAATTTAAGAGTTCGAGTTGTGGAGAACTTCGAGTTATAGAAGTTTGAGATAGAGAAGTTCAACTGTATTATATTTTTTTGCGGATTGTGAATACATGCGTTTGTTGAGAAATATATACAGTGAAATCTCCCATAAACAGACACTCACGAATCAGCCTTTCTGTCCAGTTATTACAGTTGTGCTCTTAATATATTGTACATAATAAATATCATAAATTGTGGGACCAGTCAATTTGTTAATGGAGATGTCCGCTTAATAGAGCGTCCATTTAATACAAATTTCACTGTATTTCTTATTTATAAATTGTTTTGACTAAATAGGTGCTGCGGTCTCACTATCGAAACCTCCTCCAGTGTTTTATAACGTGAGCTCCCAAATGTTTACAGCTTTGCTAGTGCAAGAAAAGTGCACAGGATATGCTACATTGTTTTCCTGACGCCTTACTCTTGACATTTCCTGCAGTCGTTTCGATCTGTTAACCCCATTCTACAGGTGTGTGTCGCCACCAGATAGTGATCGGTTAGTCTTTCAATCATGTTCCCACAGTCTCTTCTATCAAGAGTGAGAATGAATTTTGTGTATTTTTGGTCTACCGCTTTGCAAATGACATTTGCAGTTTTGCATCCTGATAGATTATTCCATCGAACTTAAACCTTCTTTGTCATTATCTTGCCCAGAACGTCGTAAAAACAATGCACGAGTTCACCAAAGTCGGTGATGTTATCGGATGCCACACAACAATATTGGCAATCTCGTACTTGACGCCCAGTAGAAGTGAACTTTCTTGTTTCTGGCAACACTCTTGACTATTTCCTTGCTTTTCAAGACACCATGACAATATACGATTCGAGGTTACTACATTGAATGCTTTTTGACTGGCTGTCTACTGGAGTTGACTGCTGATTCATTAGAGGATAGCAAAGACCTCTGCTTGAAATATATTGCTTATATATAACTTAGAAGGCTGCTTTATGCCTAAATCTAAGCCGTATATCCTCATATGTACATATATGTATATCTCATGCTAATATTTGTACATAAGCATCAAGGGATTTTTTGCAATCAAAATAGTTTTTCATGCATTGTTTTATTTCTGTAAATTTTTAGCAAAAATTGAGTACCTCAAATATGATACTTCATTTTCTTTCCAGACTTAATTTGTGCAAATATGTCTGGGAGGAGGAATGTGAGGCGTAAACATCCAGGAACTTTATCCTCCACTATACAGCTTTTGCAAGACTAAAAAAAATCGTTTTAGATATTCAAGTCTAAAAATTAAAAAAAAAAATCAATTATTTTTTGCAATAGTTAGATACCTTACGTATTCAAATATATTTCCTTAAAAGGACTTTTTGAAATTTCAAATAATTTCCGATTATAGCCGTTTTAGTCTTGTGGCAACTGGACAGGTAAACGTTAACGTAAAACTTTAAAGCCGTTTTTTTTAAATTATTTTTTTTTGAGGTAGTTGACTTGGTATTTAGTTCTACTTAATCGATTCCTTTGAAATCGACGCTGTTTTATGAATTTTTTTCTTTCGCAAAGGTCAATCCGATCGGTACATTTTTTAACAATGCCTAATATTTAGAATCTAAACCAGAATACCTCCACCCACAATATTGTATCTATACATGCAAAAGTTTTCATAAATGTTCTGCGAAGTTTAAAATAATGTATTGATACAGTTATGATAACAATAAAAATTAAACACTGCCTAAATTCAATTGTTTAAGACTGTCAAATTTGATAATTTGATCAAAGAAGAAAATCGGCATGTCAACCCAACTATGAATATGTTGACAAAGTAGAGAAAGCTGTAAACTGGGTCAGAAACTGCACTTCTACACTCAAAGTAGCAAAAATGAACATTAGCGAGTTATAGGCTTTTATTGCCCATGTTATGTTTTGCTAGAAACTTTCGTCATTAAGCAACATCATGTGTCTAAAAGTTTTGCGTCATGCATTTTGTTAAACTTTAATGGAAATTTAATTATGTTAACTGCTTATTTTTCACGCTGCAGTGGACAGGAAAGCTTTGCTTGTCGCAATAGACTGGGACTGCTCATTAAATAAGCACTGGCCACTTGAAAATGTGTAAACTGTGTAATTATATGGTGCATATACCAAGAAAACACACACATACATGTCAATTTGATTTGCAACAGAAACTAAACACACACATAAACAAACAGAAAAGGCTGCTGGAGATATGAATATTTTCGTGTGTGAACGCCCTGGCGATGTGCTGACATGCTTAACCTCATTTATGCGCTTATATTAGTATGTATGTATGTGTGCGATTTATATAAAACGCGTAAATTGAAAGCATAATTTACTACTGCTGGCAATTGCACAGTTTTTTATGTAACTGCATAAAGCAAATTTATGCCAAACTTTTAAAAATCATTTGAAGTCGCACACAAACCTTTACAAATATACATACATATATAGTTATATGCATCAAATACTCGTACATAAATAAAACTGCAAAGCAATGTAGAGAATACAAATTCCATAAATAAATATCCACACACGACGCTTTGGCATTAGACAAAATGACAAAATGGCAAAATGTGATTTACAATTTCAGCCTGCGGTCCTTTGCACGACTGACGCCAGCCAAGAGCAATACAGACGAACACACAAATGCGAGCACTAGTCGGCCAGCCTGACTGGAAGCCAAGTTTCTTAAGTGGAATGTGGGCATAACTTCGTTATTCGGACACACATGTATGTAAGCTCTCGGCCTAATGATTCGAGTCCAATGACTCAAATGAGCTGGATCCTCTTGGCATTAATTGCAGCGGCTGGGAAGGAATTATAAGATTAGCGCATATGAAATGCTATGTACATGAATGGGAGTAGCTTCATGCAATTACATACAACAAGAAAAGCATAATGCACGTATGTACAACAAAAGGCCATAAAAATGACCACCATTAGTAAAGAGTATTGAGTCTGCAAAAGATTTTGCAATTTGTGCCATATTTGCACTCAAGCGCAAATGCAATATGAAAATACCTAATAACAAGGGCTTAGAATTTGAAAAATGCATTATATTATCAACGACCATTGCCTATCATAAGTATATGATATTTGTGGTGTGAACGAAGTCCTTGATTGCGAGGCACATGCAACAACAACAAACAACAACAACAAACAAATCAAGTATCGGTTGCATATGATAATACATTTTGGGTACTCGAAAAAGTCCTTTCGTATTTCTAATCAAACTTTAACTTATTCTTTTTATTTATAATGAACTTTAATGAACCAAATATGCACCATGTTGGTTGACCACTTTTTGCCATTTTTCCGCTAGAGACATTAATGCATCAGTGTAAAACTTTTCTGGTTCTAGTCCGTTGGTGCAAGGTCCGGGATATATGGTGGATGCATCAAAACTTCTCACCAATCCCACCAAACACTCAGCATAACCTGTCGAGGCGTCAATCATTATTTTGCGACCATTTGTTGACCTTCACCACTCTTGGACCACGATCTTTTTCACACATTATTGTCGTATTTTGATCAACTTTTCATCTCCTGATACTATTCGCTTCAGAAATGATTCGATTTCAAGAATCGCCGATGTTAATTCGCTCCATTAAATTTTTCACAGACAATTCATGTGGTACAAAAGCGTTTCATAATGAATGCTAAGTTCCTTAGCGTTGTCATGGCTGCTTATGTAACGGTCCTCGTTAATCTTTTCCATAATTGCATCGATTTTTTCAACGATAGGTCGACCAGAGCGAGGTGCATCTTTCATATCGAAATTTTCAGAACGGAAGCGAGCGAACCATTGTTGTGCTACACGAACGAACACAGCATCATCTCTGTAAATTCCGTGGCGAATTTTTTCATTATTTTCACTCATTTTTGAACAGCTGTAATTTTGTTCAAATTATCCGAATTTAAATTTTTTTTTAGTTAAATGAAGCTTAAAATCTCACCTTTCCAACACTATGGTATGACACAATGTTATTAAAAGCACTGGAGATATATGACTGCAACGATATCTATTAACAAAATACGAAAAAACTTTTTCCAGTAATATAATATAACTTCGATAGAGTCCATCGCATCGGTTACAGTAAATCTATGATACCTTTAACAATTATGAAAGATCGTTCAATTTGCTGGCAGCTATATGCTATGCTATTGGTCCGATATCGACGGTTTCTTTAAATGAGCAGCTCCTTGAGAAGAAAAAGACGTCTGCGAAATTTCAGATTATCTAAAAAACACAGACAGACGGACGGGGCTAAATTGACTCAGCTACACAATTTATAAGGTTTCCTTCTGCGTATTACAAACTTCTTGGCAAAATTAGTATACCCTGTTTATAAAAAGTGCATTTTAATGGAGAGTTTTTAACAATACTCGGAATTCAAGGAGATTAGAAAGAGCCATGAACGCTTTGATTTTTTTGATTGGCCAAAGGAAAGAACACGTGCGCCATCTGCTGGCATTATTTGGTGACAAGGACTATAGCGAAAGCAGTTACCGGATATAGATATTAAGGTGGAAATCATATGAGTTTTGAGTGGTGAGATTTGAGACCAAATTTACATACACATATGTATAAATAAGGATGAATACGTTAAATAGAATCACAAAGTCAGGCTAATGTTGTGTATCCGTATCATTATATAGTTACTACTCTCAAAATCAAAGTGCATTAGTAAGACTTACCAATCGTCCGATAATATTGTATTGAGCGCCAAAAACTTAAGGAAAATTAAAAATTAATTAATTATACATAAATATATGTCTCAAGTAATCTAACATTTAACATCAATCGTTTGTTTTTTACGAAAGTGCTGAGTAAAATCTGACTTTCTTACCCGACTTAGCCCGAAACTGGGAAGTGACATGAGGTGAGTAAAGAATATCAGCTGAAAGAAAAGTCACCTGTTGCATTTGCCAATCAAGCAAGCTCACTTCATAATAAGTAACACACTTTAACTCTACAAAACTCAAAGAAAAACTAGCTCAGAAGTATTTTGCGCTCTGTTTACAAATTCCAAGACTTCACTCAGTAATTGCTCATAGAGAAGCTCAGCACGAGAAACGAGTAATGAGTGTAAAAAGTCATTTGCGCTCTCATTTATCTTCGTCATTTTAATATCAATGAAAGTCACCACATTTTCGCCTACAATCGGTACAGAGTATACAACAAACTCTCCTTATTGGGTGAGTTGTATTCACACTGGATTGCTAACGTTTGAGTAGCTTAAAATCAGGACCAACAGCTGCAGTACGTTTTTTGCGCCTTTTATTAAAGCACATATGCTGTCACGCAGAGATTTAATTATTTTCGAGAAAATCACGTGAGTTGGCGAAGCGCGTGTTTGCTGGTTTAACCACAAAAAGTGATTGAACAATAAGTGGCTTTGAGACACACTTGCAATAATGTTTGAAACCGATGTAATACTTATACAGCTATATTATGCGCATATGGATCGAAAAGAAGTAATAACTGCATGAGGTTTAGAAAACCACAGTCGAAAGGTAAACAGTGTATATGCCATCCAGTTTATTGCCAACGCTTTTAAATTAGTTAATGGCAAATAATTAGTCTAAGTTTATCGCCATTTAATTGGATTTAGTCGTTACCTCACTTATAAAAATAGGAAAAAGTTATAAATGAAAGTGTAGGGATAAATATTTTACTAAAGGGTATGCAGGGTCAATAGCATACAACAACATCATTTCACATATTGTATTTAAGCATAAGATCATTGTATACGTAACAGGTATCAGCAACAAATTTTGCTATTACCTTGTTTAAAGCTAAGTTTGGGTTTCGTGCCTTTCATGTTATCTTATTCAAAGTTTGAAAACTCCCGATTAAAGTCAAAAACGCAGTCACATTGCCGAAACAGCGAAGTCAGTCAATTTATAGACAGGCGAAGGTCGGATAATTAGATCCGATGAACTTTAAGACGTTATATCCACTTGTAAGCCAAGAAAACTATTTTTTTTAGAAATTGTGTTTTACAAATATGACGCATTTAAAGAATTTAATGAACTGTAATAATCGGCAATTCGTTTGAAATTTTGTTTTGAATTCTCTTGATCTCCAGGAGCATCTGCCAAAAAAGATATCATGTGGTGAGGAAGATTTTTCTGGTCAAAAGTATATCAAAGTCAAAAATATAATAAGATTATAATTACATAAATATATTGGTTATTCGTAATCATTTCGCCACATTTTCAACTTATAACGTGCCGCAACCACCGCATTCGCCTGATTTACCTTCGTATAACTTCTGGTCAGCAAATTCACATGACTAATCCGATGACACCGTTTTGACTCAATTGATGATATAAAAGCTGAATCGAGGAAGGCTCTGATGGCCATCACGACGGAGGTTTTTTCCAAGTGCTATGATGACTGGAAAATTCGTTGGCATAAGTGTATTGCAGCAGGAGGGGATTACTTTGAAGGAGATAAAATGGACAAAATTCACCTTTCAATTTGATCACAGTAGTATAAGTAAGTAGCATAAAATTTTCATCTTCCACTCTCAGATATAACCAATATATAGCCAAAACACAAATTTTGCTTCATTATGAGTGGTTTTTATTAAATCGTTTTTTTTTCTCCTGTGTACTTATGAAAAGTGATGTTATACTATTATTTTGTATTTTAAGTGAGGATACGATCATCGTAGGGCTAGTCAAAATTTTGATTTATGAAAAGGCGTTCACACATCAGAGTGGCTTAAAAATTCAAAATTTTTATCCAAAGTCTAATTCCTACGCTCGCTCAAACAATATACATATGTACCTGAAAAATATATCTAAGAAGGTCGTGTGAAAATTTCAAGTCAGTCGGTTTGGTTTAACTTCAAATTTTCGAAGAATAAGCAAAAAATGTTATATTTTGCAATTCAAAAGGAGGATATAACCCTTTATACTCGTATGAGAATTTTTTCCAAAAAAGCATATATACCAAAAAATTTATCGATTCAAAGAAGTATACCGTGAAACCGTATGGGAAATACTATCTCTTAAATTAAGCATTCACATTACAGTACACATGCAGAAAGTGAAAGTACAACTGCGCGTTTATTAACAATCTGCTTATCATTAACCATTCTCATCTCAAACAAAAACAAAATTTAAGATTGCCTCTCAAAACATTACGCACATGCAGCATAGCATGAAGAATGTGCTACACCAATATACATACTCTTAGTTTATTCGGTATAAATGCCTCCCATATGAGCTGCTGCAAAGTTTAATTCAGCAAATGCTTAAACACATCACCTCAATTCTCCTCAGTTTCACATATAGTGTTGTAAACTTTCTACTTAATAAATGTGAATCCTGATATCAGACACAATATTATAGCTCATGTGTGTGAGCATACACACAATCACAGCTATAGATTACTTTAATCCGATTTGGGTAGCTTTAAATGTTATGTATTTTCGGTGCGTGATTGCTCAAAAGAGACCTGCAGGAAATATGATCCGATCAAAGAATATCCATAATAGTTCTTTGTTTATGGAATAACCGATCGGTTGTATATTTTAGTTTATTAAACTTAAAGTTTACTAAACGAGTACAAGAGACAGTCTGAACCACCAGTTTGTTGCTTTGTACTTACTGATATTCGTACATTTCCAGTAAGGATTCAACAGTGTCCTACATTTCACCCATTTGCACATGTTTTTGTAAGCATTATCTTAAGCTCGTATTAAACTCGTAATATGTACATACGTAAATTTGATTACATGTGCATATAATATTATAAAGTAGTGTTGCAAAAGAAATTGCAAGCGTTTTTAACAAAGCGTGGATGCAATAAAGTATTTTGCTGGAAATCGACTTTAAAGCAAATTATATGCTAATATTTATGAAGCATTTAATTAAAATGTTATTAAGCGGCTAATATATTTGTAGTTTTTATCAAACACCTTGAACATAATATTCATCAGTTCATATACGTTTTGACAAATAAAATAAAAAAATAATTGAATATTGTAGTTATTAACGTAATAAAATATCTCCCAAAGAGCTGGACCGAGTTACTGACAAATAGATAATGTACAAGTATATTGGTAATAGCGAGTAACTTAAGTTCTAGACAATCTATCTAACAAAGACAAAGTCGTGGGCACAGCTGCTATATTTAAAAAAAATTTGAATTTCTTTGAGCAAGGTTATTGTGGTAAACTTTATAACTAAAAACTCTCCAATGAACAAATTGCTAACAGATTTTTTGCTCATATTTCCATGTTCGTACTAGCGCAATATAAAATCTGTTTTGCAATAAAAAATCTCTGTACTTTTCTTTGATAAAGTTGTTAATTTCTTTGCAAGTTTTTTGGTTCCGGTAAAATTTTGGTATCTTCTATTTGCTATCCTTTTGGAACTCGCATTTTTAAAAGCAGAAGTGTTGCCGTCGGACAATTGTTGGTTGTTAACTTTTTGACCTCAAATTGATTTTCCGAATTTATCCCATATTTTTTTTTCAATTTTTCTACGCTATTTCTCCATAGAGCCACATATTGCTTATTTAGTTGCCAATTTTCGAGCTTTTCGTGTTTCCGCTACTTTCGTATGCCACTCACAAGTCAGACACTTCCACTTTCAATCATTCAGAATTTTTGCAGCGTATGCAAAGTTCGGTGAGTTCAATGCTGGCTGTTGAAAAAAATGCTTTTTTGAAAGTTATTCAATTTTTTATGTCTTCTGGGCATACTTTGTGCATAAAACATTGCCATTAAAAGGTTTCTCTACAAAAACACGTGCAAAAAAAATTCGAAAGTATACTTCTCAAAGTAAGAATTACATTAAATTTACGATGAATAGATGTAAAATTAAACTGTATTTTATAGACAAGTAAGAAAACACTTCGGCAGAGTACACTTATCGTTCACTAAAGTAAATACAAATCAAGAGCTTTTACAGAGGCGGCATTTTAATTGTTTTTGTTTTTATAAAATAACGCTTTATGTGTCATATCTATAACAGTTCGACATAAATACGCTGTTCCTACATTTTTTATAGATAATTTATGAGTAGTCGAGAACGTTTTTTCGTATTTCTAATCAAGCTTCAACCTATTTTTTTATATTTATAATGAACTTTAATGAAACAAATATGTAACATTTTGGTCGACCACTTCTTTCCATTTTTCGTTAGACATATTTTCCATCAGTGTAAAATTCTTCTGGTTTCTCGGCGAAAAACTGCTTCTCTTGAAGCCAACTTAATACCATTAAGGGAGTTCTGCATTGACCGAAACAAATGGTAGTCCGATGGTTCAAGGTCAGGGCTATATGGTGGATGCATCAAAACTTCCCAGCCATTCTCTCCCAGTTTTTGCGGAGTCATCAAAGATGTGTGTGATCTAGCGTTGTCCTGATGGAGGAAGAAGCCAATTCTGTTGATCAGTTCAGGCCGTTTTTTATCGATTTCTTGCTTCAATCTCATCTGTTGTTAGCAGAAAAAATGTAGAATCAATCGTTAGATCACGATGGAGCAGCTCATAGTGGATGATTCCTTTCCAATCTCACCAAACACTCAGCATAACCTTTCGAGACGTCAATTCTGGATTTGCGAACATTTGTTGAGCTTCACCACGCTTGGACCATGATCTATTTCGAACATTATTGTCATATTTGATCCACTTTTCGTGTCCTGTTACCATTTACTTTAGAAATGGTTCAATTTCATTTCATTTCAGCAATGAATCGCAGATGTTGATTCGGCCCATTAAATTTTTCACAGACAATTTATGTGATACCCAAACATCGAGCTTCTTTTTGCAGCCAGCCTTTTTTAAATGATTCAAAACCGTTTGCTGATGAAGGTTAAGTTCCTTAGCGATGTCGAGGCTGCTTATGTGATGGTTTTGGTCAATCTTTTCCATAATTTCATCGACTTTTTCAACGATAGGTGCGGAGCGAGCGAACCATTGTTGTCCTACAGTAACGGATACGGCATCGTCTCCGTAAACTTCACAAATTTCATTGGTGGCTTGCGTGGCATTCTTCCCTTTTTTATACAAAGATTTCAAAATATAGCGAATTTCTTCATTATTTTCACTCATTTTTGAACAGCTGTAACTTTTTTTCAAACCTCCCCAAATTTAAAAAAAGCTTAAAATCTCAGCTTTTCAATATTATGGTATGACACAATGCCATTGGTAGCACTGAAGATATACAGGTACGACTGCAACGACATCTATTGACAAAATACGAAAATTCTTTTTCGACTACCCAATATATAATTATATGGTATGCAAAAATGAATAGTATTCGCAGAGGAAGCTATGTAGGAAATTGTTTAGGTGATTTTTTTTACATTATTGGCGTTTTAGTATTCCTAACTTTGCCTTCGTTCACCGGGGAGGCTGTGGCTTCCTAACGAAAAAGAATTTTTCAAATTAGTCTAGTAGTTTTGGAGCCTATTTAATTGAAAGAAATTAATATATAATAAATCAGCCAGCTGCGGGCATATCATGTTTGGTATCGTTCGAGTTCTTTAAATTTACTTCATATTTATCTTGGATGCTAATTTTTCCAAATGCCACCCGTTAGAAGGCCGCATAGAACAACATAAAACACCAGCACTAATTTTACTTACATGACATTAATAAGTTTATTTAACGAAATCTTTTTCAGCTGGCTTATAATGTTGGGTTCTGCTTATTTTCCTTATTACCTGTGTAATAACCTTCAATCTTTTGTAACTGTTTTTGTTTTTTCAGCTTGACATTGTAGCCTGTTTCGTTTACTTTTGACACAATTTAATGTGTAAAAGTTTGCACTTGCTTGAGCGAGCACACGGCGTTTGCCAAAATAAAATATATTCGCACCGAAAAATATGAAGTAACGGTAAAAGTTGTCATAAGGATTGTGTCGTGGATTTTTTGTAACGGTTTTTTTCTGGAAATTGTTTCATTTATCTTTACTTCCGTATTCTTTTAGCACAGTCAAGCAAAAAGAAAGGTCTTGTAGCACTCTGTTTCTACTTCACTTTTAATAAACACCATACTATATGTATACAGATTTTTATTTGTCCTTGACATATGTATGTATTTATGTATAGACTCGTAACTGCTAAAATGTTTGCAATTTTCGGTTTCCTGTTTTCTTCCCAGCTTTCCGGTCACTTTTTCCTGTCCTTGTTGTCTATTTATGTGGTAATGTGTTTTTCCTGAAATGTCTCGCAAAATTATGACCACACAGCACCCACTAGCTACTACCTACATTAGTTCACACACAATTCTTTAATCCAAAGTTTTTTACATTCCCCTGTTGTCATTGTTTTTGTATATCATGTGTTTTACAAGTTTACTTGCTTCTACTTTGCCCTCTTACTTTTATCTGAATTTAATATTGTGTCTGCAGCTATTTTTGTTTCGTTTCAAGTGCTCTAGAAGGCTACTTACGTCTCCTTTTTATTTGGTGTCTTAGTATCCCCACTCTCTACTCTCTCGTTCGATGCGGCGGTTTCATGTGTAAAAACAAATGAGACTTTTTACAACTTACATATTATTTGTCCATACACTTGTGCTTGTAAGTTCGTTGTTTGCCCAGCCGATTCGGGTTACGTCTGTTTGGCAGGTGGATGAGTGTAGATTTCAAAACTATGTGTATGAGTTGCCAAACCAAACCGCTAACCAAATAAAATAAAATACTTCAGAGTGCAAAAACTACTTTAGAAACTTTTATCGAAGTGGAAAATAATGCATTCTTAAGCAGAGTTGTTACCTGCATGAAAGATGAAAGCAGCAAATGTGGCCAGTTCGGGCGCAAGAAGATGGAGAAAGTGCATGTGCTGCATGCGAATGATTGAAGTTCTCAAGGTTTTCCGTACCGCGTGTGGGTTAGCAATATATTTTCCTGAGGACATTTAAAAATTTTTGTGTGCGTTGCTAGTAAAGAAGGGAAACTTGTTCTAAATATTGTGTATTACTCTACAATATGAATATAAGTATATTCATAAATAATTCTAAAATTTTCTTTACTCGTTTAGCTGATTGTATATCACCCAAAGTCAGTCTACAACCGAATTTCTTATTGATATTTGCACTGTTGATATATTGTTCAAATGCAAACGAGCTTCACTGCCCAAACTATTTATTTTCTAATAATTAGCAAAACTTCACTTGAAAGTCAGCTCTTAGACTAAGGAAATCTTCCTTATTATCTGTAATAAGAGGCATTTTAAGATACTTAACAAGTTCCCGTTTCTATCCAATACCACGGATTTTCTAAATTCTTTAGAATCATACTTAAATTTGGTCACCAATACTGACTTACCTTCCAGAGAAGAGTGGGATAGGCGTGAGGTGGACAGATAAGTGTTTATACGTATGGTTACAAACTAAATAGTCGAGATACCAGACCCGACTTCTAACTGTCAGAACATTGCAGCGTCTTCCAAGCTGAGATCACATCAATCAAAGGAAGCTTTCATGTACGGGCAAAGTGTGTACTCCCTATGTAACAGGTAGAATGAACGATGAATAGTAAAAGGCAAAATAGACCGCAGTTCGCAGTGGATTTAAGTATATATGTGTGAAATGTTCTATAGATCATTCTGAACAAATTTGCTTACTAACTATGGCTCTAAACTGGTTTTGAGACAGCGATTTTAAGGTGGTAGATTACGGTAAGACAAACTGAAACCACGACTTACTGATCTAAACGGGGTTAGATCTAAGAAATAACAGCCCTTGGCTGGATAAAATCCGGTCAATTCCGGTGCGTAGAACTGTTATGGGAATCGGTAGATTACGGTGATTTCGTGTGGTCGACCGCTGCCAGTAAAATATTATATCATACAGGAAACCGATGGAGCGAGTAAAACGGCACGCTGCTCTTTGCATAATACGAGCACTAGAAATTGCTCTAACTGTTGAAAGGTTAGTCAACCAGCCATCAATTGATATTGCAGTAGAGAGCTCGACAGTGAAATCAGCTGCAAGATTGACGGAGCTAGTTGAATTTTCCACAAGAACTTTCGAACATATAGGCAGGGCTCGATAGGCAACAGATGGGTGGATAAAATAGACCACATACCCTTACGCTTTTTATGGGAGTGAAGGTTTCAAGTCACGCTAAAAGAGAGTGGACGGGGCAGGGACACGCGACTCACTCATGTTAACATATTCACGGACAGATCAAAAATGGCTGATGGAGTTGGCGCCGGGATATATTGCTACCTTAGACCACAGACGACCTTTCACGCTGCCGGCAAACTGCAGTCTTTGCGGTCATCCGCTTGACTAACAAGTTAAGGAAAAACTGAA